>NC_134137.1:69895000-70520000 GCF_033958435.1 Carettochelys insculpta
TGGCTATCTCCTCCACGCAAATCCGATACATGGAGCTGACAAGCGATCCTAGCCAGTTCCGCGATTCCCCATATACTGATCGGATCATTGGGCACTTTTAGACCTCCCCCAAGGAGGGCAAAAGGTGCTGGCATCACCGCCACCTTGCGTTCTAGGATGTAGTGTGGTGCATCAGGGGGTGGAATGTAGCCAGACAGAGTCTCCCCCTTACAAGCCAGCTTGCTCGTTGCCCCCCCCCACTGAGGAGCACACAGGGCACGGAAATGGCTGCTGACAGCACAGTCTTTGATGCCCTCATTGAGGCTCAGATATGCTGGCTTATCGTGACCCTGAGAAGCAGAAAGTACAGCTAGAAGGCTAACAGGCCAGACTGTCAACATGAGAGAGGGGGGTGAACCCTCAAGAAATCACCCCAGCTGGCATTGATCAATATGATGCACACACACAATCACTCAGAAGGGGACGTGCCCCGCCCGCACAAAAGAATGTCCTGTACTCCTAAATTGTTTATCTCTTGTCTTACAAGTGCAAACTAAGTAGAAATGCCCTTGTAACAAACTGGAGTCACAAAGACAAACCAGTATGATCTGGCACCATAGATAAGAAAGAGAATACATAACCCAAAAGGGGTATAAAAGATGGGTCCAGCAGAACTCTAATTTTGAGTGCATTTCAACCAACTACCTGCTGGTCGGGTCAGGTGATTGCCTCCCGAGGTCCACTACTGGGGACGCCCAACCTCGTATTCGTCTTTCCGCGGAATTGAGTGACCGATCCGGCTTGGCTACGCTGGTATCGAGAGACGCAGAGAGGGTAAGATACACCCATGCTAGGTCTCTGACTTTTTTTGTGCACAGCTAAAGAATTAGAGCTCTGTAACTAGATGTCATTGTGCCAAGATATCATTGTGTTAGATGGTAACAGATATCTTTGTATTGGATTGTAACGTAACTTGTTAACACCTGTACTTTGCTAGCATATAAGAAGTAAACAATAGCCTTTTGTAACCGCACACTTATAACTGTAGCTTAAATAAACTTGTAACTAGTTAAGCTCTGAGCCTAAGTATTTTGTTAACCCTTTTGTCACTGCAACACAGCCGGCACAACAAAAGAACTTTAACCATTTGGTTACAACAGCCTGGCCGTGGGTGAGTGTGCTAGGAGCTGCCTGCTCTAACAGTAAAAAACTGGGTTGCTTAGGACCCAGGGGAGTCCGTCAGCCTGTCTTGGCTGCTTGCAGCGACGAGCTCTCTGCTCTTGTAGTTTTAAACTTGGATGATAACAAGGGCATAGTTGGTACCTCACCGCACATTACCTGGCCGCCGGCTAACACCTTCCTGTGCAGGAAGCTGAGAGAACGTGCAGGCGGCAGCCCAGACACATGGCCAGCCTGCACGTCCCTCAGCCATCCAAACCAGCCACCCCACCTGCGATGGCTGGCCAGTAGCCCCCCCAGCGCCCCCAGGGGACCCCCCCAAGGGGAGCCAGGGCAGCCAGCACAGCCAGAAGGGCAGCCAGGCTGGTAAGCGGCAGCGGGGCCCCTCCTGGATGGAGGCCGAGCTGCGGGACCTGCTGGGACTCTGGAGCGAGGAGGAGGTGCTCCAGGTAATGGGGAGCAAGAGGCGGAACGCGGAAGTGTTCGCTCGGCTGGCCGACGGCCTGGCTGCCCAGGGTCACCCTGCCCGCACTCCTGATCACGTCAGGAGTAAGGTGAAGGAGCTGCGGCAGGGTTACTCCTGGGCCCGGGATGCGGCCAGCCGATCTGGGGCCGCCCCCGTCACTTGCCCCTTTTACAGGGAGCTCAGGGACATCCTGGGCCCCCAGCACACCTCCTCCCCTCCGGCCACCCTTGATACTTCGGCCGATGAGCCCCAGCAGGCCCTGCAGCCGGAGTCCACCCCGGAGGTAAGCCCTGCACCCCGGGGGCCCCCCCCGGAGTCCACCCCTGGGACATCGTGACAGAAGGAGGAGGAGGAGGAGGAGGGGGGCTCCTCCTCCGCAGAGTCCAGGCTGCAGATCCTCCTCCTGCCATGCCGGAGCAGCAGCCGGGCCTCCGCCCCCCGGAGATCTCCAGACCGTGGGAGTGGACCAACAGGTATGTACCCCCCTCTGGTGTACACCCCTGGGCTTGAGGGGCGGGGGGTAATAGATATGTGTCCAGGGCCCCCCACATGCTCACATGGCCATGGCCCCAAGGATAGCAGGGCCATGTCCCTCACAGCAGTTCATCAGCCCCTGCCCCTACACTCCACCCCGCACGACAGTGCCATGCCCCATCCCCGGGGCAGGGGGGAGTGGAACCTCGAGGGGCCCCCGGGAGGAGGGGGTGGGACACCCCGCAGCAGCAGCAGCAGCAACAGCAGCAGCAGCAGCAGCAGCATGTGATGGAGTGGGGGGAGTGCAAAAGGGAGACTCAGGCTAGATATGAGCAACAAGAGTCGAAGAGCTCCCAGGGGCAAAGGAGGATCCTGGGGCTACAGCGGGCAGGTGACACCTCTGCCCTGAACAAACAGGAGGGAGGAGCCGAGCTGGCTTGGAATTGGGGGGGAGGGTGGGGGCCACAGGTAGAGGCTAGGGGAAGGGAGAGCTGGAAGGCAGCCAGCCTGAGGAGGGGGAAAGCTGCATCCCAGAGGGGCACCCCTTGGGGTCTTCTCCCCACGACGGGTTGGAAGGACTGTCTCTTCTGACAGCTGGTGCTGTCACTCCTGGGAGAAACTGGCCATCTGTGGCCTAAGAAACCTCTCCTGCTCTCAGACCCTGCAGAGTGAAGTGAGAGTCGCTCCCACCAGGGGACGGGGTGCAGTGCAGGGGGACCCCTGAACCCCATCCATCACAGCAGCATCTCCCGGGGATGGGGATGGGGAACCTGCAGCACAGGGCTGGGGGGACAAAGGCCACGGCTCGGGGCCCACACTAACGCCTGTCTCCATTCTTCTTCCCCCCCTCCTCTCCTGTGTCCCGCACCTGCACCATCAGAAGGACCGGAAGAGAGCGCCAGCGAGGCATCAGTGGTCCCGGAGAGCCCTCCGGGGCCATCGCTCCAGGCAAGCCCCTCGGCCGAGGACCGACCGGCCCCACAGCGGGCTAGACGGCGGACCCCGCGCCACCACCAGCCGACGGCAACGGACCCCCAGCTGCTGGCCATCCACCATCGGCAGCTAGAGGTCACGGAGCAGCACCTGCAGCTGCAGAAGTGGGAGCTGGCCTGGCGCCAGGAGGCATGGGGGGCCTACATGGAGACTTTCAACCGCCTGGTGGACTACCTGTCCCCCCCTGCCGCGCCGGCCACCGCAGCGCCCGCCGTGCCTACTCCACCAGCCGCACCACCAGCTGCTCCGCCGATCGCCGTCCCGTCCGCTGTCGCCCTGCCACCCACCACCGAGGGCCTGAGCGCCAAGGGACCCCTGGAGCCAGCTGAGACTCGCCGGGCTTATCTTCTGGTCCGGCCCGCCCCCAGCCAGCCCTGGACAGGGCTGCGGCCGCGGCGGGGCTCCCGGCCGCCCACGCCCAGTGCCGGACTGTAGGGGCGAGGGGCCCGGGATGTGGCCCCCCCCCAGTATATAGTTTCAACTTATTAGTTTGTGCCCCCCATTTGCCCCGTCCCCCCCATGTAAACAGTTCTCCCCTTTATCCTCCCTGGTTTTCTTTTTATTAATGAGGACACTTTTTTATTACTATTGCTTTATTTGTACATATTACTTTGGTTCCACATGTTGTATATAGTTTGTTCTTGTTTTATATATTTATAGTTAAAAAAAAAAGTTCTCAAAGAAAAAGAAGTTTAAGTTCAGCCACAAGTGCGTGCTGTCATTTGTCCAGGAAAAGTGGGAGGGGGGTGCGGTTGGGTGCTCCATGGTGTGGGCGTTGGGGCAGGAGTGTGGTGGGGGAAGGGGCGGGCAGTGCGGGGCCTGGCAGAGTTCACCTTGTGGCCTCATCATCGAAGTGGGCCCGCAGGGCCTCCCGGACCCGGGTCCCTTCAGGGTCCACCTGCCGACTGGGGGCAGCGGGTGGCTGCACGTCAGCCCTGCCGGCCTCCACAGCCCAGCCCCGGAAAAAGGCCTCCCCCTTGCTCTCCACCAAATTGTGCAGGGCGCAGCAGGCACCCACAATCTGGGGGATGTTGTTGGGGCCCGCATCCAGGCGGGTGAGGAGACAACTCCAGCGTCCTTTCAGGAGGCCAAATGAGCGCTCCACCACCTGGCGCGCTTGGTTCAGGCGCTGGTTGAAGCGCTTCTGGCTAGCAGAGAGATGGCCCGTGTACGGTTGCATGAGCCAGGGCCGGAGCGGGTATGCCGCATCTGCGATGACGCAGAGGGGCATGGTGGTGTCCCCCAGAGGGATCTCCCGCTGGGGGATGTAGGTCCCCACCTCCAGCCGGCGGCATAGGCCCGAGTTCTGGAAAACCCGGGAGTCATGGGTGCTGCCAGGCCAGCCCACATAAATGTCCTGGAAATGGCCCCGGCTGTCCACCAAGGCCTGGAGGACCACAGAATGGTAGCCCTTGCAATTCAGGTATCGTCCTCCACTGTGATGTGGGGCGTGGATGGGGATGTGGGTCCCATCCAGAGCCCCGAAGCAGTTGGGGAAGCCCAGGGTGGCAAAGGCCGTGATGGTGGCATCTGGGTCCCCCAGCCTCACAAGCCTGTGCAGGAGCATGGCGTTGATGACACGCACAACCTGCAGAGAAAGCACATGGGACAGCACCAATGAGGGGTGAGCAGGGTGTGTGTGGCCCTGCCCTGCCCTCCTCTGCTCTTCCCTCCTCTGCCCTATTCTGCCCTCCTCTGCCCTGCCCTGCCCTCCCCCGCCCTCCCCTCCCCTCCTCTGCCCTGCCCTGGCCTCCCCTCCCTGCCCTCCCCTGCCTGGGCCGCCCTCCCCTGCCCTGCCCTCCCCCCGTGGGTTCCCTTACCTCCATGAGGACAGCCCCGACGGTGGCCTTGCCAACACCAAACTGCTGGCCCATGGATCGGTAGCTGTCGGGAGTGGCCAGCTTCCAGACAGCGATGCCGACCCGTTTCTCCACTGTGAGGGCACGCCGCATGGCGGTGTCCTGGTGCTTGAGTGCGGGGGTGAGCCACTGGCACAGCTCCAGAAATGTCTGCCGGCTCATCCTGAAGTTCCTGAGCCAGTGGTCGTCGTCCCACTCCCCAAGCACCAGACGCTCCCACCAGTCGGTGCTGGTGGGTAGCTCCACAGCCGCCGGCGTGTGAGGCGGGGGTGGGGGCGGGGTGCTGCAGGGTTGGGGGTTGAGCCCTGCTGCCCTGGGAGCAGCTCCTCCTCCGGTGTAGCAAGGAGGTGCTCAGCTGCCTCCCGCATGGCATGGAGCAGGGCAAGCCCTGCTTCTGCTGGGAGGGCTGCGTGGACCTCTGGCTGCTGCTGCTGCTGCTGCTGCTGCTGCTGGGGGTCCATGACTGCGTCGCCCGGGGTCTGTGTGCCTATGGCTCCTCAGACCGCGTGCTGTGCAGGCTGAGTGTGTCTGGGAGGGGCCCTTTAAGGGAGCAGCTAGCTGTTGCCCCAGAAGCGCTAGTCCGCCCTGTGACCCTGTCTGCAGCTGTGCCTGGCATCCCTATTTCGATGTGTGCTACTTTGGCGTGTAGACGCTCCCTCGCTGCGCCTATTTCGATGCTGGGCTGCGCAACGTCAAAGTTGAACATCGACGTTGCCAGCCCTGGAGGACGTGTAGACGTTATTCATCGAAATAGCCTATTTCAATGTCGCTACATCGAAATAAGCTATTTCGATGTAGGCTTCACGTGTAGACGTAGCCATAGTGGGTCACACGGTCATAGTCTCAGTAAGGCTGGGTCTACACATGCCCCTTCCTTTTGAAAGGGACATGTTAATGAGCAGGTTTGAAATATGCCAATGAGGCACTGCAAAGAATATGCAACATCGCATTAGCATAATGGCAGCCATGGCAATTCAAAAGTGTGGCTTTTCGAATCACAAACCGCCCGTGGAGACAGGACTTCCAAAAGGATCCCCCCAGTTTTCAAAAGCCCTTCTTCCAATCACCAGATAGGAAGAAGGGCTTTCGAAAACTGGGGAGGTTCCTTTCAGAAGGTCCCGTCTCCATGGGCGGTGTGCAATTCGAAAAGCCACATTTTCAAATTGCTATGGCTGCCATTATGCTAATGAGATGCTGCATATTCATTGTAGTGCCTCATTAGCATATTTCAAACCTGCTCATTAACATGCCCCTTTGAAAGGAAGGGGCACGTGTAGGCCCAGCCTAAATGTGCTAGCATCAATGGAAGGACTGGTGACAGGAAAGAAACAGGAACCTGGCTGCTGTGGGGACAGAATAAGGTAAGACTCCATACACAAGGCTCTGTGGAGAATGACTAACAAGTCAAGAGGATGATAAGAAAACATGAGTGGAGTTCCATATGCAGCCATGTTAACAGCGTGATAGCAATGACAGGGGACTAAAAGTGACAAACTTGTTGAACTATCTCCCCACCCTGATCCAGACCAGGATGCATGCCCTGATTCCAAGGAGCAGAAATTATTTTCATACTGCCTGGAATGGCCATGCAGTTCATGTCACGATCTAGGATTAAGAGCATTTAATGCTCACAGATCACATACAAAAATGTAAAGACGTACCAATTTATGCATTCATTTATTGATGTTCATCCCCTTTAACAGACTACTGGAAATTCTGGGTTTGTTTATTGAGATTCTTCTAGAGGGTCAATGAATTTGACTTCTCAACAAGTAAAAGCAGGTTCAGTGGTTGAGAACCACAACAAATTGCTATTAACGCTGACTGTACCCTTGTCTGTATACATATACACAGATGTGCTCACATACACTCTTAACTGAATATGCAGATTCATTGAATAATACAACTGAAAAGAATCACCAGGGGTCATGAAGTCTGGTTCCCTATACTCATAGCATGACCAAGCACCATCTAGACCATCCCTAACAGGTTTTTTCAGACGTGCTCTTAGAATTTGCCAGTGATGGAGATTCCACAGCCTTCCTTGGCTTGATCACCCTGACAAATAAGATATTTCCTAACGCACAATCTAAACCTCTCTTGCTACAATTTAAATCGGTTGCTTCTTGTCCTATCATCAGAAATTAAGGAAAACAATTTTTCTCTCATCTTTGTAGTAACCTTTTAAATCACTGAAAACTGTTATCATTTCTCCTCTCAGTTTTCTCTTTTTCAGACTAAACAAACCCAGTATTTTCATTCTTGCCTCACAGGTCACATATGCTAGACCTTCAATCACTTTTGCTGCTCTTCTCTGACCTTCTCTAATTTGTCCACACCTTTCCTCAAATAATAATACCCAGAACTGGATATAGTACTCCAGATGAGGCCTAATGAGTGCAGAGTACAGTGGAAGAATTACTTCTAGTTGCTTACAACATTCCTGCTGATATATCCTACAATGATGTTTGCTTTTTTTGTAACAGTGTCACACTTCTGAATCATATTTAGTTTGTGGTCCACTATGACCCATAGATCCTTTTCTAAGGTAGTCCTTCCTAGACAGGTATTTCCCATTTTGTATATGTGCAATGATTGTGCCTTACGAAATAGAATACTTTGCATTTGTCCTCATTGAATTTCACTCTGTTTACCTCAAACCATTTCACTAGTTTGTCCAGAGCTTTTTGAATTATAATCCTATCCTCCAAAGCACTTGTAACCCCTCCCAGGTGGATATCATCTTGAAACTTTATGGCTGTGGCTACACTTGGCCAAAACTTCAAAATGGCCATTTCAAAGATTACTAATGAAGCACTAAATTGAATATTCAGCACCTCATTAGCATTAGGTAACTTCCAGCCCCAGCGCTTTGAAAGTGCCGCTTGGCACTGCTACACTGGGGTCCTTTTCGCAAGGACCCCGTACACTTTGAAATCCCCTTATTCCTCTCAGCTGAGGGGAATTAAGGGATTTCAAAATCTGCAGGGTCCTTCTGAAAAGGACCCTGTGTAGCCTCGCCAAGCCATGTGCGTTTGAAAGCAGTGCTTTCGAAGCGCGCAGCCAGAAGCATCCTAATGCCTATGAGGCGCTGAATATCCAATTCAGCGCCTCATTAGTAATCTTCGAAATGGTCATGTACATGGCCATTTTAAAGTTTCAGGAAAGTGTGGCCACAGCCTATAAGTATACTCTCCATAGTATTATCTTAATTGGGGATTAAGATATTGAATGGAACGATCCCAGAAATGATCCTTGCAGAAACCCACTCATTATGCCTTTCCAGCATGACTGTAAACCAGTGAAAACTACTTCCTGGGAATGGTTATCAAAACATTTATGCACCTGCCTTATAATAGCTCCCTCTGGCTACGTCTACACGTGCAGCCAACATCGAAATAGCTTATTTCGATGTTGCGACATCGAAATAGTCTATTTCGATGAATAACGTCTACACGTCCTCCAGGGCTGGCAACGTCGATGTTCAACTTCGACGTTGCTCAGCCCAACATCGAAATAGGCGCAGCGAGGGAATGTCTACACGCCAAAGTAGCACACATCGAAATAGGGATGCCAGGCACAGCTGCAGACAGGGTCACAGGGCGGACTCAACAGCAAGCTGCTCCCTTAAAGGGCCCCTCCCAGACACAGTTGCACTAAACAACACAAGATACACAGAGCTGACAACTGGTTGCAGACCCTGTGCCTGCAGCATAGGTCCCCAGCTGCCGCAGAAGCAGCCAGAAGCCCTGGGCTAAGGGCTGCTGCCCACGGTGACCATAGAGCCCCACAGGGGCTGGAGAGAGAGCATCTCTCAACCCCCCAGCTGATGGCCGCCATGGAGGACCCAGCAATTTCGACGTTGCGGGACGCGGATCGTCTACACGGTCCCTACTTCGACGTTGAACGTCGAAGTAGGGCGCTATTCCTATCTCCTCATGAGGTTAGCGACTTCGACGTCTCGCCGCCTAATGTCGAAGTTAACTTCGAAATAGCGCCCGACGCGTGTAGACGCGACGGGCGCTATTTCGAAGTTGGTGCCGCTACTTCGAAGTAGCGTGCACGTGTAGACGCAGCTTCTAAGTTATATTTCTCTTGTTTGTTAATAAGAAATTAGTGTGAGACTGTAGCAAATGTCTTCCTAATTTCTGGATATACTACATCTACTGCTTGTTCCATGTCCATATACACATGCGTGCACACACACATGCACTCAGTTAAGAATAGTTTCCCATAGCATGTTAATATTTATTATGATTTAACACTTTTGTTTCCTACATATAAAACACTCATTAGTGCACTTCTCTAGACAGATTCGAAACCAGGAGAGAGCATGTTTTCAGATTCAGCTAATTGTGTGTCTTAAAAAAGTTAGATAAAATTTTTCTGACAGTCTTTAGGAATTCCTGATCATTCATCTTATTTTTATACCCAAATAAATTCCAGGACAGAATTCATAAATTGTTCTGGTAAAAGTTGTTCCAGAATGTAGGGAAACAGACTAGACAATCTGATCATATATAACACCAAGATCCTGATTATAATAATTTAATTCACTCCTTAATATCACATTATACTAAAGTACAATCTGCTTGGGAGACTGTGAACGTAATGCTCAGGAGAAGAATCATGTAGGAATTCAGTTTCCAGGCTCCAATAAAAGATAGCACCATTTTAGAGAGGGAAAATGGTGACACTGGTGGGCCTACAAGAGGACAGATATATTATTGCAGACATTATATTGTTCTTCAGATGGCACTTGATCTCAGAGGGTTAAGCAAAATTACATTTGTGCTGCTAAATAATAACAGTGTCAATTGCTTGGCAATATTTGAAACCTTCTCTTTTCACATATTTCATTGTGATGTTTCTTCACAAGCAATATTTGGTTGTTTTGTTGGCCTCAGAACAGCATTCAGATAGGTATAAGAGTTAAAGTATACTCACTTGTCAGACTATCAGAACACATTAACTATCTTCAGGAAGCATTCCTTAGCCTACCTTTGACTGAAGGTTAAAGTCTATGACTGTACTCTGTAAATATTTCTTGGCATTAATTCAATATATCTGGAGCTCACCATTCTGTAATGAACTGGAACTCTAACTTTGTGCTAAACTAAGCTGCCTCCCCAGTTCATTATAGAAGTCTTTAACAAACAAGGTTACCATGATCCTTACTCAACTCTTTAAAAGATTAGTGGCAATTTAAATGTTGACAAACAATGTAAATTAGAACATCAAACAATACTGCACGAATAAACTTTGAACAGCATACCACATTATGTTTCACATGGAAAAGGCAAAATATGTAAATTAAGACCAAATACACCATGCATATAATTGTGTGTAAAATAAGAGAAAGTGTAGATATTTATAGGAGTTTAGAAGTTGTTTGTCTTAGTCCTATGTAGGTAGCCTCCAGCAGTACATTAAAGCAAATGTTTTAGGATTTAATCCTGACTTTGCAAAAAAATGTGCTGTGTAACTTCTGAATTTAAAACCAACCAACCTACAGTTCACATATGTTTAATTGTTGATTAGGTGCTCAGAGGCACAGGACTTTTCTTTTTGATACTACTTCATCTGGTTTAAATGCTGCCAGTATAACTCATAACGAGATTGTCCCTGTCCTTTGTGCCAGTGAGGACAGTGAGAAACAAAGGTAAAGTGACCCATTAAAGCTGGGGTGGGGGAACCTCTGGTGGTCTGGCTGCATTCAGTTCACCATGATTAGCCACTGGAAGGCTGCCAGATGCTTTATTTACCTTTGCTTCCTCAGGCATGGCTGCTTACAGCTCCCAGTGGCTTCGGTTTGCTTTTCCCAGGCAATGGGAGCTTCAGGAAAGCCACCACTTCCGGTAACTGCCATTGGACAGGAATAGTGAACTGAAGCCATTGCAAGCCGTAGAAATCTGTGCTTATGGAAGCTCAGGTAAACAAATCACCTTGTGGACCACAAGTGGCTAATGCTAAAAAAGTGTGCCCAGCTGATAGGCTGGAGGTTCTACACCTCCACACCAGAGCTATCCTTAACTCCAAGTCAGATGAAGGGAAATTTCTGCATAGTCTTCTTTTAGGCCAGAGTTCTCTCACATCTCCTGGCCAGTTTGTCTTCATGTTGTCCCTAGTGCAGGATTTATTCCTATGACAAGGCAGAGTTAGTATGTATACATTGGAGTACTATGGTCAGGGAGAGAAAAGTCTTAACTTTGAGTAGCACCTACAGGTCTGACCTGGGGTCAGGGTCCCACTGTGCTTACTACTTGTAATAAGAAAAAGTGTGTCCTCCAATGAGTTAGTAATCTAAGTGGACAGGAAAGAGAAGGGCTGAAAAAAAAAAAGTATTATTATCACCATTTTTTTCAGATGAAAACCCCAGTGCTATAGTCACAAAGAAACAGGTGTGATAATGTTGAGTTTCACTGTAAATATATTTAGTTTCTTAGAAAATCGCTGGGATTTCCAAAGCCTGAGTTAAGCATGTAGGCAATAAATGGCAGAAGTTGGATGCCTCAGAATGAAATCCACAAAAGCCAGCATGACAGATGTCCTCCTGCCCTGTTCTTTAAGGACACCTATTTTCATGGCTCGTAATCTTAAATAAGTATTATGCAGATTGTAGAAATTGTATGCCTTACATAAATGAGGATTTGATAACACATTTAATATATGGGCCCTCCTCCAAGTAAAAAAAACAACACAGAAATGTATAATCATGAATCATACATAGACTGATCTTGTTAGATAGTATCTGTTACTATCTGTTTGAGTAGTTGGATACATTAATTAAAGGATTATTGACAATAAGTGAGTAATGGCAAAACCCAACCAAGTTATAATAAGTTGGAGTGTCATATACCATGAAAATAAGGAGTAGATTGGTTGTTCTTCCATCTTCTGGAAGAAAAGGTGTGGCTGAATATGAACCATAAAGTACAGATCTTATACCAAAAGTTAAGAAAAACACTACAAGTTCTACTACTTAATTAAAGAAAAAATCAATAACCACCCACATCAAAACAAAAAGCAGTCAAGTAGCACTTTAAAGACTAGCAAAATGGTTTATTAGGTGAGCTTTCGTGGGACAGACCCACTTCTTCAGACCATAGCCAGACCAGACCAGACTCAATATTTAAGGCACAGAGAACCAAAAACAGTAAGCAAGGAGGACAAATCAGAAAAAGATAATCAAGGTGAGCAAATCAGAGAGTGGAGGGGTGGGGGGGAAGGTCAAGAATTAGATTGAGCCAAGTATGCAGACAAGCCCCTACAGTGACTCAGAAAGTTCCCATCAGGATATAAACCATGTGTTAATGTGCCGAATTTGAATATAAATGTCAGCTCATCCAATTCTCTTTCTAAAACGTGGACGAGCTGACATTTATATTCAAATTCGGCACATTAACACATGGTTTAAATCGTTATGGGAACTTTCTGAGTCACTATAGGGGCTTGTCTGCATACTTGGCTCAATCTAATTCTTGATCTTCCCCCCCACCCCTCCACTCTCTGATTTGCTCACCTTGATTATCTTTTTCTGATTTGTCCTCCTTGCTTACTGTTTTTGGTTCTCTGTGTCTTAAATATTGAGTCTGTTCTGGTCTGGCTATGGTCTGAAGAAGTGGGTCTGTCCCACGAAAGCTCATCTAATAAACTATTTTGCTAGTCTTTAAAGTGCTACTTGACTGCTTTTTGTTTTGATGGTTTAAATCGTGATGGGAACTTTCTGAGTCACTATAGGGGCTTGTCTGCATACTTGGCTCAATCTAATTCTTGACCTTCCCCCCCACCCCTCCACTCTCTGATTTGCTCACCTTGATTATCTTTTTCTGATTTGTCCTCCTTGCTTACTGTTTTTGGTTCTCTGTGCCTTAAATATTGAGTCTGTTCTGGTCTGGCTATGGTCTGAAGAAGTGGGTCTGTCCCACGAAAGCTCACCTAATAAACCATTTTGCTAGTCTTTAAAGTGCTACTTCACTGCTTTTTGTTTTGATAGTGTATAGACTAGCATAGCTTCCTCTTTGTTACCACCCACATCAGTGGATGAAAAAGAGACAAATTAGAATTCGGGAGAATTGAAAGTCTTAAAAATATTTTGACTGACGTTTGGCTATTAATCTGCACTTTGATCCAATAGAGCATCTGCTATATTATTTTAGCAGTAAAAAATCTTATTACTGTGACAGCTCTGGTCTAACAATATGAGCAGGTAAAACAGCACATCTCTTAAGCAAAAATAAGGTCCCTTTGCTTTTAAACATTATGATTAGGGGATCAGTGGCCCAAATAATGAAACGTTATCCCTGACTCAGTAAAAGTGGATTATTGTTCTCCAAAGTGGTCTTCTATATTCTACTCAATTTGTGAGAGGTTCTTTGAAAAAATCATGACCTTGGTCATATTTTAACAGAAAGCCACAAGAGGGGAAAAAAAGATAATAATTGACAGAGACCTCTTGAAGTTTGTTATAAAACCGTGTCAATGACATATAATAACACTGGGGTAGATCTGGTCTTAATTTTCAGTGGAGAAAATCAATCCTTTAAAATATCCTCAAAGTCTCTGCTATAGGTCCTTAAAAGTAGGGGAAAACATCAGTACTCACACTATTGACTTTAGTTCTTATGTTATTCATATTGTCCTGGCATAGAGCCTCCAAAATATGCAAAAATTTTACTTTGACATCTCTTCTTCTTAATTTCACCCCAAAATTGTATCAATTAATAAAATGAAATTCTATCATTAGCATGATGAAAGCAGCATATAATCTAATGCCCTTAAGCATAATATATTTATAAATCAGATAAAATAATATAAACCAGTTTTCATTTGTGGCTGTATGAGCCCATAAGCCAGATTTCCCATCATGTATTAAATTACCCTCTAAAAACTATATTTCAGAAGCCGCGTCTACACGTGCACGCTACTTCGAAGTAGCGGCACTAACTTCGAAATAGCACCCGTCGCGGCTACACGCGTCGGACGCTATTTCAAAGTTAACTTCGACGTTAGGCGGCGAGACGTCGAAGTCGCTAACCTCATGAGGGGATCGGAATAGCGCCCTACTTGGACGTTCAACGTCGAAGTAGGGCACGTGTAGACGATCCGCGTCCTGCAACGTCGAAATTGCCGGGTCCTCCATGGCGGCCATCCGCTGGGGGGTTGAGAGACGCTCTCTCCAGCCCCTCAGCTCACTGGTGGCGGCGTGAAGCGGCCCCTTAAAGGTCCCCTCCCCCTCCCTTCCTGTGCAGGAAGCTGAGGGAACGTGCAGGCTGCAGCCTGCACATGAGGCCAGCCTGCACCACCCTCAGCCCCCCACACAGCTGCGATGGCTGGCCGGCAGCCTCCCCAGTGTCCCCAGGGGACCCCCCCCAAGGGGAGCCACAGCAGCCAGGCTGGCAAGCGGCAGCGGGGCTCCTCCTGGACAGAGGCCGAGCTGCGGGACCTGCTGGGGCTCTGGAGCGAGGAGGAGGTGCTCCAGGTAATGGGGAGCAAGAGGCGGAACGCGGATGCATTCGCTCGGCTGGCCGACGGCCTGGCTGCCCGGGGTCACCCTGCCCGCACTCCTGATCATGTGAGGAGTAAGGTGAAGGAGCTGCGGCAGGGTTACTCCCGGGCCCGGGATGCGGCCCGCCGATCTGGGGCCGCCCCCGTCACTTGCCCCTTTTACAGGGAGCTCAGGGACATCCTGGGCCCCCAGCACACCTCCTCCCCTCCGGCCACCCTTGACACCTCGGCCGACAAGCCCCAGCAGGCCCTGCAAATGGAGTCCGCCCCGGAGGCAAGCCCCGCACCCCAGGGCCCCCCCCCGGAGGCCACCCCCAGGACATCGCGGCAGGGGGGTGGGGGGGGGGCCCTTCTCCGCAGAATCTGGGCTGCAGATCCTCCTCCTGCCATCCCGGAGCAGCAGCAGGGCCTCCGCCCCCCGGGGATCTCCGGACCATGGGAGCGGACCGACAGGTAGGTCTCCCCCTCTGGTGGACACCCCTGGGCTTGAGGGGCGGGGGTAAGAGATATGTGTCCAGGGCCCCCCACATGCTGACATGGCCATGGCCCCAAGGACATCAGGGCCATGGCCCTCACACCACTGCATCCATCAGCCTCTGCCCCCCGCCACCCCGCATGACAGTGCCATGTCCCATCCCCGGGGCAGGGGGGTAGTGGAACCTCGAGGGGCCCCCGGGAGGAGGGGGTGGGACACCCCGCAGCAGCAGCAGCAGCAACAGCAGCAGCAGCAGCAGCAGCATGTGATGGAGTGGGGGGAGTGCAAAAGGGAGACTCAGGCTAGATATGAGCAACAAGAGTCGAAGAGCTCCCAGGGGCAAAGGAGGATCCTGGGGCTACAGCGGGCAGGTGACACCTCTGCCCTGAACAAACAGGAGGGAGGAGCCGAGCTGGCTTGGAATTGGGGGGGGAGGGCGGGGGCCACAGGTAGAGGCTAGGGGAAGGGAGAGCTGGAAGGCAGCCAGCCTGAGGAGGGGGAAAGCTGCATCCCAGAGGGGCACCCCTTGGGGTCTTCTCCCCAGGACGGGTTGGAAGGACTGTCTCTTCCGACAGCTGGTGCTGTCACTCTTGGGAGAAACTGGCCATCTGTGGCCTAAGAAACCTCTCCTGCTGTCAGACCCTGCGGGGTGAAGTGAGAGTCGCTCCCACCAGGGGACGGGGTGCAGGGCAGGGGGACCCCTGAACCCCATCCATCACAGCAGCATCTCCCAGGGACGGGGATGGGGAACCTGCAGCACAGGGCTGGGGGGACAAAGGCCACGGCTCGGGGCCCACACTAACGCCTGTCTCCATTCTTCTTCCCCCCCTCCTCTCCTGTGTCCTGCACCTGCACCATCAGAAGGACCGGAAGAGAGCGCCGGTGAGGCATCAGTCGTCCCGGAGAGCCCTCTGGGACCATCGCTCCTGGCCAGACGCTCGGCCGAGGACCGACCGGCCCCATGGCGGGCTAGACGGCGGACCCCGCGCCACCAACCGCCGACGGCGACGGACCCCCAGCTGCTGGCTATCCACCGTCGGCAGCTGGAGGTCGCGGAGCAGCACCTCCATCTGCAGGAGCGGGCGCTGGCCTGGCACCAGGAGGCATGGGGGGCCTATATGGAGACATTTAACCACTTGGTGGACTACCTGGCCCCCCATGCCGCGCCGGCCGCCACATCGCCCGCCCTGCCTGCTCCTGCAGCCCCACCTCCAGCTGCTCCGCCCGTCGCCGTCCCATCCGCCGTCGCCCTGCCACCCACCGGCGAGGGCCGGAGCACTGAGGGACCCCTGGAGCCACCTGACACTCGCCAGCCACCGTACCTTCTGGTCCAGCCAGCTCCCACCCAGCCACGGACCAGGCTGCGACCGCGGCGGGGCTCCCGGCCGCCAACGCCCGGTGCCGGGCTATAGGGGCGAGGGGCCCGGGACGTGGCCCCCCCACTTGTATATAGTTGGACCCTGTTCTTTTCTGCCCCCGGTTTGCCCTGTCCCCCCCATGTAAATAGTTCTCCCCTTTATGCTCCCTGGTTTTCTTTTGATTATTGAGGACTGTTGTTTCTTTGTATTGTTTTATGTTTGTACATATTGCTTTTGTTCAACATGTTTGTGCATAGTTTTTGGATTTTGGTTCAAATATTTATTTTCAGTTCCAAAAAAAAGGTTCGGAAAGAAAAAAAAAAGTTTAAGTTCAGCCACAAGTGCGTGCTGTCATTTGTCCAGGACAAGTGGGAGGGGGGTGCGGTGGGGTGCTCCATGGAGTCGGCGTTGGGGCAGGAGTGTGGTGGAGGAAGGGGCGGGCAGTAGGGGGCCTGGGCAGAGTTCACCCCGCGGCCTGTTCATCAAAGTGGGCCCGCAGGGCCTCCCGGACCCGGGTCCCCTCGGGGTCCACCTGCCGACTGGGGGCAGCAGGTGGCTGGACGTCTGCCCTACCGGCCTCCGCAGCCCAGCCCTGGAAAAAGGTGTCCCCCTTGCTCTCTACGAAATTGTGCAGGCCGCAGTAGGCACCCACAATCTGGGGGATGTTGTTGGGGCCTGCATCCAGGCGGGTCAGGAGACATCTCCAGCGTCCCTTCAGGTGGCCAAATGAGTGCTCGACCACCTGGCGCGCATGGTTCAGGCGCTGGTTGAAGCACTCCTGGCTAGCGGAGAGATGACCCATGTAGGGGTGCATGAGCCACGGCCGGAGGGGGTAGGCCGCATCTGCAATGATGCAGAAGCGCATGGTGGTGTTCCCCAGAGGGATCTCCCGCTGGGGGATGTAGGTCCCCGCCTCCAGCCGGCGGCACAGGCCCGAGTTCCGGAAAACCCGGGCGTCGTGGGTGCTGCCAGGCCAGCCCACATAAATGTCCTGGAAATGGCCCCGGCTGTCCACCAAGGCCTGGAGGACCACAGAATGGTAGCCCTTGCGATTCAGGTATCGTCCTCCACTGTGATGCAGGGCGCGGATGGGGATGTGAGTCCCATCCAGAGCCCCGAAGCAGTTGGGGAAGCCCAGGGTGGCAAAGGCGGCGATGGTGGCATCTGGGTCCCCCAGCCTCATGAGCCTGTGCAGGAGCATGGCGTTGATGACACGCACAACCTGCAGAGAAAGCACATGGGACAGCACCAATGAGGGGTGAGCAGGGTGTGCGTGGCCCTGCCCTGCCCTGCCCTGGCCCCCCTGCCCTGCCTTGCCCTCCCCTGCTCTGGCCTCCCCTGCCCTGCCCTGCCCTGCCCTCCCCCCGTGGGTTCGCTTACCTCCATGAAGACAGCCCCGACGGTGGCCTTGCCGACACCAAACTGCTGGCCCACGGATCAGTAGCTGTCTGGAGTGGCCAGCTTCCAGACAGCGATGCCGACCGGTTTCTGCATTGTGAGGGCACTGTGAGGGCACGCCGCATGGCGGTGTCCTGGTGCCTGAGTGCGGGGGTGAGCCACTGGCTCAGCTCCAGAAATGTCTGCCGGCTCATCCTGAAGTTCCTGAGCCAGCGGTCATCGTCCCACTCCCCAGGCACCAGCCGCTCCCACCAGTCGGTGCTGGTGGGGTAGCTCCACAGCCGCCGGCGTGTGAGGCGGGGGTGGGGGCGGGGTGCTGCAAGGGTAGGGGTTGAGCCCTGCTGCCCTGGGGCAGCTCCTCCTCTGGGGCAAGGAGGTGCTCAGCTGCCTCCCGCATGGCACGGAGCAGGGCAAGCCCTGCTCCTGCCGGGAGGGCTGGGTGGACCTCTGGCTGCTGCTGCTGCTGCTGCTGCTGCTGCTGCTGCTGCTGCTGCTGCTGCTGCTGGGGGTCCATGACTGCGGCGCCCAGGGTCTGTGTGCCTATGGCTCCTCAGACCGCATGCTGTGCAGGCTGAGTGTGTCTGGGAGGGGCCCATTAAGGGAGCGGCTAGCTGTTGCCCCGGAAGCGCTAGTCCGCCCGGTGACCCTGTCTGCAGCTGTGCCTGGCATCCCTATTTCGATGTGTGCTCCTTGGGCGTGTAGACGTTCCCTCGCTGCGCCTATTTCGATGTTGGGCTGCGCGACGTCGAAATTGAACATCGACGTTGCCGGCCCTGGAGGACGTGTAGTCGCTATTCATCGAAATAGGCTATTTCGATGTCGCTACTTCGAAATTAGCTACTTCGATGTAGCGTGCACGTGTAGACATAGCCAGAGTTAGGTAATAACATTCTAGATTAAATATTCTCTGCCACATAGAACAGACTGAAAGATCTATATGGGACAGACTTTTTTCAGTCTTCTTTTTTTTTTAAATAGCAAACATAATGTATGATTGCCAGCCAGACAGAATCCTTCCAGAACGGTGAATGGCAATCAATAATTTAGATAAGGCTGGGGCTTACCCATCAACATCCTGCTGAAAATCTTTATTGTGGAGAAAATATTTCCCTGACCTTCTTTCCTATGGTTGGACTGAAATAAATGTCTTAGGTTTACCAGTCTGTTACTGAAGACTGGAATGGTAAATCAACAGTGGTAGAAATAAATAAAAAATGTTTTGGGGTGGGACTTGTTAAATACCTGACTAAAATATTCCTTCCAGGCTTCATCATTAATAATGGGGTTCCAGAAGTGGGGTGTATCTACCAGCATCTCCAGCAAGTTTTGTGCAAAATGTGGAAAAATGTTTAGCTTTTTGCTGCTGCTTCAAAATCCTTCAGCAATCATTTATGATATCCTTGTTTTTTATGATATTATTAACTTGTGTATCTTCTTCCTGCTGGTATTAAATGCAGAAGTAGGGAAGAAGATGAGGATTACTTTGCTAGCTAGAACAGACTTTTCTTTTGCATACACCTCATTAAACCAAGTGGGCTTATCATTGAAATACTTTTTTTGAATAATTAAAAGGAAAATAATCTTATTTTGATAGAAATGGTTATATGGATCTTTCCAATTACTCATATGATTCTCAGATTTCAGAGGAATTCTCAGACTCTGAAAATTATGTCTCTGACAAATCTAACATCAGAGTCCTCTAGATGCCTAGATAATTGTAATGAATGACTGGCATCCAATTTAGTATTTTACAACCACTTTGTTCCAAAGCAAGTAATTCAGGTATCCTCACCCATCAGAAATAAAGGGCATATTAGTCATGAGTCACCAATATGTAAGAAGTACAGAGAAATCCCTATGGAAGAATCAATTAATGCTAGGGATAATATTATAATAAGGTCAACAAAACATTGGTAAAATGCCCTTCCTTATCCTCTGCATAGCTAGGTTGGTCTTTTATTTAGATTGCGAGACTATGCCATTATTTTCAGGGACATTTCATCAGGTGCCTGAAATGTTGTAGAACATGTTTGATTCAGTGGAGTCTGCCATGTTTGATCCCCTGGTGTCCTCTTGTAGGCCCACCAGTGTTACCATGTTCTCTCCCCAAAATGATATTATCTTTCATTGGAGCCTGGAAACTGAATTCCTACATGATTCTTCTCCTGAGCATTGTGTTCACAATTTCCCAAGAAGATTGCACTTCAGTATAATGTGATATTAGGGGATGAATTACAATTATTATAATCAGGCTTTTGGTCTTATATATGATCAGATTGTCTAGTCTGTTTCCCTATGTTACAGGACAACTTTTACCAGAACAAGTTATGAATTCTGTCCTGGAATGTATTTGGGTATAAAAATAAAATAAATTGTCAGGAATTCCTTAAGACTGTCGAAAAACTTTAATTTAATTTTTTACAAGACACCTGTTTAGCTGAATCTGAAAACTTGGTCTCTCCTGGTTTTGAATCCTTTGTCTTAGGAGGAAGTGGCCAATTGTCAAAAGGGGTCCTATATAAGGACAACATGCTGTCTTGGTTTCTCTACATCTGAAAGCCCACAGTACTCAGCCTGTATTTCTTACAAAATGTCCTGGTCTCCAAATTTTTGTAGTAAATATTTATTTCTCTTCTCTCCCTGAACCCGATATCCTCCCTATTTAACTAGTTGTAGCAATATCTAATGTCTAATTATTTGGGGATATTTTAAAGCCTGAATTGGTATTGCAATGAACTCAGTAACAAAGGGAAGAAAACATGGAAGAGATTTCTCTACTTTCCCGCTCAAAAGTCTAGAGATCAGGTGGTTAACTTGTCAAGACAAAAATTAAAGGTTTTACATAATCCATATTAGATAAGTAATACTGAAACTCACAACAGAGAGGAAAAAAATGTGTTCCTCCCAAATAAATCAGTGCCAGTCAACTCTTGTCTTTGAAAAAAAAAAAAAGAATTATATAAGCCTGAAAATTGGCCACCATGGAGAAAATATTTTGCACCAAACAGGTCTCAGTCCAACTTAGATGATACTACTGACTCCAGATCTCCAAAGAAGGAGATTAGAACTCTTATTTCCCCAGTCTTCACCTTCATCCTGGGCTCCAAGGTTTACAACACATGCATCACTTGTCCCATATCCTCAGATATTCAGAGATTACAGAGCAATATTATTACAAAAAAGAAACTGTCACTTATTCAGTCACAGACTCTCAACAGCAACATGAAACCATATTAACAAAAAAGTGATATGGACATTTTGAGAAGCACAGACAGTTGGCCAAGTTGACTGACCACAATAAACAAATGGAAATATAGCAATTTACAGAACAAATTAATTTTGCTCAATTACTTTCATTCTACTATTTGTTATCTACACCAGTTGACATGAAGACTTTTGTAAAGTCTTGTTGTCTAATTGCTATTATTGTATCATTAACTTGTTTGTCTTAAAGCCAGAGCATGAACATTTTTGTGCAGTTATATGGGAATAAGAGAGCACAAAGTGAACATTCTTCAATCACAATTGAGTGGAATGAGTAAGATGTCCTGTGATACAAAACATAATAAAGCATTTTAGGTACTCATTTCAGTCATGTTTTATTACATTGCATATATTATTTATACAAGGAATTAAAAAATGTATTAAGATAGAAATGCCTGTCTAAAAGCTATTGCCTTGTGAGCACTGCCCTGCATTAGTAAAATTGATTTTCACATCATTTTCATGCTCCTGCAGTAGGTCCACCCTACTTTAAATGCTCACATTTGCGATGAGGATAGAATATTGTCACCAAGCATAAGACAGCAGCTAGATTTATTGGGACTCTGAAATCAGAGTTTAAAACTCTTCAAGTATCTTCTCTGACTGACCATTTTCCTTTCTAACTCTAAGTTATCTGTAACTCCTCCTGAGTTCTCCCTTGTATCTGAAGGAGAAGTTCACCGCAATGTTGCCAAGCAGTAGCTAATCCATCACTCATGGTATGTTCTTTGAGTACAGATTGCACTGTGTCATTTTCTCCATGTACTGGGGATGCTTCACTTGTCAGGAGCCCTTGAAAGGAGTCAGCTTTCATCAATGGATCCTGACAACACGGAAAGAATGAATCACCTGAAGGAAGCATAGGGCATAGCATTTCAAAACTGATCTCTGAAGACTGATTATTCCTCGTTCTTGACACCGAGCCAAGGGCAAGATACATTGAACATTTGGGATGTAATGGAGCCTACAAATCACTAGTTGCCTAGGGTCCCACTCAGGCCACAGGAGGATAGTATGCTTAGTTCAGTTTTGATTACATGTTGTAAACTTTTCACTGTTCTGATATGCGTTGTCATTGTTGTGTCAAGATTGGATCCTGACAGAATGTCTGACTTGATTGAGATCAAAAACGCTCCAGTGAAGCTAACAGAAAAGAATAGACATAAGGCCATTGTGGGACTTTTACCAATGAAACATGGCTTCTGGTACGGGTGCTATATGGAACCAAAATGCAAGGCACTGTCAAGTATAAAACCTTACTAAAAATTACTATTTTTGGCCTCATATTGAGAGTTTGGTACAGTACAGAACAGTTAGTACTTTGCAGTAAATCATAAACCATAGATTAGGAAATTCAGTTTCTCGCTAAAAGAAGTGTCTGTCCTGAAAAATTACTTTCAACTTGAATGTTATTTTTATTATGGAACCAATTTAAATGATATTTTTGACACAAAGAGAAAACAAGAAAAGGCTAGTTATCAAGATCAAGATAAACTACCCCTTTGTTGTTTTAATATTGAAAATGTTTGCTTGACAACATACTTTTAATCTTTTTCAGTGGCTCAGCACACTATGGTTTAGAACAATGTCATTCCTCTCTGAAACAGCATTATCAACGATAGCAGCCTATCTACCCTGTTGAGCAGGGATCAAGGTAGTTTTATTTTCTTACTTTGCAAAGATATTTTCTCCTTGTAAAAATCTAGAACAGGCAATGCTAACAGTAGTATCTCAGCCACGATTAATCCTAATCAAAGTAGCAGAATACCAAGGAGACTCAATGGCCCCAAAACATATTTCAGGTTGAATTTACAAATTTCTTAGTGGTATGGTGCCCATTTTTCGATGATAAGATGTGGCCCACCAGAAAGTGGTGAACTGTTCTTTGAAGAAGTTTTGTAAACAACAGGATTCCCTAGTTGTGTGAGGGATAACTGCCAAGGCAAATAAAACATAAAAATCCAGCTATCATCTGAACCAAATGAGCACATGCAAAAGACTCTTGGACCAGTGAGAGTCACAAATCCTCTAAATACAGACAGTCGACTCTGCAGGATGTGAAACTGCATGAGTTTTTAAACTCATTTTTTTCCCTGAATATTTCAAACGCAAAGACATTTTTTTCTAGCACTGATACTCATTTCTAAATGTTAAGGTGCTTTTAATAGTGAGCTGAAATTCTTTAAAAGCCCCTACATGCCTGTGGCACTGGAACTATTTTTGGAGTGGAGGTCTGAGCTGCACTTCCCTTTAGACCTCTTGAGTTTGGGTTGCCAACTCTCCCAGAATGGACAAATGTGTCTGTATTGGTGCAAATGGCATCTGGTCTTTCAAGTCTTGGAGAATCAGTAGTGCTTACTGCCCCAGGATGAGGCCGCAGCTGGGGGCAGCTGCAGAACTCTCGGCCAGCCTGTGGGATCCCTGGGCTGGCAAAGCTGGTGGGCTGTAGAGCCCATGGCAGAGCCAGTGGGCAGCAAGATCCCAAGGACCAGGAGAACCCATAGGACCAGTGGGTGGCAGGACCACAAAGCCAGCAGAGCCTGCAGGGATCATGGGACTCAGAGGGCTCAGCAAAGCCTGTTGTAGCAGAGCCCCAGAGGGTGGCAAAGTGCTTGGGGCCTGCAGGATGCTATAGGAGTTGTCTGTAGGCCAAGACCCAGGCTGAAGGAGCCAGTAGACAGAACAGTCCCAGGCATAGGGAAGCCAGATGCAAAACTTGGGGATGCTGCAGAACTCCTACCTCTCATGACTGTCCTACAGCTCCATAATGCCCTTTGTATTAACCTACAGTATCCCAGAGAAGAAAAGGCCCTAGGCCCTATTATTTACCTAAATTATATTTGCAAATTTTTGCAACCTGTTAGCAACCAGACCCATATTTATAGTTGTCTTATTGCACATAGGCAAGTAGGTCATTCTAATGTATAGAAAGAGAATATTTCATAGAATAAAGTTGCAGATCTTTTTGATCCTGACATAGCATAAAGCCTTTTCAAACACCTGACATTTCCACACAGTCAATTATTTATACTTCTGTAGTCTTTGGAATTTATAAATTGTTCAGAAGGCAATAATTTCCTCTCAGAATGTTTAGCTTTTGGAAAACAAAAATATGAAAAAAACCCAACTATTTTTAGTGCTACAACAACAACATTATAGACTTAGCTGATACACAAGGAGGTAAAATTACATTTGCAGCCATTAAGGGGTCATAAGATCTGTTCTTGAAGCTACAGACTAACACGGCTGATATATGACTTAGGGTATGCCTACGCTAAGAGATGATGTCAAATATGTTAAGGTTGATTTTTAGCACCCGATTTGTAAAGCCAAGGGTGCATGTCCACACTGGCACATGAAGTCAGCAGCATTTCCCACCATTAGGGTTGGCAGTTTTTCAAAGGCACTTCTTAGTACCCTTTATCACGGTTCAGGATGACTGGACCTATATTCCTCCACCATACCATCCCTTGCGGTGTGGTAACACCTACTTCAGTTTTTCAGTTCCTTAGCAATCTCTTCTTTTGTGGAGAGAAGTCTGTTTGTCTCTCTTCTGGCTGAGGTTCCATATACAGTACAAGATAAATTCAACTTTATTAAAATGGATTTTATAATGTCATTTTTTTAAAAAATTCAGTTTTGAGTACCTCACTTCCCACAGGCATCCAACAAATTTGACATACTGCTTCCACACTGAAGTCACCAAACATCGACTGCTGCAGCAATGCATTGTGGGAACCTGTCCCCCAATTTCCTCAGCCCCACATTCTGAGCCAGGAGCAAGGTGCAGCAGCATTGTCAATTTCCCGGTCCTGCAGCTTGGCAAACATGGGAAACTGACATTCGAGAAGCCCTGGTCAGTTTTCCAGCCCCTGCTAATTCAGTAAACCCTCCATTTAATGAACTATTGGGGGGAAAGGCTGTCCCT
The DNA here is from genome assembly GCF_033958435.1 of Carettochelys insculpta. NCBI lineage: Eukaryota > Metazoa > Chordata > Testudines > Carettochelyidae > Carettochelys > Carettochelys insculpta. Next base: position 69,919,881 of record NC_134137.1, read on the forward strand.
TCTTCCTGATAGTCCATTAAATGTGAGGGTTTACTCCCCCTCCCCACAGGCTCCTCCCAGCCCCAGTCCTACCCAACTTCCTCACAAAAAACAACCTCCCCAAAACAACCTCCCCGAAATCACCCCAAAACATTCCCCACCCTAAAAAATCCCTCTCCAGAAAAAACCTAAACTCCTGCCACTCACCATCTCCAGAGGAAGAGCTGCTGGAGCCCACTGGCTGGGGGCACCTAGTTGCAGGTGGCCTGGAGTGCCTGTAGGGTGGATGCCTGCCTGTGGACGTCTGGCTACACATGGCAGGAGCTGCCTGGCTGCTGGGTGCCTGGTTCAACATGGCTAGAGCCACCTGGCCATGGGGTACCTGGTCCCACACTGCAGGAGCCACCTGGCTGCAGGGTGCATGTTCCTGCATGGCTGGAGCCATCTGGTCGCAGGGTGCCTGGCCCCACGCAGCAGGAGTGCAGCAGCCTTGGTCAGTTTCCCAGCTCTCACTAGTAGTGGTGAGTTGGGATCCAGGTGCAGCATAGAGCTTTGTGCAATACACAGGGGACATTTGTGGAGGTTAATAAATTTGAATGAAAGACCTGGAGTTTCCACACTAACCTTTATTTTACATTTTAAACTCAAGATTGGTGGTATACCCATCCGTTAATATAGACATTTTGTTATCGATATTAGGGCAGACTAAATCAAGCTAATGATATTTACGGTGAAGACAAAGATGTTTTAATGTCGAGCTAACTCCTTTAAATTCAATTTTATCTCATAGGCCGTGCCTACACTACAAAAATAACTTAGAAGTTGCTTACCTGGAAGTACAACTTCAAAGTAACAGACTTCGAAGTTGAGCGTCTACGCACACCTTACTTTGAAGTTACACTTCAAATTAGGGCACTACTCCATTCCCAGGAATGGAGTAAGGACTTCATAATTGGGCTCCCTTACTTTGAAATTAACTATGAAGAATGGGTAAACATGTGTAGACTCTCTGCTGGCTACTTCGAAGTAGTGCCTAACTTCCAAGTTAGAGCCTAGTAGATGCACCCATAGTGTAGTATTTCCTGGCTGTAGAGTTTCTAGTCAACACAGGGAATCCATAAGCAACTCAGACTGCTTTGCCATTCTTCTTCTGAGGTTATGAACAGTCTAACTGCTCTCATTAAAGTTATCACATACAGGTCATTCTAAGAAAGCACTTTTATTTTTAAGGTAAAAGTGTCAGAACAAAAACATATTAAAACAATAAATTATTCTACATACATGCTAATAAGCTCACAAGGACTCACCTCAGCTCCAGCAAGAACTCTGGCAGATGTCATGTCTTTCACACACCATCAAGTGGTTTTTGTGAGACTTTTAAGTTCATAAGTCCCTTGGCTCCGAAAAGGCAACTTATGAAAGCACAATAATAAATAAACATTTGCAGTTTTATACAATGGGCCCCGAAGATACTTAAAACTTATTTCAGTAACATTTGTCCAGGATACTGAAGGAAACTGACATATCTGTCACAACCACTTTCTAATATGCAAAGTGAAATCCCACAATCCTGTCTCATGCAGTTATTAGAATTCAGTGGGAGCTGTATGTTGCTGGTGAAGCTGATGTAGCATTTTATGACTCTGGAATGAGTGGAAAAAGATGCTCTATATGCTCTTGGAGACCCTAATATATTTACATATGGTGTCCCTGCCTTCTAATCCACTGCCTTTCAAAGATATTGATGGTAGCATTGGCCGCAGAGCAGAAGCGAATCCTTGGTTCCAGGATGGTCCAGCAAGGGATAAAGCCTACTATTGCACCATGAAGACAACAAAAAGCATGTAGGGAGAGTGCTAAGAATTGAAGACAAGTGTTTACAGAATTATGAACTCAAGATGCTTTTTATTTTTATTTATTTTTTTAATATTTGAGGCAATTGGTCTATATTTGAAGTCACAAAACAGCCATGATACGGAGTGAAATAGTTTTCTTACAGCTTTTATACTTGACTCTTGTTTTGTGGTTGGATTACAGCTGCCTCCCATAATGAACTTTTCAGGTTGTATTGTGCTTATCAGATCTGAGTCACTTCCCCAAATGGCACTCTTTATCTTCTAATCATCTATAGTAGCTGAGAAATACGTAGAAATGTGACCCCTTGGATTACTTGCCTACCCTGTCTGCTGGCCCCTACTGTTCACAAGGTTACTTAAATTACATTTTCTTTCCTTGGCAATGTAATACATTGTTTATATAAGGTCTCTTACTGAAGCCAAGTGCATTGGAGCAGCACAGCAATCCAGTGAAGCAATCACAGATAAAAACAGGACATATTTGTAAACAAGTTGTGAGTATCCTGGTTTTCATTCACCTGTGGCCTTATAAATAAAGCCAAAGGAACAGACATTAAACATGCTGTATTTGCTTCATGAATATTTCCATCCCAAATCCCCATATCTCTGTGTTTACCATCCACAAGTTCTATTAAATTGAAATCACTTGCTGCTGTGGCCAGCAAAGCAAAGATATGACTACCAAGCCATGCAAGGGGAAACTATTAAAATGAGGACAGCTTTTGAAGGAGAACGTATGCTAGGAAAGGCAACATTTCATCATATACACCACTACTCAGGTTTAACCAAAACAATAGCAATAGTGAGCTGTGAGCTGTGCTTTGAAATTTGAACCCCATCATTTATTCTAAGTACAGGTCGGGCCATATGTTCCCTGTGTGCACTATAAATATCTTAGGCTACAGTTACACTAGCTATTTTTGCCAACAAAACACCAGTTTTGTTGACAAAACTGGTGGCACATTCGCGCACAAAATGCATTTTGTTAACAGTTTGTCGAAAAAACTCAACATTTTTGCTGGCAGCCTTCTGCCTCTCAGCCATGAGGCAGAACACTGCTTTTGAGAAATTCTGTCTACAAAAAAGTTGCGTGGCTGTTCGGGGGGCAGGGGGTGCTTCTCTTGACAGACAAGGCATCCAGAACAATGGGCAGCTGTGCTCCTGGGTGCTTGTTTCGTTGAAAGAGCGGCTGGGCAGTCCAGCTACTCTGTTGACAGAGCACAGTGCTCTTCCAATTGGCTTTTGTGTGTGGCCACACTCTGTCAACAGAAGTTTTGTTGGGAAATCTCTTCTGAGAGTGACTTCTGTTGACAGATTGCTGTAATGTAACCAAAACCTTAGTGATTAGCTACTGCTCATGTCTTTATATCTCGGTCACTTTTCATATGTCACCCAGAAAGGTGGGTTTTGTTCCTTTCCCATCCATTCCAACCCTCAATGAGAAAGGGCAGTTGATTTGGGTTCCGAAATTCACTCCTCTTTGTGGATCAGCAAGAAGAAGGTTATCAGAGCAGAGACATTCTACCTCAGCACTGCTATTACTCCCTGTCTGTCCCAGAGTGTAATGTTTTAGTCATGCTGGCATGTCCTCTTCACCTGACTAGAAGCCTGAAACAGAGATTGATGTGTCCCTGAGTGGGCTGGGAGCCCACAAAAGTTAATGATCAAAGGACTAGTCATTCTTTCCCATAATGTAACCCACAAGAAAATACTCAGGTGGAGGAAATCCCTATAAAGTTACCCTTATTGAAATTCTCTCAGCTCCTTATGGACACAAAATGTGTCTCTTTATTCTCCAAGGCTGGGTGTACATGTGCCCCTTCCTTTTGAAAGGGGCATGTTACTGAGTGGGTTTGAAAGATGCTAATAAGGTGCTTCAATGAATATGCGGTGCTTCATTAGCATAATGGTGGCCTCAGCAATTCGAAAGTGCAGCTTTTTGAATTGCGTGCCACCCATGGAGACAGGACCTTTTGAAAGGACCCCCCAGTTTTGGAAAGCTCTTCTTCCTAACACCAGATAAGAAGGAGGGCTTTCAAAAACTGGGGGTGTCCTTTCAGAAGGTCCCGTCTCCACGGGCGGTGCACGATTTGAAAAGACACACTTTTGAATTGCCGCAGCCACCATTGTGCTAATGAGGTGCTGCATATTCATTGCAGTATCTCATTAGCATCTTTCGAACCCACTCATTAACATGCCCCTTTCGAAAGGAAAGGGCACGTGTAGACACAGCAATAGAAGAGGCCACATTGTCTGACTTGTACCTTGCAGATCTCCAGGTCCTCCTGCAGAGTTTTATATCGCTGACCACTCCCGAACTTTGCTCCTTGGCAACAAGAATCCATTGAAACTGTGATCTCATGGAGTACTCTCAGCCTTAGGGACAACCTTCAAAGGTAAAACAGCTAAAGAAAATATAATACTAGTAGAGCATATTGTTTTGTTTCAATAAGTTCTTCTGGGCCAGAAGGACAACATCCCTTTTGTCTGACCTTGGCTTATTCACTCTTCCCTGATCCATCACAAACAATGTCAGAAATTGGAGAGGCTAGCTCAAGGAGCAGAGACAGGAAGAGATGCCAGGGAAGACTGTGTCTCTGTCAGGAACTGATTCCCAACCAGCATTAACTTAGTCTGGGTTGTTTCAGAGTGTTAGTGATGGGCAAATATGACTATTGCCTTACAGCTTTGCCATTTTCCATGTCCTTCCTCTTTATCTTCTCCATGAGGTCTCTGTGTGGTCAGGGAAAGCATTTAGGCCTTGTTCTGCCTGAGGTCTCCACCCCAGTTTGCTACATGTGAGGCTTTCTCTCACCTTCAGATTCCAATAATGAGGACTGGGGTTTCCCCTAAAATCATCAACAATATTTCTGGTGTAAATTACACCTAAGAATTTTAACATGTAAAGGTTGCCTCTTTTCAGAACTCTCATTTTATGATACATTAAAAATATGTTTCTGACTGGCAGCTAGTCATCGAACACAGTAAGAGATGGTAAGAACCTTACAATAAGCACACACTTTATTGCATTAGAGGAGATTGGTGTGAGATAACAGTTACACAACATGGAGGCTGAATTTGATTATTTTTTCAAATTTCAATATTAGCCTTTAGGAAAATATTTTTAAAGTTCGGCAAAGAAATCTCTAGACCCTCAGATCAATGGATTTCAAACAAAGTTGTTGGCAGGGGGCTGTGGATGGGGGCATACAGACATATTTTAGCTGACCAGTTAAAAAATAAAATGCATGAAAATATAATTATATGTAATTCCAAGAGAAAAACATCTTTTCTAAGAGATGCTAATTTCCATCTTCTTTTCTATTTATATTACGTGACATCAACATAAAACAAATATTAGTATCCCAGAAGTGATTAGCTTGAAAAGCTTGAAACAGCTACTGTTTCAGTGAAGAAAAGAAAAGTTAGAGGAAATGAGAAGCACCAATTCATGGTTTTTAAAGCTGTCTATGTTCCATTGAATACAGTGTTCAATACCTGAATGCCTTCCAGTATTACATTAAACAACAGGAGTGATTAACTTCTGCCTTGTGTTTATTCCCTCAGCTTCTCCCCAGTGGGAGAAGTATGTGTAGTACAATGTGCAGTTCAGAGTGGGCTGTTAGGGTTTTTTTTTTTTTTCTGAATACATACGTTGCTATATAAAGAATTGCACTTTGCACTCAGAGCAGAAGATGGCAAGGTTGGTGATTGTCCCTTAGTTCCTGTGGGTGATCATTCCATTGTCTCTGACTGGCACCTGAGAGAGTTCTGACTCCCAGACAAATGAGCTTTTCCCCTTACTGCAGAGTTGCATTGCACCCGGGGGTGTACAGCTGTCACCCAGTCTTCATCACCCTTTACACATTCATTTTTTGGTTCTGTTGTACTTTCCAATGTCAGTAATTCATTTTGGAACATGGGTTGATTTAAAGATTGTGATGTAAATCACTGCAGAAGAGGGTGGTCAGAGGATCCGGAATGTGGTAGCTTGCTCTTCCCATTCTGAATATGACATCAAATTATCAAAACCAAAAGTATTCACCATGGGAAATCCGTTGACGTATGACAGAACGGGCTTAGAATAGAGTTGCAGAGCCTTATATATAATAGTATTAATGGGGATACTAAAACAGAGAGTTTCGGGTAGTCTACTTATAAAAGTGGCACTGCTTTAACTATACTCACAGCTGAAGTGGTACAACTCCCCACTGGTGTGGATACAGTTCTTTCACTATAAAAATGCTTCATACCAATTTAGCTATTCCTGTATGCAAAGGAAAATAAATTATACAAGCGTAAGGCATTTTTAGAAAGAGAGTTTTTATCCACTATGGGAGTTATATTGGTATAACCCTTTTGATAAAAAAAAAAATTCTCACTGCTAACTGAAGTAATTTTAGCCATATAAAAATTGTATGTAGACATAGGCCTAAGTAATGATTTTCTTGTTCCAAGCTAGAAATTAAAAGGCCCACTATAGTAAGTGCAGTCTGCTCATGGGTTAATGCTTACCTGTTGGTCATTGGAGGGAAATAAAAGGTCTATTTTCTAGGTGAATACAAAGTTGAAATTGAGATTATGTTCGCCTCTCAGGAGACGTTTCTTATTCAGCTATGAATAAACAAGTAACAACCACTTGGTCAGTGGCTGTTCAAAGCTGTACACCCAACTTTGTCAGGCTTGTCCCTTTCTATTTGTATGTGATAGATGAGGAAAGATGTTTTGGTAAATAAGTACCCAAGTTCACTTGCCTGCAACAATGCCCTCCATAGAATTGGCTGGGGCTAAACATCTCTAAGAAGTACATATGTAAAAATGGATTTAATTTTTACATTTAATTTCAAAAAGGGGAATTACACTAAAATGAGGAAGCTAGTTAAACAGAAACTAAAAGGTAGAGTAATTAAACTAAAATCCCTGGAAGCTGCATGGAAACTGTTTAAAGACACCATACTAGAGGCCCAACTTAAATGTATACCCCAAATAAAAAAACACAGTAAGAGACCTAACAAAGAACCACCATGGCTAAACAGCCATGTTAAAAAGGCAGTGAGAGAGAAAAGGGCAGCTTTTAAAAAGTGGAAGTCAAATCCTAGTGAGGAAAATAGAAAGGAACATAAACACTCCCAAATTAACTGTCATAATGTAGTAAGAAAAGCCAAAAAAGAGTTTGAGGAACAGCTAGCCAAAAATTCAAAAAACAATAGTAAAATGTTTTTTAAATACATTAGAAGCAGGAAGCCTGCTAAAAAAGCAGTGGGGCCCTTGGATGATAAAGATATAAAAGGAGCGATCAAGGAAGACAGTGCCATTGCGGAGCGATTAAATGATTTCTTTGCTTCAGTCTTCACGGCTGAAGATGTTACAGAGGTTCCTAAATCTGAGCCAGCCTTTTTAGGCGACAAATCTGAGGAACTCACTCAGATTGAAGTGACATTAGAGGAGGTTTTGGAATTAATTGATAAGCTGAATAGTAACAAGTCCCCAGGACCAGATGGCATTCACCCAAGGGTTCTGAAAGAACTCAAATGTGAAATTGCGGAGTTATTAACAGTGGTTTGTAACCTATCCTTTAAATCCACTTTGGTACCAAATGACTGGAAGACGGCCAATATAACACCAATATTTAAAAAAGGCTCTAGAGGAGATCCTGGCAATTATAGACCGATAAGTTTAACATCAGTACCAGGCAAATTAGTAGAAACACTAGTAAAGAGTAAAATTGCAAGGCACATAGAAGAGCACGAATTGTTGGGCAAAAGTCAGCATGGTTTCTGCAGAGGGAAGTCGTGTCTGTCTAATCTATTAGAATTCTTTGAAGGGGTTAATAAACATGCGGACAAGGGGCACCCAGTGGACATAATATACCTAGATTTCCAGAAAGCCTTTGACACGGTCCCACACCAAAGGCTTTTATGTAAATTAGGTGGTCATGGGATAGGAGGAAAGGTCCTTTCATGGATCGGGAATTGGTTAAAAGACAGAAAACAAAGGGTGGGAATAAATGGTAAATTTTCACAATGGAGGGGGGTAACTAGTGGTGTTCCCCAGGGCTCAGTCCTGGGACCGATCCTGTTCAACTTGTTCATCAATGATCTGGAAAATGAGGTAAGCAGTGAGGTGGCAAAGTTTGCAGATGACACCAAGTTGTTCAGGACAGTCAAAACCAAAAGGGATTGTGAAGAACTACAAAAAGATCTCAGCAAACTGAGTGATTGGGCAGCAAAATGGCAAATGAAATTTAATGTGGGTAAGTGTAAGGTAATGCATGTTGGAAAAAATAACCCAAATTACACGTACTACATGATGGGGTCAAATTTAGCTACGACAGATCAGGAAAGGGATCTTGGAGTTATAGTGGATAGTTCTCTGAAGACATCCACGCAGTGTGCAGCGGCAGTTAGTAAGGCAAATAGGATGTTAGGAATTATTAAAAAAGGGATCGATAATAAGACAAAAGATATCATACTTCCCCTATATAAAACTATGGTACGCCCACATCTCGAGTACTGCGTGCAGATGTGGTCTCCTCACCTCAAAAAAGATATATTGGCATTAGAAAAGGTTCAGAAAAGGGCGACTAAGATGATTAGGGGCTTGGAAAGGGTCCCATATGGGGAGAGGCTAGAGAGACTGGGACTTTTCAGTTTGGAAAAGAGGCGATTGAGGGGCGATATGATAGAGGTATATAAAATCATGAATGGTGTGGAGAAAGTGAATATAGAAAAATTATTTACCTTTTCCCATAATACAAGAACTAGGGGACACCAAATGAAATTGATGGGTAGTGGGTTCAAAACTAATAAAAGGAAATTTTTCTTCACACAGCGCACAGTCAACCTGTGGAACTCCTTGCCCGAGGCGGCTGTGAAGGCCAGGACTCTATTAGGGTTTAAAAAAGAGCTTGATAAATTTTTGCAGGTCAGGTCCATAAATGGCTATTAGCCAGGGATAAAGTATGGTGCCCTAGCCTTCATAACAAGGGCAGGAGATGGATGGCAGGAGATAAATCACTTGTCTTCTGTTCTCCTTCTCTGGGGCGCCTGGCATTGGCCACCGTCGGCAGATGGGATGCTGGGCTTGATGGACCTTTGGTCTGACCCAGTATGGCCATTCTTATGTTCTTATGTTCTTATGGACTTATATGTTTCAGAAAGGAAAATCTCTCAACATCTGTGTGCGCATTTAGTATGGTAAATAGTGACTGCAAAGAGCGGACTGAGACATCTTTTTCACTAGCCATGTCTAATTGACAAAAGGAGAAAAGTCATTCATCTGCTACATGCTGGATTTGTCATTAATTTCTTCCCAGAACTGGAGCTAGAGAAAAATGCATAGAGCCTTCAAGATTTATGCTGACTTGGAGAAAAGACTATTTTTATACAAAGTTTATCTTTCTTTTTGAAGTAATACCTCAGAACATACAACCTGTTGACCTTGTCGTACTGTTGGGTGTTTTCATTTAAAAAAGCATCAGCACTTATTGCATGAGGATAATTGAATTTTCAAGTTATGCATATCATTTCCTAAATTTAGACTAAGAAGTTCCATTTTTCACCATGGCTACAGCAACAGAAGAAGCCTCTATTGACAGATGTGGCTGTTGTAAGAGATTTCCTGGCAAAACTTCTTTCGATGAATTGTGTCTACATATAAAAGTAGATCGAAAGAGCAATCTGCTCTGTCAACAGAGAGCAGCCAGACTCTCCTGACATAATGGTTGACCGGAAGCTCTGCAAACAAGGCTGCCTGGTGAACTGGAAGCCCTGTCTGTTGACAAAAAGGCCCTGGAGCATCTACATTGCTGTTTTGATCACAGAATACAGTTGAGAAAGGTGTTATATATGAATGGGGAGAAGTATAATGCTGATGGTGGATGTGCTGGGTTTTGTCAACCAACTGTCAACAAAAGCAATTTCATATGCAGATGTGCCACAGTTTCTCCTGACAAAAGCCAAGTTTTGCTGGGAAAAGCCTCTCATTCAGACATAGCCAACAGGTTTAAAAAATGGCCAAATACTGTTTTAAATTAAAAACCTTCAGTCCAATACACATGGATAATTTTAGTGGTGAGAATACTGTAATCAGTCAAAGGTGCAAAATATTTAACAAGCTCATGAAATCCTCCTACTCCTACTCTGACAGGGCCCAGTTGAATGCATGGAAGCGAATGCTGTTAAAGGTCACTGCAATCAATGGAAGGACAGGAAAGAAGGCAGGAAACATGAGTATAAGATGCAGGACAAGATGTTGAGGCTCATGCGGAGCAAAAAGAGTTAATGAGGCACCTGTTAAATGTGCAAGAGAAGCACAGTGTCCCTCAGCCCCACACCCATTCATAAACCACCTGCCCTGCTCACCAAGTTCCATACCATCCTTTCCCAGACATCCTAGAATGCATGACTGGAAGACAAAGGAACTCCCAGGGATGTTTCTTGGAGCAAATGCTATCATTCCCATAACTCTGAATGTGACACAGAGTGACTGTGACAAGCCACATATCGTGTGCTCCCCTGTGTTTACTAAAGAAAAATGTGTGGTTTCAGAACAACAGGGTTTTATTAATTACACCAGCTGCATTTGGGGGTGAGTCTGTTTACAGAACAGCACCTATATGACGGGGGCAGCTTGGTAACAAGCAACACTCATAACTGTCAAGTCATTGTCTGGTCATTAAGGAAACTTCTTTTCAAAGCTTCTCTGATGTGGTGTGTACTTCAATATGCTCTTCTTATAGCTCTGGTGTCTTGCTGCTCATTATTATCTTCCAGACAATCTGCCACCCCCCACCACCAGTAACTTTGCCCATTTGTATTTATAGATATTATGCATCAAACAGCAAGTGGCAACAACAATGTGAATATTGCTTTGCTGAGGTCTTACCTACTCAGTAACTTTTCCAGTTTTTTTAAATGGCCAAAAGCACATTTATTACAGTTCTGCATTTGTACAGTCTGAAGTTGAACTGCTCCTTACTTCTGTCCAGTCTGCCTGTGGCTTCATGACCTAAGGAAGCAAGGGATAAGCTGGGTCTCTGAGGAAAACTAATGTCATTTCCACATTTCCACTGGTAATTTTCTGTTCTGGGAAGAAAGTTTCATCTTGCAGATTTCTGAAGTGATCAGAGTTCATAAAGATGTATGAGCCCTGTGTCTTTTCCTCACCATCCCATGTTGATGTCAATCAAATGGCCCTTGTGATCCACCAGCACCTAAAACACTGTGGGAAGTAACACTAGTGTTTTATTTACTCTTTGGTAAGGTGGTCTGGTGCCATGGTAGGAATATGCATTTCATCTATTGCCCCACCAGTTAGGAAACCCCAACACAACAAAGCTATCTACTATATCCTTCACATTTCCCCAGAGTCACTGTGTTTCCTAACAGGCGGATATGGATTGCCCTGACTATTTGGATCACAACAGCTCCCACTGTAGATTTACTCTCTCTGAATTGATTCCTGACTGACTAGTAGCTGTCTGGGATTGCAAACCTCCACAGGGCTATCATCACACACTTCTCAGCTGTCAGAGTTGGTGTCCTTCTGGTATTGTTGCACTTCAGAATGGGAGAAAACAGGTCTCAAACCTCCTTGAAAGTGACCCTAAGAATGCCAAAATTTTGCAGCCAATTATCATCAACCCATAGAGGCAAAACTATGCAAACCCACCAGCTTGTTTCCCAGGACCATAATCAACATTTCCCTGTATCAACCTGCCGGACTTATGGTAGCATACACTAATTGCTCTGTTCAATGGGTTTCTGCACATCTGTTCAGGTGATCTCTTCACATTCTTCCTTGCACAGGCAGGTCCTGGCTAAGCTCTGAACAAAACACAGCATAATACATGAGGTATTTGCAATGCTTGCCACAGCAGTTTGAAATTGAGCATCTTCCATGCTTGCTATGCTATTGCATCTACAGGGATAACCAGAGTAAAAAGTGTGTGAAACAATTGGTTGCCATTGTTATCGAGCAGGCAGGGATTGGGGAGGTACGTGCATCATGAGGATGCTAATAACATTTACCATGAACCACCCACATCAATGTTTTTCTCCCATGAGGGATTGGGAGCCTAATGTAGAATCTAAATGGGCAGCAGGAACTGTAGCATGGCCACCCACAATGCATCACTGTTAGAGTCAATATTAGTCATGGTAGTAGGGATGCACTCCATAGATCGCATATGTTTAGTAAAGACATTCACCTTCAACTTTATAAAATTGGATGCTAAAAGTCAACCTCAATAAATCTGACCTAATTTCAGAGTGCACACACAACTTTTGACTTTAGTATATCATGGATTTTAGGAACTTGATCCATGACTTCACCCATCTTTCCTATAGAGGGGTTGCGTATCAGCTGATGCTCAGCTGAAAAGAGGTGTATTATCATTTTCTCTAGCATAGTAAACCTTAATCAATATATGCAGTAAAAGAGTCCCAATCTGAAGAGCTTATTAAAGAGCATGCTATATGAATACAAATCCTATTACTTAAATAGTTGCAGCCACTTTTATGGAGCATTATTATTATTATTATTATTATTATTATTATTATTACTATTATATAATATTCACACAGAATTGGTAAAAAATTAGGAATGGCCACTAAACCAGAAGATCAGATGTACATTTTGATCCTATAGCTCTCTCAAATTCTGTGCATATTTACAGAAGAGGCTTTGATTTTAAATGGTAAGGTCCCTCTCTTCCCTATGGAGTTTCCAATCTGTCCAAGACATATGTTTGCTTTGCATCACACACCCTTTCAGAAATGCGAAATAGTGGATCTTTTGAAACTGTTCATAAAAGTGTAATTGGTTGACTTTTCTGCTGTGCTGTGCAGGGGTATTTCTCCAAAGTGATTCTGTTCTGGAACATCTGGCTTGGGGTCAGATGAAAATGTTTACTTTATTAATTTTCTGGGCCGATTCCAGACTCCTTTCAAGCATAGAAATGCTCACCAAGTCAATGAAAATTGTGTGCACAAGGGCCTGATCCAAAGCGCTTTTAAATCAGTGATGGGCTTGACTTCTTTGGGCTTTGAATAAGGCTTTTGGGGCTTAAAGGATTGGACCCAAATTTATAAGTCATGGGCTACGTCTACACGTGCCCCAAACTTCGAAATGGCCATGCAAATGGCCATTTCGAAGTTTACTACTGAAGCTCTGAAATGCATATTCAGTGCTTCATTAGCATGCGGGCTGCCGCGGCGCTTCGAAATTGACACGCCTTGCCGCCGTGCGGCGCATCCAGATGGGGCTCCTTTTCGAAAGGATCCCGCCTACTTCGAAGTCCCCTTATTCCCATGAGCTGATGGGAATAAGGGGACTTCAAAGTAGGTGGGGTCCTTTCGAAAAGGAGCCCCGTCTGGACGCACCGCGTGGCGGCAAGGCGCTTCAATTTTGAAGCGCCGCAGCAGCCCGCATGCTAATGAAGCACTGAATATGCATTTCAGCGCTTCATTAATAAACTTCGAAATGGCCATTTGCGTGGCCATTTCGAAGTTTGGGGCACGTGTAGACACGGCCATGGAGTGTATAACAATGCCCAATTAACTTCTTTGTTTGTACAATAGGTAGATCAGTGACCTTTGTTTGCAGGGCAATTCTGAGTTAGAAACATTATGAATTATTAAGAAAGAATTATGTGCAGATATAACTGATTCATAATTCTACTATTTGGACAGTAAGATTTCCTACAATGTCAACAACAGTTCTGCAGGGCCAGGGGTGGTGTAGGTTTAAAGCTCCCCTCAGAAGTCCAGATGGATGGCTAGTTTTTCATCTTTGTATCCTGTGAAGATATATAAATGGTCTTTCTTTGCTATGAAACATCGGTTCTCTGTGCCTTAAATATTGAGTCTGTTCTGGTATGGCTATGGTCTGAAGAAGTGGATCTGTCCCACGAAAGCTCACCTAATAAATTATTTTGTTAGTCTTTAAGTGCTACTTTACTGCTTTCTTGTTTTGATATTATACACACTAGCACGGCTTTCTCTCTGTTACTAATAGAAGATGAAGCGATTTCCAGAAATGTTTGTAACTTTACTGCTGAAGTATCCATACAAAAGCCATAAAATCATAAAGATTTTTATGACTGCAGAATTCCTTCAAGAATATGTATTGATCATTTACTTTTGCAGTTTTCCAGCTCTAAGAAGCTTACATTCATGATTACAGATGTTTTCATTAACAAATATCTTTCCCATTAAATCATCATCTCCCATATGAGTATGGATTACTAAGTACAAATACATTTGGAGCCTGATTCAAAGCCACTGAAAAACAGACAAAGGCTCCGATTCACTTCAATGGACTTAGAATTAGGCACTTTTTAAATGTAAAGATACATTGATTAATTTTTAAGTAATTGTGGATTGGAGGGGATAGTAACCAATTTCAAAAACAGTTTTCTATGAAGATCAAATAATCCTTACATAATTAGCCAAATAATTTAAATCTCACATTGTAGGAATTAGATAAAACACAATAGAAAAATCTTGTTTTGCTAATCTGCAAACATAACATATTTCTTAGAAAAAAATAAAGAAATGAAAGGGAGGACTCCACTTCTCACTGAATCACCTAATGCATTGTACAATACTATAATGAGGACCCACTTTATCAACCCACCACTCCTTTAATCTATGTTCATTAGTGTTAACGATCAACTTTCATAAATTATTTATAAAAAACATGTCAAAATTAATGAACAAAGTACTCTTTGTGATGCACTAGCCTTGTTCTTTCTCTGTTCCCACCCCACCACACACACACCTGTGTATTTGTTTGGATGATAATTCAGAAAACTGATGAATCCACTGTGGAGGCCTCCTTCAGCTCCCACTACTGTCATTGTAGATCTTCCCACTGAATTTGATGGGAGTTGGATCAGGCCTGAATAGCCACAGCATTAAGGAAAATAAATCATGTTATCCTGACATCTCTAATTAGATGATAAGCATTTCCGAGCAAGGCTTGTCTCTTCTTCTATATTTATACATTTTAGATTCACACTTTGCCAGGGCAGAAGAAACCAAATGTGATATCTAGTCTGACCACCTGTATCACCCAGTAGAGGCATCAGTTATAGGTAGCTGCACGTGTGCGTGTGTGTGGTGGGGGGCAAATGTACTTGCTCCTCCCACAATGTTCGTACTTGCTATAGGTTCTATAGGTTAGACAGCTGATTGGGGGAATTGGGGACAGTCTGACAGTGATCCCATACTAAATCAGTGTGGATGCTACCAGAGGGGTCCAGAGCATTGCTCCAGCTGCATGGTCACAATGCCACTGAAATTTATAGGGGTGTTTGGGTTACATTTCAGTGAGTAGCAATGCAACCATACTGCAGTGCCCTTCAGATATGGCTGGGCTGCCCTTCCACACAGATGAAGGGATGGCCAGGTCAAATGATGTTGTGACTTAGAACACAGAGAATTTGCTCCTGTGCAGGGGAGTCTGCTGAGAATTGGATCCCAGGCAGCCAAGCCTCACACTCTGTGTGAGTGTGAGAGAGAGGAGATTCCCCAGCCAAAAGAGACACATGGATCCCTGCAGGAGGGGGGAAGGGTCAAGCTGGGACCTGAATGGGACCCCCATGGGAGTGCCAATGTAGACCAGAGACCTTCCTTAATATAATTCCTACCCTTATCTTTTTGAAAGAAAACATCCAATCCTGAATTTAAAATTGCCAGCAATGGAGAATCCCCCCATGACCCATGGTATCCTGTTCCAATGGTTATTGCACTCATTGTTAAAAATATTCACCTTATATTTTTAGTCTGAATTTGTCTAACTTCAAGCTAGCATCCACTGGATCATGTTATTATCGTGTTTGATCTCTGATAGATCAAAGAGCCAATTATCACATATTTGTTCCCCTGTGGGTACTTAGACACTGTATCACGTTACCCTTTACCTTTCTCCTTGTTAAATTAAACAGAGTGAGCTCCTTGAGTCTATTACTTAGCATAATGAATGACTCTCAACTCTGTTGGTGCCTCGAATGTAAACTATATACTATTATCAAAACATTATATAGATTTCTCTTGTGAATCTCAGTATTTTTAAATCTCTAACCATTTGCACAGCATATTTTCATTCATTACTGTTCAGCACATTGGTACTTTTGTTCGAGGTTCTATAATGTGGGAGACAGTGAATAAATATAATGTGCTGTAAAATCTGTCCAACACTTGTTATCCAATACACCTGTAATGCTTTCACAGTATCACTATGTAGGAATCAAACATGTAGAACTGAAAAGAAATCAGAAAAGTCTGCCAGAGAATGTAATTTGAATGCTTAAACGTTTGGCCAGACTGCATCCTACTATGCTGCGGGTACAAAGGTGGGGGCAGCTGGTTGGAAGAGCCACTGTGTTCCAGAAAGCACAGACCATGTTCCTTCTGCATATACCTGAAAGCATCAGGCCTCCCCAAAGGGGCAGGGATGGCATGGGGAATTCCTTGCACTGATGGAATGAGCATCATGCTCACATTCTCTCGGGAGAATCCCTCCCATCACTCCTTCCACGGATGATATAATTCCATGCTCCTTGTTTGGGGATGCACCTGTAAGCGGTAGCTGAATGCTTTAAGAAGCAGTTCACAATGTTATTAGATGACATATCCGTGGAAGAACCTAAACTAGCTCATTACCCCGAGCTGTGTTACCAGCTTGAGCCTCAAGTGAGAAGTCTCCTTTACTTCCATGGAACCACTCAATGTAGTAAGAGCTATCAGTACAAACTCAATATGTTTAATCTACTTTTGCAACAAGGCAAAATAAGCCTCTCTTCCTGCCTATAGAAAAGAAAACAATTGTTGAGGAGCCTTTTCAAAAAGGAAATGGTCGTCAGAAGACCTGTTACCACAGAAAAAACAAGAGCTCCAAGCCTAACAGCAGTGACTGTGTTTCATCTAGCCTCTGTATTCTGCTTGATGACTTTATTCAGCTTGATGGTTCCAAAGGTAAATTGGCTGCTTCTCACTCAAAAACCACCCAGGCTCAGCATTCACCAATTGTGACTATTTAGGAAAAGACACTGTTCCTAACTATGGAGGTTCTTCTGTCCTCATCTGTAAAATGCAGGAGTCAGACTACTTATTAGTTCATTTATATATGAGGGAAGAAAAAGAGGTTCTGCAACAATTCTAAATTTCAGACACAATACAAGAATAGCTGGCTGATTTTGCTTAAATTGTTGCCAATGTCATTCTTCAAAGCTAACATTCAACTAAGACAAATGCAGAAAATTTATGACTCTCTTAGGATCAAAGGCTGAACCCTGTTCTGGGATGGGGAAAAATAATTACTCACATATGTATCCCAGAGGGTTAATGAAGGGCATGCGTATAACTTCCAAAATACCCGTCATCTTTGTACACACTTTAGCACCTGCTGTTTGTGGAATTTGGGGCTGTGGTAGATTTAAAAGACACCTACGAAAGAGCATGTCTGGTAGTTACCACTGCTGGTCAATATTGGCCCTGCTGTATCCTGCCTCAGTTTCCCTTTATGCTTCAGATTGCTCAGAAAGTCCACACAGTCGAGATATTCAAAACATTTCCCTTGTGAGGGTCAATTCTTTAAATCCTTTATAAACCTAACAGAATGGAACTCAAATCCACTCTTCACTCAGTTTGAAGATGGGCCTGACCCTCCTGCCCTGAGGGTCTGTCTTCTCTTCTTAATTCAAACACTTTTCATGCTTCCCTAGCAGTTATTGCCTGACGGCTTAACTCCATTGCTTTCTCTACAGGTCCCTTACCCTACTGGTATCCTCACTGCTATTTTTAGCAGACTAGCATGAGCCCCGCCAACATGAGTCTGGGATGCTCACTCCCAAGTACTGTGTAGGGGTTAACCACTTTGGGATAACACCCTTCTGTGCTGTTCCTACTTTAACACTAAACATTCTGTGCATGCCCCTGTATGTAACATGCCTCTTGCACAATGGAATCGTAGCAGCATATTTTAAAGCCATTCCATTCCTATGGAGTGTGAAGGGATGGTGGGCACTTGAAAATATTGTTTTAATCTTTTTGCACTCAGCTCTGCATCAATACATGTTCAGAGCACTCACATCACAGCCAGAAGGGCTAGAAACTTCTTTTTCATTAAAGTTTAAATTGTGCGGAAATTGATAGGTCCAACAGAGAAGAATGACATGGCATACTGCCATGTACTGGAATCAGTCTGGACCCTGATAACAGATAAATAGAAAATGTCATAACAGATGTCTGCTTAAAATGCAAGAGCTCTGCTTGCGAATCTTATGTAAGGTTGTTCTCACAGTCAATGGGGAAGTGGGTCTGGCTCCCAGCCCAGGTCTCTCACATAATGATTAACCTGAGACTACGTGGCACCATCTGGCACTGTCTCAGGTATGAAACATAAAAAAGTGCCTAAAAAAGCTGTATTTTTTCTCTGTACACAGAGTCTTACTTGAGTAATGGCACCTTTTTTTTTCAGAAGTGTCGCCTTCAAATTTTTCACATAAAACAAAACCAGACAGTATTCTCTTACTTCTGAAATCCCTGAGCATATTTATGCTTGTAAAAAACAAAACAAAAACAAAAACAAAAACAAAAAAACCACCACCAACAACAACAAAACAGAAAAGTGCAGATAGAAACAAAATTTGACCATTAACTAACATTCATTCATGAGACAGCAGACATGGTTAAATCACAGAATCAGGAGCTTATCTTTATTCTGCTACTTGTTTTCTGTTTGTGGCTATGAAAACACACTATCTTACTTATCTGGAAGAGTGGATACTAGCACCCAGGGAGTAAAATTATCTGACGGTAATAAGAATACACAATTTTTTTATAAAGCACTTTTTTCAATGGAGCTGAAAGTACTTCATAGAGGAGGTCAGCACCATCATTTATATTTTACAGATGGTGAAACTGAAGCCCATAAATGAAGGGAATGATCTCAGGAGGTCTGTGGTAGAGCTGGGAATAGAGCTCAGGTTCCATACACTAATCATTAGGTTACTCAAAGGCCACAATAAGAGTTAATCCAGAAGCACAGATTATACAGGGCCCATACAGAGATGCATTAGGATCTCCTGGAGGCATTGCATCAAATGTGGTCAGGGAAGGTAAGTCCACAGCGCCACTCTGTTAAAGAATATGCCTTGCACTCTTGATATAAGCATGAAGGGTGAAGATGCTCTACATTCTCTCCAGGGATGGGGAAACACAGAGACATAGGGCTACATGTGATACTGTCTCATTAGTGTTCATTCTGCTGATACCTGGAAAATTGTGTCCATCTTAGGATGTCATGTTACTAAAAGTATATTATTGAATTGGATAGAGAAGAGGAATTTAGATGTGAAGCAAGATTGTAGTGTAATTTACCTGGCAGATAAATGATGGACTTGGGAAAAACCCACAAATGTTTGGATTGTGTATCTTAGGCTATGTCTACATGGAACCATAAGCTTACAATAAGCTACACAATTTGTGCCATGCAAATTGTGCAGCTTATTTTGAGTATATTCTGAAATAAGCTGTTTCAGCACACAGCTCTGTCTAAACGGTGCCACATGCCGAAGTAAAGCCCTTTTTTGATGCATATCTGTACTCCTCATGCAATGAAGTGTACAGGGATACTATAATAAGATGTACATTATCTTGAAAAATGTTTAGAGACAATGGGTGTATTGCACAGATGAGGGCAGTTGTTTTGGGATATCACCATCTCCTGAAATAGAACCTGCCCTCCAGACATAACCTTAGAGTTCAGAATGGAAGGACTGGGGGTTCAATACATAAGCTGTTCCCTTCAAGTAAAAGCTGGGCTTGCTATTATAAAGTACTTGATGATTTTGATAAACAATAAGGGATGAAAAGACTTGAAGATTATGTTGAAAATGTTATTGTTATGCTGCTCTGTGGCTCCAGCCAATAAGTGCTAGGTGTAAGTTGGGGAATAATGCCTCTGCTGCCATTATTAAGCCGGAAAAGTAGCCAGCTAGCTTCTAGCATTAAGATAAATCAGCACAACATTACTGATCTAATTTATCCCAACTACCAATGGTCTTTAAAGAGTTTTCTGGAAGCTAGGGATCATTAGGACTCAGAAATATATTTGCTTAAAAAAAATCCCCTTTTCCCTGCATGAGTGGGCAAGAGAAGCGGTGGCTTAGGAATTGTTATGGTGGCTCTTTGAAACCCAAGAATCATTCGTACAATGAATCCTTTAGTGGCAGGCTAAGCTCCCTTTCAGGTTGAGTTCTGGGCTCTGAGCAGCCAAATACAGTCTTTACATGGCAGAGAATGTGACAGTAATATTCTCCTTTGCGATAAATGGGATAATTCCCAACCTTCTGAGCTCTTGTTTCTTTGGCTATGTCTGCACTACAGAGATATTTCAAAGGAAGCTCTTAAAATCATAGAAACATAGGGCTGGAAGGGACCTGAGGAGGTAATAGAATCCAGCCCCCTGCTTCAAGCAGGATCAACCCCAAGTGATCTGCTCTTTAGGTAGAGAGCACCCACAGAGCCTCCACTCTTTTGAAAGAATGGGCCAGGGATCGAAAATGAATACTGCTCTCTCGAAAGAAGGTCCTTCTGAAGCATCTACACGTTTTCTTTCAAAAGAAGCTTTCAAAAGGGGGCACTCTTCCTGAAATGGGAACATAAGAGTGATTTCGAAAGAAGTGCCACATTCTGTCAATTTACTTTCAAAAAGAACATGTGTGCAGACAATCCATGGGCTCTTTTGAAAAAGCCCCCTTCTTTTGAAAAATCTTCTGAAAGAATTTACTAGTGCAGAAGCAGCCCTTCTGTCCCACTTGACTAAGCCAGATAATACCGCATTGGTTCATATATGGAAAGTTCCCTGTAAAGCTTTCTTTTTCTTTCTTTCTTTCTTTCTTTCTTCCTTTTTAAAAGGAAACTTAAATTCTGCTGGAATATCCAGATAAACATTAGTGGTACTTACCACAAGTCATGGATCTGCATATCTCCTGGATGTAAACCAAAAAAAAAAAAAAGATGAATTATTTATTATTCATGATGGCATACAGCAGGCGTGTCCAACCCACGGCCCGCGGACCGCATGCAGCCCTGGACAGCTAGTAATGCGGCCCCACAAGATCATAAACTTTTAACATTATTATGTGATTTATATACATTAACTATATTATATATTTTCTATGTGGCCCAAGACAATTCCTCGTCACTCAATGCGGCCCAGGCAAGCCAAAAGGTTGGACACCCATGGCATACAGTGTTGTGACTACAAGTAAAGGGGTGGAATTAAGAAAGGAGACATATCAGTTGAAAACCAGGAAAAAATAAAAGAGAACACCTCTACACAGGGATGACACTTATAGGCCGTGTCTGCACTAGCCCCAAACTTCCAAGTGGCCATGCAAATGGCTATTTTGAAGTTTACTAACGAAGCGCTGAAATACATATTCAGCGCTTCACTAGCATGTGGGCGGCCGCGGCACTACGAAATTGACACGCCTCGCTGCCGCACGGCTCATCCCGACAGGGGTCCTTTTCGAAAGGACCCCGCCTACTTCCAAGTCCACTTATTCCCATGAGCTGATGGGAATAAGGGGACTTCAAAGTAGGCAGGGTCCTTTTGAAAAGGAGCCCTGTCAGGACGAGCCGTGTGGCGGCGAGGCGCGTCAATTTTGTAGTGCTGCGGCCGCCCGCATGCTAGTGAAGCGCTGAATATGTATTTCAGCGCTTCATTAGTAAGCTTCAAAATGGCCATTTGCATGGCCATTTTGAAGTTTAGGGCTAGTGTAGACATGGCCATAAAGTGGAGAAGTCTGTGATGGAAATAGGTAAAAGATCCATCAACACTGGAAAATGTACTGTAATGATCAATTCTTCACTGGCAGTCATGCTGAATACATAACCTAATAGGACTTTTCCACCTCCGTTTTCCGTGATTCTGTGGTAAAATTCGAAGGCAAATGAACAACTGTTCACTACTACCCTAGCTTTTATTGCTAGTAGGAGAATGCTTACTATTACCCAAGCTAATCACAGTGTAATATAACTTTAGCATTTTATAGTGAGTATTATTGTAGGTACATATCACTATAACATAGTACTTTCATTTTGAGCCCATCATGGTGCTGTTACTATTTTCTAGCAAAGCAGGTTAACTTTAAAGGGGGAAAATGAGTGGGAGGCCTAGTGCTCGGTTATATCTCTAGTGGTTCCTGCTTTAGGGGGTTTATGATGAAAGCTGATTTTCATTACTGCTTCACAATAGCAGCTGGGATTTGCTCTGGTGTGTGTCATTTGCAGTCTGAGGCTCTCCAGAGTTCTTAAATGCTCAGCCTTTCATATACCATGGCATTTAGTCTTGGTCTCATATCTTCAGCCGTTTATAATTCCACTGAAAATATTTGTTGGCTAGGTCAGTGATTAGTGAATGTCAGCATTCTGATGGGATATGAGGGAATGAAAGGGATTTTCATTGACACTGGAGTTTTCATAAGCAGGATTCCTAGAACTCGTCAACAGTTGGAGGGAATGTCCAGATTCAGGTTATGTGCCTATGAAAGGAAACAAGAACCAGCATGGTTTACCTATGTGAGCTACTCAGAACTGAAACCCAGAGGCTAGGCCCTTGCTTACTCCCTTCCAGGAGCAAATGGATATAAAATTAGCAAGGAGAGGAATGTGAAAGGAATGAATGGAATCTTGTCTCTACACCCTTTGCCTCCATTTGTTGACTAGAACAACTGATGCAGCATGCTGTAATGAGAAAGAAAACTACTCACTGCTGGTCATCAATATCTCCTACCACATAAGAGCATGGGAGGAGCAGGGAAGCAATTGTGATGTTGACCCCCTGCAGCTGCTCCCAGGATGTTTCAGTTCACACACCACCATGTTCAGAGCTGTGTGTAAACCTGTCACTTAG
The DNA here is from genome assembly GCF_033958435.1 of Carettochelys insculpta. NCBI lineage: Eukaryota > Metazoa > Chordata > Testudines > Carettochelyidae > Carettochelys > Carettochelys insculpta. The sequence goes on from NC_134137.1 coordinate 69,942,644, forward strand.
GCATTAAAGGTTATTTGGGAACCCAATCTTTGTAATTAACTAAAGCGAAGGTGCAGTCATACAGCAATTTAGAGTTTAGTTTAAAAATATAGATCATAGTTCTTGGATTACAAGGGCAGAAAAGAATATTGTGATAATATAATCTGATCTTTTGTATAACACATGCCAGAGAACTTCCTCAGTTTAATTTCCAGGGCATATATTTTAGAAAAATATGCAAACAAAATTACTAGTGATGGAGAATCCACTGCAACCCTTAGTACATTGTTCAAATGATTTATTACTCACAGTATTAAAATGCCTTTTTTCTCATCTAAATTTCTCTAGTTCCAACTTCTAGCCATTGAATCATATTATATCTTTTTCACCTAGATTGAAGAGTCCATTATTAAAATATGTGTTCTGTATGTGGGTACCTATGGACTGTAAAAATGTTATCTCTGCTTTCAAAGTCTAAATATATTACATCAACACAATCACGATTATCAACCACATTTGTCATCTTATCAAAAACAAACAAACAAATAGATTAGTTTCATAGGCCTATTTTCCATAAACTCAGGTTGATTACCATTAATTATATTACCCTTCTTTAATATCCGTATAGAATTAATTTCAAACTGAGAAGACTAAAGTTACTTGGGTCTTCCATTTTAACCTTTTTAAATATTGGCACAACATGAGCTTTCTTCCAGTCTTCTGAAATTCCCCTGGAGTTTCAAGACTTATTGAAAATCAATATAAATAGTCCAACAAGCACCCCAGAAAGGGCTTTTAGAACGCTTGGAAGTCAAAAAAAGTATACTTGTTTAACCTTCTCCTGAGATACTAATGGAATGGAAATCATGACCTGAATGATTGGGACAGAAGAATCCCAAGCATTGTTATAGGCTAGAGATGGACTGGCTAAGCAGCAGTACAGTGGAAAGGGATCTAAGGATTATAGTAGATGAATTGCTGGATAAGAGTAAACAGTGTGCCCTTGTAGCCAAGAAGGCTAATGGCATACTGGGGTGCATTAGGAGGAGTATTTCGAGCAGATCTAGAAAAGTTGTTCCCCTCTATTTGGCACTGGTGAGGCCACATCTGGAATACTGTGTCCAGTTTTGGGCCTCCAAGTATAGATGTGCTGGAGCAGGTTCAGTGGAGGGCAACAACAATGATTGAGGGGCTGGAGTACATGACCTGTGAGGAGAGGCTGAGGGATTTGGCCTTATTTAGTTTGCAGAAGAGAAGACTGAGGAGTGATTTAATAGCAGCCTTCAACTTCCTGAAGATGGCAGAGAGAAACTGTTCTCAGTGGTGACAGACAGCTGAACAGGGAGTAACGGTCTGAAGTTACAGAAGGAGAGGGGTAGGTTAGATATTAGGAAAAACTATTTCACCATGAGTTTGGTGGAGAATTGGAATGTGTTGCCTAGAGAGGTGGTAGAATCTCCATCCCTAGAGGTCTTTAAGTCCCGACTGACTGGGACAACTTAACTGGGGGTTGATCCTGCTTTAGGCAGGGGACTGGACTTGATGACATCCTGAGGTCCTTTCCAGCCCTATGATTCTAAGATTCTATGATCTGAATTTATCATCTGGCTTTTTCCCAAATACAGAATAGAGATATTTATTGAACACTTCTGTTTTTTCTGTATTATTTTTGATAAATATTTTATTTCCATCTAGTAATGGACAAATACTATTGTTTGGATACTTTTTGTTCCAAATACATTTTTAAAAAACGTTCTTCTTGTCCTGAACTCTGCTGGTCTCTTTGTGTCCCTTTCTACCATTATTATTTGTATAAATCCTACTTCTTTTTTCATTACTATCAACTTCCCCTTTCTTTTATTTGTGTGCGTGCATTTGTCTGTATGTATATCACACTACATGCCACACTATCCATGTGTCTACACTAGTGTAACCCTTCTGCCAGAAGGAGTTTGCAGCAACCAGGGCTGGGTTCATCATCTAGGGGTTCCTTTTCATCCATCTCACACAGAACCAGTTCGAGCCTGCACCGAGTAGCCTGGGAAATTCACACACCCTGGGCGCCTCAAAGAGGCAATGCTTCCCCAATCTGAAGCACAGATTCTGAGTATGGAAAAGAAACTTTTAATGAAAGAGGCAGAAAAGTTAACTGGTATAAGCTTGGGAAAATACCACACCCAGAGTTCATAACCAACCCCTCAAGTAACTGTCCCAGCTCGAATGGATTGAGCAGTGTCCTTGGCCTCTCTGGCTCACCAGTCCAATAATGTAAACAGTCAGTCCACACACCCAAACATTCTCCGTACCCACACTTCAAATGCCCTACTTACAACTCAGTCCGGTCCGTGCAGGCCCTGACACAACACTCTGGAGCATTCCCTCACTGAACCCGAGGCAATGCCCCCCCTTACACTGGTCCGGCATTCCACTTGCTCCCTGCCAGCTGCCCCACTGGCCATCCACAGGTTGTGCCATCTGTCTGCCTTCTACTCCTCTTATTGGACATCTGCTGGTTGCACCATCTGTCCATCTGCTGCTCCTCCTACCAGCCAGCTGCCAGTCACACCTTCTGTCCCTCTGCTGCTCCTCCCACCAGTTGCACTGTCCACCTTCTTCTGTCTTGTGGGTTTTGTTGGAAACAAAACCCTGTGATTCCAGCTCCTAGTGATTTTAGCTCATAGTAGCATTCAGCTCTGGGCCTAGCCACAGCATCTCAGTGTCCACCAAGGTAGATTTTCACAGAAAAATTATACAACAATTTTAGGTCACCCTGTGAGCAATGGGGGGAAAACTAATCCAACCACTCTTACAGCTATATAACCAAAAGGCTTCTTCCCAGGTGGTCTAACTATTATATCTCCCCCTTTTTTTTTCCCTCCCTCCCTCACTAACTCCCTCCCCCTCCCCCCAACACACAATGATTTGAGGGGTGGAACCCTCCGTAATCCATATCTTACACAGTAATGATGACTGCCCTGTACCCCCTCCCCAAAAACGTCAAGCATTGTTGAGACACCACAGCTCTTACACTGGGTGATAGCATAAATTTTGACTTTGCAACAACATGTTGTCCACAAGAGACAAAACCTCCTTGCTTTGCCTGCTCCCAGCAGGCTTTACTTACAAACATTATATATGCACACCCTTTGCATTTTCTTGCAAATTATCTCTGCAGAACACATTCCCCAACTCCTTCAGCAGGATTGAGCTCCTGCTGGAACATTTCTTACAGCAGGAACTAACTTTTCCTTTACTTCGAAGTTAACTTCAAAGTAGGGAGCCAAATTTGAAGTCCCTACTCCATTTCTGGGAATGGAGCAGTGCCCTACTTAGAAGTTTAATTTTGAAGTAGGGTGTGTGTAGACACTCAGCTTTGAAGTTGCTTATTGTGACATTGTACTTCAAAGTAAGTAACTGCAGTAAGTAACTTCAAAGTTACTCACTAAAAGAGGAAAAAGCATCTTTGCAGGCAGGCTTGCAAACCTAGTGAGGAGGGCTTTAAACTAGGTTTGTCGGGGGAAGGTGACACAAGCCTGGAGGTAAGTGGGGAAGGAGGAGGAAACAATCAAGTGGGTTTCCTGGGTGAAGAGGAGAAAGTGGGCCAATCGGCCCCTTCTCTAAGATGCTTGTACACTAATGCCAGAAGCCTGGGGAACAAACAGGAAGAATTAGAGGCCCTGGCACAGTCACACAAGTATGAGGTGGTTGCTATAACGGAGACTTGGTGGGATGATTCACATAACTGCAGCACGGTCATGGAAGGTTATAAATTCTTTAGGAAGGACGGACAGGGCAGAAAAGGAGGAGGAGTTGTGCTCTATGTGAGGGAACAGTATGATTGCTCAGAGCTCCAGTATGAGGAAGGAGAAAATCCAGTTGAGTGTTTTTGGGTTAAGCTTAGAGGTGGAAGTAACAGATGTGATGTTGTAGTTGGTGTCTGTTATAGGCTGCCAGATCAGGGAGAGGAGATAGCTGAGGCTTTCTTCAGGCAGCTTAGTGCAGCTTCCAAATCACAGGCCCTGGTTCTCATGGGAGACTTTAATCATCCAGACATTTGTTGGGAGACCAATAATCAGCACACAGACAATCCAGGAAGTTTTTGGAGAATATTGGGGATAACTTCTTGGTACAAGTGCTGAAGGAACCAACCAGGGGCCATGCACAACTTGACCTGTTGCTCACAAACAGGGAAGAACTAGTAAAAGAAATCGAAGTGGGAGGGAACCTGGGCTGCAGTGACCATGAGATCGTAGATTTCAGGATCCAGATGAAAGGAAGAAGGGTGGGCAGTAACATACAGACCCTTGATTTCAGAAGAGCAGACTTTGACTCCCTAAGAGACTGGATGAGCAGGATCCCTTGGGAAACGAAGATGAAGGGGAAAAGAGTTGACCAGAACTGGAAGTATTTTAAAGAAGTCTTACTGAAGGCACAGGAACAAACAATCCCGCTGTGTAGTAAGAAATGCAAACATGGTAGGCAACCAGCTTGGCTTAACAGGGAAATCCGTAGTCAGCTTAAATTCAAAAAGGATGCATACAAGAAATGGAAACGAGGACAGTTGACTAAGGAGGAGTATAAACATACGGCTGGAGAATGCCGGACAGTAATTGGGAAAGCGAAAGCACAACTGGAACTGCAGCTGGCAAGGGACGTGAAAAGTAACAAGAAGGGTTTCTACAGGCATGTGAACAATAAACAGGTTATCAGAGAAGGTGTGGGGCCATTAGTGGATGAGGGAGGTAACCTAGTGACAGATGATGCAGGAAAAGCTGAAGTACTCAATGCTTTTTTTGCCTCAGTCTTCACAGACAAAGTCAACTTCCCAATGATGGTCCTAGATGTTGCAGTATGGGAAGGTGGAGGGCAGCCATCTGTGGGGAAGGAACAAATTCTGAGCTATCTAGAAAAACTAGATGTGCACAAGTCCATGGGTCTGGATTTAATGCACCCCAGGATACTGAGGGAATTGTCAGAGGTCATTGCTGAACCTTTGGCCATTATCCTTGAAGACTCTTGGAGACCGGGGAACATACCGGATGACTGGAAGAAGGCAAATGTAGTGCCCATCTTTAAAAAAAGAAAGAAGGACAATCGAGGGAACTATAGATGTGTCAGCCTTACCTCAATCCCTGGGAAAATAATGGAGGGAATCCTCAAGGAATCTATTTTGAAGCACTTGCAAGAGGGGAAAGTGATCAAAAGTAGCGAACATGGATTCACCAGGGGCAAGTCCTGCCTCACCAATCTGATCAGCTTCTATGACGAGGTAACAAGCTCTGTGGAAATGAGGAAGTCAGTGGATGTGATATACCTTGACTTCAGCAAGGCTTTTGACACGGTCTCCCACAACATTCTTGTCCATAAGTTAAGGGAATATGGATTGGATCCTTGGACTATCAGATGGATAGAAAGCTGGCTTGATGGTCGGGCCCAACAGGTAGTGGTCAATGTCTCAATATCTGGATGGTGGTCTGTTCCAAGCAGAGTGCCGCAAGGCTCAGTTCTGGGGCTGGTGTTATTCAACATCTTTATTAATTACCTGGATGAGGGACTGGGTTGCACCCTCAGCAAGTTTGCAGATGACATAAAACTAGGGGGAGAGGTAGATACGTTGGAGGTTAGAGAGAGAATCCAGAGGGACCTGGATAAATTGGAGGACTGGGCCAAAAGAAATCTGATGCGGTTCAATAAGGAGAAGTGTAGAGTCCTGCACCTGGGGAGGAAGAATCCCAAACATTGTTACAGGCTGGGGACTGACTGGTTCAGCAGCAGTACGAAGGAAAGGGACCTAGGGGTTATGGTGAATGAAAGGCTGGATATGAGTAAAGAGTGTGCCCTTGTAGACAAGAAAGCTAACGGCATACTGTGGTGCATTCGGAGGAGCATTTCGAGCAGATCTAGAGAAGTAGTTATTCCTCTTTAATCGGCACTGGTGAGGCCACATCTGGAATATTGTGTCCAGTTTTGGGCCTCCCAGTATAAAAAGGATGTGGAGTTGCTAGAGCAGGTTCAGCGAAGGGCAACAAAAATGATTAAGGGTCTGGAGCACAAGACCTATGAGGATAGGCTGAGGGATTTGGGCTTGTTTAGTTTACAGAAGAGAAGACTTAGAGGTGATTTAATAGCAGCCTTCAACTTATTGAAGGTGAGCTCTAAAGAGGATGGTGAAAAACTGTTCTCAGTGGTGTCCGATGGCAGAACAAGGAGTAATGGTCAGAAGTTGAAGAGGGAAAGGTGTAGGTTAGATATTAGGAAAAGCTACTTCACCAGGTGGGTGGTGAAGCATTGTAATGCGTTGCCTAGAGAGATGGTAGATTCTCCATCCCTTGAGGTTTTTAAGTCCCGACTTGACAAGGTCCTGGCTGGGATGACTTAGTAGGGGTTGATCCTGCTTGAAGCAGGGAGCTGGACTAGATGACCTCCTGAGGTCCCTTCCAGCCCTATGGTGCTATGATTCTGTGAAAGTTATTTTTGTAGTGTAGACACACCTTATATGTACATAATATTTATAGCTACATTCAGTTTCTCCAAAAGCTGATTTTTTGTTTTTGTTTTTGTTTTGTTTTTGTTTTCATTTTTGTTTTAAACCAGTACAGCCTTTTTCCTCCTTTGTGGGATTATGGATTTTTTGGTATTTAGTAAAGTGTTACGCAACAATTTCAAGTTATCATGCACATTTGTTCTCAGTAACTTCTTCCTCTCAGCTGATCTGATTTACAATTGTTTCCAGCTTTCTGCAGTTGGCACACATACATATATTATTGGCCTGGATTTTATCCTCTCTGCTTGTTACAAATGTGATCACGACACATTTATTTTTAGTTATTTGATGAAGTCCAATATAGATTTATTCAAGTTAGATGAATTTTTTTTTTTTTAATTTGGTGATTGTCATCTGTAATATTTAGAAATTCCACTGACGGATCATGATGATGATGATGGTGATGATTAGTTCTAACAGCATGAGACTTCAATCATATGTCATTCACGTTGAAATTTCCTATGGTCAGAGAGGTTTTTTTCCATACCCATCATAGCCAGAAGTATAAGGAGCCAGTCATCCTGTTCAGTGGTTTAATTCAGTGGTCTGTAACAGACAGCAGCTGACATTCCATCCTGGGCTTAATGTGTTAGCACATTGATCCATATTCATTTGAGATAATTTTCTTTGGCATTACCAGTGGCTTGGAAATAGGTATTGCTTTTTTGGAGAAAAAGTATTTCTCCCTCTTCTCTTTTGCCCATCTGATACTTCCTAAATCTATATACAGAGGGCAGATTTCCTCTATAAGAACAGGTCCATCTAAGCTATGTAATTTGGGTTACTTTTCTAGCATAACTCAAATTAATATAGCTTAGGTCTACCTAATGTAGGGTCCATGTTGCTGGGGGTTGACAGAAAAAATCTTCCCTTAATTACCTCATTCTGCTGGAGTACTGGAGTCAACAAGAAATCTATCTGTGGTCGACGTAGTATGTCTTTACTAGACTTGCTAAATCGGCAGCTGGTGGATTGATTACTGCAGCATCAATCCACCCTGTAGTGGAGACAAGCCCTTAGTGCTTTTAACATTCTAGTCATGAGAATCTTCCCACTGGTTTTCTATAATATCAGCTAGATCAAATTTATGCTCATAAATGACTAATTCCAATTCCTCTTGTGTGTTACCCTGGTCCAAAGATTGGTGTCTGTTAAATTAAATATTTTTTCCTCTTTTGTCATATGGTTACTTGATTAATTTTTCCACCATCTCATTTTTGTCTGCATCATATCTGCCCTTTGTATATGTTTTCTTTTTGATATTACTTTAACAGCCTTCTGACTACTCTTTGCAGCCTGTCTGCAGTTGGTCTCCCTTCTGCTCAGGTGGAGGCCATTCAAACTATAATACAGCCCCCTCTCTGAGTAGAAGATGGAGCAACAGTCACCAAAACCCAAACACTCTCCTTTTTCCCACTTACCTAGCCTTCTTACCTTACCTTTCCCACTTACCTTCTGCCTTCTGTCTTTCTTTGGGATATGAAGAATCTCAGAGAAGAACGCAGTTGTGGTTGGTCCTGCTCTGAGCAGGGTGTTGGACTAGATGACCTCTTAATGTTTCTTCTAAACCTAATCTTCTATTGTTCTAATATTGTTTGGACATTTTTCTTCATCATTCTCCTGAGTTTCCTGGGCTACGTCTACACGTGCACCCAACTTCGAAATAGCTTATTTCGATGTAGCAACATCGAAATAGGCTATTTCGATGAATAACGTCTACACGTCCTCCAGGGCTGGCAACGTCGATGTTCAACTTCGACGTTGCTCAGCCCAACATCGAAATAGGCACAGTGAGGGAACGTCTACACGCCAAAGTAGCACACATCGAAATAAGGGAGCCAGGCACAGCTGCAGACAGGGTCACGGGGCGGACTCAACAGCAAGTCGCTCCCTTAAAGGGCCCCTCCCAGACACACTTTCATTAAACAGTGCAAGATACACAGAGCCAACAACTAGTTGCAGACCCTGTATATGTAGCACGGACCCCCAGCTGCAACAGCAGCAGCCAGAAGCCCTGGGCTAAGGGCTGCTGCCCACGGTGACCACAGAGCCCCGCAAGGGCTGGAGAGAGAGTATCTCTCAACCCCCCAGCTGATGGCCGCCATGGAGGACCCCGCTATTTCGATGTTGCGGGACGCGGATCGTCTACACGTCCCTACTTCGATGTTGAACGTCGAAGTAGGGCGCTATTCCCATCCCCTCATGGGGTTAGCGACTTCGACGTCTCGCCGCCTAACGTCGATTTCAACTTCGAAATAGCGCCCAACACGTGTAGACGTGACGGGCGCTATTTCGAAGTTACTGCCGCTACTTCGAAGTAGCGTGCACGTGTAGACGCAGCTCTGATGTCATTAGGTATATGCAAGATATCCTTCAATAAAATGTCATTAGTGCTAATATGAACATGACCAGTGGTCTTTCTCATCAGATTCAAAACCTTATCTTCGTCAGCTTCAAAACCTTATTTAATCTTAGTGTTATATGTTAAGTCTTAGTTCCCGGAAGGAAGAACAACATACTGTTGTTCTCGTATCTCTTGAATAATGTTCATCCATTTCTTTCAAGTACAGAATACCTAACAAGGTTTAAAACAAAAAGCAGTCATGTAGCACTTTAAAGACAGAATACCTAACAAGGATTGTTCATCCTCCTTGGATGGCTAGAGATGTCTTTATGGGCAATCTTGTTTTAATTACAGATTTTGTCCAACTGCCCCATGTAAATATATTTGTCCTGTAATCTCTATATTCCATTGGACAAGCTAAATCTTGAATAATATGTCCCACAGTTTCTGAGCTGAGGATGTGGGTATTGATTGCAAACATACATCTGTATGAAATTTCCCCCCTAATTTATCTTGTTTCTGGTGTCAAAAATCTTCCTATCCCTGTCTACCTAAAGCCACATAGAATACTGCCATGACCTTTTGCTTCTGGTGGTTACAAACCACTAGCCTTCCTCTCTGTCTTCCTCTTTCTCACCAGTCCCTTGATGCCTAGCTCCTTTCTCCCTTGAACCCGTGGACCAGTGACTTAAAAGGGCCCTTTCAATTGCTCTCAGAGTCCCACACAGCATGGTGCAAGCAGCACTGAGGGCTGGCCTAGGGACCTTTAGAGTTGACTAGAAGACAAAGAAGATTGGTTGCCCTAGTCCTTCCCCTTCTGTCCAAATCCCTGCCCCATGGGCATAGACAGCAAATCCGGTTGATAAAATGCCATACAATTCCCTTGCCAAAAGCAAAGGACTGACCCCTCCATCAGAGTCTGCCAACTGTGAATTAAATGTGTGGAAGTAGGATCCTTTCTCTTTCCTCCGGAGTAGGTGTAATAAAGAAAGAGGTGGCAATGTTCATGTGCAAAAATGGTAGACTGTGATTTAGGGATTGATTACAAAAGAAAGAGAAAAGAGGAGATAACCTACTGCAGATTTAACAAATACAAAGTTAACCACTGTGAGTGACAGTGACAAAAAGGCAATTGAAGCCCAGGCCCACCTAATCAACCCCCTGGCTTCAGTAATTTAAAATGGTGTAAAAATCATTACTACTATTACATTGACCTTTCATTCTTTAGGACTTGGTGGTGGCAATGGTAAAGGTGCCCAGGACCTTTTACTCTCAGGCTGATTTAGAGCCCTTGGGGATGACCACTAAGGAATCCCACCATGTTTCTGTCCCAGATTAGTGGTCAAAGAGGTTTCGAAGTCTGGTAATGGTATGAGGAAATGTGATGGTAAGGATGGTAATCCTCTTTTTTCCTTCATGGCAGGCACTGCTTAGATTGTCCCTCATTGTCAGGGGATAAGAATAGATGGCAGGAGTCACACAATGCAAAAAAGGATAGGCTTTCCTTGCAAATGCTCTCTGGATTAATAATATCTTCCACTAATTTCAGTAATTTACTCATTATCCAAGCTCATATCTGGTTTAGTTGAAGCGTTCCCTGCACACTCAGATCCCTTTCAGTCCCCTGCGGTGCTCTCAGCCTGCCCACCAGAGCCCTTTCTCACAGCCCATTTGATCTCGAGTCATCAGATGTGCCTCTTCTTCCCTTAAAGTGGAGAATTTCCTCTTAAGTGCTGGGAAGTGTCAAATCCTTCTCTCCAGGTACATCAACACTGCAATCAGAAATATGATTGCAGCACCTCCTTGAGCTAGCTTCAAGCTAGATAGCTTAGTTAACCGTAGCAGTGCAGACACAGCAGCAGAGTCTGTACAAACACATCCCAGACCATATGGATGCAGTTGCGTTCACTCATGCTGCTGCCCCAGGATGATGTAAGTTTAATGCTATTGTGACTTAAGCCAGCTTGATCTAAGATAGCTCAAGAGTTCTAACCCTGCTGCCATCACACCCCTGACTGCTACCAGCTGCCTGCTTATAGGACAAACATGTACTATAGTACTACAGTACTCCAGTCTGTTGTGAACACCATACTTCAGACTCGATATTTTGTGGAAATTCATTGGCCATAACAAATAAAGCTCCATCCACCAGCTACACAAAGAATTGTAAAATCACAGAACTGGAAGGAATCTCATGAGGTAATCAAGTCCAGTCTTCTCAATTCACAGATGTATGAAGCTGGATCTAGATCACCATTGGCAGGTGTTTTTCTCGTTTGTTCCTAGTACTCTCCAGTAGCAGACAGCATTCCAGTATTTAAACTCTTTTCAATAACAGATCAGATCATTTTAAGAATATATATGTGAGCTTTCTCTTACTTACGTTTGTTAACAAGCAAATTTGTCAAAACAGGGTGCGGAAGCATTGATCTAAGATGTTGAAAAATCTCTGTTCAAAACTGTAATTGCAACTCTCCATGCAGACCTACCGAAATATCACCTTATTTGAAATACTTCAACTATAGCATGCAGCCAGGACATTATCAAGGGAAATCCTGCAGGTTAAGTATCCTAAAACAACATGGCGGTGACTACACTGCCCCACTCCCTTTCGGAAGGGGCATGCAAATGAGGTCAGTGAGCAATGCAAATAAGGAATGGGTATAAACATCTCATGCCTCTTTTGCATAGTTGCATGGAATCTCAATTCTAGAAGAGCTGATTTCGAAAGCCAAAACAGCTGTGTTGATGGGGTTCATTCACAAAGAAACTGCTTTTGAAAGCACCTTTCTTCTACAAGGCTGTTTTGGCTGTTGAAATCAGCTCTTCTGGAACCGAACTCCCACATGGGTATGCAAATGAGGCATGAGATATTTAAATCAGTGTCTCATTTGCATTTCTGATCAGCCATATTTGCATGCCTCTTACGAAAGAGAGGGACAGTGCAGCCACATCCCCTATGTAGAACAACGGTATGAGCAATCACATTTCCAACTGAGGTCTGTACTTATAAATGTCAGTCTGTATTAGAAATGAGATTGATCTGATGAAGAGGGTCTGTCCCACAAAAGCTTATCACCGAATAAATCATTTTGTTAGTCTTCAAAGTGCTACGTTTCTGCTGCTTTTTTTCTTTGTTAGCATACAGACTAATATGGCTATCTCTCTGTTACCATTCTAAATGGAATCAAGTTAACTAAGAAAGGAGCATCTGGGCCTAATTTCTAAAGGAGAGCTGAATTGGGGAAAAAAAATCCTGAGGAGAAAGTATGCTCCTGGGTAAGGAAGTTCCCACTGAACCATTAACACTGAAACATCTTTTCAGGAATGAAGAAAGGGAGAGGGCCTGGGGAGAGGGGACCCAGGCTGATGCTGGCCCAGGGAGAAGGGGCTTGGGGAGAAGAAGCCTGCAGGGAGAGGGTCTGGTGAGAGGGGGCTTCAAGGGACGGGGCCCGGCACAGCCCAGCATATCCCCACGGGAGTGCCCAACCTCCGTCCTATGCAGGTTGTGAAGGCCATCAAGGCAATGCTGCCCCAGAGGCTCATCCATGTCGTGGACCTGGATGTGGCCATTGCCTGCTTCAAGGGGTTTGTGTTCCCAAAGTATTTTGGCACCCTGGATGGGACCAAGCTGGGACCTATGTCAACCACAAGGGCTACCATTTAATAGTGCTCCTGGTGCTGGTGGACTTTAGAGGGTGATTCCAGGACATCTATGTGAGCTGGGTGGGCCAGACCCATGATACCCACACATCATGGATTCTGGTCTCTGCCTTTGCATGGAGGCTGGAAAATATGTCCCCACCCCACTGCAAGGAGCTCCAGGTTGGGGACCTGACCAGTCAACTCTCCATGGTGGCAGATGCCACATACACCTTGCAGCCCTGGCTGATATGTCCCTACACCCAGCATCCCAATCCCAGATGGAGGTCTTTAATGTCAGGCTGAATCAGGTCTGCAACATGGTGGAGCAGGTCTTTCGGCACCTGAAGGGGTGGTGGTGCTGCCTACTCACGCAGCTGGAGGCCAGACTCTGGAATGACCCCCAGGTGGTGGGTACCTGTTGTGTCTTCCACAATATTGTGGAGGGCAAGGGTGAGGTGTTTCCCTTGGGTAGTCTGGCCCCTGCTACATTCAGCTGGCCTCTGTCCCAGGCTGACAGGCTCAGTAGGACAGGATCCATACTCAGGAGGCCCTCCGGAAGAGCTTCATGCAGGGCCCAGGTGTCCCCCAATCACAGGCACCCCACACAGGCCCCTCTCCACATACATCACTCACCATTTCCCTGACATGACCCCACCCCGTACACATGCACGCCCTACCACCAACTCCCCATGAAGAGCACACAACACAGGGGTGATGCAAAAATAAAACTTTAACAAATACTACAAATCATATCATGTGTCCAACCAGCAAACAAACACTATATACAGTGGGAAATGTGGGCAAATCATGAACACTGAGGGTTGGGCCACAGGAGACTCAAACTGGAGGGGGAAGGGGGCCACAACCTGAGGGGTGCTACTCTGGGGTGGGAGTGGATGGCCACGAGCACCATTGGCCTGGGATCCCCTCCCACCCCAGTACAGGGTCTGCAGTGGGACTGGGAAAAGGGTAGGCATCATGGGAAGGTAGGGTCAATGGGGGGCAGTGGGAGTGGCTCATCAGGGACACAGAAGCAGGAGTGGGCTCAGCAGGGGGGACCAGAGTGGATGCAGGGTTGCGTTCAGTGGGGGAGCAGGAGCAGGTGCAGCAGGGTGGAGCAGTCAGGCCAGGAGCCCTGTGTGCTCCTCCTGCAGAACTGCTGTGATGTCACCCACGTGGCCCAACATGATGTCCCAAGCGGTCCTCTGCCATGTGCACTCAGCCTTGTCTATCCAGGAGGGGGCTCATCATCTGGGGAGCTGCCTGGCTGCCTGAGAGCCTGGTAAGGCCTCTGAGAAGGGGACCTGAGGCTCCTGGGGGGCCTGGCTCCTGCCCATGTTGGGTATCTGGCCTGCAGGGATGGCTAGAAGGGTATGCTGTGCCTGGCTTGTAGTCTTTCTAAGAGCAGGCTGTCAGCTTCCTGCCACTGGGTTTCTGGGTCCCTGCAGCAGTAAACATGGCTAGATGGAGGGAGCATAGAGCTCTGCTGCTCCTGGCCAAGGTGTCTCTGCGTGCTAGCTGGCCAGCATGATGGCGGACTCCTCTTTCAAAAGAGAGGCCCGCGGCACTTCTACACAAGTTTGTTTTCCGCAAGACTCTTTTGAAAGGGGCCGCTTTTCCTGGTGTGGGATCAGAGGAGCACTTTTGGAAGGAGTGCTTCGTTCTTTCAATTTCCTTTAGAAGGGTGTGCTTTGTGCGTAGATATTTTGCATGCTGTTCTGAAAATGTCCTATTTTTTATTTTCCTTTCGAAAGACCGTGCTAGTGTAGACACAGCTATACCATCCTACTTCCAAAAGGTTAAATTGTGATTTTTCTAGGCAATATGGGTAAAAGGAGAGGGGCAAGTGATGAGATTACTTTAGTACAGCATTTACCAAACTGTGTTCCGTGGAACACTCCTGTTCCATGTGATGTAAAACATTCTGTGATGTTAGTGATATTTTCCTTCTAAAATATTAAATGTAAAATTAGGTGTGTTTCGAACTACAAAGGTATTTGAACAGATTTTTTATTGCAGGCATATTAATATTTATAACACATTCATAATAATATATTTGTTATTATGAGATTCATGCCAAAAGCATCAGAGTTAATTTGGATGGTTTCGGCACGAATCGTGTTCAGAGAATTTACATGGTGGTGCAGCTGATATGTGGATCCAGCTTTCCAGCATCATTCCTAATATTAAGTGGATTTGTGACCAAAAGATGCGAAAACACTGTTTCCATTTCAAACACTGTCAAATGTTACTTATTTTTATTTTCCAGTAGTTTTCTGTAAAAAATAACACATTTATAAAAACACAAAAATTAAAAATATTTTTCTATAACTAATTTGTTTTGCATTTATTTTTCATAAAAATGTTTTGAAGCTTTAAGGAAGGACAGTCCTTTTTTGAACAATATTGTCCTTTCAATTTTTGTACAAAAGAACAACACTAATCATCCACCTTTTGGCTGTTATATTGATGTTTTGTTTTGGGTTTGTACTTATCTTTAGTTTTCATACTTTATTATATCAGAAGGACATTCGTTTATACAGATGATTTTCTCTTGTTGTTTTTTTGTTGTTTGTAAAATATCACATCTAAAACCCCCTCTTTTAAATCAACTTCTGAGCATTACATGTGGCAATTTTTTGGTATGAAATGCTCCCTTTCTCCCCCTGGCCCCCTCTGGCCAGCATGTATGTGTCCTGTCAAGATATTCCAAGACCAGAAATGTTGGATGGCCAAATTAGTTTGGGAAATGCTTATCTCGTGTTACATCTAAATCCTTTGAAATGGGGCAAACACATGCAATAATTTTAATTGTACAATTAAAATTGATAAAAGAAACATTACCAAACTGTTTCTTTTTAACCCTGTTCTTTAGATGCATCTGACAAGATTTACATGTATGCATTCATTTAGGCATGAAAAATGGGATCCAGATCAGAATCAAATAGGAATATTGTTGATATGTACCACTTCATGTAGTATATTTGAAGAGGCTGTAATCCCAGTGAGGTTGGATCAGAAATGAAGGACGATACAATCCTAATTCTGCAGCCCTGTATCGCCTCTCTAATGACAGAGAAGCTGTGTATTAGAGTTTATAAGGAAACTTACAATGTGTGGAGACTATTTGAAGAAAACATCGGCTAAGTTTTTCTTTCCAACTGTTACTACTTACAGAAAGTCAGCAGTATGAGAAGAACTTAAAATCCTATTAGGCAATTCCGATTATTTTCTGTAATTTGACATGAAAGTCTTTTTGTTAGCTACTTTCATATTGTATTAGCTATAAAGAAGGAATGAAGAAGTAGATTCTGGCTGCTAGCCAAGTCTGAGCCGCCGTGCTACCACAATGAATTTCTAGGATGAATGGCAGAGACATGCAAATGAGTTAGGAACTCAAATAAGCCTCCACGACACAGACATGCTGTTATGAAAGCACAACATTAACCTCAGATTTCTACCATTACAATACAGTTGAAAATTTAGGAAGCTGAGCATGAGCCCTAAGCTGTTTGTTATCATGCAATCTCTTATGCACTGTAACAAATGCTTCTTTTACAGCAAATGGGCAACTTCAAGTGACTGCAGACCATATCAATGAACACTCAAGTGACTCTTCTGTACATTATTCAGAACAAGTGGCTGCTATGTTACCTTCATCTTGAAATTTGTTGTATAATGGTTCTGTTTTTTAACATTTATGAGAATAATATATTGTAATAACCATCACTTTTTGTCAAAAAGAACATAAATTCTATATTGTCTAAATTTGTCTTCACAATCAAGCTTTGTTCCCTTAAAAAGTAAAGGAAGTCAGAGAAAGCAAAGATTATGATTCTAGTTAATTCATTCTCTAGGTAAAAGAAAGAGAATTCTTATTTAATTAAAGATAAATATAACAGAGACTATGACTTGGCAAAAATAAATGATAAATCTCTGAATTTATTTATTTTTTGCTTAATTAGTACATCTGAATGTATTTTTGTTTTCTTGTCATTGTCATAAAGGATATTTTCTGTAAAGCCAACAGAGGAAACTCAAAAGTTTGAATGACATAATGAGCAGTTGAATTGAATTTGAATTGTGGTGTCACTAAACTTTTACATAAAATTATACTGATGGGTGTGAAAAGGTCTTAGAGAAGACAGCAACCAACATTCATCCCGTAACCAAAGTACCGTATTGATATATACCAAATAGCACAAGCCAAGGTCCTCTGGCATATGTGCTTTCACAAGAGCTTTATTTAAAACAGGAATATTTTAAAAGTAGAATTAGATTTCTTAAATCATGATGTTTAGTGGACTTAAGCTTATTAGCTGATGGCAAGTCCAGACAGGGATATAAAGCTCACTTCAGAATAGTGCAATGTAAACAAGCACTAGTATAGTTTAATATCAGAGCAGTGTGGTCTGGTGAATACAGCACTGGACTGGGACTCAGGAAATTTATTCTGAATTTTTGTATGAATTATTCTGAACTCTTGTCCCAGCTTTGCTACTGACTTGTCAGATTACTATGGGGAAGTTTCATCATGTTTCTATGCCTCATAATCTCCAATGGTATAAGAATCCCAATATCCATTGTGAAGCACTTTGAAATACGTAGATGAAAAGTGATGTATAAGAGCTAGGTATTATTATTGTATAAAAAAGGGATTACCATATTTGACTCACGAGGAAGTTAATGTTGGACAAGTAAAAGCTCAAAGTGAAGCTGGCTTGATTTCTAAAAGAAGTCTTGTGGCACCTTATAAGGTGCTACAGGACTTCTTGTTGTTCTTGCAGATACAGACTAACATAGCTACCTCTCTGATACTTGATTTCTACAGCTCATCCCTGTGTTAATAACAGCAATTTCCTTAGTCCCAAGATCCTCCATATCTTTTTCATCATTTCCCTAGTAGGAAAGGATTCCTCTCTCCCTTATACTTCAGATATGTGCAATAGATAAGAGACTTCTGCCTTTGGAAGAACAATGAGTCATGCTTCACAGGTCTTAACATTGTACCGGTGACACTGGTCTCTTTTGGTGGTAACATGGACCTAGTGTTACTCACCTGTGAACCTCCAGGTGCTTGCTTCTACCCTCAATATTAATGTACCCCTTCTACTAATGGCAGGTGACCGCCAGAAGGGCCAGGTTCAGTTCCTAGGGGATTCTGTCAGTAATATAACCAACTGGCGCAAGCCCCCACCCAGTAACTTGGGACAATCTCACCATACCTGTTGGGTGCCTGTAAAGGTAATTTTTCCTCTCTCACAGACACAGAGTCTGAGATAGAAACAGCTTGTTTAATAATAGTAGCGTAACATAAGTTTACACAGCTACATATGCAATATTCCTAAACAAAGGAAAGGTAAACCCCATTAAGCAAAAACAACAAGAAGTCCTGTGGCGCCTTATAGACTAACATATTTTCGAGCATAAGCTTTCATGGGCAAAGACCTGCTTTGTCAGATGCATGGGTAGTTAAGCTCCAAAATATCTGTTAGCCTATAGGGTGCCACAGGACTTCTTGTTGTTTTTGAAGACAGACTAACTCGGCTACCTCTCTGATACTTGTCTCCATTAAGCAAGGCACTGTCCCCAAAGTCTGCTTAGAGCTCTTTACCTGCACATCCCCACTTATACAGTGTACCCCAGCCTCAAGTCTCCACTCACAGTGAGTCTGGTCTGGACCACCCAGAATTCACAGGTACATCGGCAAGGGGATTCTTGTCACACCAGGGCAGAATCACTTGCCAGCAGCTTGCCACTCCTTCTGACTAGCCCTTGCTGGCTGCTTGCCTGCTGCTCTCCACCTACCATGCCTGCCAGCTGCTTGTCTGCTGTTTTGTGGATTTTGCTCTAGGCAAAGTCCTGTGGTGTCAGCTGCCAGTGATTTCATCTCTAGACCTAGCTACAAGAATCTCAGTATCCACCATACAGGATTCTCAAAGAAGAACTACAGACCCCAGCATTCGTCTGGACTTTAGTTCTGTTTCTGAACAGTGTGGGGAAGGACCACTTATTACACAGAGATGATGACTACCCTGTATCCCCACAATAATGTCAAGTATTGGTGATATTCCACAATTCTTACACGGGATGATAACACAAGTTCTGACTTTGCAAGTTGCATAGATGCACCTTGAAACTCTTCCCTTACATATAAGTATCTGTAAATAACACATTTCTCAAATTCCTGCTTCCGCATTCCTTTAGTCAGTATGAGTTCTTTAAAAACACAAGGAAGTGTTGAGGTTTTCTCCTAGCTGACTTCCTGTGATGGAGTGCAGCTGTGCGGTCACAGAAGATGCCTTGGGATATGCAGATCATGCTACTGACACTTGATTTTTGCTTTCTGGTGCTCCTCCTACCACCCTGTCCTGCTGAGCCAGCTCCTCCGGTCTCTTCTGCCAAATTGAGGTTACAATCTCCCTACAGATGACTGAAGAAACTGGTTAACCACAACCTGCCTCTTGTTTCTCCTTGCTTCTTTACTCCATCAACCAGAGCCAACCGATCAACTGTTATAATGTTAACAATATCTTGGGGCTGGCTCATCAGCTTCATTAAGTCCAGTCAGCTACACTGATTTCCATCAGTTCAGGATCCTGACCCATTATGTATAGTCCCTTCTGAGACACTCTTAAAAGTGCAGGATGTACAGAATTCACAATTTAGTAGATGATAATTTCTGGTTAATCCCAGAGCCTCCTAATTGATATTGATAAAGCTTTTCCTGGACAACATACAATTTAGAGTCCTAACTGAAAGCTACTCAACATAAAATACTGATTATTGTAAAAGTGAGTTTACAAAAAGATGTACTTGGAAAAAAGAGTTGTAAAGGAGAAAGCAAGACAGAAAAAGAGAGAGAAAATGCTCATATCTCAAAGCAAAAAAAATGATCTTCCTTTCAAAGCACTTTAATATATATTATTTTCCAGGGTACAGGACTTCAAAGCTTTTGGAAAAAATGTAGATAAATAGATTATTTTTATACTGCCAGGGTGACTCATCATTTCAACAATACTTGTGATATTTTTATGGACTCCCACCTTAAATTACTTGAGTTCTGTCTTATAAAAGAGATGTTCCTTTTATCTACATTATTTTATCTTCCCAAAGAAGAAGGAAAAAACCCTTCTTAATCACCGACAGTGCATTGTTTGATGTCATCACTAGACCACTCAATGAATGTAGAAAAGCATGATTATTATGATATATAAAAGACTGGTGATAGTCACTACAATGCTTTATGCCTATTTGAAAACACAAAAAGCAACTGAATTGAAGACAAAAGATTTCTGAAAATCCCAGAGTAAAGTTAGAAGTTCCAGTCTTTGTTCGTTTGATTTCATTTTATGATATGGCTATAGATTTTAGGTGGTATGAACTTTATTTGTGAATAATCATCTAGCAACAGCCCCTCCCTTATTCCGGCCTCAAGCTCCAAAAGGCTTGAATTATGACAACCCTCTCTGCAGCTGAAGAAATGAAAAATGGTTTATATTGGACCTTGCAAATGCTACTTTATTAAGGTAGAAATTTGAAAAGTAACAACCGCTATTAGCACATCATGGGATCCAGCTGTTAGTGCCTGGAAAGAATTGTGGCAATCTGGACCTGCAGAAGGTGTGCCAACCACAGGATTGTCAACTCTGCCTTGGAAGTTACTGTGGTCTACTGCAGTGATTCTCAATCCTGAGCAAGGTAATGTTGGTAAGTGATACATTAAGCAAGAGCAAAGCCTCATTCAACCAAACGAGTCCTTGCATATTTGCTGAATTCCAACAAGCTACTCAAAACAATGTCGTGAAAACCAATGAACATCAAGGCGGAAGAGCTGCTTGAGGTGCTGATTACCTATTTGTTTCTTCACATAGTAGGCATCCTTCAGTGTGCATAGACTATGGATCGCGCCCTTTATAGTTTCAATTGAGGACTTCATTTACAGTGTCTATTGTGACTATGAAGACCCACATGAGAGTGACAGTCCTTGCTGCATCTCTTGCAGATGTGGTGGGTGTCTGGCAAGTCCTTAGTGTGCTTTCTGTGTGCTCACTTCTCCTCTGCTAGCTGTCTGATCCTCATCTCGCCCTTCTGATGGCCCTTGTGTAACCCCTGCCTCCATCTGCTGTGGTCATCTGCTAGTTCTTCCGAGTTGTCCAGCTCCATGTCTACCTTTCTGAGGTGTCTCTTGCAGACATCTTTGTAGAGCAACTGGGGGAGTCTGGGAGGTCTTTGCCAGGGGCTAGCTCACCATACAGGATGTCTTTTGGAATCCTTCCATCATTCATCCTGTGGACGTGGCCAAGCCAGCGGAGTTGACGCTGACTGAGGAGGGTGTGCATGGTTGGGATTCCAGCTTGCTCAAGGACGGCCGTGTTGGTCACTCTGTCCTTCCATGATATTCCAAGGATGCGCCTGAGGCAGCGCAAGTGGAAGACGTTCAGCCTCTTTTCCTGGCGGGCATACAGGGTCCAAGTCTCACTGCCGTGAAGGAGGGTGCTGAGGATGCAGGCTCTGTAGACTTGCATTTTGGTGTGAGTGTACAGCTTGTTGTTATTCCACACTCTCTTGCTGAGTCTGGACAGAGTTGTTGCTGCTTTTCTGATCCTCCTATTTAGCTCAGTGTCCAACGACAGGGTGTCAGTGATGGTGGACCCGAGGTAAACGAACTTGTGGATGACCTCTAACATATAGTTGTCAGTGCTGGTTGGTGGGGATTCAACAACATCCTGACCAAGTACATTTGTCTTCTTTAGGCTGATGGCAATCCCAAAGTCCTTGCACGCTTTGGAGAACTGATCCAGCAGTTTATGAATTTGTTTCTTCACATAAAACAGCAAATAAAGTTGCATTTTTTTACAGCCTGCTAAAGGAATTTCTTTAGTTTCACTAGCCTGGAAACATCCAGATAAAGTTGGCAATATATCCTAGGAATTTAAGGTGCAATACACTGCTTTCTAGTCACAAGATTGCTGTGCTTTTTCTGATTCGGGGTACTATTGTTACTAATACAAGCACAATAATGCCAGGTCAACTTGGCTGCAAGAAATAACTTTTGGGACATTTCAGTGATTTTTTTTCATAAAAGATGTCTTATTAGTGGACAGCTGAACAGGAGGCCCTTCTGTATTGATCCTTTCCACACATACACTGGCTAAATATTGAAAGCTGGGCAGAATATTTCTCTGAAGGTTTGAACAGTTGTATTGAGAAATATCAGCTCTTCTGAAGTCTCCTAAAAAACCGTTCCTGAATATATGCCTTTGAGCTAAAAATTCATACTCCCTTGCGCTGTCTAGACTAGCCCCCAAACTTCGAAGGGGCATGGTAATTAGGGTTTTGGGAGATTACTTATGAAGTGCTGAGGTGCATATTCAGCTCTTCATTAGGCTAAATCTTCCCCGTGGCATCTTCGAAGTGTGAAACTTCAAAGTGCCGGCATGCATGTAGCCATGGGCCAGCTGCGGGTACTTCCAAGTGTCTGCACTCCGTTGAAGTCCCTTTACTCTGAGGATTTCAAAGGAGCATGGGCACTTTGAAGTACCTGCGGCTACACACAATCTGACACTTTGAAGTTTCACACTTTGAAGTTGCCACGAGGGGAGATTTAGCCTAATGAAGTGCTGTGTATGCACTGCAGCATTTCTTTAGTACTTTCCCCACACCCTAGTTACCAAGCCCCCTTCAAAGTTCGGGGCTAGTCTAGACACAGCCTTTGTGTTATTGGGCAGGATGTGTGTGTGTGTGTGTGTGTGTGTGTGTGTGTCCAAAACAGGTTGGATTGACTGGTAGCTACAGACCCCAACGTAAGACTATCAAGACCTGGAACGCAGGACAAAGTGAATATTTTGTCAGTTATGTGGAGGTTGTATCTCTCAATAGTCAAATTCTGATGCTCAGAGAACTTTCATGTTTACGGAACAGACATTTCATAAAATAGTTTCTGAGTTTTGTGAATCCATGAGCTTTTCTCTGAGGAAGTCATTTAAAAAAAAACATGGATGTTTGCTTGCTCCCTCATTTTCATGGGGACCTTCACTCCTTTGCCAGCTACCATGATGACTTCTTTTAAGTAGCACAGTAACTGACAAGACTTCTGATACATGCACTAGTCTGAGTCCACTAAAAAGAAAAATCAGGATGCAAACAGCAGATTCAGAGAAGAGGGGGAAAGGTAAGAAAGGGAGGTATCAAAAGTAATGCCCTGGCACCCCCATATTCACCACGGTGATATGACTATGGTATGTTTTGTATAAAGTGTACCTTGAGTGGTATCATTCTAAAAAACTTGTTTTTTTGAATATTAATATCCTGTTGGATTGTATGAACTATCACGGTAAGTGAAGTTATGAACTGTCACTATATTTGTTACAGACATATGTTGTGAGTTTGGAAACACACAATCAGCCTTTCAGTTGCAACATAGGAGTAGCCCTCATTAGCCAGACAATGTTAATGGTTCATCAACACCCACCTCGAAAAGAATCTGCTCCCTAGAGAAGACACATATGCAGTGGAGACTGCCTAATACCTAATACCCACATCACAGCAAAGATCTTTTCAGTAAGTTGAAATAAAGTATAAAAGAAGGGAAGTGACATTTCTCTTACTCTCTTTCTCCACCCTGCACCTCAGCCCCTGGAAGCAGATCTGGAAGAGAAAGGTTTTGATCTGAGTAAGAATGTCCCCAGGCTGGAAAGGAAGTCAAATCTTTGTATTGAAGAACTGTACACTGCTAGCGCCATCACTCAAGGTGAGAAAAAATATTAATTTCAACTCTTGAATTGAAAGAGGCTGAGCCTCAGCAAATCAATATTCAAACTTTCTCATTGGCTGATGCCAGTGCTGAGAGCCAATAAAAAACAAGTGGCATTTCTACACCACAACAAGCTACCTTGAAGCCTATCAGAAGTGACCCCTTGTACCCCCATACCAACATAGTGAAAACAGGATATTATTTCAAGCAAACTTTATGCAAATCAAGCATTGCAAATCAAAACAATTGTCATAGGGATGAAGCAGGCAGTCAATTGAAGAGCCTCATAAGTGGTGTCTGAGGTGAGTTAGGTATCATGAGTCCAAGGACACCCAGTACCCAAGGAAAAACTGACAGACTTTAAAACCACAGAATGATATAGTCTATATAGGCATAGACTGCAATGAATGAGGCAATCCACACCTGTGAGAGCTGTTGTTTCAAGCTGTCTGCAGATGTAGGCAAGGACTACTTCATTGATCTGTGATTGGTTTCCATATGAGCTGAGATTAATAAGAATGGGACTTTTCAGTTTGGAAAAGATACAACTAAAATGGAGATATGACAGACATCTATGCAGTACTTTTATTGTTCCAGTAATTTCCAGTACTGAGTACCGGCACCTTGACAGGTTTGGGATTGGCTGTGGGGGTTGGGGGTGATAAACAGGCTGAGTACCAGCCCTTTCTCTCTTTTTTTTTTTAAACAATAAAAGGACTGGGTGTATGAAACCATCACTTGTGTGGAGAAAGGTAAGGAAGTGTTATGTAAGCCTTCTGATAACACAAGAACTAGGGGTTACCAAATGAAATTGTTAGGCCTTTAGCTTTAAAACAAACAAAAATAAGCATTTTTTCATATTACACAACTTGTGGTACTATTTGCCAGAGGTTATTCTGAAGGCTAAGACTACATCAGGGTTAAAAAATGAACTAGATACATTGATAGAGGATAGATCCATCAATGGTTATTAAATAGGTTGGGCAGGAAGGGTACCCATACCTCTGTTTGCCAGAAGCTAGGAGTGGTTGATAAGGGATGGATCATTTCACGATTTCCTCTTCTATTCGTTTCGCTGGGGGAATCTGGCATTGGCCACTGTTGGAAGACAGGATGCTGGGCAAGATGGACCTTTGGTCTGACCCAGTATGTTCATTCTTGGGTTCAATTTTTCAGAGGCTATCTCAACATACATGATGGAAATAAACATATTATTGTTTTAGTCACAGGATGAGAAAGTGGAGAAAAGGATGGGGTGATCACAGCTTCCACTGAACCTGTTTGTGGGCCCTAAAGAATCACAAGCCACAGGTTAAAACCACTCATCTACAGGCTGGGACATCAAATTAGCAGTCTGTTAACATTGATTCTATTCTTCTCACTATGATACTGAATAACATCACTCTTCCCTTTCCCCCTCTTTCCATATCTTGTTACTTTACCCTGTAAGATCTTCTGAGCATGAATTGTCTCTTACTGTGTGTATCTCTACCACACCTAGCACAATTACACTTCATCTTAGCTGGGAGTATCTCACCATTACACTAATACAAACAATACTAATTATGTGCCAGCCAGGGTCAAATTCCCATCTTTTTCATGGTGGCAAATTGCATTGTCAAGTCTTCTGCGCAAACATGGGGCCTGATCTAGGGACACACATATTATGCTCCACTTCCATTGACTTCAAAAAGAAGCATAGGCAGTCAGCACCTGGTAGGGTCAGACTCTTATATCAGCAAAAAATTCCCAATGCCATTATGTTTCAAGAAGCAATAATATGCTGAAATAAAAAGTATATTGATATTTGTTTGTTTTTAGGAGCTGTTTCTCTTTGCAGCATGTCACATTTCCTGCATAAACAGAATATTTTAATAATCCAGAATACATTTGATAAAACTATTTGAATTGCTTTCTGTGATAGACAGCATCTTCCCAGTACATTATGATTCTTCCTGCAGATAGTAAGTGTAAGTATTCCTAGAAGCTTTCATAATCAGTATAAAAGAGGCAGGTAATGACAATTCTTTCGAAACATGCTTTTCATATTCTTATAAAAATCCTCTTCATGTTTTGTGGAGATTTTCACTTGGAAAGCCAACTCTCAATCCTCAAAAATGGTATGTGCAGCACCATCTAAATACTTTTTATTGAAGGAAGTAAAACAAAAAGAATACTGGTTAAAAAATAAAAAAAATCACCAAAACCACCCTTAACCATGAATGGTGTTAA
This sequence comes from Carettochelys insculpta, assembly GCF_033958435.1. Classification (NCBI taxonomy): domain Eukaryota; kingdom Metazoa; phylum Chordata; order Testudines; family Carettochelyidae; genus Carettochelys; species Carettochelys insculpta. Next base: position 69,968,144 of record NC_134137.1, read on the forward strand.
TATCTTTATTACTTGGACAGATGGGTAAAACATTTTCAAGAATTCAGTTCACACTGCTGTTCTTCTGAGCACAATAGGGGAAAAGCACCTCAATTACTCACTATTCAAAACATTAGCAAAATTGATATATATATAGCAAATGCATGGGCGCAGTCTAAGTCTGAATCTGACATCTTGTCATGGTAGACACTTGCATCAAAAACCCTTCTTATTGACAGTTTTGTTTGCTTTCTGGATTCATCTTTTCCTTTATAATCTTGAAAAATCCCTGCTGAAAAAGAAAGATTTAAAGCCTTCTGAAAAATTAGTAAAATGCTCTAAGATGATCCACCTCTTTTAAAACTGCAGATATACTAACCTTTATATAATCAGCTTTGTTACAGGGAACTTCAAAGCAACTCAGAGACCTGCAAAGCACTGCCGCATGTAGCAGCTAGGTTAGAAGGGGAGAGGATTAACATCAGGAATGAGGGATGTTAATGCCTTATTGCTAAAACTTATAGAAGTTAATATTTCAATTAGTTTTTTTTAAAGGTAAGACATTTTCCTATCCTTTTTGTTGCCTTTTTTAATTTGGGTACTGGCCATATTTATAAGAGAGGAGCTGATCACAGTATGGCTGCGTCTACACGTGCACGCTACTTCGAAGTAGCGGCAGTAACTTCGAAATAGCGCCCGTCACGTCTACACGTGTTGGGCGCTATTTCGAAGTTGAAATCGACGTTAGGCAGCGAGACGTCGAAGTCGCTAACCCCATGAGCGGATGGGAATAGCGCCCTACTTCGACGTTCAACATCGAAGTAGGGACGTGTAGACGATCCGCGTCCCGCAACATCGAAATAGCGGGGTCCTCCATGGCGGCCATCAGCTGGGGGGTTGAGAGATACTCTCTCTCCAGCCCTTGCGGGGCTCTGTGGTCACCGTGGGCAGCAGCCCTTAGCCCAGGGCTTCTGGCTGCTGCTGCTGCAGCTGGGGGTCCGTGCTGCATATACAGGGTCTGCAACTAGTTGTTGGCTCTGTGTATCTTGCACTGTTTAATGAAAGTGTGTCTGGGAGGGGCCCTTTAAGGGAGCGACTTGCTGTTGAGTCCGCCCCGTGACCCTGTCTGCAGCTGTGCCTGGCTCCCTTATTTCGATGTGTGCTACTTTGGCGTGTAGACGTTCCCTCGCTGTGCCTATTTCGATGTTGGGCTGAGCAACGTCGAAGTTGAACATCGACGTTGCCAGCCCTGGAGGACGTGTAGACGTTATTCATCGAAATAGCCTATTTCGATGTCGAAACATCGAAATAAACTATTTCGAAGTTGGGTGCATGTGTAGACGTAGCCTATGAGTCCATGTGATGTATATATGTTACATACCTTATTTCCTTTATTCAGCTGTAGCCTCAGTAATCTCTAGGGCATTTCCCTGCAAGCACTCCTCAAGGTCCTAGACACTTCCAATGAGGCGGAGGAGTGGATCCGCCTCCCTTCTGCGTATCACAAAGGAAAGCATGGAGTACTTTGCAGCAATACATCCAAGCTGGATCTAAATGGCATTGCTTTTCTGGCAGGTCCATGCTAATGAGCAGCCTTGAAATTGCAAATAGTTGCTCATTAGCATGGTCCCACAGCTCATTAGCTGAGCTGCTTGAGAGCTTGCTCTCAGCAGAGGTGGTTCAGGCAGTAAAGAGGCCATGGGGATGTGCCTCTGCAGGCAAAAGCCCCTCTATCACCAGACTCTTATGCCTGAAAGAATTTGAAGCTGCTCATTAGCATGGACCTGCTGGGAAAGCGGTGCTGTGTAGACCTAGCCTCAATGTCACTGACCTCTAAGGAGCTTGGAAGGAGGATATTTGCTTTTCGTGAAGTGTGGAACGTTCCAGAGCCTCTCGTGCAACACAGCAGCTCTGACCTATACCCAAGAAGAGCCTGGACCTTAATGGCACAATTTTGCCTTTATAAATGAGATGGGGGGTGATGAGTCTGGTTGTTTCATACTTTTGCTTCAGTGATGACACATCACTTAATCCCCATTGTCCCAAATGATGATTAAGAACACAGCTTTGAGCAAACTGTGCTCAGGACCATGTTTTATCATGTGTGGTCACCAGATAGTTAACAAGTGTTCAATGAAAATAACCCTTCTGGGAATTTGTACATAAGGTGCATACACTTAATAGTGTACCTTTGGAGCATTTCCCAAAAGCAAATTTCCCTGCTCAGTGAAACAAAACCTGCAGCAACCTCAATCTTTGTATATCTGTCAGAGAAAATTCTGTCACTTCTGGTGAAACTGGAGCTGTGTTTGGGCTGCATCTAGGCATTCTCAGATAGATCCTCAGGGGCTATAGTTGAAGTCCATTTACAATGAAACCCATGGAAATAATTTTCCAAAGTGCTTAAGGCCCAGATTTAAAAAGGTACTTACGCATCTAAATCCCATTGAAATTATTTATTAATTTATTTGTTGATTCATTAATTCATTTCAATAGCCATTACTACCAAAATACCTTTCAAGAGCTAAGTGACTTAGTTTTGAAATTCAGTGGGACATAGTTGCTTAAATCACCAATGGGTATCAACCAATTGAATTTAGTTTTGGAACCCATCCTCATTTTCTTTATATCTTAGGGACAAGTGTTGGTTAAATGGGTATTATGAGGCACTATCAGCTACCATGAACTTTAGTAAAGATTATGGATATATCATCAGCTGCCTTGATTAATCCCGAAAGCTTGAATCCATAATAGGGAAATCAGAGTATTTGGGGTTTTTATTACATTAATTAATGGGTGGGCACAGATCCTTAATTCCTCCTAATATTGATGTCTAAAGGTTCCACAACACTTTCAGTTAACACATGACAAACTTTTAATATGGACAAAGCAGTCTGTAGTCATCACACATTTATAGGTCAAGGTAACCATTAGTGCAGAGCATGTGCTATTCTCTTGTCCTCACCGGGATTTTGCCATGAACCACTTACCATGGATTTGCTACACATGGCTGTTTTTTTAAGTGATGATGAGGATGCTGTGGGAAATCTCTGAGAAAGATCTTAAGTCATCTCTGTGTCCAAAATATACCCATTAACCTCTTGTTCTCCTGGAGAAAAGATGTTGGAAGTTCTTCTCAAGGGGAGAGGTTTGATGTTTTGTGGGACATGGAGTCACTAGAGTCGTTTTTACTGGAGTTCCATTTAAATATTCCCTTCCATCCTGTAAGAACTCCTTGTTGCCTGGTAATGCTGGCAGGCAATGCAGGTCTGCAACCACGATGAACTTTTATAGTAAACAATTTGGTTTGGAAATCTTAATGGGAGATGGGCAAGATCTGCTCTCATTGCATCACATAGGTAGCAAAGGCATGTTTGTAGGGACAATAAACACTAGGCATTTTCTGAATGCAGCCAAACTTCAGAGACACCTGTAGTACAATTCAGTATGCCAGTGCACTGTGCAAGTCTAAGGCTTTCACTAGCCCTTGCCATTTTTCATTTCTCAGTGGTGGTTGTGCTGTGCAGTGGTTTTGGTTTCATGTTAAGCTACAAGGGTAAAAGAGCCTGTGTAAATACAGCTTAAAAAGCTCCTAAACTGAAATTGATGCTTTCTACAATTCAGACATGTATTTCTTTATTTGTGAGCACATATTATCTTTGTTTCATCCATTACCTCTAAAACACAGGGAAGGGGAAGAACAGTACATAACTTTAAAATGTCTGTTGATATAAAATACAGACAAGACACGTAAGAACCGGGTGGAAAAGTCATAAAAGAGAATGAAAGTAGAAGCCTAACTTTGAAGCCAGAGGTCTCCAGCAGTGTACTTGCAAAAGGAACATTAGCATATGCTTCATGAATAAATGAAAATGTAGTTGTGATGACAGTCATGTGCCCAGAGTGGATTTATGTCAATTTCCACCTCTATATGATATGGGCTACATCTACACGTGAAGCCTACATCGAAGTAGCTTATTTCAATGTTGCGACATCGAAATAGCCTATTTCGATGAATAGCATCTACACGTCCTCCAGGGCCAGCAACATCGATGTTCAACTTCAACGTTGCTCAGCCCAACATCGAAATAGACGCAGCGAGGGAATGTCTACACGCCAAAGTAGCACACATCGAAATAGGGATGCCAGGCACAGCTGCAGAGAGGGTCAACGGGCGGACTAGCGCTTCCGGGGCAACAGCTAGCCGCTCCCTTAAAGGGCCCCTCCCACATACACTCAGCCTGCACAGCACGCAGTCTGAGGAGCCATAGGCACACAGACCCCGGGCACCGCAGTCATGGACCCCCAGCAGCAGCAGCAGCAGCAGCAGCAGCTAGAGGTCCACCCAGCCCTCCCGGCAGGAGTAGGGCTTGCCCTGGCTCATGCCACGTGGGAGGCAGCTGAGTTCCTCCTTACCCCAGGGGAGGAGATGCCCCCAGGGCAGCAGGGCTCAACCCCTACCTCTGCAGCACCGCGCTCCACCCCCCGCCTCACACGCCGGCGGCTGTGGAGCTACCCCACCAGCACCGACTGGTGGGAGCAGCTGGTGCTTGGGGAGTGGGACGACGACCACTGGCTCAGGAACTTCAGGATGAGCCGGCAGACATTCCTGGAGCTGTGCCAGTGGCTCACCCCCGCACTCAGGCACCGGGACACTGCCATGCGGCGTGCCCTCCCTGTGGAGAGACAGGTCGGCATCGCTGTCTGGAAGCTGGCCACTCCGGACAGCTACCGATCCGTGGGGCAGCAGTTTGGTGTCGGAAAGGCCACCGTCAGGGCTGTCTTCATGGAGGTAAGAGAACCCACAGGGGGAGGCCAGGGCAGGGCAGGGGGGCCAGAGCAGGGCAGGGGGGCCAGAGCAGAGCAGGGGGTCCAGAGCAGGGCAGGGGGGCCAGGGCAGAGCAGGGGGGCCAGAGCAGGGCGGGGGGGCCAGAGCAGGGCAGGGCAGGGCAGGGCAGGGCAGGGGGGCCAGGGCAGGGCCACGCACACCCTGCTCACCCCTCATTGGGGCTGTCCCATGTGCTTTCTCTGCAGGTCGTGCGTGCCATCAACGCCATGCTCCAGCACAGGCTCGTGAGGCTGGGGGACCCACATGCCACTGTCGCCGCCTTTGCCACCCTGGGCTTCCCTAACTGCTTCGGGGCTCTGGATGGGACTCACATCCCCATCCGCGCCCCACATCACAGTGGAGGACGATACCTCAATCGGAAGGGCTACCATTCAGTCGTCCTGCAGGCCTTGGTGGACAGCCGGGGACGTTTCCAGGACATTTACGTGGGCTAGCCTGGCAGCACCCACGACGCCCGGGTTTTTCGGAACTCGGGCCTGTGCCGCCGGCTGGAGGCGGGGACCTACATCCCCCAGCGGGAGATCCCTCTGGGGGACACCACCATGCCCTTCTGCATCATCGCAGATGCGGCATACCCCCTCCGGCCGTGGCTCATGCACCCCTACACGGGCCATCTCTCCGCTAGCCAGGAGCGCTTCAATGAGCGCCTGAACCGTGCGCGCCAGGTGGTGGAGCGGTCATTTGGCCGCCTCAAGGGACGCTGGAGATGTCTCCTGACCCGCCTGGATGCGGGCCCCAACAACATCCCCCAGATTGTGGGTGCCTGCTGCACCCTGCACAACCTCGTGGAGAGCAAGGGGGAGACCTTTCTTCAGGGCTGGGCTGCGGAGGCCGGCAGGGCACACGTGCAGCCACCTGCTGCCCCCAGTTGGCAGGTGGACCCCGAGGGGACCCGGGTCCGGGAGGCCCTGCGGGCCCACTTCGACCAACAGGCCGCAGGGTGAACTCTGCCCAGGCCCCCTACTGCCCGCCCCTTCCTCCACCACACTCCTGCCCCAACGCCCACACCATGGAGCACCCCACTGCCCCTCCCCCACTTGCCCTGGACAAATGACAGCACGAACTTGTGGGTGAACGTAATTTTTTTTTTTTCTGGCCGAACCTTTTTTTTGGGGTGTAAATAAATATGTGAAGCACAAACAGAAAACTAAGTACAAACGTTCAACCAAAGCAATATGTACACAAATAAAACAAACCAAAGAAACAACTGTGTGGCATACATAATAAAAAGAAAACCAGGGAGGAGAAAGGGGAGAACTATTTACATGGGGGGGACGGGGCAAACGGGGGCACCAAAAAAACAGGGTCCAACTATATACAACAAGGGGGGGGCACGTCCCGGGCCCCTCGCCCCTATAGCCCGGCACTGGGCGTGCCCAGCCGGGAGCCCCGCCGCGCCTGCAGTCTGGTCCGCGGCTGGGTGGGAGCGGGCTGGACTGGAAGGTATCGGTGCCAGCGAGTCTCAGGTGGCTCCAGGGGTCCCTCGGCGCTCTGGCCCTCGCGGGTGGGTGGTGGGGCGACGGCGGACAGGCCGGCGACGGCCAGAGCAGCTGGTGGTGGGGCTGCAGGAGCGGGCAGGGCAGGCGATGGCTCGGCCGGCGCGGCATGGGGGGCCAGGTAGTCCACGAGCCGGTTAAATGTCTGCATATAGGCCCCCCATGCCTCCTGGCGCCAGGCCAGCGCCCGCTCCTGCAGCTGGAGGTGCTGCTTTGAGACCTCCAGCTGCCGGCGGAGGATGGCCAGCAGCTGGGGGTCCGTCGCCGTCGGCGGTAGTAGGCGCGGGGTCCGCCGTCTAGCCCTCCGCGGGGCCGGTCGTTCCTTGGCCGAGGGGCTGCCCTGGAGCGATGGTCCCGGAGGGCTCTCCGGGACAACTGAGGCCTCACCGGCGCTCTCTTCCGGTCCTTCTGATGCTGCAGGTGCAGGTGCAGGTGCAGGACACAGGAGAGGAGGGGGGAAAGAAGAATGGAGACAGGCGTTAGTGTGGGCCCTGAGCCGTGGCCTCTGTCCCCACAGCCCTGTGCTGCAGGTTCCCCATCCCCGTCCCCGGGAGATGCTGCTGTGATGGATGGGGTTCAGGGGTCCCCCTGCCCTGCACCCCGTCCCCTGGTGGGAGCGACTCTCACTTCACCCCGCAGGGTCTGACAGCAGGAGAGGTTTCTTAGGCCACAGATGCCCAGTTTCTGGCAGGAGTGACAGCACCAGCTGTCAGAAGAGACAGTCCTTCCAACCCGTCGTGGGGAGAAGACCCCAAGGGGTGCCCCTCTGGGATGCAGCTTTCCCCCTCCTCAGGCTGGCTGCCTACCAGCTCTCCCTTCCCCTAGCCTCTACCTGTGGCCCCCACCCTCGCCCCCCAATTCCAAACCAGCTCGGCTCCTCCCTCCTGTTTGTTCAGGACAGAGGTGTCACCTGCCAGCTGTAGCGCCAGGATCCTCCTTTGGCCCTGGGAGCTCTTCTGCTCTTGTGGCTCATATGTAGCCTGAGTCTCCCTTTGGCACTCCCCCAACTCCATCACATGCTGCTGCTGCGGGGTGTCCCACCCCCTCCATCCAGGGGCCCCTCGAGGTTCCGCTCCCCCCTGGCCCGGGGATGGGGCATGGCACTGTCATGCAGGGTGGGGGGGGCAGGGGCTGATGGCTGAAGTGCTGTGAGGGCCATGGCCCTGGTGTCCTTGGGGCCATGGCCATGTGAGCGTGTGGGGGGCCCTGGACACATCTGTGTTACCCCCACTCCTCAAGCCCAGGGGTGTCCACCAGAGAGGGGTACCTACCTGTGGGTCCGCTCCCAAGGTCCGGAGATCCCCGGGGGTCGGAGGCCCTGCTGCTGCTCCGGGATGGCAGGAGGAGGATCTGCAGGCTGGATTCTGCGGAGGAGGAGCCCCCCTCCTCCTCCTCCTCCTCCTCCTGCCGCGATGTCCCGGGGATGGCCTCCGGGGGGGGGCCCCTGGGGTGCGGGGCTTGCCTCCGGGGTGGACTCCGGCTGCAGGGCCTGCTGGGGCTCGTCAGCCGAGGTGTCAAGGGTGGCCGGAGGGGAGGAGGTGTGCTGGGAGCCCAGGATATCCCTGAGCTCCCTGTAAAAGGGGCAAGTGACGGGGGCGGCCCCAGATCGGCTGGCCGCATCCCGGGCCCGGGCATAACCCTGCCGCAGCTCCTTCACCTTACTCCTCACATGATCCGGAGTGCGGGCAGGGTGACCCCGGGCAGCCAGGCCATCAGCCAGCCGAGCGAACGCATCTGCGTTCCGCCTCTTGCTCCCCATTACCTGGAGCACGTCCTCCTCACTCCAGAGCCCTAGCAGGTCCCGCAGCTCGGCCTCCGTCCAGGAGGGGCCCCGCTGCCGCTTTCCAGACTGGCTGGCCCTCTGGCTGGGCTGGCTGCCCTGGCTCCCCTTGGGGGGGTCCCCTGGGGGCACTGGGGGGGCTGCTGGCTTGCCATCGCCGCTGGCTGGGTGGCTGAGGGCTGTGCAGGCTAGCCGCGTGTGCAGGCTGCAGCCTGCACGTTGCCTCAGCTTCCTGCAGAGTCAGGGAGGGGGAGGGGACCTTTAAGGGGCCGCTCCACGCGGCCACCAGTGAGCTGAGGGGCTGGAGAGAGCGTCTCTCAACCCCCCAGCTGATGGCTGCCATGGAGGACCCGGCAATTTCGAAGTTGCGGGACGCGGATCGTCTACACTGTCCCTACTTCGATGTTGAACATTGAACTTTGAAGTAGGGCGCTATTCCTATCTCCTCATGGGGTTAGCAACTTCGACGTCTCGCCGCCTAACGTCGAAGTTAACTTCGAAATAGCGCCTGACGCGTGTAGCCGCGACGGGCGCTATTTTGAAGTTAGTGCCGCTACTTCGAAGTAGCGTGCACGTGTAGACACAGCTATGCAGAATAAAATGAGAAAGTGCAACTCTACATTCAGACAGCCCAGATCAGCTTGTAACATCAAGTATTTTTAACAAGTCGACTTCGATTATTGTTTTTTGATTTTCTGCTCTGAAGGTTATGGAAGTCCTGGAGCTGATTTAACTTGCACTAGCAGGCATAGGTTCGAAAGGACCCTCTTATAAGTAAGCATAGCAAGACTGCATTCTATTCAGCCAGATGCTCCCATGCATCCCTGTCCTTGACATGATTCTAAAGCACCCTCTAAACTGACAGTCACTGGGAGGGTGAGGTAGCAGCTGGAGGAACTAGCTCTATGACTATATTAAAAGTTGGTTCATCAGGGTAGAGAATCTGCCCAATTAGCGTTAAAAAGCCAAAATAAAAGTCGATGGAGTTACAATGATTTAAACAAGCTTAGGATCTGGACTGTTAAAGACCACCAGGAAAAGCCCATGTTGCAACGTCTATAGTTTGTACTAGCATCTTATTTGATTTTGTTTTATTTATTTAATTATGTTGGGCCCATTCCTCCATGGTGCTGTTGATTTTCCCCTGCTGGTCTTTCACCATCTAGGCTGCTCTGCTCCATGTGCACAGTTTGGCTGGTAGTGACACTAATAAGATTTTCAGTTGCAAAAGTGCAGATGGCACTCGCCATGCTTCAGAGACTGCCAATCTTGTTAGTTTCACTTCCAGGTTATTAGCAGATGGAATAGAGCAAATGGAGAAGGGAAAGGAATAGGAGGAGATACAGGAAGTCACCCAGGAGAGTCGGGGAAGGGAGTTCTCCCTCTCATTGTAATGGGGGTGGAAGTAATTATGGACTAGGAAAAAGAAAGAAGAAATAAGAATAAATATATAATGTGAAAAGTCAGGAAAAATAGAATGATAAAAATTTGAGGAGAAAGAAAGAAAGAAAGAAAGAAAGGAAGAAAAAGATGGGGCCAAGAGATCTGAGTACTGGGATCACTTGCTTGCCCTGTTGGAAGTCAGTATGTGGATAAAATTATGAAGGCTAGGTATTGAGTGTGTGGAGATGGGGTTGGAGAGGGCAGTGGGGGAAGAGTGCATGGAAAAGAGAAAGCAGTGAAAAGAATACCATGCGTGGAGCCTGAGTACTCGCAGAGGCATGAAAAGTATGCACATTCATGACACTGCATGGCGAGTAGGAAACACAGAGAGCTGGCTTCATAAGAAAGACAACCTCAGGAGGCACATTTGATATAAAAGTTATACTTTGCTTTCCTAATGAACTGGTATTTGTAAGAAAACCCATCTACTGAGTACCTGGTTTTTAAAACTAACTGGGCAGTGTCTAAAGACCTGGAGTGTGGTGGCTTGGCATTGGCATTCAAATGAGAATGAAAGCAAGAAAGACAGATGACTCCATCCATTTTCCAGCCCATGCAGCTCCTTGTGGAACTGTACATAAATCAGCAGTGCCAGCTTTGTAGTGCTCCAATGGGAACAAAGGTACTGAGCCAGACTTTGACCAGTCTGATTCACCTTGTGCTGATGTGGTTATGCATAAGGGCCAGAACACTTCCCAAATGGGCTGCAGAGGTGGATCCCATAGTGATTTTTGCCCTGGAGATGTTGGTGATGTGAGTCAAACTTAAATCAATGCTCAGGGAGAATGAACCAGAGCAGAAAAAATAGAAAATAACTATTTGCTGTAGTGGAACTGTTTAGCACAGTTCTGCAAGTAAGAAGATAGGACAAGACTCAGTGGACTTCCCCCCACCTACGCAAGGTCTAAACTTCTGCCATAGATTAGTGCACAGATGACAGAAAGAGGACAGCTTGTAGATGAAACTCTCAGGCAGATTTGAACTAATGCAGAGTTACCCTATGAATGATATGCTATTTGAAAACCTGTCCCTTCTTGTTTTCATCTTTTTGTTCACATAAGCCGTGTCTACACGTGCACGCTACTTCGAAGTAGCGGCACTAACCTCAAAATAGCGCCCGTCACAGCTACACGCGCCGGGCGCTATTTCGAAGTTAACTTCGACGTTAGGCGGCGAGACGTCGAAGTCGCTAACCCCATGAGGGGATAGGAATAGCGCCCTACTTTGACGTTCAACGTCGAAGTAGGGACCGTGTAGTCGTTGCGCATCCCACAACTTCGAAATAGCGGGGTCTGCCATGGCGACCATCAGCTGAGGGGTTGAGAGACGCTCTCTCTCCAGCCCCTGCGGGGCTCTATGGTCACCGTGGGCAGCAGCCCTTAGCCCAGGGCTTCTGGCTGCTGCTGCGGCAGCTGGGGATCCATGCTGCAGGCACAGGGTCTGCAACCAGTTGTCAGCTCTGTGTATTTTGTGTTGTTTAGTGCAACTGTGTCTGGGAGGGGCCCTTTAAGGGAGCGGCTTGCTGTTGAGTCCGCGCTGTGACCCTGTCTGCAGCTGTGCCTGGCACCCTTATTTCGACGTGTGCTACTTTGGCATGTAGACGTTCCCTCGCAGCGCCTATTTCGATGTGGTGCCACGCAACGTCGAAGTTGAACATCGACGTTGCCGGCCCTGGAGGACGTGTAGACGTTATTCATCGAAATAGCCTATTTCGATGTCGCTACATCGAAATAAGCTATTTCGATGTAGGCTTCATGTGTAGACGTAGCCATATAGTACTTCATCACACAATGCACAGCCCACATGGTGAACTTGTGGCCAGGAGATATTGTGAAGGCCAAAACTATAACTGGATTTAAAAAAAGAGAGAGAGGATAGGTCTATCAAAGCTGATTGACCAAGATAATCAAAAAGATACAACGCCATTCTCTGGGTATCCATTAGTGACAGATGCTGTGGTGGATAACAGGACACCACTGGTCATCATTTACAGCTCCCAACTCAGACCACCGCAACGAATTATTAAAGACCTATAACCTATTCTTAATCAGGATGCTACACTCCAGAAGGCCCTGGGTGACATGCCTGTTCTCTCCTACAGACAACCTCCCAACTTCATGAGGACCCTCACTAACAGCCACAGTCTATACCCCAGGAATACCAGTCCTGGAACCTTTCCCTGCAACAAAGCCCGCTGCCAGCTTTGTCCTCATATCTTCTCTGGAAATACCATCACTGGACCTAACCAGGTTACTCACAGAATCACGGGCACTTTCTCATGCTCCTCTCCTAACATCATATATGCCATCATGTGCCAACAATGCCCAGATGCTTTGTATATTGGACAGACTTCTAACTCCCTTAGACAAAGGGTCAACGGGCACAAAACAGACATCAAAACACTCCAGATCCACAAACCAGTTAGTCAACATTTTAATGGAATGGGGCATTCTGTCAATGACCTCAAGGTATGTGTGTTCCTGAAACGAAATTATCTCTCCTTTGTAGAAAGGGAAGTAGACGAATTGACATTTATATTCAAATTTGGCACATTAACACATGGTTTAAATTGTGACGGGAACTTTCTGAATCACTATAGGGGCTCATCTGCATACTTAACTCAATCTAATTCTTGATCTTCCCCCCCACCCCTCCACTCTCTGATTTGCTCACCTTGATTATCTTTTTCTGATTTGTCCTCCTTGCTTACTGTTTTTGGTTCTCTGTGTCTTAAATATTGAGTCTGTTCTGGTCTGGCTATGGTCTGAAGAAGTGGGTCTGTCCCACGAAAGGTCACCTAATAAACTATTTTGCTAGTCTTTAAAGTGCTACTTGACTGCTTTTTGTTTTGATAGGGTATGGATCACTGGATGATTGTCTTGCTCTTTTATTTCCAGTGAAGCATCTGCCATTTGCCAAGTTTGGAAGCAAGGTACTGGGGTGGATAGACCATGGCCATTCTAATGATCTTATATTACATATATAAAACTTACCTGTCACAAGGTGGTGGCCCTTGTAAATGTGCCAGGGCATCTGCTCCAATGTGGCCAATTAAGAGGGCAGCACCTAGAATTATAAATAATCAGGGAAAGACTGCAGTAATGACAGTGAAGATGATGCAAAAAATCAGAAGACTGCAGGAGGTCTCTATGGAAAGATGCAGAGAGCACATAGATCTTCCAAGGTCCTTCCTGGGAAGAGGGATTAAGAGGGTCTGAGGTGCAAGATTCAGGAAGCAGCTGTTACGTCCCCCATCTGGCTTTTATGCAGCAATGTGGTCAAGTACTCTGAATGCTGTCCTATCCACGGGTACTATTCCTGCAGCTGTGACTGGCTGCATCTCAGGAACAGTCAGTGCTAAAGATATTGCTATTTGGGCAAGGGCAGGGCGCAGAATTTCCAGGCTTCCTCTTCACGTTGAAGCCGTGGTAGGCATGGAGCAGGGAAAGTCCTCAACCTCACTCCTTAATGGGAATTTGAAAGATTGAGTAAAAGGTCTGACAGCCTTGAGGTAGCTTGCAGGCTCTAGTTTACCTATCTCTGCCCTATAGAAATACCATTACCACTGAATGGAGCTTGTTTTTGTCTGAAGATTATTCATTGTAATATTTGCGGTAAATTCTGAAAGCGTCTGGGATTCCATAATATCTGCTTATGTTCTATCCACCAATGTCAACAGAGAATTTCCATACAGATTGAGGGAATGGAGTTCAGTACATAATATTGCTTTAATAAGCAATATCTTCTTCCTTTATATGGCTGATTGACACTGGCTATGCACATATAAAAATGTGCAAAGAACCTGTAGCTATTAGTTAATTCAGAAAGTATATTGAAACCTGCTCAGGTTTCTCTCTACATTAAGCCACCCTGTCATCCTGTCTGACTCTCTTCATTGTAATTCAAGAGGTATAGTACCTGTGATCACTGAGAAATAGCTTCAACTTTGCTTAAAAATTAAAATGTGCAGGTAATACTTAATATAGACAACACTTTAATCTACAGATTTTGTCATTATTAGCTAGCTCAGGTTTTCTTTTCTGCACAAATGTTAACTTCTTTGCTTTGCTAAATCTTTAAAGCATTATTTGATATTTTTGCAAAAATCATAGAATACAAAAAGAAATTTCAGAATTGAGATTTGAAAGGAAATGTCAGGAGAACTAGGTGAGCCTGTATGTAATTTCATCGCATAATAAAAGGTGGAAACTTTGTTGTAACCACTAGATTGTAAAGCTTTCTCAAAGATAAGGAAAAGACCATTTGTTGCAGCAGTGTAAAAGCTTAGAACCAAACCATTTGATAAAAATAGTCATATAGGCCAAGAGGTTGCATTATTTGAGGTAGGAGATGCCTATAAGTGATACTTCTCTAACACTCTCAAGCGGCTCTTTTAACATCAGCAACAGTGAATCTCCAAAGGCTCAAGCAAAAATTTTCAAACCTGGATGACTGAAGCTAGGCATCTAAATCCATATTTCAGTATACAACAAAGAACTAGTGTTGTAGACTGCATATCCCATTGACTTGCTTAATAGAACAGGTAAGTTGTTTAGCAGCTGAAATATGGTTTTTGATGCATAATGAGTAGTATTCAGTTTTTAAAATTTTGGTTTAAAATTTTTGGTTCACAACAACACTCAGCAACTGCTTTGCCTGCATTACTCTATTTGTACATTAGTGTAATTCTATTGACGCCAGTGGGGCTGGATAGCACCCCACCACTCACCCCTACTAAACATTCTTCTTTCCCCCCCCAAAGGGGCATGCCACACATTCTGAGAACTCCTAGGCTAGAGTCACTACTGATCAATAAGCTGGGAATAAATGTAATTCCGGTAAAACTTTCCCACAAGATTTGGTGTAAACAGAACAGTGGTTGCAGCAATGTTTTGCATGTTCATCTCAAAATCTAATAAAGTCACAGAAGATATTATTGTGGCCAGTGACATTTAGCTATGCAGATATTCTATGTATATTTTCTGGATTCAGAGTCCTATTCACATTATGGTTTAGCCCTATCCTCATTCTTTAATCTCTCTTCCATATTGTTAGGGTAAGGCTCAGTCTTCTGGCTTTGATATCACTCATACATGAAATTGAACTCTCAGGGTCAAAGTCAACCTCCGTGCTCCTCGCTAGAGACAAGGAGTAAGAAAGGTCAAAGGGAGAAACTCTCCCATTGAGCTTCCTCTGTTGATAGACAAGTTAGCTGAGTGCAGATACATTGATTTTACTTATACAATTGACATATGCAATCAACTTCTATGTGTACTATAGACATAGCCTTAGTATTGATTCTAGGTAAAACTGTAGTTAGGCTCAAGTCACTCAAGTAGGGGGCAGGGACCACTCAGTGCTTTGAGCATTAGCCTGCTAAACCCAGGATTGTCAGCTCAATCCTCCAGGGGGCCGTTTAGGGATCTGGGGCAAATAGTTTTTTTGTTGTTGTTGCTTTTGTTTTTTGTTTAAATTAAATGATGCTGCTTGGTCCTGCCAAGAGGGCAGGGCACAGGACTCAATGACTTCCTGCAGTTCCTTCCAGTTCTATGGAATTTTGATCTCCACATATTATTATAACCTGTCAGATCTGAGTACCCACAAAATATTTTATCCCACCCCATGTGTAAGAATGAAATTAATAGTGCAAGTTACCTTACACACTTCTCTCCTCGTGATAACTGGATCATTTACAATCTTTGCTTGTGACCCTTCAGGCACTGTGCAATCCATGTGGCGGTGATGCTATCCCAGGGAATTCTAATTAATTTTATGATTTCTCTTAAGATTTTCAGCCCAAGTTTGCAGACTCAAGAGGTAAAGTTTGGATAAGTATCCAAATCTTTTGTGATTCACCCACCACTAATATCAGCACATTTGACTTGTAAAGATGGAACTATATGTAATAGAGGAACTTTTACCTTCAAACAAAATTAAATTACTTTGCCTAAGGCTCAGTTACTGTTCCACTTGCAAAAGATTATGAGACTAGCATAACATCATTGATAGTGATATCACTCCTAACAATATCAAAAGGATTTTCAATCATTTCAAAATCTTTGCTCCTCAGGTATCTGTCTTGTAGGCTGCTTCTACACTACAAACTGACTTTGAAGTAGCCTGCAGAGCACCTACACACACTTTTTCTTACTTTAAAGTTAACTTCAAAGTAAAGGAGGCTAACTTTGAAGTCACTACTCCATTCCGGGAATTCCCCCACCCCAGAAGACAGCAAGAGTCTGGCCAGCCCAGGCAGGGCTTTATGGTGCCTTAAAGGAAGCAGCTCCCTGGCAGCCCCAGGCAGGAAGCTGATACTATGTCAGAAGCAGGGGCAGCAAGAGTTCTCCCTTGGACTGTCCCTGCTTGAAGCACTAGATAACCTCTGCACCCCCTGACTACCATGGCACCACACCAGGACACTCCAGTCCCCCCATGGGCCCCGGACAAGGAGTTCAAGGGCTCATAGTTCTGGGGCAAGGTCTGTGCCAGGAGGGGACCTGGTCTGAGGCTGAGCTGAAGGACCTCCTCGCTCTGTGGTGTGAGGAGGAGGTCCTTTGGAAACTGGCACCCGCCAGCCCTATGCTAAGGACTTCGACCATCTGCCCAGTGGGCTCGCCACCCAGGGAAACCCCAATTGCTCTGGCAGAAGCATGCAGATAAAAGTCAAGAAACTGAGGCAAGTATACTGCAAAGCCTGTGATGCTGCCAGCCAGTCAGGGGCATGGCCTGTGCATTGCCCCCACCTTAGGGAGCTGCACAGTCTCCTGGGGCTGAAGGAAGTAGCTGCCCCAGAGCACTTTGTCGACATTGCCCATCCCTGGCCCCCTGCAGACAGCAATGAGGAGGCGTGCCCCTCTGGCATCACCAGCCTCCTGCATGGGGACCAGCTCACTGAGACTGAGGGTGATGATGAGGGCTCCAGCGATGGGACCCTCATCCTTTCCCTCCCCTCTGGGACAACCAGCAAAGTCTCCTCAAGACAAGCCTCTTCTGAGCCCTGGGAGGTCACAGCTGGTATGTATGGGGCTAGCCAGATGTCACAAGGGCTGGGAATAGGGTCCCCCTCAGAACAGTCCTACAACTCCCACACCTGGGAAAGGGGGGGGGAAGGGAAAATGGGCAGACCTTTGCCAGGCAGGAACCTCTGCTCAGCTGGGATCCCATGGGGCTCACGAGCCATCGGGTGTCAGAGGACCGGGATGGGGGCTAGCAGAGTGGGGGCGCCAGCCCCCCTGGGGTTGAGACCCAGCCCATATGGGCTGTCCCCCTGTTCCATTGTGTCTCCAGAGAGGCATCATCCGGAATCCACCACAGTTAACTGGAGCAGGCCACAGCCACAGGGGTCCAGGAGGCTGCCCCATCACCCCAGCCTGAATCCCCCCATAGCCACAACCGAGTTTCCCAGACACAATGCCAGAGGGATACAGAGGTGGCTGCCAACTGGGTGGTCATGCAGGAGATGACCAGAGTGCTCTGAGACTGGCTGGGATGGAGTGACACGTGTGGGTGCGGCTGGCTGGCAGCCTGGACGCCCATATCCCAGGTCTTGGCCGCCTGCCTCATCCAACCTCCCACCCACTTTCCAGCCCAGCCTGAAACTGCCCCCCCCACCCCCTGCAGCTGCCTCCCCACTGCCACCCCTCCAGCAGCTGCCCACTGCATGGCAGATCTCTCACCGGACACCCAGGTTGAGCTCGTTCGGTGGCTCCTGGCTGAGGGAGGCACACCTGCCTCAGGCCTAGTGGTCCCCTACCCACACACCCTGCAGAGTCCAAACTCACAGCACCCCCACCCTATCCCTACCTCCCTGTGGACACCTTGCAGACCCACAGGGGCCCCAGACCCAGAGCAGTAGGGGCAGTCATGGCCAACATGGATCCTGGTCCCCCATACCCCTGGGCAACTGACCTTCTCACATCCCAGCCTCCGTCCCAGTTCAGTCTCTCCACCTAGCCCCCCGCCTCTCCCCTGTAGACTGTTCCCCCCATGAACTGTAAATAGTTTAACACATTGTTCTGTTTTGTTGCCCAATTACATTTATTCCCCAAAGTAAAGTTTATTGTTCTCTGCCTAACGGCATGTCTCTGGTGTGTGGTGGGAGAGTGGTGACGTGGGAAGTGGAGGGGGTGCTTTTGATGGGGAAGCATGAGGAGTGGGGTTGTAGGGGAGCCTCTGGTGAAGATTATGGCTGGGAGGGTCACGGCAGGCCCTGCATAAAGGCCTGGCACAAGGCCTCCTGGACCCTGACCCCATTCCTCTGGGCCTCATGGCACAGGGCAGTAGGTGGCTGTTAGTAGCCAGCCCCTGGGTCCATGGCCCAGCCCTGGATAAAGGGCTCCCATCAGCCCTCCACAAAGTTATGGAGGGCACAGCATGTGTCAATGATTGAAAGGACTTCGGGGGGCTGCGAGCCAGCCTGGTGAGGAAGCTGTGAAACCTCCTCTTCAGCCTCCCAAACACCTGCTCTACTGTGCCCTGGTGTGGCTGAAGCGAGGTGTCCTCGGCAGGCATACTGTGTCCGGTATAGGGCCGCATGAGCCACGGGTGCTGCGGGTACACAGTGTCGGCCACAATGCATGGGGACATCATGATGTCCCAAAGTGGGAGCTCTTGTGCGGGGACATAAGTGCCCTCCTGCATCCAGTGTCCCAGCCACAAATTCCAGAGCACCCAGGCTTCCATGAGCCCTACCCAACCACCCCACGCACACGTCCAGGAAACGGCCCTTTGTGTCCACCAGGGTCTGTAGTACCGCCAAGTGGTATCCCTTCTTGTTAATGTAGGCACCCCTGCTGTGGTCCAGAGCCCAGATCACCGTGTGCATTTCTTCCAGGGCTCTGAAACAACCGGGGAGGCCCAGGTGCACAAACCTGGTGAGAGCAGCTTCCAAGTCCCCCAGGGTCACAATGTGTCACAGGAGCGCTGTGTTGATGGCTCGGATGACATGGGGTGGGGGAAGAAGACATGTCCATGAAAGCCATATTGAGAGGCCTCCCTGCCCCTTGCCCCTGCGCATGAGGGGCCCCCATCCCAATGCCCCCTGCACCCTCCCTGCCTGGGACCCCTTTCCCCCTGCCCTGTAGCCCCATCCCTGCCAGGCACCTCCTGCTCCTCTCCAGGGTGTGTCTGTGGTGGGGGCCACACATGTCAATCAGCACTGCTGTAATGGTGGCCTTGCTGACTCTTGGTGTTGGGGTGACCAGCCTCCACAGTGTGATAGACACTCTCTTCTGCACCAGGAGTGCTGGTTGCATTCATGTGTCCCAGTGCTGGAGGAGGGGCAACTCAGTGGCAGAGGTCTTAGAATGTCTGGTGAGTCATCCTGAATTTCCTCGGCCACCGCTCATAGTCCCAGTCCTCCAGCACCAGCCAGACCTACCACTTGCTGCTGGGGGTGAAGGCCCACCGGTGCTGGATCTGGGAGGCTTGGTGGAGGGGCAGAAGGGCCATGGCCAGGGCATGGAGGCTGGGTCTGGTGCAGACGACCTGACTGCACTGCTGGAAAAGCAGGGTTATACTTTGAAGTAAGCAACTTTGAAGTTAATTTGTGACATGGCCTTAGTGTAATATATTTCTGATTTTTGTAAAGTTTCTTTTCTTTTAAATGTCTATTGCCACCAATTCAGAGGGCCCATGAGACAAAATATCTTTCTTGCATGAGATGCATAGCTGATGTAAATCAGCATTGCTCCACCAATGTAGGATCTGATGGGCCATATATAACTGTAGATGTAGGGTATTTTTAAAAAAATAATGGTGTTATATTTGAGTTTTCCATTTATATATCTGTCTACTGACTCTGTACTTCTAATCCTGGATTTTTCAAAGTCATTATTTGGCTGCTCTTTATAATGTTAACCAAATATTGACTTAAAAGCAAATTTTACCACATTTAAAAAAAAATGTGTTTGTACATGTATTCATTTTTTCTGTTTCCTTAAAGTAGGATCTTACTTTTGAAAATGAAAAGAGTTGCATGCTTGCACTTACTTACGACGTTACTATTGCAGCAGAATAGGCCAAAGGCTTGTATTGATGTACAATACATGTAAAAGACAAGGGATAGATAGGGATAGAATTATTAAAGACCTACAACCTATCCTCAATCACGATGCCACACTCCAGAAGGCCCTGGGTGACATGCCTGTTCTCTCCTACAGACAACCTCATGAGGATCCTCACTAACAGCCACAGTCTATACCCCAGGAATACCAGTCCTGGAACCTTTCCCTGCAACAAAGCCCGCTGCCAGCTTTGTCCTCATATCTTCTCTGGAAACACCATCACTGGACCTAACCAGGTTACTCACAGAATCATGGGCACTTTCTCACGCTCCTCTACTAACATCATATATGCCATCATGTGCCAACAATGCCCAGATGCTTTGTATATTGGACTGACTTCTAACTCCCTTCGACAAAGGGTCAACGGGCACAAAACAGACATCAAAACACTCCAGATCCACAAACCAGTTAGTCAACATTTTAATGGAATGGGGCATTCTGTCAATGACCTCAAGGTATGTGTGTTACAGAAAAGAAATTATTGCACCGTTTTGGAAAGAGAAACATCTGAGCTGGCTTTTATATTCAAATTTGGCACATTAACACATGGTTTAAATTGTGACGGGAACTTTCTGAGTCACTATAGGGGCTTGTCTGCATACTTGGCTCAATCTAATTCTTGACCTTCCCCCCACCCCTCCACTCTCTGATTTGCTCACCTTGATTATCTTTTTCTGATTTGTCCTCCTTGCTTACTGTTTTTGGTTCTCTGTGCCTTAAATATTGAGTCTGTTCTGGTCTGGCTATGGTCTGAAGAAGTGGGTCTGTCCCACGAAAGCTCACCTAATAAACCATTTTGCTAGTCTTTAAAGTGCTACTTGACTGCTTTTTGTTTTGATAGTGTACAGACTAGCACGGCTTCCTCTTTGTTACTAAGGGATAGACTGTTTCATTGACTGAGAATAACACTGTGATGTTTGGGGGGCGGGGGGGAGGAAATTACATTTCTTGAGTTGTGTGAAGCCAAATGTATAATACCTTCTGGGTTGCCTTTCACCTGGCTTTCAACTATATTTTCTGTTATTTGCAAAGTTCTGAAAATTTGTAAAAAAAAATGTTTTCTTTAAAGAACACAGTGCTAGCCAGAATCACTGTTGTAAAGGCAAGGGGGCAAAACAGTTGGAATGAAAAAGAAGTTACTTAGCTTGCAAAGGTTTTTAAATAGCTGTATTGCTTTCTTCATGTATGTGGAAACATGTGGAGTAATACAGAAAGAAGACCAGACATTAAAACTGAAACAAATACATCGGCTGTAGTGATCATTTTATTTATTGTTCATAGTGGGCAATTGAGGTGGAGCTAAAAATGTTGATTTATGAAAAACTAAACATAAAGATTTTAATACCTTCTCTCACCCTGAATAGAACCTTATTGCTTGAGCAGTCATACTGTAACCAGTGGGGACTAACTCAGGACATATATCTATGTCTGGGACAGAGAACCTTAAGAACCACAGGACAGAAGCAGTTCATGAAGGTTAGCCACTGAAAGGTCACCAAGCCGTTTGTTTACCTGAGCATATGTATCTGCAGCCTCAAAGGAATGGACCCAGCCTGTGCTACTTTCCACAACTCCTACTGATCAGGAATGGTGAATAGTGGCTGGTGGGAGCTGCAAGTGGCTGTACCAGCAGATGCTCATGTAAATAAATTGTCTGACGAACCATGTGTGGCCCACAGGCTGGAGGTTCTCCATCCTGGATTATGCAATAACTCCAATCTGTGATTACAGCTCAAGTAGATATGCTTGGGCTAGTTTTAATGTAACTAGCTCAGGTTCCAGAATCTGAAGCAGCATGCATTTCAATATGGGCTGTACATGCCCACTTGAAACTCTAAGTAATTACTTATGGAGTTAGCCCATGCTGGAACATTCACAGCTTCAGTAAGCAAGATACTTAGACTAAAACTAGCTCAGGGAGGTCAGCTTCAGATGTAATTGTGCATTGTCATACCACAGCATGATATTGAGAGCAATTTTAAATTACGCCAGTTGCTACCGTCCCAGTAGCACTCTCCCAAGTTCTCTCTTTTTTTTTTGTCTTTCAAGATGTGGACACCTTACTTTCTCTGCTGGTTAATAGTCTCCATTTTCAGTGGCAAGGTGTTTAGGATAGTACTCTGAGAAAAATAACAAACCTGTTGTAATGAGTTTTGTCTAGTGGAAAATTAACAAATCAGAGCAAACTGCTTAGGAACTGGGTAGCCACAGGCAAAAACTGGGGATCCTCCAGTTACAAGGTACCCTTAATGAGAACTTCTGTTTTACTACACTGAAGCCATATAACCAATTTTCTCAGCCACTCTGATTCCACTACATCTCCACCCATAGTACTCCTTATGAAGATGAGCAGTTATGAAAACCAGTTTCATCAAATAAAAGCTTAATTTGATCCAAAAGGACTAGCCACATATCCAGGTCACATCATACCCAAAATCATTTTGTTGCCAATCTTTTAACATCTAAACTCTAAAAGTTTACTCACAAAAAAGAGAAATAGAGGTGAGAGTTAAAGTTGCTAAAAAATCTAATATATACAACTGAAAATTTCTTTGTTCAGATTTGTAGCATTAATGCAATAACCTGATGGCTCAAGTCAACTCTGGTTATTTTAAAGTTATTAGAAAGTTCTCAGTCACTTTGTTAGAACACTCTCATTGGTGTAAAACCAGTCACATGAGCCATCATCTGGTCTAAGCACCTATACATGCGCGACTCACATGGAAGCCATATGGAAGTCATTGACCACATGCTAGTATGAATGTTTCCCAGGAAGGTTCATCAGATGAGGTTTGGTATTTTCCAAGGCCCATTTTCAGTCAAGTACTTCCATTCAGCTTGAATAGTCTCTTTACAATATGTTGGCCAAAACTTCTACGGGTGTTTCCAAGAAACAAACATTTGAAATCAGGTATAGAGTGAATACCCATAACTTCAAATAAAAATGATGAGTGCATACAAATAGCTTAATCAGCAAGTCATAAGCTCTTCATAAGACAGCTCAATCGGGATACTTTGTACAAGATTTGTTGCAAATATGTAACAGTCGTTGCAATAGTGATCTATGTGGTCATATTTTAATCAGATGTCACATCAATTTCAGGGTAAATAAAGTCTGATGAAGAAGAGTCCCACATGATGTCTATCTCCTGACCTTGCATTATCCCTCCCACTCCTCTGCTCCAATTTTCCATGATGAACTGGAGAAACAGCTATAGCTGGACTAGAAATAGTTGGATTTTTTTTTTCAAAGAACTCTAATTTCAGTGCACTTTGGGTCAAGTCAATTTTGAGCAATACGGCTAGGATGACACTGAGCCCCAATGCCAGCAGCTTGATGCAAATGAGCAGCACTGAACATGCACATTTGCACATTCACATGAGATTGCCCTACCAGCAGAGGCTGCTGCCAGCGGAAAACAAGCATCAGAGAGGCAGCCATGTTAGTCTGTAGCTTCGAGAACAAGAAGTCCCCATTAGACTCTGACAAAGGCTCACATCCCACTGTCTGATCTGACTTGTTTTTTCCTCTTTTGATAAGTACTGTTGATACTGGTCCATTTCCACATTGCTGAATAGAACTTGTCAGCTGTGGTCCTCCCTCTTTCTCACACCCCACTCTTTAAATGCTCCTCTGAAACCGCACCCCCACTCATGCATCTGATGAAGTGAGTCTTTGCCCACAAAAGCTTATGCTCCATAATATCTGTTAGTCTATAAGGTGCCACAAGACTTCTTGTTGTTCAGAAAACAAGCAACGTAGGTATGGTTCTACTGGCACAAACCCCCTTTGTCAGCAGCCCCTTATCCCTGGGTTTTTCCAGGCATAAAGAGCTGCTGACAAAGGGTTTTTTGGCCAGTAGAACCAAGTCTACACTATTTTTTTTTTTTGCAATTTAGCCACAGGAATATGCAAATGGATGCCATTTGCATTTTTGAGACCTCTTATTTGCATCAGGCTGCTGGCACTAAGGCTCAGTGTAGCCTTGGCCTACTAGTATGAGATGTACTGATATTTCTTTTCCTTTTACTTTATGATATTTTCTCTCCTTTTTCTCAAATAAATGATTTTTGGATTATCAATTTCAATTGAATTCTGAAGGCCATAGTTAAAGCTATTCATTGTGGTGCAACTTTGACAGAAATCAATCTTCTTTCCTCATGGGCAGGCAGAAACAGAAGATTATGTAACTGGGTCCCAAATCAAACCTGAAGCTAATGAAGGCTAATTGCCCGTGTATTTCACAAGTAGGGACCTCAAGATTTGGCCATTGACATTACCTTTGCGAGAAAGTATGCTGAAGATCCTAGCACTCAGAAAGCAATTTGTCTGCAATAAGGCTTCTGATTTAAAGCATAAAATGGGTTTTTATTCTTTTGGTACTATAAGATCATTGTTTTTAAGATGTTTTTCATTGTTCTCCAGTACAGGGATTCTCAACCTTGTTTCCTCCCTGACCCACAAAATGTCTCAAAAATCATCTCTTAACCCATCACATCCTACAGTCCATCCATCAGCAACTCTTTTCCCCCCCTTCATGCTGCAGAGATCTCTATTGTGTAGAATTGAACTTTTTCAAGTAATATTTCAGTGAGTCAAAGCTATTCAAAACTACTGATATTGGGGTTGGAGGGGAATAAGTTAAAACAGCAGTGTCCAATAGGAATTCAAAGGTCTCCACAACTGCGATTGTAGTCTTTCCATATTCATCACATGTTCCCCAAACTTCCAAGTAAATTCCCTCCCGCTCCCAGCTCTCCTCCCTCCCCTAACTGAATGCCCTCCCCAAGAGCCAGGCACCCTCAGCTCTCCCCACCTCCCAGTTCTAATTTAATGCTGGTGACTCACCAGGGCTGCCTGAGCTGCCTCTGGGGCCACCCCGAGGGCAGCCATGCAGCTGGAGCCACAGCCATGGCTGTCACCACTGCTGCCACATGCTTCTCCCACCAAGTGGTGGGGCATGTGCATAGAGCAGGCAGTGGGCACTCCTTGCCATGTAGATCTTAGGAGGAGCCACAGTTAAAGACTCCAAAAGCCACATACAGCTTGAGAGCTGTGGTTTGCTCACCCCTGTATTTGACACAACACAGTGCCTTATTCACAACTGGCGTCGAGTGGCTGATATATTGGACACCACAGGGTTAAAATGATTAATGTTGTGAATTTAAAAGTCACATTGTTTTTAATAAAAAATATGAAGAAAAATACAACATAGTTATGAACTGATAACAAATGTCTTTTTATTTATCTAGCATAAAACCAAAATTCCTTTGCCTTTTTCAAGGCACTTTTACAGCAAGTTAATTCTAGGTCTGTTGGCAGTGCTCAAAGAGAATTAACAGAAGCTGGGCTCCAGCACTTTTCCTTCCAGCAGAAACAGAATGGTAGAGCTTTGGAACTCAAAAAGAAATGTTTTTGTTGTTTCAGATGAAGAAGAAAAGAGTGAAACAAAGTTCGGAATAATAAAATAAATGGCTAAAGGGAAATAAAGTTAGAAAGAGAACAGCAGTGCTGATAAAATCTGTTCTGCAATATTTGCTTCACCTTTAGCATAACTTTATGACCAATGTCTGTACTGATGAGCTAGCTAGGGAGAGTGCAAGGATCTTCTCCTTATACCCCAGGACAGGCATAAACAAAAATCTCAGCACTCACTCTCATGATCTGCTCATGCCCAGCATTCCCATAGGTGATAACTTTTCCCAAAGCAGGGGGAGAGGAATGGATGTAGGGTCTTTTGGGGAGGAGGGGAGGCAGAGCTCTAGGAGGCATTGTATTGAAGGGAATGTATTGCTGTCTATGCTGAGACTCAAAGCAAGTTTAGAATAACCTGGATAGTCTCAGAAAGTTGACAATGCTTAGAAATCTGAACGCAAGTCTAAGAAGCAGAATTGTTTTCACAAACATTCAAAACCTCTGGTTGAGTAGAAAAGATGAGAAGATTGGATCAAAGATCATACAATTTTAATAAATAGATACTTTTGGGCTGTGTCTACACAACAAAAATAACTTAGAAGTTGCTTACCTCGAAGTACAACTTCAAAGTAAGCAACCTTGAAGTTGAGCATCTGCACACAGCCTACTTCAAAGTTAAACTTCGAAGTTGGGCACTACTCCATTCCTGGGAATGGAGTAAGGACTTCAAATCTGAGATCCCTACTTCGAAGGTAACTTTGATGTTAAGTTAAGTTTACTCTGAAGTAAAGGAAAATGTATGTAGACACTCTGCTGGCTACTTCAATGTGTACCTCTTCTGCTGGAAGGAGTCGGCAGCAAGCAGGGCTGGGTTCAACATCTAGGGGTTTCTTTTCATCCATCTCCCACAGAACCAGCTCAAGCCCCCACCCTGCAGCCTAGGAAATTCACACGCCCCTGGCACCTTGGAGAGGCAATGCTTCCCCCCTCACAAGCAGATTCTGAGTGTAGAAAAAAAAACTTTTAATGGAGGAAGCAGAAAAGTCAATTGGCATAAGCTTGGGAAAATACCACACCCAGAGTTCATAACCAACCCTCAAGTAACTGGCCCAGCTCAAATGGATTGAACAGTGTCTTTGCCTCTCAGGCTCACCTGTCCAATACTGTAAACAGACAATCCACATATCCAAACTTTCTCCATACCCCCACTTCAAATGCCCCACTTACAACTCAGTCCAGTCCCTGTAGGCCCTGACACATCACCCTGATACATTCCCTCATTGAACCTGTGGCAATGCCTCATTTACACTGGTCCATCGTTCTGTTTGCTCCCTGCCAGCTGCCCTACCAGCCAGCAGCCAGTCATGCCATCCGTCTGTCTGCTGGTGCTCCTGCCAGCCATTTGCCGGTCACACTGTCCATCTGTTGCTCCTCCTTCCAGCCGGCCACCAGTAGCACTGGCTGTCATGTGGGTTTTCCTGCAGGCAAACCCTGTAATTCCAGCTCCCAGTGGTTTCAGCTCCAGACCTAACCACAGCATCTCAGTATTCATCAATGTAGACTCTCCAAGCATAACTAAAGACCCATCCTTAGGTCTACTTGCAAACAGTCGGGGGAGAACTAGTCAAACCAATCTTACATTTGCATAGTCAAAAGGCTTCCAGCCAACTGGCTTATCCCCTATACCTCTCCTTTTTGTTTCTACTCACACAATGCATTGGGTGGGGGAAGCCCTCTGTAATCCATATCTTACACAGTAATGATGACTGCTCTGTAAACCCTGACCCCTCACCTCCTCCACAAACTGAGACACCACAATTCTTACACTGGGTGATACCATAAACTGTGACTTTATAACAGCATGTTTTTTACAATAGACAAAACCTCCTTGCTTTCCCTGCTCCCAGCAGGCTTTGTTTACAAGGCATTACATATGCACACCTTTGTATTCTCATGCAAATGATCTCTGCAGAACAGATTCCCCAACTCCTTCAGCAGTATTGAGCTCCTGCTGGCAAATTCCTTACAGATGTAGCGCTTAACTTCAAAGTTGACTTCGAAGTTAGTTCCTAGTGTAGATGCACCCCTGGAGTTCTTTAAATTTGCTTTCTGATTTTTGTGCCTTGATTTCATTTTTTCTTTGCAAGCATAGGGGTTGGAAACTTAATCTTGTTTGAAAAGGAAAAATCAGATTCTTACATGATCACATGACTACAAGAGCTGCAGCTTTAAGAAAATTGCAAAGTGCAATCTGCTGCCTCATATAAGGAGGAGCTATATAGTTTTTAAAACAGGAGTTTATCAGAGAGCTCCTGTAATGATACCCATTGTTAAATTCAGCTGCACATCGATGAGTTTGATGTATTCCAGCCCATGTCCCAGCTGGTGCCAGCTACCACAGGGCTGGTGTCCTGGCCAGTGCCAGACAACATGGGGCTAGTTTCTGAAGGTTGGTGTCTCAGCCAGGGTCAGCTGCTGTGGGTCCAGTGTCCTGCTGCCACAGACCCACCTGCTCACTGCCTGGCCAGGGGTTGGTGCCATGGAAGGGCTGGCTGCTGGTCCCAGCTCTAATTACCAGCATATTTTATTATACAGCATCCCGGGTTTCCAGGGGAAGCTAGGTAATAAAGTTTGTACTGTACTGTGTTGCTGACATTCCAGTTTCAATGAGATTCTGAAATATTTTTCCTTCCAAGTTTTTTCAAGGGTTCTAAAGGTTTTGTGACACCCCAAAACAAGCTAAGTTCTGGAAATTCAGTGGGGAAAGATATGATAAAGATGTCCAAAAAAGGAATACAAAGGGACTTAAACATGAGGTGTACATTTTTGGAAAAATACACAACATAAAAAAACCATGCACAATTGTTAAATAATTGACATGTACAATTCTTATTTTCAATTCAACACCATAAATATTTCCAATTAACATTTTATCAAGAAGCATATGGCTAAAAACTTAGGTTCAGTTCAAGCAGAACATCATTTGGGATTTAACTGATAGGTATTCAGTACAACTCCACAGCATGTTTAGTAAACAGTAAGAAAAATGTGTGACCAATTTAATAAGTGTGTGCATTGGGAGTGGCTATAAATATGTTTCTAATGAATAACCCACTACCCTTGTGAAATCAACATTTGTGGTCTCTGCTCCCACCCTGCATCTTCCCAGAGGAACTTTTTACATATATTATAAAGAGAGAGTGTGCATGTATATATATAGATACACGCACACAAGAAAGAAAGAAAATTTGGTAAGTCAACCATTTTTTGCGAAAAAGGTGGTTGTATTAAGTAACCATTAATTTAAATTTCATAAAAATATGTGAATGTAAATGTTAAATCTCCTTAAAAGGTTTTTAGACTAAAAAATGTTCGAACAAAGTCCTGCTGGTCCAAAATATAGTGGGTGTATATGCAGATCACACCTCCAGTGGAAGCATAAATTGCAGTGCTGCAGCGTGTGGCTCTGATCCTATCTCTTCTTTGCTCCGCCCTGCCCTCTTTGTAGTTGAATTGTAAGTGGCCCTTGCTTGGGTAAGCAAGTTGAAGGAGGTTAGACTGTCTGTTGCCTGAGCACTTGGGAAAGTTTCAAACACAAGTTAAGCCCAGAATAAGCACTACATCTGCTTGGTCTATGTAAGGATGTACAATCGGGGGATAGCCACTGTAGAGAAAGGGCAGATGATGGTTGCATTCCCACTGTCCCTGTGGTTCACGTAGAGGAAGATAACTTTCAGTGTAGATGGGGTTTCTTGGATGACCCAGTACAGAAGGGGGCCTATGGCATACACTGGATTGCTCCAAACAGCCACAACCACATTCTGAATTGTTAGGTAGCTCCAGCCTCTTATGTTTTATGCCACAGAGATCTGCTTCTGTGGATCTTATGTCACTGGGGTCCCACTGCAGAAGTGGGCAGAAATGAGGAACATGATGTCTTAAAAAAGACAACACGCAAAAACAGAGTGAGTAGAAGAGGGAGTGGGGAGTGAAATAATTGGCTAAGTGAGGGATGATAGTATGTTTTACATATTCAGTGACATTAAGCAAAATGTTCCTGCTCAGCAAAAGAACTTAATCAATCAAGAAATGATTTTAAATAGCCTTAAAATTGCTTATGTCGTCTTGATCCTATATGCTAATGAAGAGATTCAGTACTCGAGGTGGCAATCAGTCTTCCCTGTAACTAGACACAATCCTTTTAACTATCATCCTGTAAAAACCACATTAAGAGGCGGCAAGCTTAATTCACTCAACTTTCCATTAATCTATCATTGAGCAATCACAAAAATAGGGTGCTGGGTTTTATGGTGCTTATTCAAAGGCAACCTTATGTCTCAAATTTGTACAGCCCAGAATCGGAGTGGTCTAATATACAAGTCACAGGTGTTTCTGCTAAATGACGATTCTAGCAGAAGCCGTTCAAAAGCATCGAAGCCAACAGAAAATATCTGTTTTTGGGGACTGGTTTACATTTAAAATGTTCTGAAGTATTTAAACCATTTGTAGGGGAAAAAAAGAGATCTGGGTTGACAGCTTGTATGACAAATTTAACCCAATGAGATTTTAAAAAGCTGATATATTAATCCCCAAAAATCCCTGCTTTATTACAGAAAACCTGGTAGACACTTACTGGTGTTGCTAGTGAGTGTTATTAGAATATCAACATTTTATATGAAAAGCTTTTCAAACTATTTTATTTAAATATATAATATGCATATATAGTCTTTAAAAAAATTGAGACATTAGTTTTCACTCAGTGCCAAAAGATATAACACTGTGCCTGTGACAAATCCCTCAACTGAAATTAATTTTTACACAAATCCATCATATTTTCCAGGCAGTGTTTCATATAAAGATTTTTATAGTTAGATTCATAATCAATATTTTGACCTTTGGTGCTTCATTCCAGCTAAAGATCTCAGAGGTCTTTTTAAAGAATAAGGAACTCAGCTTTTCAACAGCTGTTGGAGGTGTATAATAAGTTTAATTATCTTCATTCTTACTTATGAGAAAGCTAAGCACAGAGATATTTAGTCCCAGATTATCAACAAGTATTTAGGCCTACGTGACTACCACAGTATACACATAAAGTATGTGATGAAGTGAGGAATATAGATCTATCAAGCAATTGAAAATGAATCATGATTAACTGCAGAATTAAATAAATTAATTATGATTAATCATGATTAATCACACCATTACAATGATACAGTGCCATTTATATAAATATTTTGGAAGCTTTCTACATTTTCAAATATATTGATTTCAATTATGATATAGAATAAAAAATGTACAGAACTCAGTTTATTATTTTAATTGCAAATATTTGTACTGTAAAAACAAAAGAAATAATATTTTTCAAATAATCTAATATAAAAACTGTAGTGCAGTTTTTTATCATGGAATTTAAATATAAATTTAGCTTTATGTACATAAAATTGCATTAAACATAAAACAATATAATACTTTAGAGCCTACAAGTTCATTCAGTCCTATTTCTTCTTCAGCTAGTCAGTCAGAAAAAAAAATGTTTTTTGCAAGAGATAATTCTGCAGACTTCTTGTTCATAATGTCACCTGAATGTGAGAACAGGCATTCACATGTCATGGATATAACCTGCATTGCAAGATACTTACATGACACATGCACTAAAAATTCATGTGTTTCTTCATGCTTCAACCACCATTCAAGAGGACTTGTGCCCATGCTGATGATGATTTCTGCTTGATAAACAAACCAAAGAAGTTCATATTTACATGTTCACTTTCATCATCAGAGTCAGAGGCCACCACCAGGAGAATGATTTTGGGTTCCATAATTTTATATTTTGAATGTAGCTATGTAAATAAATGACTACATTTGTAAATTGGAGATTAACAATAAAGAGGTTCAAATACTGTATATGAAAAAATAATTGCAATAGATTTTAAAGTGAAAAGATTTGGAATAAAATAATGATCTATTATGAGCAGTATATACTTTGTATTCTGTGTTGCAATTGAAACTACTATACTGAAAAATATAAAAGAGATCCAAAATATTTAGTATATTATAATGAATATTTTGCTGTTACTATTGTGATGAATTTTAATTAATTTTAATACTATTTTTTAGTTAATCACATTGGTTAACTGTGATTATTTGATAGTCCTAGAGGAATACAATCTATATTTTCTATATAGAGCTCTATGCATGTTCTGAGAAGTTTAAAATATCCATAGACCACAGAAGCTGCAATACAGAAGTTATGATTATTTTTGTCAACTACCTCCTCTTGTTATTTGTTGTTCATTGCAACCCCAGTCCTATTACAACCCTATTGCAACCCTATGTCCTATTACTTTGTCTGTTACACAAAAAACATTTTTTGCAATCTCTTCTATTCAAATGAGCTGTAGAATTTTCCCTACCCATCTCCAGCCCTTCAAGCTGTCCACTTGAACTCTACCAAGCAGCTGGAATAATGCTAAGTAATCAGTGGAGATAGCATTGTTTAATGGACCCCATAAACCAGAGTCATGTATCTTTCTACAATATTACATGTTAAGTGATCAAAGTCAATGTAAAATGATTGCTGCTATGCCAAAAAGAAATCAAACAGAAAATAGGTACATTTGTCCCTATCACCTATCTCTGGTTAAGTCTAGATTGCAGGCTTCTGTTGGGAGCCCTGAGGTCAACTTAACTTGCAGGCTTCTGTTGGGAGCCCTGGCAAAAGGGGTTTTCCCAACATTTGGCCCCGTGTAGATGGGTCAAATGTTGGGAAAACCTCTCTGGACAGAACCGTGAGAAGGAATTATGCAAATGCATTGCACAATGTGCATATGTTTTGCTGACAGATTTCTTCAGTCTAGACATTGCCTCTGTGGGCACAGACATGACTGACAACAGAACTTTCACTGCCCCAAAGAGCCTATGTCTAGATTCAGAATCACAAACCATGTGTGCTGCATTGCTGTGGCCATGTTAACTAAGTATGGGATTACAATTCAACAAATGCTACTTGGTCATGAGTGTCTGTGAATCCATTTGTAGCATGAAAATAAATTCTTCCTTTGAATCCAGCTATTGCAATTTCCAAAAAGGCACAAGAGATTTAATTTCCCCAGCAACAGTACTTCAGAAATTCATCAGGGCTGGACACTGAACAATTTCTAAATGACCCTCCTAAACTATATGACAAACCAGATTCCTTCAATTTTTTTCAATCTATCTACTGATCTATCTTTCTCAATCACAGACTAACCTTGATCAGTTGCAGTCTGTTCATGATTGAAGAAGACCAAGACTTAAATCTTAAAGTTAAGGATGATTTTTTAAAATAAGAGAAAATCTATAAATTTCAAAGCTGTACTTCAAAACACTGCACTTGGTCATTATATTATTGCAGAGCTCCATTGTGAGGACATTCAGCCACATAATGTCATCTACAATGCACTACAGCATTCAGTGGATCATGTGATGATGATTTGAGGCCCATAACTCATAGTTCATGTGTCAGATATTCCAGTTGTCAGGATTTTTTAAAGCAGTGTGACAGCCAGTGAGGGATGTCAAAATGTTATAAAGGCTATGTCATTGTTCAAGCCAAATTAAACAGAGATGTTTTCGGGATTCCAAGAGCTCCAAGTCTGTCACCAGTCAGAATGCAGCTGTCGACTGAGAATTTAGAAAATGGTAATATCAGAACATTATAAAATTGTCTTTCTAAAAAGTATAGATATAGAGTAATTCCTCATGGTTACATCAGGAGAATACTTTTATGTTTCAAAATATGTTTACTATAAGGTGACTTCTCGTCTGCTAAAATATAAACGTATGGCACACTCAGAAATCTAAATGCACTATGAATTCATTTTTAAAACACCTCAGGAAAAGGCCATAGCAGCAGATATTTCCCCATTATTGTACTGGTAACTATTATAGCACTGTTACTCTTTTTGGTAGAAATACAATAAAAGCTTTAAAATTCAGCATCCTGGGGGAACTGGACAATAAAATGTGCCATTTATTCAAGCTGGAGCCAGTTAACTGAATGTACCAGTTATCCAGCTGCCAGATAACATGACTATTACTGGACCATCATTTTAACTGGAAAATGTTCATGATGGGGGTTTTGTGCATGTGATAGAGAAAGAAAGAGAAGACATGTGGCTGAGGCAAGAATGAGCAGATAAAGGAAAACATAGCTAAATTGTCTAGAGCAAATTAGTTAGCAATGTTCAATTTCAGAAGACCTCTGAGAATGCACCACAAAACTAGCAGCCAGCCAGCATGCATGCAGCATTCTTCACAGAAATATAGACAAACTACTGGCTGCTCCAGGCATGGCTGGTCTGGGGGCAGTGAACCACACTATTCATAAACCTGTTAAGTTGTTTCCAGAGGTAGTGTGGGAACCCAATGCTCGATAACTGTTCATGTTGATGTCATAGTTCCTGATTTGTCAAGGTTTCTCTCCTCTTCTTCTCACTAGAGTGCAATTATCATCTGGATGGAATGTGTGAAGCACCGTGCACATAGGATTATCCTTATGCATTTTTCAGCCACACATATCCCATGTATCTGAACATTGTCAAGTGTAGCATTCACTGTATCAGGGTGATAAGTTGTTGGAAGCATTCTGATGCTGGATGTTAGGTGGAGAAATATTGGCCAAGACCTGCAAGCGCATAAGTCTTGTTGGCTACAGTGTGCCTCTGATCATTTTTATGATGTGGTTAGACAATGTTTAAGGTGTGGGCAAAATTAATCAAACTAGTGCACGGTATTTGTCTGATAAGCACAAGACAGCCAGCACCAAGCCATGCAGGATTTAGTCATTGGACCCTTAGGTGCACTTTATGATTACATTCAGGAGATCGTTTCTGCTCATGCTCCTATAAGATGGGTAAATAACCGGTTGGATAACCATTCTCAGAAAGTAGTGATCAGTGGTTCACCATCAGGGTGGAAGGGCATAACAAATGGGGTTCAACAGAGATGTTTTTGGGGATTGGTTCTGTTCAGTATCTTCATCAATAATTTAGAAGGTGTAATGTTTACAGATGATTTCAAGCTGGGAGGAGTTAAAAGTGCTTTGGAGGAGAAGATTATATCAAAATGATCTGGATATATTGTAGAAATGGTTTGAGGTAAATAGGATGAAATTCAAAAAAGACAAATTCAAAGTATTCATCTTAGGAAGGAATAATCAGTTTCACACATTGAAAATGGGAAATGACTGTCAAGGAAGGAGTACTGCAGAAAGGGTTCTACGTGTCATATAGGACCAGAAACTAAATATGAGTCAACAGTGCAACACTTTTGCATTCTCCATTCTGGTATGTATTAAAAGAAGTGTTGTAATCAAGGTAAAAGAAGAAAATTTTCCTATCTACTATATGATGATTAGGCCTCGACTGGAATATTGTGTTCAGTTCCGGGAGCAAAATTTCATGAACGATGTGCAGAAATTGAAGGTCCAAAGAAGAGCCATAAAATGATTAAAAGTCATGAGCTATGAGGGAAGACTGAAAGAAATGGGTTTCTTTAGTCTATAAAAGAGAAGACTAAGAGGGGAGAAGATAACAATTTTCAAGTTCCTAAAAGTGCGTTACAAGGAGGAAGGATTTCTTTTCTCCTTAGCCCCTGAGGACAGAACAATAAGCAAAGGGCTTAAATTGCAGCAAGGGGGGACATTAGGGAAACTTCTTACTTGTCACAGTGGAATAAATTCTCTAGAGACACTGTAGAATGTCCACCATTGGAAATTTTTAAAAACAGTTTAGACAAACACTTGTCAGTAATTGCGTAACGGGTGCTTGGTCCTGAGATGAGTGCAAAGGACAGGACTTGATGACCTCTTGAGGATCAGTTATGCTTATGGTATTCTATCATTCTATTCTGCTATGATTATGAATTACCTTATCTTCATGGTGTTTTTTGTGACTGTGTGCTTTAAGATAAATTCTAGGTTAAATGGCATTGGATTTTGTGACAGCACATGGCCATTCTAAAGATGGTGAGCTTTAGATGGGTCCGAGAATGGTGAAAATGGACACCATCTTAGATGTATTTGGTTTCAGTCTCCATATATTTAAATAGCTTAAATTAGTAACTTTGCTGGACATTAAAAATCGTGGACTGAATAGAAAAATGAAATGTATGGATTATTAAAACAAGCTATAATCCACCTAACTGCCCTTCTACCCCCAGCTCCTTTTTCTCCCCTCCCTTCCTTGCCTCCCTATGAATAAAGACGAGTTAATAGGCTAGTTCAGCTCAAATGTTCCCTTGAAATATGTGTTATGAAATAGGCTGAATAATCTGTTACACCTTGTACTTAGCTATGACACTGTCCGTAAGTTGTGAAGAAGAGCTGTGTGGCTTTAAAAGCTTGTCTCTGTCACCAACAATAGATGGTCCAATAAAATATATCACTTGATCCACCTTGTCACTAATATTGTGCAACTGACATGGCTAAAGTAACACTATGTACAATAGTCATGTATGTCAGCCATACCAAAGCATAATGAGCCATCTAATGGTAGTGTCTGGTTGACCTCTGATTAATACATTAAATGAAGTTGGTACCAGCACTGTGGTTGCAGAATTCCATTCTTTGAGGTGCTAGTTCATGGGCTTGAGTCAACTACAAATATCTACCTTGGAGTATCATTTGTGATAACAACGCATTTAGTAAGAATTGTTGACATCCTGTACTGCAGATCTGCATGCCAGAGGGTGGCATAAGTTAATGTAAGATTTAAAAAAACAAAAAAAAAAACAGGTCTAGTTTTCTTCTTCTCTTGAAATTTATTCACAAGGTATGTAGCAAGCAGAAGTATGGGTAATAATCTGGAAGAACTTGAAGTCCTAATAAATAAATACAGCTATGACACAATTGGTATAACAGATACTTAGTGGGATAATACACATAATTGGCTTATTGGTACAGAAGGGTGCAGTTTACTCAGGAAGGATAGTCAAGATAAACAGGGAAGAGGTGTTACACACCTGGACTGAAGTAGACATGAATGCAGGAGACAGACATATTGACAGTCTCCGGGTTAGGTTAAAAGGGGTAAAAAAATAAGGGTGATGTCATGCTAGGAGTCTATTATAGACCACCTACCCAGGTAGAAGAGGTGGATGAGGCTTTTTTTCTAAGCAACTAACAAAATCATCCAAAGTGCATGATTTGGTGGTGATGTGACATATGTTAGGAAAGTAACACAGCAAGGCACAGACTGTCCAGAAAGTTCTTGGACTGCAATGATGACAATTTTTTATTTCAGAAGGTGGAAAAAGCTATCTGGGAGGAAGCAGTTCTTTGATTTTAACAAATAGGGAGGAACTGGTATGGAATTTGAAAGTGGAAGGCAGCTTTGGAGTGACTATGAAATCATAGAGTTAATGATTCTAAGGAATGCTGAAAGGAAGAACAGAAAAATAAAGACAAAGGATTTCAGTAAAGCAGATTCCAATAAACTCAGAGAGTTGGTAGGTAGGGTCCCATGGGAAGAAATGCTAAAAGGGAAAGCAACTGAAGAGAATTGGTAGTTTTTCAAATGGACATTACTTGGGGCCTAAAAGCAAGCTATACGCTGCATAGGAAAGAAAGAAAGTATGGTAGAAAATCACCTTGGCTTATCCAGGAGATCTTGCATGATCTCAAAATCAAAAAGGAATCATATAAAAAGGGGAAATCAGGAGAAATTACAAGGGATGAATATAAGCAAACAATACATGTATGCAGGGGCAAGATTAGAAAGACAAAGGCACAAAACAAGCATAAACTAGCTAGATCCATGAAGAAAAGAAGACAGTCTATAAATATATTAGAAGCAAAAGTAAGACCAAAGACATGGTAGACCCACCTCTCAGTGAGGAGGGAGAAACAATATTAGGAAATTTGGAAATGGCAGAGGTGCTTAATGACTTCTTTGTTTCAGCCTTCACCAAAACCTCTGATGCAGAAATGCCTAACACAATAGTTCCTAGTGGGAAGGGGGTAGACTTAGAAGATGAAATAATAAAGAACAAGTTAAAAATTATTTAGAAAGATTAGATGTCTGCAAGTCACCAAGGCCCGATTAAATGCATCCTAGGGTACTCAAGGAGCTGATAGAGAAAGCATTGGAACCTTTAGCTATTATTCTGAAAAGTCCTGGAAGTCAGGAGAGATGCCAGAAGACTGGAAAAGGGCAAATATAGTGCCCATCTATAAAAAGGGAAAAAAACAACCCAGGAAACTACAGACCAGTCAGTTTAACTTCTGTACTGGGAAAGATAATAGAGCAAGAAATGAAGAAATTCATCTGCAAACATCTGGAAGAAAACAAGATGACAGCTAACGGCCAGCACAGATTGTCAAGAGCAAGATGACAAGTTTTGTGGATGAGGAGAAGTGGGCAATGTGGTATACTTAGTCTTTAGTAAGGCATTTGATATTGTCTTGCATGTTCTTATGAATAAACTGGGCAAATACAACTTAGATGGGGCTAATATAAGGTGGGTGCTTAACTGCCTGGATAACTTTTCTCAGAGAGTAGTTAATGTTTTACAGTCATGCTGGAAGGGCATAACAAGTGGGGTTCTGAAGTAGTCTGTTCTGGGACCTGTTCTGTTCAATATCTTTATCAAAGATTTAGATATTGACATAGAGAGTATGCTTATTAATTTTGCAGATGATACCAAGCTAGGAGGGGTTGTAACTGCTTTGGATGATAGGGTCAGAATTGAAAATGATCTGGAGATACTGGACAAATTGTCTGAGGTAAACAGGATGAA
Organism: Carettochelys insculpta; assembly: GCF_033958435.1. Classification (NCBI taxonomy): domain Eukaryota; kingdom Metazoa; phylum Chordata; order Testudines; family Carettochelyidae; genus Carettochelys; species Carettochelys insculpta. The sequence goes on from NC_134137.1 coordinate 70,005,948, forward strand.
GTTTAATAAGGACAAATGCAAAGTACTCCACTTAGGAAGAAACAATCAGCCTCATACATACAGAATGGGAAGCAACTGTCTAGGAAGGAATTCTGCCGAAAGGGATTTAGGAGTCATAGTGGACCACAAGTTACACATGAGTCAACAGTGCAATGCTGTTGCAAAAAAAAGCAAATATGATTCTGAGATGCATTAATAGAAGTGTTGAGAGCAAGGCATGAGAACTTATCCTCTCACTCAGTGCTGATTAGGCCTTAATTGGAATATTGTGTTCACTTCTGGGCACCATTTTTCAAGAAAGATGTTGAGAAATTGTAGAAGGTGCAAGAGAAGAGCAACAAGAGTGATTAAAGTTCTAGAGAATATGAGCTATGAGGGAACACTGAAAGAACTGGGCTTGTTTAGTTTAGAAAAGAGAAGACTTAGAGAGGTCATGATAGTGGTTTTCAAGTACCTAAAAGAGAGTTACAAGGAGGAGGGAAAACATTTGTTCTCCTTGGACTGTAAGGATAGGACAAAAAACACGGGCTTAAACTGTAGCAAGGGTGGTTTAGGATGGACATTAGGAAAAACTTCTTGTCAGAGTGGTTGAACAGTGGAATAAATCGCCTAGGGAGGTTATGGAATCTCCATCAGCAAAGATGTTGAAGAGCAGGTTAGATAGACATCTATCGGGGATGGTCTAGACTGTGCTTGGTCCTTCTGTGAGGGCAGGGGACTGGACTTGATGACCTTGCGAGGTCCCTTCCGGTTCTAGTGTTCCATGATTCTACGATTTCGCATTGATCTCATTGCAGGATCAAAGTTTTAATTTCTATGGCACCAATGCAGAAAAACATTTCAATACAACCTAAGTATCTGCTGAAGTGCTGAGCAGAATTAGCACCCGTAATTGGCTTAACAGTGCAGGATGCTAAATAGAGAGTCAGATACAGCCAATGTGTCTGTTATGCTACAAGGAATCCATATATTTATCACCATATGCTTGACTTCACAATCTGAAGCTCATTCTAAATTTGTTCATTAGCATATTTTAATTTAATTTATTTGTTTTGATTTTGAAAAGTTGATTCTTCACTTTAGCTTTTTTTTAATGACCCTTAGAATTAACAGCACATTGTGGTGATATATAACGTCAATGAATTTTGATAATTGTAGGACAGAATTCATAGTTATACAGCTATAAACCTTTTTTATCCAGTCAATTAAAATGGGTTACTGCTGATCTGAGTCACTGAAGCAGCACAAAGAAGCCACAGCATATTGCTAAATCTGTAGCCATGTTTCTTCCTACAGCCTTGAACTCATTTCAGAAATTTTCATCAGCGTAAACCTTTTGAAAAGCCTTTCTGACTGTCTGTCCATGTGTTTAAGGTACTTACCTATAGATTCTGGCATAAAAAAGATTAGCAAGGAAAAACAAAGATGCCTGGTAACTGAAATATAGGAGGCCAGATTTTCAGCTGATATACATCAATATAATTTACTACTTGTTGAGAAGGCTATATTAATTTACATCAACTCTATTTGCTAACATTTTGAAATACAGTAAAAACAAGCAAGCAAGCAAACAAAAACCAACAAACCAGATAATTTAAAAGTTCCTATACCTCTAATTTGTAGAGTTATTGGAACAGATTAGACCCTTTCCCCTAGAAAGATGAATACAATATTCTACAACAGACCTGGTAACAGATGGTTACTAATCACTGAAAATTTTGCGTATTTAGAAAGGGAAATAGCTGTTAGAGATGTTACTGATGTAATTATAAAAGGACATAGAAACCATGTGAAGATTTGCAGAAACAAAACCAGACATGAGGATAAATATAAAGCTACAGCTGCTATGAACCTGGGAGTTCACTACAGGTAATTCTTTTAAAGGACAAATGCTTTTAAAAAAGCAAATTGTCTCTGCAAATAGTCATTTGAAGTTTGGAACAGATTTTCTTGGACTGTACTTGCATTCTTTGTGGTGTTATTCTCATAAATGCTTTAGAAAACAAATTTCTCCAGAAGAATATTCTCTAAAATGGATATTACAGCTGAATTGTAGTGGGTTAGCAGTTGTCTGTCTGCCCCGTGGCTCATGGGATGCTAATATGCCTCAATATATCTCTGGGCTTCTCCCCTCTGTCAGGTGGTGTGGTAGGGCTGAGCAATAACATAGTCTTCCCCCCTCATGTTTTCAGGTTAGGCAGAGCAGCCTGATGGCCCAGGCCCTTGAACAAAGTAGAGCAAATAAATAGTCTTTGGTGGCTCAGGCAGTGCAGAACAACCAAGCAGTCTATTGCCTGTCATCTTAGTTCAGACAGATGGCAGACATATACAGACCTCTTCTCTTAAGTTGGTGTTGACAGCCAGGGGTAGTGAGACCTGGTCCCACCCTACTCCACGAAGTCCCGAACCCAGGGTCCTCACCGTGGCAGAGGGTTCCACCACTGGGTCAGCAGGAACCTTACAATAACATATTGACTTGGGTTATAACAGTGATATTAGATCAGTGGGAAGGGCAAGCCTAGCCTGGCTCCACTCTTGAGGGATCAATGAGAGGTCAACAAAGCACCCCATGAACATTCACAGACAACAGATTTTTAATCACCAGAAACCTGAGCATTCAACCAGGCAAAAGAATGCCTTGTAGTTTATGTGTCCAAACAGAATAGCTCATAGTTAAAAGATGAAGTACTCATAGCAAAATGCTCTTGAAAAACCTAAGATGGAGAATTATTTACTCGATACACTATTCAGTGAGGTTTTTAAATAAAAAAATAAGAAAATATAATCTGTGTGCTGACAATTTTTGAACAGAAAACAAGATGACAAGGGTTGATACATTTGAAGAAGTGTTGTATTGATAATATATGGTGCATGTCTGGGTGTAGACTTTTTGGGATTTCTTCATGATATATAGATGTGTCTGCCTTCTGAGGGTTACTTTTTATGGGAAAGATATATAGGACTGCAAGCCACACAAGCCGATGTGGTTTCACATAAATTACTTTTAATACAGTGGTGTGGTGAATTTGCAAACAGCCAAGATTCATTCTTATTTAAGAACTGGTTCAAAAGATTCAAAAGAAATATAAATACTAACCACTGAGAGTGCATCCAGTGACAAGTGCTACCACCAAATTCGTGCTCAGATGCAGGCTGGAGATGTGCACCAATGAGTATATTACTGAGAAGCAAAGTATAAGCACCCTTGGCTATTGCTACATTATAAGGAATTCACCAGGACACCATTTCCAAAGCGTATAAGTTATACACATAATAGTCTGGATCCTCAGCTGCATTCATATCTGATGAGCATAGATGAAGGAGACTGCAAAGAAGCCAGTTATGCCTGTCTGACCTGACCTGGCACCAGTCTCGTCAGCCCCAAGCCAGAGTTATTTTACTGAAGTGTAAGGGCTGTTCCAAAATATACCATCTGGCATTAGTCCAAGCAAAGAACATGCCAGCATAGACTAACAATAGTACAATAGCATTTGGATCATGTCCCTTTCCACTATCAGTTGACTGTTAGCACCTGAGACTATGGGATGATGGATGTAGGAGTCAGCAATAGCGGCTTTACACCATCTAGCGATACTGCCTTGCCATGGGACTTCCTCAGCCAGGGAGACCTGTGACTTTCCAGACCCTTTGCACTGCTCTGTAATGAATGCTTGGTCCTGTGCCTGCTTTCTCAAAATGGTAACTCATTGTCTCTCAACTATCACATACCTGGTCTAAGGGAGTGTCAGACCTGAAAATCATGATGTGCAATGAAAACAATCAGTGAAAGGGTCCTTGTTGGGTATATCTTTGTTACCTGTATTTCCTAATAGCATTTTAATATTTTTTACCATTTCCAATTGACCTGCATATGTGAGAACTTTTAAGTTGCCAGATCTTTACTAAATGATATACAATAAAAGCTGAGTTTTCTGGTGCTCAGATAACTGGCAAGTTTGGTTAACCAGTATCTGCTGGGTTGACAGTAGCAGTCTGGCTTTCTGGTGACAGTAGGCTCAGATGTCCAGTTAGGGCATGGAGTGAAGCTGGAGGACCAGCTGGAATAACTGACACATTTGATATCCAGCAACCAGTGTACCCCAGAAATGCTGGATAATCAAGATTGTACTGCATATTATTCCAGGAAAAGATGATGAAAACACAAGTCTGGACAATGTAACCTCACAAGCAATTGATGAAAATGGAATGCTCTTTGTCAAGCAGTATGTGACTGATGTGAAATTTACTCTGTGTTGTGAAAGAACTTCTAGCTGACCCCAGGAGTACACCAGTTGTCTTTCTGTCTCCTTAGATCTTTTCCATGTTGTTCAAGGTTTTCCCATTTTGCATTTTCCTTTCAGGTTCCATGTGAGAGCTTGATGGACTGTGCTGGATGACAGTTTTCTGAGAGTGGGCCCTATCCATCCCCACTTTCTTCTCTTGAGTTGCACATCAGATGGTTCTTGTCCTGCTCTGTTCCAAAGCTCCTCATTTGTGACAAAGTCTTGCCATTTGATGTGAAGGATGTACCTCAGGAATCTGTTTTTGAAAGTCTGTAGCTTGTGATTTGAAGACTCTTTTAGAATGCCAGGTCTTGCATCCATACAAGAGCACACTCTTCACTTTTGTGCTGAAGATCCACCATTTTGTCTTCACAGATATTATTTGTGAACTCAAACAGGACAGAGAGCCTTGAAAGCAGCTGTTGCTTTCCCTATCCTGGCATTGATATCCCATTCCTCCATCTCTGCCCAAAATATTCCCCAAGTAAGTGAACTGCTACACATTTTCCAGGTCATCCCCTCCCAGTGTAATTATATTGTTCTTGGACTGGTTGATACTCATTGTCTTTGTCTTTGCCTTGTTGATACTCTCTCCAGTTATTGAGGCAGTTTTGTCTAGTGTTGCAACATTTTCTTTCATTATTTCATATTGGTGTTAAAGGAAGATGACATCATCAGCTAAATCAATGTCCTCTAGCTGTTTGAAAAGTGTCTACTGCATACCTCATTGATGATCATCTATTGTTCTGCTCATAATCCATAATCCATTGTAATCAAGAACAGGAAAACTGACAAGAGGCACTCTTGTAACACTCCTGAGAATAGACTGAAGGATTCTGTCAAGACAGCAGGAAGAAAATATGGAATTCTGTTAGATTCGGGATGCTAGATCTTCTAGTAAAAATAGCATCCTGTATCTGAATATCAGATGTCACAACTGAATTGGCATTGGCATTCCTGTGCACTACTGCACATGCTTAGGGAAAGTGCTCTGTAAGGATTGATATCTGGAGTGAAGACAAAACAGACTGTTGGTAGCTCTCACTCCAGAGCTGCGTCTACACGTGCACGCTACTTCGAAGTAGCGGCACCAACTTCGAAATAGCGCCCGTCGCATCTACACGCGTCGGGCGCTATTTCGAAGTTAACTTCGACGTTAGGCGGCGAGACGTCGAAGTCGCTAACCTCATGAGGAGATAGGAATAGCGCCCTTCTTCGACGTTCAACGTCGAAGTAGGGACCGTGTAGACGATCCACGTCCCGCAACGTCGAAATTGCTGGGTCCTCCATGGCGGCCATCAGCTGGGGGGTTGAGAGATGCTCTCTCTCCAGCCCCTGCCGGGCTCTATGGTCACCGTGGGCAGCAGCCCTTAGCCCAGGGCTTCTGGCTGCTTCTGCAGCAGCTGGGGATCCATGCTGCAGGCACAGGGTCTGCAACCAGTTGTCAGCTCTGTGTATCTTGTGTTGTTTAGTGCAACTGTGTCTGGGAGGGGCCCTTTAAGGGAGCGGCTGGCTGTTGAGTCCGCCCTGTGACCCTGTCTGCAGCTGTGCCTGGCACCCTTATTTCGATGTGTGCTACTTTGGCGTGTAGACGTACCCTCTCAGCGCCTATTTCGATGTTGGGCTGAGCAACGTCGAAGTTGAACATCGATGTTGCCGGCCCTGGAGGACGTGTAGACGTTATTCATTGAAATAGACTATTTCGATGTCGCAACATCGAAATAAGCTATTTCGATGTTGGCTGCACGTGTAGACGTAGCCTAGATCTGAAAAAGCGGGTCTGCCCCATGAAATCTCATAACCTAATACATTATTTTGTTAGTCTGTAAAGTGCCAAATGACTGTTGTTTTCTTTTGTCAGGAGCAGATTCAGCAAAAATCAAAAGGTAGCTTGACAGAAGTGGAAATGTGGACAGATGACTAGAGAGAGGTATGAAAATATTGCTCAAGCGTGCATGGGATGCAATCAGGAAGTCCAAAGTGTTGCAGGTAGCAAGGGATATGAAGGATAAGAAGAAGGATTTGTACAGGTAGAGACAAGAAGAAGCTAAGTGAAAGCATTGGACCATAACAGAATGGAGAAGGAAATCTAATGAAAGAATATATCAAATAAGCTGAATTGCTCAATGCTTTTTTTACCTCATTCTTCACAGCCAAATCAGCTCCCAGTCTGCTGCACTGGACAGCACAGTATGCGTGTGTCTACACTAGCCAGCTACTTTGAAGTAGCTGGCACAACGTCAAAATATTATGTGTCGCGTCTACATGTGCTGTGAGCTATTTCGATGTTGAAATCGATGTTAGGTGGTGAGAAGTCGAAATCGCTATTCCTGTCCGAAGATGGGAATAGCACCCTACTTTGACATTGAATGTCGAAGTAGGGTGTGTGTAGAAGATCCGCGTCCCATCAGCTGAGGGGTTGAGAGACGCTCTGTCCAGCCCCTGGGGAGCTCTATGGTTGCTGCGTGCAGCAGGCCTTAGCCCAGGGCTTCTGGCTGCTGCTTCTGCTGCTGCTGCAGCTGGGGATCCATGCTGCGTGCACGGGGTCTGCAACAGGTTGTCGGGTCTGCAGATCTCGTGCTGTGCAGGCCGAGTGTGTCTGGGAGCGGCCCTTTAAGGGAGTGGCTTGGGGCTTTGCTGTCCCCTTATTTTGATGGGGAGCACTTGTGTGTGTGGATGCTCAGCATTTCCTTCTGGGGCGGCTCCTTTCGATGTTGTCGATCTCTACTTCGACATTGAATGTCGATGGCATCAGCCCTGGAGGATGTGTAGATGATATATGTCAAAGTAGCCTATTTTGATGGTCTTACATCGAAATAGGCTACTTCAACGTAGTGTGCTAGTGTAGATGTAGCCTATGTGACAGAAGTGAGCTGCCCTCAGTGGTGAATGAGCAGGTTAAGGACTACTTTAAAAAGCTTGGCATGGACAAGTGAATGGGGCTGGATGATGGTGTGATCACAGAGCCGTTCATTATTTTTTGAAAACTTGTAAGCTTAACCTACACTAGCGGTCTCTTTCAAAAAGCAAAAAAAAACATTTTTTTTGTCCAGACACAATAAACTTTTTAAAAGACGCAACATCTCTTTCAAAAGGGAGCATCTATACATGTACATGTGGTCTTCTGAAAAAGCTGTGTGGGAAATGGCATAGATGGAGTCACATGGCTGACAAGCCCTTCCAGGGTTCACAGCCAGCTGCGCCCTTACAGGGCCTTTCCCATGTTCACATGCGCTGCAGGCATTCTGGATTACAGAGGTTTCAGAAGACCCCCAGAGCCTGTGCATGGACCTCACAGTTCTTGGCAACCTGTCCCTGATTAATCCTTATCAGCAGCTCCTTCCGTTGGAGTTGGTCATCCTCCATGCCTTGGGTGGCTACCTATCCATGCTGGTCACTGCCACCCTCCAACTTCTCCTGTGGTAGACTGGGGGCCTGGAGCTGCTTGAGCTGGGATGGTGCCAGCATTCCCCCTGAGTTCCCCAGCATCTCTGGAGCCACTGAAGCAGCTGCAACTGGTAACAGCAGCTGGTGGTGGGGGACTGGAATGATGCTAACTGGCTGCAGAATTTCCAAATGAGCAGGCAGACTTTCCAGCATCTCTCCCAATGGCTCGCCCCTGGCTTGGCTCCCTAGGACACCCACGTGATGACCATCCTCCCCCTTGAAAAACGAGTAGAAATTTCTATCTGGAAGCTGGCCACCCTGGACAGCTACCGATCCGTGGCTCATCAGTTTGGAGTGGGCAGGGCCACCATCAGGGCTATAGTCATGGAAGTTAGGCATGTTCATCTCACGTAATTGCCATGGGGAGCATGGAGTCATCACCCAGGAAAGGGTGGACCTTGGCAGAAGGGGGCTGGGAGGGCTGGAGCATGTGGGACGGTCACTGGGAATGTCCCATGAAGCCCTCATCACTGCACACCTTTCCTCCCATGCAGGTTGTGTGAGGCATCAATGCGATGCTGCTGCACAGAATCATCTGTGTGGGGGATGTGGATCCAGCTATCACAGGATTCACAGCACTCAGCTTTCCAAACTGCTTTGGTGCCTTGGATGGGATGTACATCCCCGTTCAACATCCACGCTCCAGAACACAGCTCAAGAATGCACATCAATAGAAAAGGATACCAACTCAGTAGTGCTCCAGCCACTGGTGGACAGTGAGGGATGCTTCATGAAGATTTATGTGGGTTGGACAGGAGAGACACATGATGCTCATGTGTTCCATAATTCCAGGCCCTGCTGTTGCAGGGAGGCTGGGACATTTGTGCCCCTTAGGGAGATCAGGGTAGGGGATGTGACCATGACCCTCTGTATTGTGGTGAATGCCCCCTATGCCCTGCTGACTTGGCTGATGCAGCCCTATACCAGTCACCCTGACCCTTCCCAGGAGACATTTAACACTTGCCTCAACTGGGCCTGAAATGTTGTGGTGCGGTCCTTCAGTTGCCTGAAGGGATGATGATGATGCCTCCTAATGCACCTAGAGGTGGGGCTATGGAACATTCCCCAAGTACTGGGTGCCTGTTGTGTCCTTCACAACATTGTGGCAGGCAAGGATGAGGTGTTTCCCCTGTTGTGGGCAGCAGAGTACAGCCCCAACCTTGAACAGATGGTCCCCACCCCAAGGCAACAGGCTTAATGTGATGGGGTCAGCATTCGGGCTGCTCTTTGGAAGATCTTTGCCCATGAGCCTTAGTGACCCCCACCTATAACCAACCTATGCAGGCCTCCCTGTACATGCAACACTCTCCATCCCCCCACAATGACCGCACCACACACATATATCACCCACTCACCACCATCCTCCCACCAGTATTAATGGACAATGAATTGTTTTAAAAATAATGATTTATGTTTCAATGAAAACTATTTAATTCACAACTGTACAAACTTTTTTTATAAAACAAAAGTGGGATTATATACAAGGCTGACGTGAGTAAGTGGTGTTGGTGGAAAGGGGGTAGAGTGAAATCAAGACATACAGGAGAGCATGGAACCGGAACTTGGAGGCAGGGGCAACATCAGTGGTAGTGTTGTAGGGGAAACATCAACAGGGATGGGGGGAATTTGGGACCTTAATCAAGAGATGGGAAGGGAGAAACTTGGGGGCGGGGCTGGGAACAACATAAGAGGGACAGACATGGTGGAATTTGATCAGTGGATAACAGGGACCTTAACCAGGAGGGAAGAGTAGGGGAATATGATGTGTGGTTAATGGGACCCTTACCCAGGAGATGGGAGGGGTGGATGGCCATGACCCACATTGGGCCTGTGTAACCCTCCCACCTCTGGTATGGGGTCCACAGTGGGGCTCTGAGGGGGCAGGATACACAGGGAGGTAGGGCATGGGAGGGGTATGGCAGCATCGGGCTATGAAGGGGTGTTGGGGTAGGGAGGAGAGGGTTCCTGCTTAGGAGGTTGAGCAGTGTGGGATCTCTAGGTGGGGTCAAGGATGGCAGGAGGGCTAGGATTTGTATGAGGAGCCCAGCGTGCTCCCTCAGGACTTCAGTGACATCCCCAAGGTGTCCCACCAGCTCTGCCCATGCATCCCTTTGCCAGGTGTATTGGCCACAGTCCAGTTGGAGGCACGGCTGAACAATGTCCCCAGGCTGGCAGGGTGCCTGTGTGGCATCATCCCATCATCTCACCCTCCTGCCATGAGCTCCTCTTCTGGGGGGCATGGGGTACTGACTGTCCCTCTCCTCCTTTTCTGACCATGAAGCAACATGGTGTCAGAGGTCTCCCGACCCTCCTCCAGTGCATCTTCAAGGATGGATAGGAAAATAGTCTGTCCATGGTTGGTGGCTGGTGTGCACCCTGCTCTGTGGGCACCAGCCACACACCCCCAACAACAGTCATCAGTGGTGTATGAAGTGTTCTGTAGGGATTCCCAGCCATTCCTTCATGGCCCAGCACCACATCCAACTCCCCACATATGTGGCTTGTGGTACTGTCCCAGGGGCACCTGTTCTGTGTCCGGCACAGGTGAACTGGTTGTGGGGAGGTTGTCTGCTGGCAGATGGGGTGCCACTGCCCAATGCACATGGGTGTGTGCCCCATAGGGTACTTACTGAATTAATCCTCTGCAGGGTCCACTGTTGCACGGCTGGCCAATGCCCAGCTGGAGGAGCATGACAGGATGTTTATAATGAGGTCCCCTTTGTCACTGGAGACCTCAGTGGCCAGTTCTGTCCCAGGCTCCATGTGTGCTCCAGAGTCCTCCTCTTCAGTGGGGTGTGGCTCTTTGGATGCCAAACCCAGCAGGTCTGCTGTGGGGGAGCTTTCCCTGGGCCCTAGGAGTCAGTGTAGGTCCCTAAAATAGGGACAGGTGATGGAACCTTTACCTGATCACCCAGCGGCATCCCTGGCATTGGAATAGTTCTTTTACTTTGCTTCTCACCTGGTTGGGGGTGTGAACAGGGTGGCCTCTAGTGACCAGTTGCTTAGAGCAGTGGGCAAACACTGCCGCATTTCAATGTTTGGCCCCATTTCTTTTAGTACCTTCTCCTCCTTCCATAGCCTGAGCAGGTCCCATAGCTTAGGCTCCATCCATGAGGGCGCCCTTTTCTTTGGGAGGTGGCTGGAGTCCTGGGAGCCTTGAGATGGGTCAGGGTCGGGAGAAGGCTTTGACTTCTCTGGAGGCTGGCTGCTGGCCATTTTTTTTTTGACTGAACATTGGGCGCATGGCTGGAGCTCATGCTTAAGCTGCTGCAAATACACTCTCAGCTTCCTGCAAAGGGCTTTCTAGGAGCATGGTGCTTTAAGCCTGGCTGGATGTACACATTATAGAGCCCCACAGCAACAAGGCAGAGTGTATCCACAATCCTCCATGGCCACCGTCATGGAGGACTCCTCTTTTGAAAGAGCAGAAAGTGGAACGTCCACACATATTCTCTTTCTAAAGAGTGTTTCGAAAGGGGAACTTCTTCCTAACACAGGAACAGAAGAGTGAAATTGAAAGCAGGACTGAGTTCCTCCAGTTTAATTTTAAAAGAGTGCATTATGTGTGTGGACAATCTACGCACATTTTTGAAAGAGTGACAATTATTTTGATTTTCAGTGCTAGTGTAGATGTAACTGTAAGGATCAGGGGAGGTCCTGGGCTAGTTGAAAAAGGCAAATGGAGTGCCCATCATAAAAGAGGGAAAGAAGAAGGATCTGGGACTCTATAAACCAGTTATCCTCACATAGGTCCCTGGGAAAATCATGGAGCAGGAATTTATTTTGAAACTCTTGGAAGGAAAGAAAGTGATTGAAACACCCAGGGCAAGTCATGCTTGACAAAGCTAATTGACCTCTGTAATTAACTAATTGGTGATGTGGATATGCGGAAAACAGTGGATGTGATATACTTTAACTTCAGCAAAGCTTTTGATGCATACTATCACAGAATTTTCTCCAGAAAGTTAAAGAAGTATGGATTGGATGAATGGATTTTAAGTTAGATACAAAGCTGTCTAGATCATCAAGCTGAATAGATGATCAATGTTTCAAGGTCTAGTTTGCATCCACTGTCAAGTAGAGTGCCCCTGGGGCTGGTTTTTTTCAACATCTTCATTAAAGATCTGGATGATGGTATAGACTGGTCCTTCAGCAAATTCATGGATGACACTAACCTGGGAGGAGAGGTAGATATGCTGGAGTATAGGGAAAAGGTCCAGAATGACCTAGACAAATTGGATAATTGGGTTAAAATATGTCTGATCAGATTTACAAAGACAAGTGTAAAGTCCTGAACTCAGGATGGAAGAATCCCATGAAGTGTTACAGGCTGAGAACTGACTTGCTAAGTGGCAGTTCTGCAGGACAGTATCTTAAGATTACAGTGGATGAGAACCTGGATATGTCAACAGTATGCTCATGTTGCCAAGAAGGACAATAGCATGTTGGACTGCATTAGTAGGATTATCGCTAGAAGAAGAGGGAAGCAATTATTTTCTTCTGTTTGGAACTGGTAAGGCCCCTTCTAGAGCATTGCATTCAGTTTTGGGCCCCTTACTACAAAGAGGGTGTAGATAATTAGAGACCCCAGCAGAATGTGGGGGGTGAATGAAGTATGAGGAGAAGCTGAGTGAACTGAGCTTATTTAGTTTGCAGAAAAAATGAGGGGGGGATTCAACAGCAGTCTTCAGCTACCTGAAGGAGGATTACAAAGAGGATGGAGCCAGGCTATCCTCAGCTGTGGTAGATAAAATAGCAGCAGTTGTCTCAAGTCCTAATGGAAGGTCTAGGTTGGATATTAGGAATAGCTATTTCACTAAGATGATCAATCACTTGAAGGGTTTGACTAGAAGGGTGTTGGAATCAGAATCCTTAGATGATTTTAAGGCCAGGATTGACAAAGCCCTGGACAGAATGATTGATTTCCTGCTTTGCGTGTGTGTTTGGGGGCACCTCCTGAGTTCTCTTCTAAACACAGTATTCTGTAAGTCTATGATTCAATCTTTATGGTCTCTCTGGATGGTAACTGCTAAGTGAGCAGTGGTAAGCAGCTGTTAGTGACTAACATAGCACAGTAAAATATTCAAAAATGTGTGTACAATTATTATATTTTCTAAAGAGATTCATAGGGGAGGAGGATGAAATGGAAACTGCTGCTACCTGGCAAAGTTGTATAATCTTGCAGTTCCATCCTTTATAATTGTTTGCATAAAGACAAGTGACATAAATTTTCACCACAACCATAAACATACTGACTTCTAGGTCAGAGAGAACTATGAATAATTTTTCTCATTTTAATATGTTACCCACCTTAATAGTATTATTAAACACAGCTATCAATGCAGGTCTCACAATATGCCTTATAAATAGTTAATGGCATCTGAACAGCTGATAGAATTAAATATATTTCACTCCACTGTTGTTCATGGAATCAATTTACTTACTGATTACTTATTTTTAAAAATGTTTTGAAGTCCATGAAGCTTCAATAATTTTAGCATGTATTCTTTAAAAATGAAACTCAGAAATTATGTATTTGTTATTTGTTAACCCTTTGCTTAAAACTCATTAGCCAATCAAAACACAGATACAGTACAATGTCTGAGGTAGATAAAATGAAGATGTGCCATTCATAAATTATTTGTTGTGCTCAACTTAATTTCCATATACTATTCTACAAATACTAAGGGTAGATTAAAGCAGTGGCATGGGTGGGCACAATTTGCCTGATATGAAGTCATTCACAAGAATTAATGTCGAAGACAACATGGATAGTACAGGAGTAGTTGACAGTCACAGAACCCTTACTTATAAAGGGGCACAAGAGAGACATGAGAGGATTGCAGGCTTGTTAAGTGCAGATAGGGTACACACACACTCAATGCAATGAAGCCCCGTTTCCCATTGCCTTCCATTGGCATGAATGTTTGCCTGTGAAATGCAGATCAGAGCAAGTGATGAACATCTCTAGCTGGAGAGATGCTGTTTCTTTCCTTCGCAGAAGGCATATTAAAGGATCACTGATCATAGTTTCTGCATTTCCTATAGTATTCCTGCTGCAATGCAGCAGGTGCAGTAAATTGGGCATGTCCACATGGGTCTTGTATTATAGCAAAGGTCTTCTGCTGGCCTTCTGTTTAGAGGTGAATTTTACCCAGAGTGAAGGGCACATACCTGTCTCATCATTCTGTCTGTTAGCATTCCAAATATATTTCTAAGAATAGCTAAGCCAGGTTCTTTTTTTCCCCCAATATAAAACAGCCATGAACTCTTCAGACAACCTTTTGGGGTCTGCTAAATAGGAAGCAGAAATGTTAATACCTATAGAATTTTGAGCTTCCTTTTTCCTTCTTCTTCTTCTTCTTCTTCTTCTTCTTCTTCTTCTTCAAGAAATTGGCATTGCTGTTTTCAGCTTTTTTCCTTCTACTTAATGAACTTATGATGATGGAAAGGTGTGTGTAATTAGAGCTGTCAATATTGAATTTCAAATGTGCGCTGCACTATGAATTTAATTTATGTTTCTCTATCCCCATTCCTCCCTCCACATTGCCACTGGGAAAGAGTGAAGCACTTGACTGCCACTGTGGCAAATTGGGTCCTAATAAGTATGATGCTTTACTGCTTCTTGTTTCTGCTAAGCTACAACTGCAGTATTTCCGAAGAACTCATCTGGGCATTAATTCAACAAGAAATTGTGGTAGGAGTATTATATTCTCCACATTTTGATATCTCACTGAATAACTTGCATATAAAGAGGCCTGGCAGCTGGCTTCTGTCAGTGACTGCTGTGCTTGTCATTTCAGCCTCAGATTTAGCCGGTTCACCTCTGCCAGGCTTAAGAATAATATCCTTCTTGCTGTTTCCCATTATTTTGAAATTTTAACAAGCAAGAAAGGAAAACAGAAACATACTGTGACAAATACATTTAAATGTTATAGGGCTTCAGTTTATTGTAGCATAAGAAGCTGTCTCGATGAAGTGTTACCACCATCACTAATAACAAGTTTATTTGAAATCAGGAAGGAAGTGCAAATAAGGAATATTCATTTTCAGTGCAGCAGATTAGTGTAAGTTATATATTTACAACCTTAGGGATCTCAATCAAAACTGATAAAACCTAACAACAGCTCAAAATGAGATACAAGTTGCTTCTATAAAAATCTTATTTAAGATGGAGGTTACAATGCTATATAGAATCTCATCAGGGATCAGTGTGAATTCCTGTATTAAATTCAAATAAGAAATGTCACAGATGGTTCATCGGGATACACAAACTCAGAGTGCTGCTCTACAATCCCTTTGCTGGAATGCACCATGGAAGTTTGGTAATGT
Source organism: Carettochelys insculpta (assembly GCF_033958435.1). Lineage (NCBI taxonomy): Eukaryota > Metazoa > Chordata > Testudines > Carettochelyidae > Carettochelys > Carettochelys insculpta. The sequence goes on from NC_134137.1 coordinate 70,021,010, forward strand.
AAAAGAAAGGGGAAAGATATATTTGAAAATCATTTAATTTCTTTGACTTAATTTTCAGAAGCAGTACTCTCCAACAGCTGTAAATGCCACCGTATGGTACCTGTTGCTCTTCATTCCTGGAGACATTCTGTAATATAAAATGGCACGAGGACTGAGACTTCTGTCAGATTGTACCTCAGTACGAGATCCCAGAATTTGTAACATTCCTGTTCCTTCAGAAAGAAGAAGAAAAATCCTTTAATATTTGTAGCACTTCACAGAATTCCTAGAGTCACTTAAAAAGGGGCCCAAGTTGTTGTTGTTGTTGTTGTTGTTTTTTGTTAATTAGATCAGGTTAGCTTAGATCTTTTTGAATAAGCCCATTATATTAAGGGGGTCAGCAGCAAAATTCAGGTCTTCCTTTTGTATTGGATCCTGACCCTCCCCACAAGCTCTACACTGATGAGCCTTAGCAAGGTGGGGTATTGACTCAAGAGGTGGGGATTAATCAGGAATGTAATGTTCAACATGCAGAGGAAAACTAAGATGACATCATCAAAAATCAGACAAAGGACACCTTTTAGCAGCCAGCTATTGACCAGTTTCACTCCTAAGTTCTAGCTACAATGTCTCTGAGTAGCTGATTCTTGGGAGAAGTATGCCCATGACAGAGCAAAATTTGAGTGTTGATCAGTCAAATTCCTGAACAAAACAAAGCTCTTTCACCAAGTATTAGTGCTTCACAGAATCACAGAATCATAGGGCTGGAAGGGACCTCAGAGGTCATCTAGTTCAGCCCCCTGCTTCAAGCAGGATCAACCCTACGAAGTCATCCCAGCCAGGACCTTGTCAAGCCGGGACTTAAAAACCTCAAAGGATGGAGAATCCACCCCCTCTCTAGGCAACGCATTCCAATGCCTCACCACCTGCCTGGTGAAGAAGTTTTTCCTAATATCTAACCTACACCTTTCCCTCTTCAACTCCTTGTTCTGCCATTTGATGCCACTGAGCACAGTTTCTTACCCTCCTCTTTAGAGCTCACCTTCAGGAAGTTGAAGGCTGCTATTAAATCACCTCTAAGTCTTCTTTTTTGTAAACTAAACAAGCCCAAATCCCTCAGCCTATCCTCATAGGTCTTGTGCTCCAGACCCTTAATCATTTTTGTTGCCCTTCACTGAACCTGCTCTAGCAAATCCACATCCTTTTTATACTGGGGAGCCCAAAACTGGACACAATATTCCAGATGTGGCCTCACCAGTGCTGAATAAAGTGGAATAACTACTTCTCTAGATCTGCTCGAAATGCTCCTCCGAATGCGCCACAGTATGCCGTTAGCTTTCTTGGCTACAAGGGCACACTCTTTACTCATATCCACCCTTTCATCCACCATAACCCCTAGGTCCCTTTCTATCGTACTGCTGCTGAACCAGTCGGTCCCCAGCCTGTAACAATGTTGGGGATTCTTCCGCCCCAGGTGCAGAACTCTACACTTCTCCTTATTGAACCGCATCAGATTTATTTTGGCCCAGTCATCCAATTTATCCAGGTCCCTCTGGATTCTCTCTTTACCCTCCAATGTATCTACTTTGTATATAGGCATCTAAGATATTGATTTGCTTTTGCCTCCCAGTTCTGCCTAGTCCATCTTTTTCCTCTGTTATTATAGCCCATGATAACTCCCATTACCAACCCAACTTACGGGTCTCTAGGTTTTTTACTTATCTTCAGCCCTTACCTGTGGGCTTTGCTCACCTGTCCCCATCAAACCTAGTTTAAGACAGCTAAAATACTCCTGGTGACAGCATCCTTGCAACCAGGCATTCACGTCCAAGAAGCATGTGTCTCTGCCTGGACCTCTATCTTTGACATGAAGGTTTGAGGAGAATATCACCTGCACTCCCAACTCCTTCATCCGTACTCCCAGAGCCCTGTAGTCACATTTGGTGTGCTCAAGTTTACACCCTGCAGTACATTCATGCCCACATGGATGAGTAGCATGGGGTAGCAGTCAGAAGGCTGGATAATCCTCAAGAGTGCCTCCATAATGTCTAGATACAGGATCCTGGCAGGCAGCATACATCCCAACAGGACATATAAAGGTGACAGATGGATGCCTCTGTCCGCCTCAGAAGAGAGTCTTTGGCCACCACTATTCTGTGTTTCCTCCTTGTAGTGGTGGCAGCAGACCTCCCAGCTTTGGGGATATAAGGCTTTTCTTCTGCTGTAGGAGGTGATTCCTTATCTCTTGTATGTCCCTTATCCAGAATGTCATAATGGTTTCCCAGTACCATGGTGGGAAAGTTGGGAGTGGCAATGGAGCACTGCCTGCTGCCAGAAAAGACCAGCTGCTAGTGTTGTCCTGAGTTGTCTCCTGCTCCACTGAATGTGAATGAGTGGTCTCTTATAAAGGGACATTAGCCTCAGCTGTCTCCAACTGCTGATAGATTCGGATACTCTTGAACCTAGTCACTTCCTCCTGTAGCTCTCCCACCTGGAAGTCTCAGTCCCTGCAAACCCACACCAGGGTCCGTGTAGAGGCATCTGTGGTCAGGAGGTCTGAATACAGGCACAGGTGGAGGAGACAGGACCAGTCCTAGCACAGGTGTTGTAGGTCTTCCTAACCATAGTGGAATCCCCTCTGTCACACTCCCTCCATCAAACTTGCTTTAAAACTACTCTGTCTGAAGGCCCCTATCTGCCTTCCCCTGGATCAACACTTATTGGAGCTCTGATGGGGCAATTTGGCCAGTCTTCACATTGGAGAATATCAGACTAAAGCCTTTTTCTTGTATCTACATTCATGGACGCGTATTCAGCATGTAGAGTCATACGAAAGTTAATGGGTAAATTAGTTCCCACCTTCACTCCCATGTCTAATCCATATTTGATTCCTTTGTGGAGGTCAATGCTGCTCTATGAGAAATACTTTACAGATCTTTTTGAAGTTTATGACCCTTTATACCTAACACTGCAACCCTTATTTACATGACTAATCCCTAAACACAGAAGTGGTCAATCCAATTAAACCATGTATGTGTTTAAAGCAAATTTTAGGTATAACCTTTTAAAGAATGCTCAGGTCTTTAACTCATTTTCTTTGTCTGAAGCCAATGCCCCAAAGCCATCTCTCTTGTTCAGATAGCTTTGATTTTATATGGAGTGTTGCTGTAGCCATATTGCTCACTCAAAAATTTGCCCTACTCACCAACTGAAATTATTGCAATATAGTGCAATATAGCACATTACCTCACCCATCCTTTCTGTTATTTTAATAATAATTTTAACAACTATATCTACACTAGCTACATTTTCATGGGATTGTTGTAATCCATCTATTAAAAGTGCCTTTTTCTCCAACATTTTTTATTCTTATGTAGCCAAAGTTCCAAAATCAGAAATATGGACACATATATCCAGAATTTCAGCTTCCAGATTCAATGCTTCTATATGGTCAGTTCTGTAGACAATTTCATGATGCAAAAAAATGTCTTGGTTCAAAAATGGCAGATGGGCATCTACTGTTTTCTGCCTGGCCAGGGCAAACCCTCTGTATCTTCTACCATATGCAAAATGAATCTGGACAATGTGTACGGAAGACCCAGTGACCTCTTCAAAGGAAGATGAAGCAGGAACTAAAAGACTCACATGGACTCTAAAGGAGTTCAATCATGTTGACTCATAAAATGGATAGGACCACCTGCCTATGCATTAACTTTAGAAAAGTCAATACCATCACACAGTATAATTCATATACCATGTCATACATTGGTGAGAGGTGGGATGAGAACAAATATATTAACATCTTACATCTTATAAAGAGGTAGCGGCAGATTCTATTCACTCTGGGCTCCAGATCTGGGTACTGCACTTCAGGAATGAATTAGAAAAATTGGAGGAAGTCCAGAGGAGAGCAACACAAATAATTTAAAGTCTAGAGAACATGAAAAAATAAATATGGATTTGTTGAGTCTAGTGAAGAGAAGACTGAGGGTAGACATGATAACAGACTTATAAGTGTAAAAGGACATTATAAAGAAGAATGTGATAAATTGTTCTCCTTATACTCTCAGGAAACGTCAAGGAGTAAAATCCTTAAATTGCACCATACAGTTTGGCACCAAACGTGGAATAGAAGGGCAGAGTCCCACCGAAGCCTTGAAAGACAACTTTGTTTGAAATATAGGTTGTTTCAGTGTCTGATTTTCTTTGGATCTCACTACTCCAGAAGAGGTAGGACTGAAGTATGCCTTGGCTGAAGGGACTCCGGTCTTGAACCTCACAGAGATGATGACATACTCTTGCAGACCTGCAGCGCGGTGAATTGTGCCCAGATGTTCCACAAGGAGACACCATAGGGACAATGCATTAGCAGCATTATTAACAAGTCTATTTGAGCCTCAAAGATAAACTTAAAGTGAGCCTATGCCCCAAACATTAAATCAAACAAACCTACATATTCACTCATCAAGAACTTGCCCTTTAGCAATGAACTAGGTTCATATTTTGAATAGAAATATGATCTAAGCAACTGTTTTGGAAAGAAATGCTCTTTGAACTTTAAGTCCATGAATAGTACCATCAATTGAAAATGATATTTGAAAATAAGTGGGACTTTTTAATCCTGTTAGATGTAAAAGATTACTAAGAATAAAGAAACATTATTTGGCTCTTCTTTTTTAAACTAACTTCTTGAAACAACTTTTTTAACAGATAAATTCCCTGCAATATGAGCATGGCCTATTATGTACCTCTTTGTTCCAGCAATGTCTTGACCTTCTGTTAACACAGTATAAGTTCTCCTGTTCCATGGTATGAATTGTTCTTGGGATCAGGGCAGGTCATGCTATCCCCTCTGAAGATGTGACTCGTATTGATCTATAGATCATCTGGCATGGGATGTTGCAAGGGTGGAACAAATGAAGTGCAGAGTTCTCCTATCCCATATATCAAGGTCATTGCCTCCAATAATAAGCCTAGATGGGAGTTTTGGAGTATATCCTTAGCGGTTGCAGTGGTTGGCTTCCACAGGTCCTTGCACTGCAACTCTAGAAAACCCACAAGATAAGTTAACATTGCAATTTGAAGAGTTCTCTTTTGTGTCTTTTTTCTGCAGGCCCAATGTGGCCAACAATTCTTTTGCTGAAGCTTAACTGTAAAGATATTTTGTGCAATGTTAATTTTTTAATATTCTCTTATACACTGGTGCTACAGGTCAGTTTGATCTGCATATTATATTAGGGAGAAGAGCATACCAATTGCAAACCATGTTCATGATTCATCATAAAGTAGGTTATGCCTATTTACGACATTTTACTTGATTACTTAATTTAAGCACATGTTTTTATAAGCTGGATTGTATATCATATATCCATTTTACAATAACATTTCCAGGTGCAAATGGAGATAAAAGCATCTAATTAGGTATGTGCCTATTTCAATGAAAGTCATTAGCCACAATTAGAGGGTTTTTTTTTAATAATTGCAGAGTGAGTGCTCTCATGTGGCATTTATACAGAACTTTGTCCCTTTAGAAATATTTTCTACATGAATTCTAAAAGAAAAATGAAAAGTCACTGCAAAACCACTCTTATAAATGTTGTTGTAATTGAAAATATGGTCTTCAGCAGTCCCATACCACAGTTGGTTGTCATGACACAAGCTAAGAAAGCATATCCATGGACAACTCAATTTCTAGATGGGAGAACTGGAAGAAAAACTCAGACAATGTCAAAGGTAGTGTCAGTGATTCATTAGGTCACATTCATCTCTTGCTGAGTCAGTGCCCAAGATAGTGCTGAGGACTGTGGAGATGAGGTACTGTCTTTTTTATCATATGTCAAGCTAAAGTCATCATGATTTGTAGTCTTTAATGGTAAGATGGCACTTCTCAGGAGAAAATAGGTCTTATTTTTCTGCTTTCCTAACTAAATTTCAACATGAGTAAGTATAGTCTACCCACCAAACTCAGCTTGCTCTTTCAATTGAAGATTAAATTCCCCTTTTAGGAAATGAAATAAACTATTGTACAGAATTGCTGTGGGTACTTAAACACCTGCCATGTTCCACACCATTTCAGTGGTAAATGAAGTGAATCCATGATAAAGCTAGTAGCTATGCAAATTTTTATTTATTTATTTTCTGTGTGTGTTTGTTTTGTAACTGCTGGAAAAGGATGGTTTTAAGTCTTTTCCTACCTTTTATTTTTATTATAGAAGTTGTGGAACAATGATAATCAATAAATAACATTAATATTATTAATCATAACTCTTTGTGAGTCTCATGCAGCTCTTTTCAACAGATTTCCAAGCACTTTCTGTGGAAGGTCCTTATTAGTACCATACGTTTAGATTAATGATGGAAAACAAGCTGAGATAAGCCAAATCTGGACAGTAGGTGTGAAATGGAAGAAAGTAAAATCATTTGATGGACAAGAGGAGAAGGACTATTTAGGGTAAGAAAAACATACTATTCAGACAGTGCTTCTCAACCTGGGGTGCACTCACCGTCTGGGGAATGCATGGTACCCTTTCTGGGGGCTACAAGATATGCCAGAATTTTTTAGAGGATAAATCATCGAAAACACAAATTAAGCACAGGCAAGGAAGTACAACTACTTTGTTGAATCAAACCTATGGATTTATTGCCATTATACATATTTTAAAAATTACTGTAATATACGAACAAAAATCTATTTTTAAGTGTTAAAGCTAATTGTAGTGAAATTATCTCACTACAAAACACAGTGTGTGCCACATTGCAGGGTATTTCTTAACACATGTGCAAATGATGATGTGGCAAAGCAGCAGCTTTGTGTGAATTCAGTTAGCCACTAACACACAGTGTGTTGATTGCAGTTCAGTTCCACAGCAAACATAAAATTTTATATATATATATATATATATATAACATGCATTTAAAGCTATACAGGCCCCTCATCTCAATTTTTGATAGGGGGCATGAGAACATATTTGATTTTTGATAAGGGGTGCAAGGAACAATGACACAAGCCCTGAGGTAAGTGGGGATGGAGAAGGGAACAATCAAGCAGGTTTCCTGGATGAAGAGGAGAAAGTGGGCCAGGCAGCCACTTCTCAAAGATGTTTGTACACTAATGCCAGAAGCCTGGGGAACAAACATGAAGAATTAGAGGCCCTGGCACAGTCACACAAGTATGAGATGGTGGAATAATGGAGACTTGGTAAGACAATTCACATAACTGGAGCACAGTAATGGAAGGATGTATAGTAGGAGTAGGCATCCTTCAGTGTGCATAGACTATGGATCGCGCCCTTTAAAGTTTCAATTGAGGACTTCATTTACAGCGTCTACTGTGACTATGAAGACCCACACGAGAGTGACAGTCCTTGCAGCATCTCTTGCAGATGTAGTGGGTGTCTGGCAAGTCTTTATTGTGCTTTCTGTGCGCTCGCTTCTCCTCTGCTAGCTGTCTGATCTTCATCTCGCCCTTCTGAAGGCCATTGTGTAACCCCTGCCTCCATCTGCTGCGGACATCTGCTAGTTCTTCCCAGTTGTCCAGCTCGATGTCTACCTCTCTGAGGTCTCTCTTGCAGACATCTTTGTAGCGCAACTGGGGGCATCCGGGAGGTCTTTTGCCAGAGGCTAGCTCACCATACAGGATGTCTTTTGGAATCCTTCCATCACTCATCCTGTGGACGTGGCCAAGCCAGCAGAGTCGATGGTGCCTGAGGAGGGTGTGCATAGTTGGGATTCCAGCTTGCTCAAGGACGGCGGTGTTGGTCAATCTGTCCTTCCATGATATTCCAAGGATGCGCCTGAGGCAGCGCAAGTGGAAGACGTTCAGCCTCTTTTCCTGGCGGGCATACAGGGTCCAAGTTTCGCTGCCATAAAGGAGGGTGCTGAGGATGCAGGCTCTGTAGACTTGCATTTTGGTGTGAGTGTACAGCTTGTTGTTATTCCACACTCTCTTGCTGAGTCTGGACAGAGTTGTGGCCGTTTTTCCGATCCTCCTATTTAGCTCAGTGTCCAACGACAGGGTGTCAGTTATGGTGGACCAGAGGTAAACGAACTCGTGGACGACCTCTAACGTATAGCTGTCAATGCTCATTGATGGGGATTCAGCAACATCCTGACCGAGTACGTTTGTCTTCTTTAGGCTGATGGTAAGCCCAAAGTCCTTGCACACTTTGGAGAACTGATCCAGCAGTTTTTGAAGCTGGTCTTCTGTGTGAGACACTACAGCAGCATCGTCTGCGAACAGCATGTCTCTGATGAGGACTTCTCGCACCTTAGACTTAGCTTTCAGCCTTGCACGGTTAAACAGTTTCCCATCGGATCTTGTGTGCAGCAAGATGCCCTCTGTTGAAGATCCAAAGGCATGCTTCAGGAGGAGTGCGAAGAAGATCCCGAACAGTGTCGGAGCAAGCATGCATCCTTGTTTGACGCCGCTCCTGATTCTGAAAGCATCCGATAATGCGCCATCATATTGGATGGTTCCTCTCATGTCTTCGTGGAACGACTGGATCATCTTGAGTAACCGTGGAGGACAGCCTATCTTGTGGAGCAGTTTGAACAGACCATCCCTGCTGACCAAGTCAAAAGCCTTGGTCAAGTCGATGAAGGCTATGTAGAGTGGCTTCCTCTGCTCCCTGCACTTCTCCTGCAGCTGCCTTAGAGAGAAGACCATATCAACGGTAGACCTCTCTGCACGGAATCTGCACTGCGATTCGGGGTACACCCTCTCAGCAATCTTCTGAAGTCTGCCAAGGATGACGCGAGCGAACAGTTTACCAGTGATGCTTAGGAGGGAGATTCCACGGTAGTTGTTGCAGTTGCTTCTGTCTCCTTTGTTCTTATACAACGTTACAATGTTAGCCTCGCGCATATCCTGTGGAACCTCACCCTCTTTCCAGCACAGGCAGAGTAGCTCATGTAGGGGTTCCAGGAGTGTGTCCGCGGCACATTTGATGACCTCTGGTGGTATACCATCCTGACCAGGGGCCTTTCCTGCTGCAATGCTGTCATTGGCTCTCTTCAGTTCATCCACAGTCGGTTCTTGATCCAGTTCGTCCATTACTGGTAGGAGCTTGACTGCATTGAGGGCTGTGTCAACCACAACGTTCTCGCGTGAGTACAGCTCGGAGTAGTGCTCAACCCAGTGCTCCATCTGTTTGGCTTTGTCAGCAATGACTTCACCAGATTTGGATTTCAGAGGTGCCATCTTGTTCTGGGAGGGTCCTAATACCTTTCTCATACCCTTATACATTCCTCTGAGATTACCAAAGTTGGCACAGGTCTGGATGCTGCTGCATAGCTGGAGCCAGTGGTTGTTGGCACAGCGCCTAGCTGTCTGTTGTACAGTTCTTCTGGCCTCTCTAAGTGCTTGCTGGGTACTCTGGCTCGGTGAGCACTTGTACTGCAGGAGTGCAGCACGCTTCTTTTCAATGACTGGAATCATCTCATCGGAGTTAGCTTTGAATCAGTCGTTCATGTTTCCAGCTCTTCTTCCAAACACCGACAAGGCCATGTTGTAAACTGTATCCCTTAGATGTTTCCATTTGGATCTCGCATCGGCGCCCCCAGGGCCGCTACACAGATTTTCCTGGAGGGTCTCTCTGAACTTTTCAGCTTTCTCCGAGTTTGCCGTCTTTCTGGCATCAATGCGGGGCCTTCCAGAAGGTTGAGAGCGGTACAGCTTCTTGGGTCTCAGCTTGAGCTGGGAGCAAACTAGCGAGTGATCTGTATCACAGTCAGAACTATGATGGCTGTGTGTCAGAAGGACGTTTTTGAGGTTATTATGCCTAGTGATAACCACATCTAGTTGATGACAGTGCTTCGAGCATGGGTGTCTCCACGACACTCTGTGCTGTGGCTTCGTTTGGAAGAATGTGTTTGTGATGCACAGATTGTGGTACATGCACAGTTCAAGGAGATGCTGTCCATTGTCATTCATTTTTCCCACACCAAAGTGTCCTAAACAGGAAGGCCATGAGGCTCAATCAGCTCCAACTCTTGCATTGAAGTCACCCAATATGTACAGTTGTTCACGAGCAAGTATTTGCGCTACAGCAGCACTAAGCATGTCATAGAACTTGTCTTTTACTTCTGGTGTGGTGTACAGGGTTGGAGCATAAGCGCTGACCAGGTGGACAGGACCGGCGCAAGTTTGAAGCATGATCGGAAGAAGTCTTTCTGATCCGCCCATGACTAAATCCACCATTTGTAGAAGGGTGTTGCTGACAGCAAAGCCAACACCATGCTCTCTGGGTTCTTCTTGGGCTTTACCCTGCCAGAAAAAGGTGTAGTCCTTTTCCTTTAGAGATCCCAAATCTGTGAGTCATGTCTCTTGCAGTGCAGCGATATCAACTCTGTGCCTCTTCAGTTCCTCGTTGATGACAGCGGTCTTTCGGGTGTCACTGATGGCCTGAAGATCTTCAGTCAAGCTGGTCAGCATGGTTCGCACATTCCAGCAAGCAAGCTTAAATTGTTGATGTTTCTCATTTCTTGTTGATTTTCTTATTGGTTTGCCTGGTGCCCAAATTTCAGTCACTTGTCAGGTTCAGGAACCTTAAGCCTCACGCACCCAGCGAGGCAGGTGAACTGTGGTGGGACAGTACCCTATTGGCTGGGGGCTGCCCAGCTAGAGGCGGGCGGTGACTGTCCAGTGAGATGCAAGGATCTCTTCCACTGTCGAAGGCAACCCCTGGCACTCATTCTCTACGCCAGTCGAGCAAGAGCTTATAACCGGTAACTGTTGCCTCCCCTGTTGATGCAACGCTGTTCAGCGATGCCGGAGTACCTCTCCGGGCACGAGCCTGGGCACTTATTATGGAGACTCTGGGCTGCCCAGACACCAGTGTCCCCCTCTCGGCTTTACTGATATAGTCCAAAGGAGAGGATAACCTCCACGTCTGGTACCAGCTCAGCTGCAGGAGTTGCCGGGACAGTGCCAGAAGTTGACACCGATCCGCCTTCGGACTCCACTCCGGATTTTGTGTCAGAGTTTACTCCCTTAGCATCTCTCCTTCCCAGGATAACCCACAAGGCAGTGGGGTGTGGAGAATGTGGTTAAGGATCCCACTACTTCACACCTCTGTCACCACGAGTCACCATCGCTCCCTGTGGAGCAATGACTTCATATCCCCAGGACCCTCCTCCCCACCTTTCACTGCCCCTCCCCCCAGCTACCATCACCATAGGACCCTCCCCAACCCACTACCCGCATCTGCTCCCATGTCCACCCTCCTCACTGCACTGGCCCCCTCCCCCCAGCTGCTCTCAGTGCCCCCAGGTCCACCTTTCCCCATTGCTCTTCAGGCTCTTCTCTTCAGAGACTCCTTTTCCTGATAGTGCTGCCTTGCAGGGCACAGGTGGAACACCATACCTGAAAAGGACAAAAAAAAAAAACACGGGGCTCCTCCCTCGGTGAACTCCCAGAGGCAAACTCCCTTCCCTGTTAGCTGCTGCCCCCTGTTTGCTGCTCACCTTGTTCGCTGGGATCTTCCTTCTTATAGAGAGAGCTGCTAGCTGGTCAGGCCTGGCTCAAGGCCTTGCCTCCAGTCTAATCAGCCCTTGAAGGCTCACCTGGCAGGGAACTCCCCCAATTCACACGTTTAGGAAGGACAGACAGGGACGGAAAGGAGGAGGAGTTGCACTCTATGTGAGGGAGCAGTATGATTGCTCAGAGCGCCAGTATAAGGAGGGTGAAAATCCAGTTGAGTGTCTTTGGTTTTTGCTTAGAGGTGGAAGTAACAGAGGTGATGCTGTAGTTGGTGTCTGCAATAGACTGCCAGAACAAGGAGATGCGGTATATGAAGTTTTCTTCAGACAGCTAAGTGAAGTTTCCAAATCACAGGCCCTGGTTCTCATGGGAGATTTTAATCATCTGGACATTTGTTGGGAGACCAACACAGCAGCACACAGACAATCCAGGAAGTTTTTGTAGAATGTTCGGGATAATTTCTTGGTTCAAGTGCTGAAGGAACTGACCAGGGACCGTGCACAACTTGACCTGCTGCTCACAAACAGGGAAGAACTAGTAGGAGGAATAGAAGTGGGTGGAAACCTGGGCTGCAGTGACCAAGAGATTGTAGATTTCAGGATCGGGACAAAAGAAAGGTGGGCAGTAACATACAGATTTCAAAAGAGCAGACTTCTACTCCCTGAGAGACTGATGAGCAGGATCCCTCGGGAAATGAAGATGAAGGGGAAAAGAGTTCAAGAGAACTGACAGTATTTTGAAGAAGTGTTACTTAAAGCACAAGAGCAAACCATCCCACTGCATAGTAAGAAATGAAAACATGGTAGGCAACCAGCTTAAACTCAAAAAGGATGCATACAAGAAATGGAAAGGTGGACTGTTGACTAAGGAGGAGTATAAACATATGACTGGAAAATTCCGGGGAATAATCAGGATAATGAAAGCACTATTGGAACTGCATCTGGCAAGGGATGTGAAGAGTAACAAGAAGGGTTTCTACAGGCGTGTGAACAGTAAATGGGTTATCAGACAAGGTGTGGGGCCATCATTGAATGAGAGAGGTAACCTGGTGACAGATGATGTAGGGAAGGCTGAAGTACTCAATGCTTTTTTTGCCTCAGTGTTCACGGACAAAGTCAACTCCCACATGACGGTCCTAGACAATGCAGTATGGGAAGGTGGAGGGCAGGCATCTGTGGGGAGGGAGCAAATTCTGAGCTATCTAGAAAAAGTAGATGTACACAGATCCATGGGTCTGGATTTAATGCACCTGAGGGTACTGAGGTAATTGGCAGATATCATTGCTGAACCTTTGGCCATTATCTTTGAAGACTCTTGGAGATCAGGAGAGATCCCAGATAACTGGAAAAAGGCAAATGTAGTGCTCATCTTTAAAAAAGTAAAGAAGGACAATCCAGGAAACTATACACTGGTCAGCCTTACCTAAATCCCTGGGAAAATAATGGAGGGGATTCTCAAGGAATCCATTTTGGAGCACTTGAAAGAAGGAACAGTGATTAAAAGTAGCCAACATGGATTCACCAGGGGCAAGTCCTGCATGACCCATCCAATTAGCTTCTTTGACAAGGTAACTGGCTCTGTGGACATAGGGAAGTCAGTGGGTGTAATATACCTTGACTTCAGCAAATGTTTTGATATTGTCTCCCACAACATTCTTGCCCATAAGTTAAGGAAATATGGATTGGATCCTTGAACTATAAGAAGGATAGAAAGCTGTCTTGATGGTCAGGCCCAACCTTAGTGGTCAATGCCTCAATATCTGGATGGCGGTCGGTTTCAAGCAGAGCGCCACAAGGCTCAGTTCTGGGGCTGGTGTTGTTCAACATCTTTATTAATGATCTGGATGAGGGACTGGATTGCACCCTCATCAAGTTTGCAGATGACATAAAGCTAGGGGGAGAGGTAGATACATTGAAGGGTAGAGAGAGAATTGAGAGTGACCAGAATAAACTGGAAGGCTGGGCCAGAAGAAATCTGATGCAGTTCAACAAGGAGAAGTGTAGAGTCCTGCACCTGAGGCAGAAGAATCCCAAGCATTGCTATAGGCTGGGGACCGACTGGCTCAGCAGCAGTACAACGGAAAGGGACCTAGGGGTTATGGCAGATGAAAGGCTGTATATCATTAAACAGTGTGCCTTTGTAGACAAGGAGGCTAATGGCATACTAGGCTGCATTAGGAGGAGCATTTCGAGCAGATCTGGAGAAGTAATTGTCCCCCTCTATTTGGCACTGATGAGGTCACATCTGGAATATTGTGTCCAGTTTTGGGCTCCCCAGTATAAAAAGGATGTGGATTTGCTAGAGCAGGTTCAGTGAAGGGCAACAAAAATGATTAAGGGTCTGGAGCACAAGACCTATGAGGATAGGCTGAGGGATTTGGGCTTGTTTAGTTTACAGAAGAGAACACTTAGCGGTGAGTTAATAGCAGCCTTCAACTTCCTGAAGGTGAGCTCTGAAGAGGAGGGTGAGAAACTGTTCTCAGTGGTGTCAGATGGCAGAACAAGGAGTAATGGCCTGAAGTTAAAGAATGAGAGGTGTAGGTTAGATATTAGGAAAAACTACTTCACCAGGAGGGTGGTGAAGCATTGGAATAAGTTGCCTAAGAGGTGGTAGATTCTCCATCCCTCAAGGTTTTTAAGTCCTGGCTGGACAAGGTCCTGGCTGGGATGACTTAGTGGGGATTGATCTTGCTTGAAGCAGGGGGCTGGACCAGATGACCTCCTGAGGTCCCTTCCAGACTTGTGATTCTATGATTCTATGATATTTTGAGAACCAAAGGGATACAGGCTGCAGTGAAGGATAAGAACCACTGTACTAAGAGAAAGAGATTTTGACAAAGGAGGTGTGAGGGGAAAGGAAATGGTAGGAAAAAGAAGGATGAAGAGGCAGGAGCTGAGATTTAGGGCAGTACATAGCACCATAAAATGAAGGTGAAGAGTTTGGTTTGCCTCAGTTCCAATCTAACCACTCAAGCAAAGTTCTCAGGGCTTTTTAATCAAACATAATTTTGTGTTTCTGGAAGATAAGTTAATGACATAAAAATGGAAAAAGTGTCCCTCAGCTTAGTTTGCCCAAAGAGGACAACATTCAGAATGTAAGGATTCTAGTTAATAAGTGAATGTCAATCATTTTTTTTAGTTCACTCTATTGATCCTTCCATTCCACCCACATAGCCTTAAGTCCTGAGAGTACATTGAACAGTTATGTACAACATGTGTTTGGTGTATTGAGTTGGGAATATATGCATGTATCAGAAAATAGCTTCCAACTTCTTTCTACCCTTAATGCCACAACATACAGGATGTGATTGTAACACTATGTTAGTTCAGTTTCATACCAAAGCAACACCATTATTATATCACATTTGCTGGACTTCTTCCCATTCAACCTGGCCAGCTGTGCAGAGCATGTGTGTCTGGCATAACTTTTACAAGTTTTCTAGGCAAGGTTGATATTTTTGGTTTAAAAACAATTTTCCTTCCTGGATGTGGACTGACTGCCTTAGTTGAAGAGTTAAAAGAGACCCCAGGATACTTAGCAGACTGGTGGCAAAACCAGGATGGAAAACTTGTATCCCAAAGCTGTATCTATCCTACTGTTCCTGCTAGACCTACAGAAGAAGAAACATGAAAGTAGTTCCAAGCTTTCAGGGGAACAATGGCAGTTTAGTTGTTTTAAATTCAATACTGTGAACCCTCCTCCGTGCAGACTTTGCTGTGCATTCAGATTTGTAAGTCCTGGCTCCAGTACAAACTGTCAGGGAGCCTGAAAGACCTGGATCCAGACTGTTGATGATCTCTGAGCCTGGAAGCCATGGATCCCATGGCTTCCATGTTCTCAGCTCCCCATCAACCTATCAAGAAACCTACCAAAGTGCTGGGTGGTACAGCAGGGAGGAAAACAGGCAGGTTTCTGTTGAAATTAAGCTGTCTAAATGAAAAGCTTTTATCTTGCTGAGTCAGAAAATTCCAGCAAAAACAGTCGCATTAGTCTCTGTTCACCACTTGATGTAGCACATCTTCACTGGTTGTGCTACATCAGTGCTGCTGTATCAACAACAAAAATGTTTGTATTTTAGCATTAAACCACAATAGCCAAAGGTGTTTGTAATACAATTTTGGGTTTACCTTTAGCCATTATTTCCCATTATTACTTTGTGGCTACGTCTACACGTGAAGCCAACATCGAAATAGGCTATTTCAATGAGTAACGTCTACACGTCCTCCAGGGCTGGCAACGTCGATGTTCAACTTCGACGTTGCGCAGCACCACATCGAAATAGTCGCTGCGAGGGAACGTCTACACGCCAAAGTAGCACACATCGAAATAAGGGTGCCAGGCACAGCTGCAGACAGGGTCACAGGGCGGACTCAACAGCAAGCCACTCCCTTAGAGGGCCCCTCCCAGACACAGTTGCACTAAACAACACAAGATACACAGAGCCTACAACTGGTTGCAGACCCTGTGCCTGCAGCATAGATCCCCAGCTGCCGCAGCAGCAGCCAGAAGCCCTGGGCTAAGGGCTGCTGCCCACGGTGACCACAGAGCCCCGCAGGGGCTGGAGAGAGAGCATCTCTCAACCCCTCAGTTGATGGCCGCCATGGCGGACCCCGCTATTTCGAAGTTGCGGGACGCGCAACGACTACACGGTCCCTACTTCGACGTTGAACGTCGAAGTAGGGTGCTATTCCTATCCCCTCATGGGGTTAGCGACTTCGACGTCTCGCCGCCTAACGTCGAAGTTAACTTTGAAATAGCGCCCGGCGCGTGTAGCCGTGACAGGCGCTATTTCGAAGTTAGTGCCGCTACTTCGAAGTAGCGTGCACGTGTAGACACAGCTTGTGTGTGCTCATGAAAGCTCATGCTCCAAACTTTTCTGTTAGTCTATAAGGTGCCACAGGACCCTTCATTGCCATTATTACTTTATGATTTTACAGAAGAAAAAGAAGATTTTGCTTTACCTGGAGAGGTGGTGGAATGTCCATCCCTAGAGGTTTTTAAGTCCCAGCTTGACAAAGACCTCACTGGGATGATTTAATTAGGTCTGATCCTGCTTTAGGCAGGTGGCTGGACTAGATGATCTCCTAAGGTCCCTTCTAGCCCTAGGATTTTATGATTTTATGATTCTATGAGAAGATAGAAAAGTAGAATTGTGAGGGTGGGAACTATACAATATTAATTATGGATTCAAAAGATTTTCTCTGAAAAATCATCAGTCATGGATGTGTTATCTGTTATTTTCTTGACTGATTACAGCAATGTATAGCAGCATCATAGCATTGAAGAGCTTTGGATTCTACGGTGATGCTGATAGTAGCTCAGTTCTTGTCAATTGCCAAACAACTATTATTTGTTCGTAGCTGGACACAAAATTAGAAAGGCCCATGTGTTTCTGATGTGGCAGGATCGTAACAAAAAACAGCTGTTCTAGAAGCTAAACTATTTTCATACATACCTACAAAAATCTAAAATTCAAAATTCTAATCAGATTTGCTCAGTTTTTAGACTAAAACATTTTCCTTGAAAGGTGAACACAAACTGCTTTGTAATTCAAAATCCTGGATATCATTAGTCCTAAGAACATCTGTGATTTCTTCAGGGAGGGTTTAATCAGTTTGTTGTGACATAGTACAAGGAACTCAATTGTGATTGATCACTACAGCTCCAGAATTGCCCAGAAGGGAGCCTACGCAAATCATTTTAGTAGTGTCTCTGAGCTACAGAATCTCAGAACATGAAAGGTTTCCTGAAGCTTGCAGAAATATTGCCAGTCTACAAGGATGGATTCCAACAACTCTTTCACTGCTGTTTTTAGTGCTGTAATTGGGACTTTGTCCTTTTGCCCAGTGTTCTTTTTTCCCCTAGAAAAAAATGTGCCCTAACTGAAGTCTGATGATTCTTCATGGGGGTTAGGGTGTTCATTGCCTCATAGGTGTTAGGGTGCCCTACTCCCTGAACCGCCGTGGGACCAGTGGTGAAATCTTTTCTGGCATTCCAATGGAACAAGGTGTCAGAAAACCATTCTGGTACATTGCACCAGAAAAAAGCCCTGCTTTCAGCCAATGCACTGGTCCTGCATCCCACTTCTGCACTGACACCGGAATTTCCCACTTGTCTGATGATAATTACCATTAATGCTGATCAAAAATGACAATTCACTTTCCTGGAAAAAAGTGAAGCTTTTTATAAACATTAATGATTCCTGGGATAAATATTCATCCCTGATTGCTTGTCTTTCTCTTTCATTGGCTCTAAGAATGGATGGAACCAGTATGATTATCTATTCTGAACTCCTATATCACTCAGCCATAGAACTTCACCAAGGGCCATCTGCTTCAAACTTTTAACATCGGGTTGAGCAAGAGCATATCTTTAAGACAGACATTGGCTTTTAATCTAAAGGCTTCAAGTGACAGAGAATCTATCTAGTTAAGTTGTTCCAATGACTAGTTATTTATCATGTTAAGCATGCTCACCTTTTTTTCTAGTGTGAAACTCTAACCTAGATTTCCTAAGAAAGCTACAACAATTGTACATGCCCAATGAAAGAAACAGAAAGAGAGCATGTAGTCTGAAGCAATGGTAATGTATGCTTTAAAGAGAGAGCGTGAAAGAGGACAGAACAGGGCAGGGGTGAGAATATTTTTGGTTGGTGACCACTGCCCCACAATAAAAAAAGAGACACTAACCTCACTCACACTCAACATGCAGTGTCAGGGCTCTGCTTATGCTCCTGCTCTGAGGATCAGGGAGAGCTTTGAGGCTCAGGGCTTTCCCCTGCATTGTGACAAACTGGTGCTTGTGCTCTAGCCCTGCTGTGGGGTGCGAAGGCTCAGAGACTTGCTGTGGGGCTAGAGCATAAGTTCTGTCTCTCCCAGCTGTGGAGGGAAGCCCCAGTCCTTGCTTCTGTCTGCCAGTATAAGTTGGGGGCCAGATCTGGCTTGTGGGACATATGTTTCCCACCTCTGGAATAGAGGAACTGGACTGAAGAAATGATAAAAAAAATCCTGTAAAGGTAAAGACATACTGATAAAGAATATGATTGTGCTCAAAGTAAGGTAAGACGTTGATAGGAAAGGTCCTTGAAAACCTGAGCAATTTTATTCATTAAAATACTTTTTCTAAGTTGAACTGACATCTAGGACTAGATTTGGGCCAAGTTTTCATTCAAGCCATTTTCAGGCACAAAAGCAGACACAGAAAATTTTTATGAATTTGTGCCAATTTTTCTGATTGTCTCGGTTAAATTTTTCAGTTAAAAACAAAACTAAATGTTGCCAAAATATTAAATTCTGTATATATCGAAATATTTTGTTTTGACGTGTTGAAACAAAACATTTTAATTTTTGTCACTTTCCAAGTTTAACAAACCATTTACGTCAATCCAAGCCTTTATTTTTTTCTACTTTCTGGTTAATGTAAAATTTTCATAACTTTGTTTTCTAGGCAATTTCAAAATGTTTGTTTGGTTGATTGATTGATTGACTGATTGGGGGATTTTTTTAGTCACATAGCTATACCCCAATGATTTCACTAGAAGGCAGAAATATTTCTCACTCCTCACATTTACCAAAGAAAACAGAAGTTTAAGGGAATTTAGTTTGAGTTGTACTTCCAGTGCATAGACAACCTCTTTTTTTGAATGGGACAAATTTTGTCCTTTCAGAAGTTTCAACACTACTTCTTTGGATCATATTAAGGAGCAATATATTGACTAGTCACTTCTCTGCAAACACTGGAGATAAAACTGTATTTTCTGTATTCTCAAGACATGAAAAGTCAATGTTCTGCTTGCAGTTTTTATTTCTGGAAGCACTTTATCTTGACATTTCAATAGGTGGTGAAGTCTCGTTAATTTATTCAACAGCTACTCTGACTCAAATACACTGTTTTAACCACCAATCAATCCTCTTTCGTTATGTCAAATTCCATGCTTCCTTCTTTCACAAAATGATCATATTCCTAATCAAAGATTATGCGGTACCGGGTGTTACCATGACATTGGTCATGCTAAATTTATTGTTTACTTCACTTACCCAAAACAAACTGTTATTTTAACTTACATTCCATTTTCTCTCTAGCTTTCTATTCTTGTTTTATTAATGTTATTTCAAATCTAAGCTGTGTTTCTTGGAAGTTATTTATCAGGCAGGATAATAATATTGTTTATTTTCCTCTGTTGGATGTTTATCTGGTGGAATAAGACTTTTTCGGAGATGACACTCACACTTAAGAAACTGTAAAATTTGTTTTTTGTAAATGTAAGTATAAAATTCCTTTTCTGAGAATATTTATACTAGTAAGCACGCAACAGTTCCTGAGAAGAAAATGCAACCCTGCCTGAATCAAATTCATCTTTAAATGCAAATGTATATTTTGCATTGTGATCTTGAAGTAGGGCCACGGGTATCATTGAGAGTCTGTGTGCTGACTTCAATAGGCTATGGAGCAGGCTGCATATATTCAGCCTTATTAAGTATAAATGATGTACCTAAAGTCTCAAATCAGTTCAGTTCCATGTAATGCATAATTTGAAAGGACTTTGGAAGCGTCTGAGATAAAAACAGATAGGCAAATATAACACTCATGATATTAGTGCTATTGATTTATTTGGAATGGGAACTTCTTAAAGGCTATGTCTACACTTGCCCCTGATTTTGAAGGGGGCATGGTAATCAGGCTGATGAGAGATTACTAATGAAGTGCTACAATATATATTCAATATTTGCAAGGCTTCTGCCCTGTGGCAACTTCGAAGTGCCTGCAAGTAGTGCGGATACTGCAAAGTGCCTGCATCTACATGGCATGCCAGAACTTTAAGGTTTCACACTTCGAAGTTGCCAATGGGTAGAGGAATTAGCCTCATGAAGTGCTGCATATTCACCACAGCACTTTATTAGTAATCTCCCATAGCCCTGATTACCATGCCCCCTTCAAAATACAGGACAAGTATAGACATAGCCATAGTGACAGATGTTTCCATAAGCTGCACCAGAAAATACACACTGCTGGTATCCACTAGATAGCCGCGTCTACACTAGCCGGCTATTTCAAAATAGCTGGGCCAACTATTTTGGTGTAGACGCACTGGGCGCTACTTTGAAGTTGAAATCGACGTAAGGCGGTGAGATGTCAAAATCGCTATCCCCATCAGAAGATGGCAACAGCTGCCTACTTCGACGTCCAATGTGTGTAGACAATCCGCGTCCCACTATGTTGACATAGCGGGGTCCTCCATGGTGGCCACCAGCTGAGGGGTTGAAAGACACTCTGTCCAGCCCCTGAGCTCTATGGTCGCCGCATGCAGCAGCCCCTTAAAGCTCCCTGCCCCCTTATTTCCTCTGGCAGGAAGCTGAGAGTGTCCAGGCAGCAGCACAGACAGGCGCACAGCCTGCACGCCCTCCAGATGCCACAATCCACCACCCAGCACCCATGGCAGCCAGCCAGCCCCCCAAGCACCCACAGGGCACCCTCCCAGGGGACCCAGGGCTCCCAGCCATCCAGCCAGGGGGGAAGAGGCAGTGGGGCCCCTCCTGGTCAGACACCAAGATCTGGGACCTGCTGGAGCTTTGGGGTGATGAGGAGGTGCTCCAGGTAATGGGGAGCAATCAGAGGAATGCAGCTGCATTTGCCCAGCTGGCTGAGGGCCTGGCTGCCCGGGGTAACCCTGTCCACACTCCTGACCATGTCAGCAGTAAGGTCAAGGAGCTGCGGCAGGGTTATGCCCGGGCCTGGGACACAGCCAGCCGGTTTGGGGCCGCTCCCACCACTTGCCCCTTTTACAGGGAGCTCAGGGAAATCCTGAGCCCCCGGTACACCTCCCCCAGCTACCCTTGACACCTCA
The DNA here is from genome assembly GCF_033958435.1 of Carettochelys insculpta. Lineage (NCBI taxonomy): Eukaryota > Metazoa > Chordata > Testudines > Carettochelyidae > Carettochelys > Carettochelys insculpta. Next base: position 70,042,312 of record NC_134137.1, read on the forward strand.
GCCAATGAGCCCCAGCAGGCCCTGGCTCCGGTGTCTGGCCTGGAGGCCAGCCCTGCACCCCATGGGCCCTCAGAGGAGCCCACTCCAGGACAGCAGAGAAGGAGGAGGAGGGCTCCAGTGATGGGGTACTCCTCATCGACCTCCCCTCCTGCAGCTACAGCAGGGCGTCCACCCGATGGGTGTCCCCCGACCGTGGGAGCAGGCCTTCAGGTATGTACCCCAGGTGCACACCCCCAGGCTAAGTGTCAGGGACAAGGGTCAGGACCAGGGCCCTCCACACACCCAGCCAGACCACGGCTCCGAGGACAGCAGTGGCATGTCCCTCAGAGCCCGTCAGCACCTGTCCCCCAGGACAGCACCGTGCCCCATCCCTGGGGATGGGGGGAGCAGAACCTCAGAAGGGCCCCCCCGGGGGGGGCATACCACACCCATCATCATCATCATCTCTGGGGGACAGGGGATGGGGAACCAGCAGCAGAGGGTTAGGGGGATGTGGGCCATGGGTCAGGGCCCAGACTAATGGCTGTCTCTGCTCTTCCCCTCTCTATTCTGGAGCCACACCATCTGAAGGCCTCGGCAGCATGGGCACTGCATCTGTTGTGCCGGACAGCCCACTGGGGCCATCACATTGGGGCAGCCCAGCGGCGGAGCAGGGACCGGCCCCAGGATGAGACTGCCACCACCAGAGACAGCCACGGGCAACCTCTGACCCCTAGCTCCTCACCACCCTCCAGCATCAAGTGGAGGTTTCAGAGCACTGCCTGCAAGTGGAGGAATGCTGGCTACACTTGCAGGAGTGAGGGCTGGCCTGGCACCAGGAGACTTGAGGGTCCTTCATGAGGACTTCCAAGCAGATCGCGGAGCAGATGGCACCCCCACCCACCACTCCGGCTGCCATCTCTCTCAGCCACCTTTCACCTGTCCTGGAGCCTGCCAAGGAGGGGAACCGCTCCTGGCTGGTAGTGAGGTGGCCCATGTAGGGACGCATGAGCCAGGGCTGGAGGGGGTAGGCTGCATCAGCGACGAGGCAAATGGACATGGTGGTGTCCCCCAGAGAGATCTCCCACTGGGGGATGTGGGCCCAAGTTCCTAAACACCCGGGCGTCATGGGAGCTGCAAGGCCAGTCAACATAAATGTCATAGAAGTGGCCTTGGTTGTCCACCAAGGCCTGGAGGACCACCAAATGGTAGCCCTTCCTATTTAGGAAGCATTCTTCACTGTGCTCCGGAGCACAGATGGGGATGTAGGTCCCATCCAGTGCCCCAAAGCAATTAGGGAACCCCATGCTGGCAAACCCCGCAATGGATGCATCTGGGTCCCCAAGCTGCACAAACCCGTGGAGCAGCAGGGTGTTCAGTGCATGGACCACCTGCAGGGGAAGGACATGAGCACCCGTGAGGGGTGTGCAGGGTGTGCCTGGCCCTCCCCTGGGCTCCCCCTGGGTCCCCCCCAGGCTCCCCAAGGGTCCCCCCTCTGCCCCTGGCTCCCCCCCGGGCTCCACCCCGGGTTCCCCCTTCCCACTGGCTCCCCTCTCCCCCTGGTCTCTACCCCTCCCCCGGTGTCCCCTTACCTCCATGATGACAGCCCTGACGGTGGCCTTGCCCACACCGAACTGCTGTCCTATGGATCAGTAGCTGTCTGGAGTGGCCAGCTTCCAGACAGCGATGCCGACCTGTTTCTCAACGGTGAGGGCACATCACATGGGGATGTCCTGGTGCCGCAGGGTGGGGGTGAGCCACTGGCAGAGCTCAAGGAACGTCTTCTGGCTCATCCAGAAATTCTGAAGCCAGCGGTCGTTGTCCCACTCCCCAAGCACCAGCCGTTCCCACCACTCTGTGCTGGTGGGGTACCTCCATAGCCGCCGGCGCGTCCGGTGGGGGGAGGCCAGGAGGGCTACATGGTCTGGGGTGGCTTCTTCATTCCCGGAGGAGGACAGCTCATCTTCTTCTAGAAGATGCTGGGCGCCTTCTTCCATGGCACCGAGCAGGGCAGCCACTGCTCTAGGGGCAGCTGTGTGGGCTTCTGCCTGCTGCTGCTGCTGCTGCTGCTGCTGCTGCTGCTGGGGGTCCATGCTGCATGCACGGGGTGTGCTGTGCAGGCCAAGTATGCCTGGGAGGGGCCCTTTAAGGGAGAGACTTGCCGTTGCCCCTGAAGGGCTAGTCCACCCTCTGACCCTGTCCACAGGCTTTCCTAGCCCCCTTATTCCGACTAGGGGTGCTTTTGTGTGTAGAACCTCCCCTGCGGGACATATTTTGATGTAGTGCTGCCCTACATCGACATTGAACATTGACAGCGCCAGCCCTAGAGGCTGTGTGGACGCTGCACATTGAAATAGCTTATTTCGATTTTGCTACGTCGAAATAAGCTATTTCAATGTAGCGTCCCAGTGTAGACGTAGCCGATGACTGGTATGAAAGAAACAGATCTCAGGATAGGCCAGTTACAAAGAATAAGATAACTTGGATAAGACAGAGTAGAAGATAAGAGGAATCTGGCAGTAACTTGACTAGTGCAAGGAAAAGAAATTCATGAGATGATAACATTGGGCCCAAAAGAACAGAGGTGAACATAGATGGCAAAGATGTGAAATGGGAGGTACAGTAATAAAAAGGAAGAAATTTAAAGGGAGTGGAAAAGAGTGTGTGTGTGTGTGTGTGTGTGGCTGCTGACAGACTGGCAAAAGGACCAAACACATGAAAGCTCGGGCTGGCAGACGTCAAAAGCAAAAATGATTAGTTCTTGGCATAGGATAGAGAAACTGAGCCTGTCATCTTACAGTGAGCTGGCAGAAAAAGAGAGCCCTGGGGTTCAGAATACTAAGTGGGGCCTACTGCCTGGAGGTATGGATAGCGATAGAAAGAGTTAGAGGCATGGGAGGTCTGAGGAGAAAGACCTGAGGCGTGGAGTGGAAAAAAAAAAGCACTTTTGAATCAAGTAAGACTAGTCACTGTTATACAATGGGAAGCAGGAAGGTTGTTTGGCCTCAAGCAGAGAGAGAATAGGACAGGAATTATAGATCCCTAAAAGAGAGACAATAAACAAGTGAGAGAAAGATTGTGTGAGAGATTTTGGAGAGCAACAAAGTGACGGAGAGAGAGAGAGAGAGGGCTAAGTTTGAAGAATGTGAAACAGGAAGCTGGAGAGGTCATTAAAGCAGAAGAAGAAAGGGAAATAGAGCCTAGTGCAAAGTTTAGCAGCTGACACTAGGAAGAGGCAAGAGATGCAGTCTGTAACCAGGCAGCAAGGCAGATGGGATCCTGAAAGCAGAGAGACAACATATGTCAAAAATCATGAAGGCTCACAATCCCAACCAAAAAAAGTGTTCAGCAAGAGTCTGCCATGTTAAAAATCCCTCAGAATAGCTGTGCTCCACAATACATCTGAGAAAAAAAAATCAGGAATAAGGGGCTGGAGACAGAGGGTGTTTTTGCCACCAGAACCACGTCTACACTGCTTGTTTTCTGTTGTGAATATGTGAATGGTGAGGGTGAATATCCAAAAGAGCTGTCGTTTGCAATTTTGTGAGACCTCATTTGCATCATACTTCAAGGAGCCGGACTTTAATCTAGATGGAGCAAGAAAGACTTGAGTGTTTGTGTACATTATTTTACTGTCAAATGTCATGGCACTTTGCTACTGAAACATAACATGTTTGTGTAAAGTGAGGTCTAAGAAGCATCAATCCTAAGTGCCACATTTTTATATTGAGAAAAATGTTGAGAAGGCTGAAGTATCAGAGAGAGAGCCATGTTAGTCTGTATCTTCAAAAACAGCAAGAAGTCCTGTGGCACCTTATAGACTAACAGATATTTGGGAGCATAAGCTTTCATTGGCAAAGACCCACTTTGTCAGATGCATGAGTGGAGGGTGGGTTCAGAGGAGGATTTAAAAAGGGGGTCTCAGTAAAGGGGAGGGCCAGAGCTGACAAGGTCAAGAAAGTTGAAGTGATTTTGGCAAACATTTTATAAAGACAAGGAAGCTGAAATTCCAAAATTCCAGTTATATTTGCTGCCCCTTTACTCTTATTGAATAATGATATAAGCAGCTCCACAGGGTTCAACTACCACCTGTGGTTCTTTCATCAACCAGCTACTTTTGATACTTACAGATTACGTGCTGTGCTCCTTTGGGCTATTTAGAGTGGCAGTTTCACTTTATTAAACACTTAACTTCTCAGAGCTCTCCTCTGTTCCCAAGCTAGATACTGACAATGTACTTAAAAGTTTGCGTTGGAAAGTTACTCAGTTAGCTACTATCACTACAGTTCTATTTCTAATGGCCTAACTGGACCACAGCTACCTAACCCCACTAAGAAACACAGAGCTGTCAACTAGATAGACCCTTAGATTATTCTCTGTTGTTAATGCTCTTTATTCAACTTCAGTCTGTCTCTCACTCATTGCTCATCGAAAATGGAGGAAAACAAATGAAAATAGTATCTTTCTTGGTATCAGATCCTCCCATTCTTTTCCCTTCAGTCCCATATCAATTAAATACTTTTAATAAGAAAAGTCCCTTGTGCTCCTCCTTTTCTGTTGCAACCAGTACTCTTCAATACTGTAAGGCTGCAACATTCACAAATTTAACATTCGTGAATGCAATTTTTCGCGAGTGGCTCATCGCCCCATGAACCGAGACACTGTTGCCCCCCGCACAGCTCAAGGAGCACTGGTGTTGCTGCCACCTGGAGCAAGGTGCTGTAGCTGACCGTGCAGTGCTGGTGTTGCTGCCTGCGAGGTGCGCAGTGCCAGTATTGCCGCCTGCACAATGCTGCTGTTCCCGGAGTTGCCACCACACGGACACTGCTGCTGTCGGTGTTGGTGCCTGCGTGGCACCAGTGTTGCTGCCTGTGAGGTGTGCAGTGCCAGGGTTGCCCCCCACATGGCACTGCTGTTGCTGGTATTGCCACCAAGCGACACAGGACTGCTGGTGTTGGTGTCTGTGTGGTGCCACTGTTGTCGCTGCATGGGCAACAGTGTTGCTGATGGGTGGTGCACAGCGCTGAAGCCGCCTGTGTGGCACGTAGTACACAGCTTTGTTGTTGCTGCCCTCACGCTGCCGCGTTTGCCACCGCCTGGGCGCCATAGGTGCCTGATCGGCACGTGGTGCCGGTGGCGCTGCCTGCGTGGTGCTCATTGCCACTGTTGCTGCCCCGGGTGCTGTAGCAGACATTTGCAAAATCCAATATTTGCGAGAGTTCTCAGCACTGAACCCTCCCGAATGTTGCAACCCTACTATATTCCATGGATCTTAATCACTATGAGGTGGGTAATTTCCCTTTTTCTTGTGTTTCACAACAACTAAATTTGTTTATACCACTCTTTGGGCTGTTCTTTGCATAATGTTCAAATCCTGACTTTTCTCTCATTTCCTCATACGATATCCAAGTAACACAAAATAGCAGTCATGTAGCACTCTAAAGAGTAACAAAATGATTTAGCAGGTGATGAGCTTTAGTGGGAGACACACACTTCTTCTGATCTATAAAATATCCAGTCCAGACCCAGATCAGACCCAGATATGTAACACAGAGGTCCAAAAAATTACAATAAAAACTGAAAAATCAAAATACATAGGAATGAAAGAGAGGAGTGAGAGATGGGGGATGTTAAGCATCTAGCCTGAGATAATTACAAACATCAAAGGAAGGAAAGCAGTCCTTGTAATGAATGAGGTAATTGCTGTCTTTGTTCATGCCAAGTGTTCATGTGTCAAATGTGAATATGAATCCCAGTTCACAAATCTCTCTACACAATCTATTTTTTAAAGTCTCTTTGTTGTATGACACATATTCTGAGGTCTTTAACAGAATATTCCACTCACTGAATAGCTTATGTGTATTGAGATTCCTGGTATCTGCTCTGTGTCCATTCATTTTTGGTGAAGTGTTTGCTTGGTTTTCCAATGCACATTATAGAGGGGCATTACTGGCATATAATGGCATGTATAATATTGGTTGAGGTATATGAGAATGAGCCCTTATCTCGTAATTAATGTGGTTAGGTCCAGTGATGACAACCCCAGAGTAAATGTGTGGACAAAGTTGGCAATGGGGTTTTTCACAAGGAAAATTTCCAGGATTAGTATTACTGTGGTATAGCCTGTGATTGCTGGTGAGAATCTTTCTTAGGTTAGGAGGTTGTCTATTGGAGAGAACAGGCCTGTCACCTAGGGCCTTCTGGAGTGTGGCATTATGATCTAGAACAGGTTGTAGGTTTTTAATGATGTATTGCAGGGTTTTGAGCTAGGGGCTATAGATAATGACAAGTGGTGTTCTGTCATTGGCCTTCTTGGGCCTATCTTACAGTAGCTGGTTTCAGGTAACTAAGCATTTCTTTTGAAGATTAAATCTGCTGAGCATAGGCTGAGAGTACCAAAAGGCATGGCTCTACGTTTATCATGAAACTCATACATTTTTTGCTCCCTATTCTCCATTTCAATATTTATAGCTCCAAGCATTTTTGTAACAAAAATGCAATATTGATATACTGGCTTCCTGCAATAAAGTTTTAGGACAAAGAGTCTGTTAGCCGGTGGCCAGGTAATGTGCGGTGAGGTACTCCCCTGGGTCCTAAGCAACCCAGTTTTTTACTGTTAGAGCAGGCAGCTCCTAGCACTCTCACCCACGGCCAGGCTGTAGTAACCAAAGGGGTTAAAGTTCTTTTGTTGTGCCGGCTGTGTTGCAGTGACAAAAGGGTTAACAGCAGGGTCAGGCTCAGAGCTTAACTAGTTACAAGTTTATTAAGCTACAGTTATAAGCGTACGGTTACAAAAGGCTATTGTTTACTTCTTATATGCTAGCAAAGTACAGGTGTTAACAAGTTACGTTACAATCCAATACAAAGATATCTGTTACCATCTAACACAATGATATCTTGGCACAATGACATCTAGTTACAGAGCTCTAATTCTTTAGCTGTGCACAAAAAGTCGGAGACCTAGCATGGGTGTATCTTACCCTCTCTGCGTCTCTCGATACCAGCGTAGCCAAGCTGGATCGGTCACTCAATTCCGAGGAAAGACGAATACGAGGTTGGGCGTCCCCTGTTGTGGACCTCAGGAGGCAATCACCTGACCCGACCAGCAGGTAGTTGGTGGAGATGCACTCAAAGTTAGAGTTCTGCTGGACCCACCTTTTATACCCCTTTTGGGTTACATATTCTCTTTCTTATCTGTGGTGCCAGATCATACTGGTCTGTCTTTGTGACGCCAGTTTGTTACAAGGGCATTTCTTACTTAGTTTGCACTTGTAAGACAAGAGATAAGCAATTTAGGAGTACAGGACATTCTTTTGTGTGGGCGGGGCACGTCCCCTTCTGGGATGGTTGTGTGTGAGTGCATCATATCGATCAATGCCAGCTGGGGTGATTTCTGAGGGTCCCCCCCCACCCTTGTTGACAGTCTGGCCTGTTAGCCTTCCATCTGTACTTTCTGCTTCTCAGGGTCACGATAAACTAGCATATCTGGGCCTCAATGAGGGCATCAAAGACTGTGCTGTCAGCAGCCATTTCCGTGCCCTGTGTGCTCCTCGGTGGGGGGCGGGCAGTGAGCAAGCTGGCTTGTAAGGGGGAGACTTTGTCTGGCTACATTGTCCACCAGTTTCCCCTTAGCATTTATTCAGAAATGACCCATTCTTTTTTTTTTTAACTAATTGTAATTAGAATACTCCATAATTCTGGTTCTCTAATTAAAATCCTTGAAAGCATTTTTTCAGTCACTAATGAGACTTACATGTTCCTTGCTCAAGATAGTTTATACTGCCTGTTACTTTCCACTGCAATCTTGATTTACTGAGCAGCAAGTAACCCACACTGGAGAAAGATAAAACTAATTTTCTAAAAGGATGTTTTTTCTTCTCTAAGGCTTGACCTATGTTAGGCAGGTAAGTCAATTGCAGATGCACAATTCAAGTTTTGGAAATTGTATAGTTAGAACTGACTTATATACAATCAACTTACCTGGTTGTCCATGCAGATGGAGGTCAATGGGAGAAACTCTCCCATCAACCTCACTTATTCCTTATGATGGCAAGGGGTACAGGGGTCAACGGCTGACCCCAGAATGAGTTGATCGTCCATGTAGTATGAACAACCTCTAAGACTGTGAATCTGGGAATTGCTGTGTATTGTCAGTATCCCATTCCCTTCCTGCATTAACTTGTTGGATTTGGGCAAGGCTAAGTGGATACCTGCTGCTTTCTCAGAACTTACCCTGAACTTAATCTTTATAAAAACCTTGCAATCAGTATGTGTTTTGTTCAATAGAATGGATACCTGGACTTCTCTTGTGTAATATTTAAAAGGTGAGGTGTATGTTTGAGAATATATATATATATATATATATATATAGATATAGATATAGATATAGATATAGATGAGGTGTATATTTTATCAATAATGAGAGCTAGGTATGAAAGTTTATTGAGGAGATATATATATATATATATATATATATATTCTTTGTTGGTACGACATCACACTTTAAGCACCAAAAGCCTGCAGTAATAGAAATGGAATATCAAAATGGCCTCATATTAAAAACTATTTGTTTTTTCTACAGACATTTTGGTGTCTTGTTCAGCTGGTCACCTGGAGCCTCACATGAAAAGAGGAGGAGGGGCAGCTCAGTGGCTTGAGCTTTGACCTGCTAAACCCAAGGTTAACGAAGGGTCCTGTGGCACCTTATAGACTAACAGAAAAGTTTAGAGCATGAGCTTTCGTGAGTTAACTCACTTCTTCAGATGCTGGTCCAGTTGTGATTTCAGCCCTTAAGGGGGCCATTTAAGGACCTGGAGTAAAAAGACTTTTTTTTTATTTTTTTAAAAAAAAGGAGGCTAGTGCTTGGTCTTGCCAAAGGGGCAAGGGACCAGACTTGATGACCTCCCGAGGTCTCTTCCAGTTCTAGGAGATGTATATCCATGTATTTTATAAGAGAAGGCAACTCTTTTTATAATAGAAACCCATTTCTCCAGATAATATTTAATTAATCACAAGCATTAGTTTATCAAAAAAAGCATTCAAGTAGCACTTTAAAGACTAATAAAATAATTTATTAGGTGAGCTTTTGTGGGACACACCCACTTCTTCAGACCATAGCCAGACCAGAACAGACTGTTTTGCATATGTGTAAATCAAAATCTGTGACTCAAGATAGACTGAAAAAAGTCTGGTGGAAGTGGAAATAAAAAAAATCACACAATCTTTTCCTCTGGTTCAATTAGAATGTTTGAAAATGATATATTTTGTTAAACTAGTCTTATTTTGTTGGTTAGAAAACGGCTGGAAAAATTCTGTGCGCCTTACACCTTCCTTCTTGGAAACCTCTTTAGCTCGTTATTGATATGAGCTAGATATGACCGAGACTGAAAGATTCCATTTTCCTAAGCCACTTCTAAATAAATATTGTAATATTTTAACCATATTTTCCATCACCTTTTACCAGTTCACAGTTTTGTCAAATGGTGATTGATTTAATTAGTATCACTTAATGACTTAGCTTTCTTTCTCTAATCCCTTTGAAGCTTCATACACACCTTCCAAACATTTTTTTGAACAAAGTCTTTGAATGCAGCAAAATTGTGTAGTAATTTCATTAGATTTTCATTAATATTTCTGGTGCAATTTAGAACAAAGCATTCACATTTTGTACAGGCAATATGCATTTTGAATGAGCCTAAAGATACTTTTGATCTGACTTAAACATACATCCTTCTTATCTGAAAATACCATAAAAATGTTACTTGGATTATAAGCAAAGCTTTCATTTGTACAGCCTATGGCTGTCTTTGTCATAAATATGCACATATCTCTGCTTCAGCAAGACTTTTATAAGCACATTTCATGGTACTTTTCATTTTCACTGGATTTGATTTGTTTTAGGGCATAATATAAGTTTTTTGCTATGATACAGGATGAAAAAAAGTATTTGCAAGAGATCTGGTCTATTCACAATGCTGTACTCAATTTGTAGACCCAAAGTTTTATTAAGAGTCTAAATAACTTGTTATCACTGTTGTTTATGTGCCAAGCTACTCATCTGGTTCCGACTATAGTATCTACCTTTCCTTGCAATATCTCCATTTCCATGCATTTGCCCTCAGTCACCAATGTGAATTCTTCCAGCACATAATGATAGTGTTTCACATTCCAATCCATGAGCCATGCTACAAGCCACAGAATACAAATGCACATGAGGTGGTAGTTTCATTATCTTAGGGTCAGTAGAATTTCAAGAGCTCTGAAATTACCTCTATCAGTGATGCAAGTGTCAACTTAGTTTTAATAAATCTTTAGAAGTAGACACAAGTTACTTCTAGGACATCTTCCTATTTCCGGAAATGCATCATTCAGCTGCCAAACCCACTATCAGTTTTTAGCAAATAGAATTTCATCCATTAAATGCAAAGTGTCACTTCAGCTTTTGCATGCCATCACACTATGATAGCTCGAAGTGTGATTAACCTGAAGTTTAGCTGATATCAATCCAAATGTGTGCTATTTCACTTAAACTGGGATAAGACCTTGAAAAATTGTATTTTCTACAGAATATGCATAGGGAATACTGTATTTACCATACCTCTGATTATTTCACAGTATCTGTCTTGGATACCATTAATTTTGTGGAAAACGATTACAGGGTGGATTCTCAAAGGGATGTAGGAGCCTAAATGGAACTTAAGGTGCTAAACTCCAAAATGCAGATCTTCAAAACCTTGGCTCAAGCTACTACTTAACTCTATCAGTGCCTGAACTCCCCAAGTGCACATATTTCAAATACAAAAGTCCCCTAGTTGACTAAAATGCTGCCAGACAGCATTTGCCATTGCTACATCAGTCTAAGGCCATGTCTATACTAAACATACCAGTCAACTCCTGAAACACAATTTTAGCTACGCCAATTGCGTAGATAAAATCTACTTATCAGCAGTCAACTGCTAGGGGTGTTCTCATGGAAGAAGGTCGATTGGAGCATTTATCCTCTTGACCTTCCTTAATCCTCACATTCATGAGGAGTTTCAGGGTCAATGTTGACCCCAGAAACCTCTGTTTCACATGTGTGCAAAATAAAACCATGGAAGTTGGACCCTGAGCGGCTTGATCGTCAGTGATAGTGTGGAAACAGGCTAAATGCCCAGGCTCCTTGTATATAGTTAGAGTTCACCAGGATCCTCAAACTAGACACTGGTCTGCAGAAGCAGGGTCTGATACAACAGGGGTTCTCAGAAATCACCCACCAGCTTCAGAGGAGTTAGTGCTCCTGACAACTTTTAGCTCAGTGGTTAGAAGAACTTTCAGCCTGGATCAGGAAGATCTGCATTCAGTTCCTTCCTCTGCCTGCTGTGGAGCAGGGACTCTGAACTAGGGTCATCTTCCCCCACAGAGAAGTTCCCTACTTACAGGTTTCTGTATCCAGTTTTCCTTCATTTCCTGCTAAGGTTGGGCCACTGTGTACAATATTCATTCATTGTAGCTGGGGAACTGGAACCAAAATCTTTTATGTTTGTGTACTAATCACTGGGCTACAGATTCACCTTCCTGCACTCTGTCTGGTCCAGAGCATATTTAATAATGTGCAAAGCACAACAGCTTCAAAGGCAGTGTTTAAGAGAGTCGTGACCCAGAATATCCAATAACACTAAGTCAGAAGGGGCACCTATAGTCAAGTTCCTCAGACAGGCATATTGAACCCCAATCTGCCTACATCTTGGGTAAGTGCTCCAACCATGTAATTATCAGCCAGGATGCTGCTGTGGTTTGTTACAACAAAAACTGTAAATATCAAGCAAAGGGCAGGTCTTAGGGCACAACTCTCTTCCCAGTATTTGTTACTGGCTAGTTAAAACAGATTACTGCTCCAGTAGCTGGCATCTGTTAATCTCTTAGGCTGTTTCTACACTGGCCACTTCGTTCGGAAGTGGCATGTTAACACACGGAGCGAAAGATGCTAATGAGGCACGGATGCAAATTCCCTGCACCTCATTAGCATAACGTCATGTGATTTGGAGTCTGGAAGACCGTTCCTCCAGACTCCAAAACACTGTGTAGAAGCACGGGTCTTGGGGGGCATTCCAGAAGGAAGTCCTTCTTCCAGAGGCCACTTCTTCCCAAAAATTTTCAGGAAGAAGGGGCCTCAGGAAGAAAGACTTCATTCTGGAAGCCCCCCTTAGGGCCGCGCTTCTACATGGAATTTTGGAGTCCGGAAGAACGGTCTTCTGGACTCCAAATCACATGATGTTATGCTAATGAGGCACGAGGAATTTGCTTCCATGCCTCATTAGCATATTTCAGTCTGTGTATTAGCATGCTACGTCTGAAAGAAGTGGCCTGTGCAGAAATGGCCTTAGAGTGCATCTACATTTCTATTCCTCTTTCAAAAGAGGCATGCAAATGAGGTAAAATTAAAATGTAAATGATGTACAAATTTGCATATTTGCACTTCATTTGCATATAATAATTTCAAAAGAGCTTCTTTCCAAAGAGGAAAGCCCGTGTAGACACTGCTTTTGAAAGTAAATCCCATCTTTGAAAGAATCCTTCCCATTAAATAAAGGGAAGAAGGATTCTTTTAAAGGTACATTTACTTTCAAAAGAGCAGCATGTACACTGGCTTTCTTCTTTTGAAAAACGCTCTTTTGAAATTTGCATATGCAAATTAGTTATCAAATAAGTACATTTATACCTCGTTTGCATTTTCGATTTACCTCATTCGATTTACCTCATTTACCAGTTTTGAATCACTGTGGCCACCGTTATGCTAATGAGGCACTGCATATTCATTGTAGCGCCTCATTAGCATAGTTCGAACCTGCTCATTAACATGCCCCTTTCGAAAGAAAGGGGCTCATGGGCCATTTGTACACAGGCCAATTCCTCGATAGTGGCATGGCAATACACTGCCTGAAATATGCTAATGAGGCATGGATGCAAATTCCCCGTGCCTCATTGGCAGACGGTCACATCCTTTGGAGTCTGGAAGACCCTTCTTCCAGACTCCAAAATGTATTGCAGAAGCGGGGCCCTCAGGGAGCTTCCGAAAGGAAGTCCTTCTTCTGGAGGCCCCTTCTTCCCAAAAATTTTTGGGAAGAAGGGGCCTCCAGAAGAAGGACTTCCTTTCGGAAGACCCCCCGGGAACCATGCTTCTAAACAGTGTTTTGGAGTCTGGAAGAACAGTCTTCCGGACTCCAAATGATGTGACCGTATGCTAATAAGGCACAGGGAATTTGCATCCACGCCTCATTAGCATATTTCGGGCTGTGTATTACCATGTCCCTTTTGAAGAAAGTGGCCTGTGTAGAAACAGCCATGTAGACACTGCTGTAGTGAATACATGGTTCTGCTGACAAAAAAATAACCTTCTGTCAGCAGCCCCTTATCGCTGATTTTTGCAGGCATAAGGGGCTGGTGACAGATGGGTTTTTGCTGGGAAAACCACATCATCACTGCTTGTTTTCTGCCTTGCAAATGCAAATGAGTCACTCTAATATGCAAATAAGCAGCCATTTTGCATTTTTGAGACTGCTTATTTGCATCAAGCTGCTGGCACTAACAGCAGATAGGAATGAGGAGATTTTGAAGTTGCCAGGGTCCTTTCCAAAAGGACCCCTGTCTGGATGAGCTGTGCTGCGGTGAGCTGCATCAATTTTGAAGTGCCACGGCTGCCGGCATTCTAATGAGGCTCTGAATATGTATTTCAGCACTTCATTAATAAACTTTGAAATAGCCATTTGCATGGCCAATTTGAAGTTTTGGGCTAGTGTTGATGTAGCCAAGGTATCACGCAGCTAAAACTGAGACCCATTTGTAAATCTAGTCTTTGATGTTTTGGGGGGTTGAATTTCCTTGTCTTAAAAAATCTTTTCCTATTTTATTTTATTTTAATAAATGGGATAGTTGGGAAATTAGAGATACACTAATATGATGATACATCTTTCAATTTATGATACATTAAAAGACCCATTGGATTCAAAGGGAGAAAGAAGTGTACAATGTTGTCTAGAAATGAGAGAACGAACGTGGTCTTTTACATACACGGATGATACTAATGAATCATGACAAAAATCTCAATGCAGGATGTATTTCTCTACCGACCCTTCGTATAAGTGTGTAAACTGAGATGTGCACAAGTTAAATGGCTTACCTAAAATGACACAGTTAGAAGGCAAACAGGCTGGAGATTTAAAAATGAGGGAGATTTGCACTCTCGGTCCTATATCTTTAATTTTAGAGCATGCTGCAAACTTGATTATTGGTTTCTTGTTGATGAAAATCAGGAGTTTTTCTTTTATGCCCATGAGCTGTGGATCATGTTCTTATAAACTCCTGGGCAGAAATTGTTTTACTCTCTATGTAGTTCTTTATATCAATTTGTATAGCTCTATGACAAAAGACTATACATATTGACTTGGGCCTATGGGAACTGCTGTTATTTAAATATATATAAAAAATTACAAGTCAAACATTATCAGAGTTTACCTCTATATTTTTTTCTTTCACATATAGTGCTAAATTTCTCTATGTAAATTCATATTCATTTTCTTTTTCCATCTTCTCAAAGATGCCAGAGATTATCTTGCTATAAGCATCAAAGATGACTACTGTTTTGATTTCTGTTTTTGGAAGATGTTTTTCTGGCATAATGATTATTAATTAAAGTCTATAGATATGTCATGCCTTTTACAATCTTGTTTATGTAAAATAATACATCTATTTATAAAAACTAGCAAAGTAAACACTACAAGAGACATTTGTTTATGATTAGGTATTTATCATGTGATTTTGTTCCATTACAAATATCTTTGTATTTAGGTTACAGTCTGAAATTATCAGTTTCCCAGTCCCCACACAGAAAGTGAAAAAAAATTAATTTCACGTTCAGCAAAATTCATTTCAGGAAAAGGCATAAATGTTAGATAATCTCAGTAAATACCTTTTCATCTCCATAGTTTCTTGTGTAAAATACTATTAAAACTATAAAAGACTTTACACACTATTAAATTATCAACTACCTTCATCTTAGTATCTGTATCCAGATCAACCTACTTCCTGTAAGAAATCCTTAATATATATTGTTAGTGAAAATACTCTACATTTGTTTTTATATAAGAGGTTTACACCCTTTTTGGAACATAGACATGAAAGAGCAGGAATTTCCTC
Source organism: Carettochelys insculpta (assembly GCF_033958435.1). NCBI lineage: Eukaryota > Metazoa > Chordata > Testudines > Carettochelyidae > Carettochelys > Carettochelys insculpta. Next base: position 70,057,465 of record NC_134137.1, read on the forward strand.
ATGTTATTCTAATTTAATGTTGAAATGTGCAAATGCATTATTATGGCTGTGTCTGCACTACCTCCCTACTTTGAAGGGAGGATGGTAAGTAGGGTGTTGGGAGTTTATTAATGAAGTGCTGCGCTGCATATGCAGCACTTCATTAAGCAAATTCCACCCCCTGTGGCAACTCCAATGTTTAAAACTTCGAAGTTGCCATGGGTGGGTTGGGGGAGTTTGCTTAATGAAGTGCTGCATATGTAGCGCAGCACTCCATTAATAATCTCCCGACACCCTACTTACCATCCTCCCTTTGAAGCAGGGAGGTAGTGTAAACAAACCATAATGCTATTATTCATAATTATTATTATTTATTTGTGTTATTGTTCATCTATCAGGACCATATTATGCGATGTGCTGTACAAATACAGAGGAAAAGAGATGATCATATATCAGTGTACCAAATTATGTTTCTATTTTACAATGAATTGGGTGCGTCCAACATCTCAAAATAGTACTGTGATCATCTTAACTTAAATACCAGGGTAAAGGTAAGCAACAGGGCATTCACACCCACCCACCCACATATATATGTGTATACACACACACTTAAAAGTTAAATGTGTAGTTAAGTATTTTCCGAAAGAGAGGAGGGTTTTTGTTTGTTTGTTTGTTTGTTTGCTTGTTTTATTTTGAATAAAAGCCTATGCTCCTCTAAGGAAATAAAGCAGTAAGTAGGTGATATTACCTGATATAACATGGTAAGGACATAAGCATATTTAATCGATCATATACTGGCTAGTAATAGATGAGCAATATAAAAGTAACATAATTCCTGGCCTGTTTTAATGTGATCACTAAGCCCTGAAACATGAAGTTCTATAGCTTCACTAGTCATTGCAAATGTTTTTGGGATTTTGCAAGAGAAAGAAGCATAAATATGTCAATATTAATATAACATCCATTAGTTTAATTGGGATGACTTTTATTCCAGGAATGGACTACACTTGTTGCTGCACTGATTGGTACATGGAAAACAAAACAAATTCACAGAACTCCCATTTTGTATCAAAAGTGCTTATACTTCTTTCTAAATATAAAGGATTTGCTTCTGACATACAGATCTCAAAGAAAATACAAACCAAGCATGTTAGCGCTGTAGCAGATTGTACATTTCGAATTTTGAACTTAAAAGTAATTTCTACAAGTTTCTAGTAGATCCTCTCTGCCACAGGAATGCAGCAAATACATTTGTTATGCCTGAAAACCATAAATCTTCAGGTTAAGTACACCTTTAACTTGCTGCCAAGTAACAACTGAATGTTGGAGCAAGAGATTTCAGGAGAGTTTACATTTCAAATTGATAACAGGTTTTAAAAGGTTTTGGGGTCTCAAAAGATCTTACTTTAAGGGTAAATGTATGTACTGGTAACCAGACACTTAACTGCGTGAATTAACGTTGATTGTTTAACCTTGTGATATGACTGGCAGAGCGCTGCTTGAGTGCTGTAATTCTCATGCACTACAGGAGGCATGGTGTTATCCAAATCCCAATGGTACTCCACTGAATTGATGAAATGACCGGGAAGGCCTAATTAAAGCTGTTCAGCTCAAATGTATTGATGTATTACATCTATTACAGCTTGGTTCAATAGGTCTACCCTATGAATGCTGCCACAGCCTGTAAAGCAAACTAAACAGAGTGAATAAATAATGCTGAAAGGAAGACACCCATGGAATCAAAGCTGCAGAATGAAAAATGCAACAGGGTGACCTGTGGACTTATTATCACATAATCCTGTATAAATAACCATATTTTTCATCCTTTACCAGAGGGAAAAAGAAGGCAAATGCTAAGATAAAAAAACTTTTCTGTGCTTTGTTCATTTCTGACTCCCCTGAAAGTTTAGTTGCTTTTTTTTTTTTTTTTTTACAAAGAACTCCTTCAAAAAGAAGTATTTTTTTCCACCACGGAACTGCATTTGAAAAGCAAATCCATTCTAATGGCCAGGAACTCTAGCAGAGACCTATTTCTTTTCTATATTTTTATATTGAGCAATACATTGTTAAAATTTCTCATCTTTGTTACTCCAGTCATCAGGAATTTGCATTTCTGCACTCTTTTTGCAAAAGACAGCTGTATAATGTTGTATTAAAATATAGAATCAGACCCATGTATAATATTTATCTCTATCAGAGCAGACCTAATCTAGATGAAGAAAAGGGTCTTCTTTTTCTACTGCAAGACTGTCTATAACAACAAAATAAAATAATAATAACAAAAGCAAAATAGAAGAGGAAGGAAATTAATAAAAAATAAAGCATGAAATTCTATCCTGGGATACATATGGCTATGTCTAGGTATGTTTCTATGGCTGAGAAAGATCACTGGGTACTACCCAAGCTCTCTGACAACTTTTTTGAATTCTTGTCAATGGAGGGGAGATGGTGGAAGAATGTATGGACTTTGTAACTCCACTGAAACCACACACTTTTGGTATTGATGTATGTTTCTCCTCACATCAAAATGGAACCTATGGACTTAGACAACAGCAGCCTAGATATGATCTGGTTATGATATGCAGAACAAATTAAGCCTATTTATCTGAAACCTTCTCAGATATGAGTGATTCAGATAAAAAACCTGGCCATCCAGCTATAAGCGGAAACACAAATACCTGCGTGGCATTCTACTTTGCAAGGGCCCCTGTGTTCTGTCATCATCCTCTTTCACTCTTAGTTTGACTACTTCGCCTTTCTTTTCCTACCTCTCACACTGTAAAAGGTTCAACCCTCCCATAAGGCATGCTCCATCTCCTAGAACTGTACTAGTGCCTGCCTGACTTCCCTGCAGTCCTTCATTCCACTGATGAAGTGGATATTTCCCCTGCAATCCCTTTAGCAGATGGGAGAAGAGGATAAATGGATTTGTTTTGTGGCCATCTTCCCTGAAACTCCTTTCTTGAAGTCAAGAGAAGGAAGAAAATGAAAATAATGATTTTTGGGGAGCAAAACTTTATGTAAGAAAAACAGCATGGGCTAGGAAACTAGAGACAGAGTTATTCCTAAGCAACTTCTTAAAACCTTGTGCTCTGAGTGGAGCATAGGTGATCTAGAAGTCTCCTCCACTTCTCTCCAATGCAGGAAAAAACTAGCTGACCTCAGGAGAAGCCCAGTTGTTGTCCTTCAGTTTCAGTAGATCTTCTCTGTATTGTCTAAGGTCTTCCTCTTTTGCATTTGAGCTTGGCAAACTGTGCTGGATCATGGTTTTCTGTGAGTGTGCCCCAGCCATTCCCACTCTCTACTCTTGATTTGAACATCAAATGGTTCTTTTCCTGCTCTGTTCTAAACCATCTCATTTGTGACAAAGTCTTGCCATTTGATGTGAAGGATGTACCTCAGGCATCTGTTTTTGAATGTCTGTAGCTTCTGATTTGAAGACTGTTTAGTATGCCAGGTGTCTTAACCAAACAAGTGTACACTCTTTATGTTTGTGCTGAAGATCTGCAATTTCATCTTCACAGATGTTGTTTGTGAGCACCACATGGGACAAAGAGTCTTGAATGAAGCTATTGCTTTCCCTACCCTGGCACTGGTATCCTTGTCTTTGCCCTTAATATTCCCCAAGTAGGTGAACTGCTTCCACATCTTCCAGGTCATCCCCTACCAGTACAATGGTGTTGCTGTCGGACTCATTGATCCTCATTGTCTTGCTCTTTCCCTTGTTAATGCTCAGTGCAGTCATTAAAGCAGTTTTATCTAGTGTTGTGACCTTTTCCTCCATGCTTTCATGCTTTCCACTGCATGGTCCATTCCTTGTCAGGGTGGCTTGAGTGGATCAATGACCCAGAGAGCTGTGCCTAAGCAACATCCTTACAGAAAGCATTTGGTTCCCTTGCCTCATCAAGACACCTTTATATCTTTTGATACCACTTCTCCTTCATGGTTGTTGAATCACTTACCGTTAAATGTCTTCTTGGCAGACAAAGTAGTTACATTGTATCCTTCTGCCTAGCAATGGTTTGGCCACTTGGACAACTCAATTTCCTTTTTTTTTTTTTTGGTTGTTGTTTTTTTCCAGGGTAGGGGGTGGAGTGAAAGAGCCAGCAACTGAAATCCAGGACCCTTTGTTACTAAGCAAAATGATTGGTACTTTTTTTTTTTTGAAGGAAGGGTGACTTTTGAAAAATATATGCTCCTCTTTCATGTGTGTTGCCAACCTGACTAGACTGAACTTAAAGGGCCACAGCTCATCATTTTAGAGGTGTTCATCATTGGAAACCTCACTCATTAATTAGATAGGGTTCCTCAGAGGAGACCTGAAATGTAGCTTCCCTATATTATTCACATTTCCCAAAAGTTTATTCTAATCATTACAAAAACAGATGCAGGATATTGAAGCCTAGAGGATTATAAGGTGATAAATAAAAGCCAACATGGATTTTTCAAAGACAAATTATGCCAAACAAATCTAATTACTCTTTGACAGGATACCCAGCCCAATGCATAGGGAAAAGCAGTAGAGGTTATATATCTTTGATTTTAGTAAGGCATTTTTCACTTTTTAAAGAGTAATTTATAACAGTGAAATAAGGAGGACGTATCAAGTGGGGTCCATCTGTTCTGGGTCCAGGACTATACAATACTTAATTATTAAAAACTGGAGTGGCATATTAGCTTAAAAATGCTGCAGATGACACCAGATAAGGCTAGCACTTTGGAGGGCAGGATTAGAATCCAAAATATTTTTGATAAATTGTAAAATTGATCTGCAATCCACAAAAGATGAAATAAAATAAAAAACAAGTCCAAAGCACAATACTTAGGGAAAAATCAAATGTATAAACCCAAAATGTGGAATCAGCGGCTAGACAGAAGTATCACAAAAAAAGATTTAGGGATTATAGATGTTCATAAATTGAATAATGAATCAACAATCTGACATTATTACAAAAAAAAAGGAAACATAATTCTAGTATGCATTAACAAGAATTACACATGTAAGACACAGGAGAGAATTCTACTTCATTCACCACAAGACAGGCCGTAGCTGGAATGGTGTTTCCAGTACACAGTACCATGCTTTCTTTAAAAAAAAAAAAAAAGGTGAAAAAATTGGAAAGTGTCTAGTGGAGAGTACCTATAATTAGAGGTCCAGAAAACAATCCATATTAAGAAAGATTGAAAGAACTGAGAAATGTTTAGTATAGACAAGAGAAGGCTCAGGGGGAAACATGATGAGAATCTGCAAACATGTAAAAGATTGACTGAAAGAGAATTATGATCTCATGGGTCGCTGTGTCCACTGAGGGTGGGAAAAACAGTAATCAACTTAGTTTGCGCTACAGCAAGTAAAATTCAGGAGTCACAGGAAAAAAATCATTTTAAGTTGTAGTGATAATTAAGCACCAGAATAGGCAGATAAGGGAGGTTATTGAAGCCCTATTACTGGAGATTTGTAACAATATGTTAGAGAAACACTTTTCAGGGAAGGCCTAACTATGCTTTAGATGCATTAGAGTTAAAAATATAGACTACAAGGCCCTTCCAGACCTTGTTCCTGCAGTTCAAGGCCTCTTCTGTTTGGATTTTTTTACTTGCTGGATTTTCAGGGCGAATACAGCAAGAACAATGGTAAATGGATTTAGTATGGACCAAGGGTTAGATTGTGTCTTTAACACACAGCCCTACTTAACATCACCCCAAAGGGAACTTGGGAAGGGAGTGTAACTGGTGTACATAAAGTGTAAATAATCTGCTTCTCTTAATGTATGTCTTATTTTGCCGGCTGGTGTAGTGGGGACCATAGCTCCCCTTCTCAACTTTGATCTTTATGGAGTAATGCAAATATGGGCTGTTATATGGAGTCTACACAGGCGTGGGGGAGTATGGGGTGTCTGGGGTAGAGGTAGCACCTTTGACTTTCCGGAAGCTGCGCCTTTTCTGGCGGACAGAAGCCCTGGCCCTCACCCACCACTCAACTCTCACTGTTGGCTCCTAGCAGCTGTTGTGCATTACAGCGATGCCATCCTCTGGGCAACTGCGTCAGCTCACAGGTGCAACACAGTGACGGGGTCTGGTCTGTCTCACGTACCAACCTTATGGAGGGACTTGTTCCTTCTCCCTTGTAATGCACAGTCTCAAAGGCAGACCAGGAGGTGTGGTGCTGCAAATCGACAACTCCTGTGAAGGTGGAGGAAGACGCCCCACTGCCTTGTGGGATATCCTGGGAAGGAGTAAAGCTAAGGGAGTAAACCCTGACAGAAAATCCGGAGGGGAGTCCTAAGGCGGTTCTGTGTCAACTTCTGGCAATGTCCCGGCAACTCCTGCATCTGAGCTGGTACCAACCATAGAGGTTATCCTTTCCTTTGAACTATATCAGTAAAGCTGAGAGGGGGGCCTGGTGTCTGGGCAGTCCAGGGTCCCATAAAAATTTCCCAGGCTCGCACCTGGAGAGGTACTCCAGCATTGCTTAACAGCGTTGAACCAACACAGGAGGCAACAGATACCGGTTATAAGCTCTTGCGCGATTGGCATAGAGAACAAGTGCCAGGTGTTTCTTCCAACGGTGGAAGAGATCATCGCATCTCATTGGACAGTCACCGACCACCTTAAGCTGGGCAGTCCCCAGCCAGTAGGGTACTGTCTCGCCACAGTTCACTTGCCTCACTTGTTGCACGAGGCTTAAGGTTTCCAAACCTGACAAGTGACTGAAATGAGCACCAGACAAACCAACAAGAACGTTATTAAGAAAAGGAAATCATCAAAGTTTCAAGCTTGCTTGTTGGAATGTACAGACCATGTTGACCAGTTTGACTGAAGATCTTCAGGACATCGGTGACACCCGAAAGACCGCTGTCATCAACGAGGAACTGAAGAGGCTCCAAGTTGACATTGCCACTTTGCAGGAGACATGACTCAGAGCTTCGGGATCCCTAAAGGAAAAGGACTACACCTTTTTCTGGTAGGACAAAGCCGAAGAGGAACCCAGGGAGCATGGTGTTGGCTTTGCCATCAGAAACACCCTTCTGCAAATGGTGGAACTAGTCATGGGCAGATCAGAAAGACTCCTTCAGGTCAAACTTCAAACCTGCGCAGGTCCTGTCCACCTGATCAGCGCTTATGCTCCAACCCTGGACACGACACCAGAAACAAAGGACAATTCTATGACGAGCTCAATACTGCCATAGTGCAAATACCTGATGTGAATAATTGTACCTTTTAGGTGACCTCAATGCAAGAGTTGGAGCTGATTGTGACTCATGGCCCCCTTGCCTAGGTCACTTCGCTGTGGGAAAAATGAATGACAATGGACACCGTCTCCTTGAACTTTGCACATATCACAATCTGTGCACCACAAACACATTTTTCCAAACCAAGCCACAGCACAGAGTGTCATGGAGACACCCACGCTCGAAACACTGGCAGCAATTAGACTTGGTCACCACCAGACGCGACAACCTCAAAAACGTCCTCCTGACATGCAGCTACCACAGTGCCAACTGCAATACAGATCATTCGCTAGTCTGCTCCAAGCTCAAGCTGAGCCCCAAGAAGCTGCACCATTCTGAACCAACTGGAAGGCCCCATATTGATGCCAGAAAGATTGCAAACTCAGAAAAAGCCGAAATGTTCAGGGAGACCCTTGAGGAGAATCTGCGCAGCAGCCCTAGGGGTGCTGATGCGACATCCAGATGGCAGCATCTGAGGGACACAATCTACAATACAGCCTTGTCAGTGTTTGGAAGAAGAGCTGGAAATACCAACGACTGGTTCAAAGCTAACTCTGATGAGATGATTTTAGTCATCAAAAAGAAGCGCGCTGCACTTCTGGAGTATAAATGCTCACCGAGTCAGAGTACCCAGCAAGCACTCAGAGTAGCCAGAAAAATAGTAGAGCAGACAGCCAGGTTCTGTGCTAACAACTACTGGCTTCAGCTATGCAGCAGTATCCATACCTGTGCTGATTCTGGTAATCTCAGGGGGATGTACGAGGGCATAAAGAAGGCAATGGGACCCATCCAGAACAAGACGGCACCTCTGAAATCCAAATCTGGTGAAGTCATCACTGACAAAGCCAAACAGATGGAGCGATGGGTCAAGCACTACTCCGAGCTGTATTCATGCAAGAACACTGTGGTTGATACAGCCCTCAACGCTGTCAAGCTCCTGTCAGGCATGGACGAGCTGGACCAGGAACCAGCTGTGGCCAAATTGAAGAAAGCTACTGACAGCACTGCAGTAGGAAAGGCCCCAGGCCAGGATGGTATACCATCAGAGGTAATCAAGTGTGCCTTGGACACACTCCTGCAACCCCTACATGAGCTGCTGTGCTGGTGCTGGAGGGAGGGTGAGGTTCCACAGGATGTGCAGGATGCCAACATTGTAACTTTGTATAAGAACAAAGGAGACAGAAGTGACTGCAACAATTACTGTGGAATCTCCCTCCTAAGTATCACTGGTAAATTGTTCCCTCGTGTCATCCTCGGCAGACTCCAGAAGCTCTCTGGGAGGGTGTATCCTGAATCCCAGTGTGGATTCCACGCCAAGACATCTACCATTGACATGATCTTCTCCCTGAGGCAGCTGTAGGAGAAAAGCAGGAAGCAGAGGAAGCCACTCTATGTCACCTTCATTGACCTGACCAAGGCTTTCGACTCAGTCAGTAGGGATGGACTGTTTACATTGCTCCACAAGATAAGCTGTCCACCACAGCTACTTTTCAGCCTACAGAAGACAAATGTACTTGGTCAGGACGTTGCTGAACCTCCAACAACCAGCATTGACAACTACATGCTAGAGGTCGCCCACGAATTTACTTACCTTGGGTCCACCATCACTGACACCCTGACGCTGGAGACTGAGCTAAACAGGAGTATTGGAAAAGAAGCAATAACTCTGTTCAGACTTAGCAAGAGAGTGTGGAACAACAACAAGCTGTACACTCACACGAAAATGCAAGTCTACAGAGCCTGCATCCTCAGCACCGTCCTCTATGGCAGCGAGTCTTGGACCTTGCATGCCCGCCAAGAAAAGAGGCTGAATGTCTTCCACTTGCACTGCCTCAGGTGCATTCTTGGAATATCATGGAAGGACAGAGTGCCCAACAAGGCCATCCTCAAGCAAGCTGGAATTCCAACCATGCATACCCTGCTCAGGCAGCGGCGGCTCTGCTGGCTTGGCCACATCCCCATATTATGTATATAAATTGCTTCTGGAAAATTTCAACTCATAAGTCCCTAGGATGAAAATTGTTTTATAAGTATAATGGTGCCTTATTCTGGCTCCTCTTCCCATATGAGAATGACTATATAGGTATATGAACCTTCATACTGGTATAAGTACATTCCAGAAATGCCTGGGAAAGTTTTGACCAAATGTTGCTTGTCAGAAAATGGTGGTTTATCAAAACTGAAACTATTACTTACAATTTATCAGTTCAGATAAAATTCTTGTGAAAGGCTTCCCAGGGCCTGGATGAAATTTCTTGTCAGTCAATGACTGAGCGTCCCCCCACAGAACAGCTAATAGCCTAATTAAGGCACCTGGTGGCATTTGAAAGGCCCAGGTTTTGGGCTCCACTGTAATTTGTGCAGTCATAGAGAACAGAAGTGATATGTTCAGAACCTGAGAAAAATAAAAGTAAAAGCTCTTTTCAAAAGATGGCAGCGTGAATGGTCCAGGGAGCTGCTATTTTTTTTTAAACTTTTCCTTAACACAGGCTATTGTTGGTTGCTCTTGTTCTTCAATTACAAGCATTCCTGTCAAATATTTCTTCCCAGCTAACACCTACATTATTATGTTCACCTTCAGCCTCTCAAAACATATTTTATTGGGTCATCCTCATTGTCCTTGTCCCATAATGACTAGACCTTGTACTCTCTGACCAAAATATTCCATCTCTCATTCCTGCTGCACATTACTGAATCATTGCAGTCAATCTCTCTAAGCTATTCCATGATGGGTACTGGTGACGTGGCTCAGACAATTTAACTGCATCAGCTTTTGTTTTATGCAGCAACAACCCAAGCATTCACATTTTGGCTGTGGCAATCAGTTGCTTTTCTATCTTCTTCCTAGGTTAGCATTCTGCCCCATATGTCAGAGTCCTATGCACTTGGTTATTTAATTTGTTTGGCATATTCTTATTTCCAACAAGTCCCATCTCCTCTCTCCACGTGTACTAGACTCTTTTCATGTGAGTCCCAACATCTGCGTTCATGTTCCATCATAATTAAATGCTGAACAAAAATATTCTAATTATTAGTGAATTTCTAAGTAACATAAACAAATTTTGAGTCAATGAAAATTGTGACCATCTTAAAGAATAATGGGACTAAGCACAATAAGCAGCATGGATTTATAAAATAAAACTAATTGTAGACAAACTTGATTGTTTTATATTAGAAGTAACAAATGAACTATTATTAGGTAGATGAAAAGAATGCAGTAGATACAATGCATTTGTATTTTAGCAAAGCATTTGAACTTCTCTTATTTGAAAACTTATTTCAGATTTGTCTGTCTAAAAGCACTTGCATGGACAGAATACTCATAACATCAGGGAAATAAACTTCAGTGGGTACAGTATCTAATACTGTATTTTACTTTTATTTAGCAAGTTAATTAAGAAAAAGAGGCAGTAAACAGCAAGTTAATGAGATAATGAAATCCACAGATGACATTAAATTTGGCAACAATTGTAAACAGCAGTGAGGTCAGAGAAATCATGAGACAAACAGAGGTTATCGTTGGCCAGAAACTAACTACATCTGACTTTGGAAAATTCAAGCTGATAAATAAAAGATGAAATAATTCTAAAAACGCTGATGCTTAATACATGGGAGACATTTTGAAAAGGACCTGGGAATGATAGTGAAGAGTAAAATAGACATGAGGTTACAGGATGATGTTGTGGTAAAAGACAGGTTAAAACAAGGTTGGGCTAGATGGCCTGATCAAGAAAGGTTGAGTCATTTTCTTAATTAAAAGTACAAGAGCAGTAAAGAGCTGATTAGGCCCTATCCATCTGACTTCTATTAATAGGCATGCCACTGGCCTGAGGGGTGATCTTGAACAAATCTATAACCTGTTTCTCCACCAATGTAATAGAAATAAATATATCAGCCACCTTTGTAATGTGTTTTTAGATCTACTATGAAAATTATTATTATTATTATTATTATTATTATTATTATTATTATTATTATTCCCAGTGATATTGTGCCATGTAGCTGGGAAGTATTTTTCTCTTCGTAAGGACCACTTCAAACTTTTTAGTTCTCAAATAAGACATGACCTTTTGTGTAACAGCTTTAAACAGCAGTGAGTTCAGAGAAACAATACAAAGAGACAACCAGAAGCTTTGATGCAACTGTGTCTGGAACACAGTATTCGTTTCTGGGTACGTCATGGTCACAATGCTGAAACATTTGAAGTGGTTTAGGGACATGCATGCCACAAAGTGGTGTGGTTTGCAGAAGGGCATCTACAGTGCAATTATCCTCAGAATGAGGAGATGATAGCACTGGCTATACTTAGAGAAGAATAAGAGTGGCGCTCCAGAAAATGTCTTTATGTATGTGAACATCTTTTGGAGTGGCAGAGAAAGAGGATGGTTTCTATTCTATACCTTTTCTTTCTCCAATGAGCCAGATCCTCAGCTGATGTAAATAAGCCTACCTCCATCATGCTCAAGCAGACTATGCCAATTAATATCAGCCAAGGATCTGCCCTCATTAATTATATAGATTATTTTTTGATTTTATGTGTCACTTAAGACTTTCAATGTTAGTTTCATCTGGAAAAGTGAGAGTCAGTTGCAGCATAAGTGTTTTCTGTCATGTAAGTTGTGATGCTTATATCCTCCTTTACCTGGTGATGGCCATGCAGTAACAATGCATAACCTTGTTACACAAAGCTTTGACAGAGCGCCCCTGCCCCCATCACACTTTGCTACAGGCCTACGATGGCTTTTTGCCCCTTTGCCAACAGATGCATTTATTACTGACCATTTTTCTTTCTCTTAAGACCTGAGCGGGAGCAAGGAAAGGGGGGAGGCATTAGAAAGCCCCATTGAACAAGGCTACCTATGATAAATCACTGAAGCTTATCGCTTCTGCAGTTATTTGAATAATAATGATCACATTACGCAGCTCCTCTTTGCTCTATATTTGCTCTCAGTAAATGAAGATATTCTTGGTGCAGGCTAGAGTAGGATTTTTGAAACTGGACTGTCAGATCTGGGTGCCTTAATGTTTGATTTTGAGGCACCTAAAAAGGGGGATTTTCATAGGGCAGTTGCTCAGCAGTTTTTAAAGACCAGGCCCTTTTTAGGTATCTCAAATTAGGTGTCCTAATACTGACACATGAAAAATTACTGGTTCTTTCTAAAATGTTGCCCCAGATTTCCTCCTTATAGCTCATTCTGAGGAATATCACATCTCAGTGACTACTAGTCTTCTAAGGCTCCAAGAGAGGTCCTCTGATGGACCCAGAGCTCTGAAGTAGTGTCAGGAGCCAGAGCACTGGGCCTGTTTGAAATGCCATTATCCACCACGCTGCATGGCTGTTTGTATGAAGGGAGGGACTAAGGGCTGACTGGTACTGCCCCACATCTTCTGGCCTTGGCTTTGTTCCTTCCAGGGCTGCAAAGCTGCGCCCCCCACTTTATTACGGGCCTGTGATGGCTTTTTGCCCCACTGCCAACTGATGTATGGGTCATTGGCCATTTTTCTTCCTCTTAAGACCTGAGAAGGAGAAAGATAAAAAGGGGGGGGGGAGCATTATGAAGCATTCTGTGCCCTCTCTTATGAAGCCAAGTGCAAAGTTCCTTTTTTCTTTTTCTGTGGCCACTAAGTGTTGTGACCCAGTACTATTTAACAGCCCAGAGAAGGAAATAATATCAGTGTTATATCTCAAAGACTGAGACAGTGCTGTGAGTGCAGATATATATTATGTAGCACTCTTCTTGGCTTATGAACTGTAGCCACATAGCGACCCCATTTTGACACACTCATAATGATTTATCTTGATTAAACTATTTTGGTGGAAATCGGCTTTCACTGCAGTTGGTGTTCTAAAATTCCCTAAACGGCTTAGTAGAACAGGCTTTCGCCGTATATGCACTATTATTAATTGTAATGATTGCTAGTTTTTCAATTCTGTTAGTGTACATTTTTAATGGTATTTGATCAATATCCAGCCTGTACCAGTTGTGAATGCCTGTGCCCTAACTGAAATCACAGAAAATGAACTACAACCTCAAGCTGCTATATTCCTCATATTTGTATCCAGTTTAATAGTATTAGTGCACACTGAAATGTGAAACTACACAAGGACCTGCTGAAACGAGCTATTTGTCTTACAGTCAAGTGTTTCAAGTTTTATTGGGGCAAAGGGGTAATGAGGAGGAAGGAGTGAGAGGGAAGATGGAACTAGCCTTTCTGTTCATTCAGGCATTTTTCAGAAGGTCAGCCAGAGTGTTTTCAGATCTCTGGCCTTGTCCGGCCCAAATCTAATTCTAATTTGTTCGGTTCATCTCTAATCAATATGCCACTCTGACAGGTAATGCTGTGAGGCTGTTTATGCATTCAGTTTGGACTACGTCTCACTCCCACATCAGAATGTCTGAGAGTAGGGCTGTTTATGAGCATCACCTGTCATGGTCAAATAGCTTCTCAAATATGGCCAATTAGATCGATATTTCTGATTCTTCACACTCATAAGAAGCTTGTATAACCAAAAGAAAAAAAAAAACGTTTTCCTAGACATTTCTCCTTCACAGACACCAGCTAGCAAGCCTTTCTTACTTCCCAGATGCTCAACTCATTCCCTAAGGACCCTTTAAATAAAAGGGAAATAAAATAGTACTTAATAGTGTGGGAGAGAGCCATTAATGCACCATGTGGAGCTCTGAAAACATCATATTTTAAATAAATATGTTGCCTAGGAAGTATCTGCTTTATGGTTACAGTGTTTTGCTGATGATCACAGAACAAGCATTAACCTTGCTTTGACAATGGATTACTCACATTTGCATTATAGGTCAGCAGCTGAACGATATCTGTCAAATTGCATACGATCACATCAGGTTAAATAATGATTTTCCCATGTCAGGCTTTGCTTAACAGTATTTTCATCAAAGAAGTGCCAGCAGCAAAATGCCCATTAACTGCTTGCCCCCACTACTCCTTGATAATTATCTGTATATGTGCTTACTGTCCATTTGTTATTTTTGTGTTACATATTTCATATTGCTTTGGGTTAGGTCAGGTCATATAACATGGTACAATTTGAGACATTATAATATGACAGGGACTTCATTTTGCTTAAGACATATAACAAAATATTATGGGCTTTTTTTTTTAATAAATGTGTAGCAGCTTCTGCATGTCAGAAAGAAGTAAATAAAAAGCTGAACAGCTGTATATGTTCAAAAGCCACAGTGTGGATTCCCTCACTGGATAAAAATTCAATTACCGGAGAGCAAAATGCTGCCTTCCTAACCTCTAGGTAAGCTGCTACGAGATACTTGCCTAATCATAGAGTTCCATATTTCTCATTTTCATTCACAAGAAATATATGCTTCTATTTTACAATACATCTAAGGTTAGCATAAATATGCCACTATTATATTTTGCTATATGATATGCAAGAACTTGAGAAATACATACAAGTCTGCCAAGAACCTCACTAATAAAAATGTCGCCGATTGAAAGAGTTTGCACTCACTTTACTTACATATATTCATTTGTACCCTCAAATACTTACATTTTTCCTACAAGTGAATAAAATTAGCCATCATAGTCAATGGCCAAAACCAGAGCTATATATTCCAGTAACTGAACCTAGTATTTGGGACAGAATGAAAGTTAGCTCTGTAACATCTGTTCAGTGTTGGCTCTGCAAAATAAGGTCCTTCCCAAAACAGAACATATCCAAGTTTTGGGCATCCCTGGTACTATAGGGTAAACTTTAAATTATGAATAGTTTTGTGGAAAGGAGAAAGTTTCTGCTCTAATCAATATGTCACACTTATTCTTAAATGGTACAACTTGTATTTCATTACATGTGTATTTTCAGTGTGCCCATCAACTAAAAGCATGGAATTGAAAATAGACCCACTGAATTCAATGAGCTACCAGTTTGAACCAGGTGTCAGTGCATAGTTCCAAGTGATTACAAGCTTTTCCTACACTTCTCCATGGTCTATCTGAGCATAATGATTAAGTAGAATCTGCAGGATTAAGTAGAATCTTTGCACCTGCTTCTCCCTTACTCGCTGAAACAAGTGGACAGGAAGTGACTCAGGATGGAAATTTGTCTCCTGCCTGCAGTGAACTGGCCCTAAGATGTCTAGTCCAGTTGTATATGTTGCTAAATTTGTCCTGTAGCAAATCACTCATTTACATGGCCTGAACCAAAAACGTAAAAACAAACACACAAACAAACAAACCCTAACACAGAGTCTACTACACACAACTGTCACTCATGACCAAATGCAACAGCCTTAGCCGATTAGGTATGCAGCAGAAATAGCATGAAACTTTTCAAGTAAGCTGTCCCAGGGATCCAAGGTTAAAAGAGGGTTGCTGAAATAATTTTGGGGTCATGATGCAGCAAAAATAAATCACAAAATACTTCTACTGATGTTTCAGATTTTTTTTAAAAAAAGGAGTCACCAGTCCCCATTTGCAAACATGGTTCAAATTTACTCCCATTGCAATCTTGAGTTCATTTGTGGTTTAACTTGAGCAGATCAAATAACAATCGTAAACATTTCATTTCTACAGCATTTGATTCCTGACTCAGAGATTCACATATCTATGTGCTAAAAATTAAGCGTGTGCTCCAAATTAAGCACATGTTGCAGTGCCCTCCTGAACTGGGACCTTGGTAATGACCCACTGCATGGGCTTTTGAAGGCATGAAAAGTACTCTTGGTAAGTAATACTTGTGGTAAGTGAAGGCTCTTCATTATTCAGATTCTACATTTAGTTAATGTTGCTGATGCAGTTACTCCATATTTATAAGTTTGAGTTGATGGGTTTAATCTGGCTTTTCCCACCTGCAACATTCTTGAAATCATTTAGAATCAGTATTGCTGAGCACCAGTCTAAAATCCAGATAAAATAAGAGGTAATTATATTCTAATCTATTAATTGGTACAGAGCAATGGCATAATACCGATGAACAATTTACTTTGTTCTACCAAACCCTACGCAACAAAAAGGTTTTTTATTTTGAGGAACCAGACTACTAGAGCAAATAACATTAAGCTCTTACGCAGTCTGGACAGCTCCCAGAGCAATTTGAATTGATACACTGTGGCCTAATTCTGATCAGAATTTCAGTGCTTTTTCACTAATGCAGCACTTTTGGCCTAGGCTGCTTCTACACTAGGAAACAAAATTGAATTTAAAGGAGTTAGCTTGGCATTGAAACATCACTGTCGTCACTGTAAATATCATTAACTCAAATTAGTGAGCCCTAATACCAATAATAAAATGTCGATATGGGACAGGGATAGTGCCAATTTAGATCTTAAAACTTTGAATAAAGGCAACTGTGGAAGTGTCATGCTTTTAATTAGAATTTATTAGCTTCCAGAAGTGTCCTGTATGTGTCCTACAAAGGTATGTGTTGACCCTCCATGTATGGCCACTTCGTTTTCTGCTGCTCTCCCCTCCAGGTGCACAGGAAGAAGGTCACAGGAAGCCCATGAATTTTTGATTGTATTAGAATTAGAATATGAACTCTGAAGTGCCCAGGCCTGCAAATATAAAGGTCTGGACATGTGGGTGATGGAACCACGTTGAGGTGGACAGGGCTGATAGCACAGCTGCCCATACTACACTAACATCCACAGAGGACGCGTGGCACAGGGAACCCAGGAGAGTTTGGGAGAGGGCTGCATTCTGTTATGGGGTGCTCAGAATTCAGGGACAGTGCTTTGCATCCTGGGATTCTAAAATGAAACACCCACAAGCAACCAGGGGTAAGGCACTGCGGGATAGGTAACCATAATGCACTGCTCATGCTGTTGAACTTGAATAGGCAATGGGGACTCAGAAACTCAACAGGGAAAAATGGTGGATCGAATTTCAAGATGGCTTGTTGATACTTAAATTTGAATTCATAAGAGTGAGGGTAAAATCAAATTTATTAAAATTTGAATTTATCTCAAAGATTGCATATATACCTAGATGGAGTTCCTCTTGTTGTATACCAGTCTAAGTGAGATCAGAATCATCCTCTAAAATTGCATTAGTCGTCTATGTAGGAAATCAGTTTGCAAGGTAATATGGATTAGAAATACATATATGTGGGTGTATGGTTTATTGAATAAAAATATAATGAACGATATCTTCTCTGAACCTGAAATAATATCATGCTTTTGTTTAACCATGAAGGTGACTTATTGTCTAACATTTCCAAATTGTACCTAAGTGGATATGAGACTTTCTGTGAATATCAATGCACTAAATTTCAATCTGGTAATTTACTTCTTAACAACTCATATTGTAGAAATAAGAATTAGATCCCCCACACTGTGAGCATCAATAAAATAATTTTAAAATATGTATTTTTCATAACAGTATGTTGTGATGAACACCTGTTCTGTCAAGTGTTAAACTGACAGGTAAATCTTCACAAATATGCTGGATATGGTTCAAGAGTTTAACAGAGAAATCATATTTTATCACTGGGCTGATGGAAGTCTTACGCATGGCTGCTTTCTTTCTATTTGAACACAAGGACGATCTCTGGAGTCTTTAGATCTATTATCAAGAGATCCATTGCTAAGACTGGCAGAGGACAACTGACCTGAGATTCACCTTATTTACCTGAGCGATAATGTGTCTTTTCTATTTCAGTTACAAGAAATATTGAAGTGAGTTCCTCAACATTAAGTGGATCTCTTTGTTAAAGCTAAACATACAGGCTACATCTGCACTAGCGAGTTTTTGAGGAAAGCTGGGGCTATTTCAAAAAAATCCCACAGCACTTACACACACACAAAATGCATTCTTTGGATATTAAATCAGCAGAACGTAGCACATTTTCCAGTCGCCCTCTGCCTCTCCCAGAGGAGGAAAAGTACTTTTTCCAAAAGATTCTTTTAAAAAATAGGTGTGTATATGCTTTAATCATCATCATCCTCATCATCATCATCAACAACAACAACTATGGACTCAGCACCCGTTGGTGTCTAACCCCTCCCTCACTATTTTCTGCCATCTTTCCCTGTCCAGTGTGGAGTTGCTCAGTTTCTGTAGACTAGCTCCACAACAATATACTATATCATGTAATCTTTCTCTGTGGCATCCACCTCTCCTATTCGAGCCATCCATTATGCCGAATACCAGGGTCTTTCATTCATCATTCAGTCTGCAGATATGCCTGAATAGCTGTAACTTGCTTTGTGTAACCTTCTGCAGTTGGTTCTCTTTTGGCTGTATCTTCCCATAAAATTTCTCGTTGGTGACCTGCATCCATCATATTCTCAGCATCTCTCTGTAAAAACTACTCTCAAATACCAATATCTTTCTCTTTGAATCTTACATTATCAGCCGTATCTCACATACAACATGCTGCTGAATACACACTTTTTCACGACACTCAGCTTTGTTCCTAAGCTAATTGCTCTGCTTTTCCAGATCTTATCCATAAACTTCAAACACACTCTTGCTTTTGTCATTTGAGTTTATATATTCTTCTTACAGTCTAGATCATACATTATGCAGCTCTGCAGATATGTGAACAGATCTACATTCTCTAGTTTGATCCCATCTACACTGATCTTCCTTCCTATTTCTTAGCTCCAAATACTATTGTTTTTGTTTTATCAATCTCCATAATCTGTCCATACCACTTCCCTTCCTTTTTAGCGCTTGTGCCATTCTCTTCACCTTCCTTGAGGATTAACTGTATCATCCATGAACCTCAAGTTGTTGATTCTCATCCGTGCACAGATATCCCTTCTACCTCTTCCTTGATCTTGTCCATCACTCTTTCTAGGTGCATGATGAGGATAGTTGGCGAGATTGGATCTCCTTGTCTCATGTCTCTACTCATTCTAAACCAACTTCCCAACCCTCCACATGTTCTCACCACTGCCTCTGCATTATCACTGATATCCTTCAACAACTGTATCAGTCTGCTATCCTCTCTGTATGACTTCAACACCGTCCAAGTCATTTTCTGATCTATACTGTCAAATGCCATCTGAAAATTGATGAAGCAATTTTAGAGATTCTTGTGTCAAGCCTTTTGTGCTATTAGTCTTACCGCCAGTATCTGCTGTATCTTTCCTGAATCCCACTTGCTTATCTGCTAGATGTTCTTCTATCTGCAGTCTCAGTCTCTCTGTCAGTATTATCATCAGCACCATGCCTAGATGACATGTTAGGGCAATCGTTCTGTAGTTCTTGCTCTCTAATGTGCTTCCTTTCTTGTGCATTGTTACTAGCACAGATCTTGTCCATTCCTTAGGTACCTTCCATTCTTTTAGTGCTATATAACATAGTCAATGTATTTCCTGAATCATACTTTCTCTGCCATATTTGATCATCTCTCCTGTGATCTTATCATTTCCAGGGCTCTTGTTTTTTAGTCGTTTCACTGCTGTTTCTACTTCCTCCTCTGAAATATTGGTCTTGCTCTAGATGCTCAGAGTAGATATCTCTTTCAGTTCTTCAGTCAGTCCTTCTGAGACATTTGGGTCCAACTGTGCTTTGTGCATATCACTGCAATATCTCATCCATCACTCCACAACCTTCTCCTTATTCATGAGCACCTTGTTGTTCTGGTCTTTGATCACCATCTGCTTCAGCTGCCAGTTCTTATTAATATTCCTGATCATCTTATACACCTCACTGGTCTTACGCTCACCTTAGTACTTCTCCATACCTTCACACTGTTCCTCTAATTATTTCACCTTCTCCTCTCTGGCTGTTTTCCTTAACTTGTTGCATTTCACTCTGTATTGCTGTTTTGCTTTCTTGAAACATCACTTCTAATCTTCAGTGCTTTCTTCTCTTGGACCAAGTTCAGTGTCCTGAGTAATTCACTTCTTATTGATCCTCTTCTTCCAGAACTGTCTGCTCAATTGCCTCTTCTATTGCCATGGCTATCCCTTCAACTCTCTTATCTAGGTCTTTCACTGTGCCAGCATTACTGATCTTCTCTTAGAGTGCTGCTCTATATGCATTCCCTATTCTTCCTCATCTAGCCTTGCCATCTCTCTTCTTTTCTTAAACTCTGTCTTACACTTTCTCTTGAGTTTCATATTAGTGTTTGTGATCACTAGACTGTGGTCTGAGTCTATATCCTCTCCTTGGACAGTTCAGCTCTGCTGTACTGATGTTACCCACCTTATTCTAATTAAGATATATCTATCATGTTCTTGGACTTCCTGTCATTCAATCGCCATGTCCACTTCTTACAGTCCTTTTGTTGGAATCTTATGTTGCAGATCACCATGTCATGCTCCATAGCAGACTTCAGTAGTTTCTTGCCTCATTCATTTCTTTCTCCATATACAAACCTTCCCATGACTCTCTCCCAACCTTCTTTATCTGTTCCAACCTTTATGTTCCAATCTCCTCCAATGAACATCATATCTGTCTTTGGTATTTCCTCCAGTGTCTTTGTCAAGTCTCTATAGAATATCTTTTTAGGTGACAAATCTGAGGAACTCTCCCAGATTGAAGTGACATTAGAGGAGGTTTTGGAGTTAATTGATAAGCTGAATAGTAACAAGTCTCCAGGACCAGACGGTATTCACCCAAGGGTTCTGAAAGAACTCAAATGTGAAATTGCGGAGTTATTAACAGTGGTTTGTAACCTATCCTTTAAATCCGCTTCCGTACCCAATGACTGGAAGTCGGCCAATATAACGCCAATATTTAAAAAAGGCTCCAGAGGAGACCCTGGCAATTATAGACCGATAAGTCTAACATCAGTACCAGGCAAATTAGTAGAAACAATAGTAAAGAATAAAATTGCAAAGCACGTAGAAGAGCACGAATTGTTGGGCAAAAGTCAGCATGGTTTCTGCAGAGGGAAGTCGTGTCTAACTAACCTATTAGAATTCTTTGAAGGGGTTAATAATCATGTGGACAAGGGGCACCCAGTGGACATAATATACCTAGATTTCCAGAAAGCCTTTGACACGGTCCCACACCAAAGGCTTTTATGCAAATTAGGCAGTCATGGGATAGGAGGAAAGATCCTTTCATGGATCGGGAATTGGTTAAAAGACAGAAAACAAAGGGTTGGAATAAATGGTAAATTTTCACAATGGAGGGGGGTAACTAGTGGTGTTCCCCAGGGGTCAGTTCTGCGACCGATCCTGTTCAACTTGTTCATCAATGATCTAGAAAATGAGGTAAGCAGTGAGGTGGCAAAGTTTGCAGATGACACCAAGTTGTTCAGGACAGTCAAAACCAAAAGGGATTTTGAAGAACTACAAAAAGATCTTAGCAAACTGAGTGATTGGGCAGTAAAATGGGAAATGAAATTTAATGTGGGTAAGTGTAAGGTAATGCACATTGGAAAAAATAACCCAAATTACACATAAAACGTGATGGGGTCAAATTTAGCTACAACAGATCAGGAAAGGGATCTTGGAGTTATAGTGGATAGTTCTCTGAAGACATCCACGCAGTGTGCAGCGGCAGTTAGTAAAGCAAATAGGATGTTAGGAATTATTAAAAAAGGGATAGATAATAAGACAAAAGATATCATATTTCCCCTATATAAAACTATGGTACGCCCACATCTTTAGTACTGTGTGCAGATGTGGTCTCCTCACCTCAAAAAAGATATATTGGCATTAGAAAAGGTACAGAAAAGGGCGACTAAGATGATTAGGGGTTTGGAACGGGTCCCATGTGGGGAGAGGCTAGAGAGACTGGGACTTTTCAGTCTGGAAAAGAGGCGATTGAGGGGTGATATGATAGAGGTATATAAAATCATGAATGGTGTGGAGAAAGTGAACATAGAAAAATTATTTACCTTTTCCCATAATACAAGAACTAGGGGACACCAAATGAAATTGATGAGTAGTAGGTTCAAAACTAATAAAAGGAAATTTTTCTTCACACAGCGCACAGTCAACCTGTGGAACTCCTTGCCGGAGGAGGCTGTGAAGGCCAGGACTCTATTAGGGTTTAAAAAAGAGCTTGATAAATTTTTGCAGGTTAGGTCCATAAATGGCTATTAGCCAGGGGTGAAGTATGGTGCCCTAGCCTTCAGTACAAGGGCAGGAGATGGATGGCAGGAGATAAATCACTTGATCATTGTCTTCTGTTCTCCTTCTCTGGGGCACCTGGCATTGGCCACTGTCGGCAGACGGGATTCTGGGCTGGATGGACCCTTGGTCTGACCCAGTATGGCCATTGTTATGTTCTTATGTTCTTATCTCAGTCTCTTCCTCTGTACTGAATGACGTGGGTGCACACAGCTGAACAACCAAGATGTAAAATGGTTTTGCTTCAGATCTCACTACCATCATTCTTGCACTCACTGGTTTGCATCCTAAGAATGCTCCTCCAGCTCTTGCCTCATTCTTTGTTTCATTCCGTGATTAAATGACTTCAAAACTGCACATCTCTCCGGAGGCTGTTCAATGCATCTCTACCAGTTCAAGTATATCTCATCAGTACCTCTTGATCTCCTTTCGAAGCAGCTCTAACTTTCCAGATTTTTCAAAAGAGAAGTCTTCCATGGCGCTGGCTAGCTACAGCTGGGAGACATCCTGGCCAGTGCAATCAGAGCTCTATGCTCTCTGACTCTGGATGGTTTTAAAGGCATAAACTGCCATTGGAATGCTGTGGCAGGAAGCTGTGTGCCTGGCTGCAGCACAGGCATCACCCATGCCCCTTCATACTGTCATGGGCACATCCTCTGTGATAACTGCACCCACAGCTGACAGCTAGCAGTGCTGTGAGCTCCCCTCCACGCACTCCCTGGGGCCCTCCAGAGAGCTGCTGGAGGGTTTCTCAGAACCCCACTGGGTCAAAAAATAAAGGGCCCTGTCATGGACTGAGCCTGTGCTGTAGGACCTCCTGGGTGTCTGGGCAGGCAAGGCCATCCTAAGCAAGATCACAAGGAAGAGGAAGAATGCTCCTGCAAATGCCCAGCTTGCCCCAAGATTGGCAGCTCATGGCCACCCCACCCATCGCCTGGATCAGGTCTGGGCAAAAGTAATTTGCACAGTTAGCCTGCAGAACTCCTTGCCAGAGAATGTCATGAAGGCCAAGGCTATAGTAAAATTTAAAAAAGAACTAGATAAATTCATGGGGGATAGGTCCATCAATGGCTATTAGCCAGGATGGGCCTGGAGGGTGTACCTAGCCTCTGTTTCCAAGAAGCTGGAAATGGGTGACAGGAAATTGATCACTTGATGATTACCTGTTCTGTTCATTCCCTTTGGGGCACCTGACATTGGCCATTGGCAAAAGACAGGATACTGAGCTTGATGGGCCTATGGTCTGACCCAGTATGGCTGTTCTTATGTTCTAAAAGAACTCAGGCAGGGCTATGGGAGGGCCAGGGACACAAGTCAGGAGGACAGGGCCAGGACCCACTACCTGTCTCTGTTACAAGAAGCATCATAACCTCCTTGGGGGCAAGGACAGCTCTTCCTACCCTCCTGAACATGGCTGCAGAGGACACCCCTTCATCACTGGAACCAGAACCCAAGATGGAGGAGGAGCATCTGGGTATGTCCATCCAGTCCACATGGGTGGAGCCAGAACTGCCTTCCAACCCAGAGTCCAGCAATGGGCCCCTTGTCATCATCATGGCCTCAGAATCCTCTAGCCAGGCCATGTTGAGCAGGGCATACCTGGACCTGTTCAAAGCCCCCACAGTAAATACCCCATGTTTTGCACAGCCCAGGGCATGAGGTGGGAACCCCTGCCTCTGCCGCAGCTGGAAACAGGAAAACCATATGGCCACCAGTCCCACCCCAGACACACACTGGAGGCTGTGGCTCCCAGTTTGTGGGATGCCCACAGGCTACAGTCAGCATCCACTCCTGCTGATAGGTCCATGAGCCACACGCATGGTGGGGTTGAGGGTTGGCCCAGACTTCACCCAGTGTGTGTGCCACCCTGTGGTGTTCCCTCAGTGCCCAGAATCCCCCAGGTCCACTGACTGAACAGATGGGGATCTGCAGCAGTACGCCTGCTCCCACTGGCACCTTGAGGTTCCTGCGTGGCAGTGCCTGCCATGCAAGGAACACATGCCTGTGCTTCCAGGACATCCCTGGCCTGGGGGTTCAGGTGGGAGCTGCTTCCTACAGGGGGTGGGGGACACAGCCCTCAGGGCTGTGTTGCAGGTATGGCTGCAGGTATGGCTTAATGCCTCTCTCTCTCTCTCTCTCTCTCTTCTCATCCTTACAGCTGTGCCATCCAAGGGCTGGGCATCCCCCTCCACACACTACCAGGGGTGGCCAGCCCTGTGCCTATTCTAGATCCACAAAGTCTAGGAGGAGTGGAGGAGAGGGCTGGTACACAACCTCCACCAGTGCCAGGGCAGGACCACAGCTGGAGGACTCGTTGGCATCCCCAGAATGATACCTTGACCTATTCAGAGTGGTGGCTGCAAGTGGAGGAGGTGGACCAGGCATGGTGGCACCAGGCTTGGGCCGAGCTGAGGTCCAGCCCAGCCAACCACCCCCCAACCCCTGCTGCCCTGCCCCCACCTAAGCTCCTCCTGGGCTTCATGGACTTTGCCCACTGACTGGTGAACATGGTGGACACTGCTATACCAGTACCCCTCCAGTCCCCCCAATTCCTAGTTGCCCCTTTCGCCCCCTGACAATCCTGAGATCACTGCATCCCCCACCCGCAGGGTTTGGAACCCGAGCATGCCTTACTTGCATGAGTATAGCCCTGATGGTGGATTTCCCCTACATCCTATTAATTTCCCATGGAGTGATAGCTGTCTGGGTAGCCAGCTTCTAGATGGCAATGCCTACACACTTGTCCACGGGTATGGCAGGCTACATATGGGTGGTCTCTCTGCTGAAGGTGGAGCTGGGCCAAGTACACAGCTCAAGGATCATGATCATCTCCTTCCCCATCCAGACGTTCTGAATCCAATGCACATCAGCCCACTTGCCCATGACCACTGGTCTCACAATCTGAGCTGGCAGTGTATCTCCACACACACCTGATTGCAAGGGTTGTGATCCTTGGCCCCTGTGGCAGGTCTGCCCCACCAGAGGAGATGGAGGGCAGCTGCAATTACCTTGGCCAGAAGCCCTACCACTGTGTGGATTCAGTGCCAGCCTGGGGTGCTGTGGGTCTATGGCTAGCAGCTTTGGGTCCCTGCACTGGCTCTGCTGTGCTTTGTGAAGCAAGGCAGACCTCAGCATGTGGAGGGAGGGCTGTTTGGGAGAGGCCTTTTAAGGGACTGCCCTGGCCTGAGCTCCGGGAAGGGCTTGCCAGCCATGAAGGCCTTTCTGCAGCTTTTCCTGGCCTGTTC
Source organism: Carettochelys insculpta (assembly GCF_033958435.1). Taxonomy (NCBI): domain Eukaryota; kingdom Metazoa; phylum Chordata; order Testudines; family Carettochelyidae; genus Carettochelys; species Carettochelys insculpta. The sequence goes on from NC_134137.1 coordinate 70,082,947, forward strand.
TTTTGAAAGAGCAGCTGGAGCTCTCTATTCACTCTCTACCAATAGAATGGATCAATTTTTCAGTCTGATTTTTGTGTGTGACTGCTATCTGTTGACAGAAGTTCTGTTGGAAGAGATTGTCTGATAGAACTTATTTTGACAGATCACTGTAGTGTAGCCCTAGGCATAGAGTAGAGGAAAAATATGTAGAGTGTTTAAAATGTTTTCAATGAATCACACTTACATTTTCCTAATTTATTTTTAAAAGAATGCTATGAAATCTGGATATTTAGGGTGGAGCTTTAAAACTCTATAGAAGTAAAATATAATGGCATGAAGACCTTGTATGGAGTGTATTACTGATAGAATGACCAGTCTGGATCAAATAAAGCCCACAGCTATGCTTCATGCTTAATTACTCTCAAAGTGATTCAAAGCCATTTGCTTGCTGTGTCTAGTCATATGTCTAAAATGATGTTCGCAAAGCTGATGAAATGATTAGAAGAGAAGCGATGAGGCTTGCAGAGATGACCACTAGCAGCACCAGCAGCTACAGAAATTTGCCTTTTGCATTTTGCTTTCACCAAAGGCACCTAGCTAGTATATAGCTGGTCTGTCAAATAAAATAAGGCCTATTGGCCCACTTACGGTAGAATGGGCACAATGTATTTGGAAGAAATCATCTGACATAAGGTGGACTCATCTGTGAAAAAAAAAAAGAGGTCATTACTGGCTTCTTCTGTGAGATGACTTGGGAAGAGGATTAAAAATGTCAAACTCTGCATGGATCCTTTAGGCTTTCCAGTTTAGCAGCTATTGGCAATGACAAGTTGCCATCTGTTAGGGAACTATTCCAGAAGAAGACTGAAGATGCTGAAGGATTCTCCCATACTAGAGTGAGCAAATTTGTTTGTTCGTACAGTCATTGGGTCTGCTGATATTTGCAAGCAAGTGTGCACATACAAACACAAGCCCTCTGCCTGAACTAGATAAGAATACCAAAGAATATATTATAATTATTTTCACATTACTCTTTGTCAGTTCAAGAAATCTGTCAATTATTCTACATATAAGCAGGACTTTTAAAACACTATGCTTTTTCTTTTCTTTTTCTTTTTCTTTTTTTCAACATCTTCCAGGAATGAAACATTGTTTCAAAAGAAATGTTATAAACATCACAGACATCACTATTAGCAGTGTTTGATTTAATACCTATTGAATGTGGAAAATATATCCATAATGTCACAGTAGCCAATCAACAGATATTATTATGTATTTACACAGTATGCATTGCTGCCAACTTCCACGATAAATATAGCAAAGTTTCCACAATCAACATAGAAAACAAAGTCCTCAGCAAATCTCTTTTATGCATGTGAAATTTAAAAAATGTCAGCAAATGAAATGTTTCCCTAAATAAGTTGATGTTTTGTAGATACCTGCATATTGCATTCTGTTCCTTACAAAACAACCAATTATGTTTTGTGGTTTTGATTATTTAAGTGTAAGGCAAATGAAATTCAATAAGAAGTTTATTCTGATGCTCTGTCAATAATGAAAATGAATTGCGGAAACCCATATTGCTTGCAGAAAAAGTCAGATGTTTGCTATGTTTATAAGCTTTTTATTAGGGCAGGTTTTGCATTTAAAAATATTCTGCAGACAGCAAGAATAACGATACTGCTGTAATGTAATCTTGGCTCATGATGCAATTAATATGAAACACTTTTAGAGGTTCTCTGAAAGTGATATTTTGAAAATGCTCTTGAGTATGAATCATAACAAATAAAAACCGTGCCCCAGACAGCATGGAACCATTTTTAGCAGGAATTGTCCCTGTTGTCTGGCAGATCTTTTTAATCTCTCTGCTTATTCCAGTGGAACTGCTTCTATAAATCTGCATTTGGTACTTTTTTCTTGTTGGGGTTACCCATTTAATAACTCTAGCAACCCCAGTAAACCTCAGACTTGTCAATATCATCCAATGCTCTTAAAAACTCAGTAATAGTTTTATTAGCCTTCATTAAAGCATGATATTTTTTGTCACTACTGGGATGAAGTCCTCACTTAGGTTATGTTTGCAAGGTGTCCTAACCTCAAAATAAACTATGAAGAATGCACTGTGCAAAATAGATAGCTTATTTTGAGTAGATTTCGAAATAGGCTATTTCGGCATGTGGTGCTGGCTAAACAGCACCGGACACTGAAATAACGTGCTAGTTCAAGGAATCCCTGTACTTCTTCTGCAATGAGGTATACATGGATGCCAGAATCACATGCTTGAAAACTCTTTTGAGACAATGGGTGCATTTCTTAAATGCGGGCAGCTATATCCTGCATTAGCAACCGCCATGTAGATGTAACCTTAGAATCCAGTTCCCACCAAAATCAAAGCCAAAACAGACTTTGATTTCAGTGGGAGCAGGATTTGGACTTCAGGCAGTGTCTTTAATTAGGTACCTATTAGAAAAGCAAACAGAAAGTTCCCATGTTGTTTAAACCTTCCTCACCATGTACAAATCTTCATTTATAGCTCAGATACTCAACAAGGCTCAAATGTAGTAGTTTGGATTTCCAACAGCTGCCAATCTGACTAGAGATTTCTGTCTCCAGAAATTCAGAAAGGTAAGTTCAATTCTACTGTAAATCCTATCTTTTCTATTTCTTTCTTTTCATTCATTTCAAAATACCTGTCTCCATCACTGCCATCCATTAAAATTCTTCATGCCGTCTCCTAACTTCAAGCAAGGCTATTCATGCTGTGAACCTGGATGACCAATGCTCTTTCACTTGCAGATGGACTCTGCTGAATGGGTTGCCTTGTGATTTACTAGCATCCTCCCCCAGAGTCACAGCCATCTCTTTGCTAATGAGGCTAGTTTTCCCCAATGTAGGAAATGTGCTGCTGCTGTCATTTAGTGGCTTTCTCTTGACTTTTAAGTCACTGAAGCCGTGTCTACACGTGCACGCTACTTCGAAGTAGCGGCACTAACTTCGAAATAGCACCCGTCGCGGCTACACGCGTCAGGCGCTATTTCAAAGTTAACTTCGACGTTAGGCGGCGAGATGTCGAAGTCGCTAACCTCATGAGGGGATCGGAATAGCGCCCTACTTCGACGTTCAACGTCGAAGTAGGGACCGTGTAGACGATCCGCGTCCCGCAACGTCGAAATTGTGGGGTCCTCCATGGCAGCCATCAGCTGGGGGGTTGAGAGACGCTGTCTCTCCAGCCCATGTGGGGCTCTATGGTCACCGTGTACAGCAGCCCTTAGCCCAGGGCTTCTGGCTGCTGCTGCTGCAGCGGGGGATTCATGCTGCATGCACAGGGTCTGCAACTCGTTGTCGGCTCTGTGTATCTTGTGCTGTTTAGTGCAAGTGTATCTGGGAGGGGCCCTTTAAGGGAGCGGCTGGCTGTTGAGTCCGCCCTGTGACCCTGTCTGCAGCTGTGCCTGGCACCCTTATTTCGATGTGTGCTACTGTGGCGTGTAGACGTTCCCTCGCTGCACGTATTTCGATGTGGTGCTGCGCAACGTCGATGTTGAACATCGACGTTGGCAGCCCTGGAGGACGTGTAGACGTTATTCATCGAAATAGGCTACTTCGATGTAGGCTTCACGTGTAGACGTAGCCTGAAAGTGTTTTCCTGTCAATGCTTTGCCTTCTTTTGATGTATGGAGGGCATTATGAGATCGATATGGGATAGCATTTGATAAACCTTCTTTGTCATTTTCCTTTTTCTTTTTCTTTATTTGTCCTTGACTAACACATCATGTTCAAAACCGAGTCTGTCTGATTGCTTGTGATGATCTCATTAGTGATGAAGAAACATGGTATTTCCATTTATGCTTCCTTTATCTCCCATACTGGATAACTTTTAACACCACCTTTATGGGTGTTATGTAACTGCAGTCAAGCAGATGGTATTTTTTGCAGGGGATCCTGAATCAGTAAAGGGCCAGAAAGGGACTCTTCACACTAAGTTAGCTAGACTTCTGTCGGGGAGATCCATACTATTTAAGTGGCAGGTTTTAGGTGCAGATGGGTGACAGAACTTACCTGATTAAAATGGCTTTGAACTATACACGTATTTGAAGAATAAATGCATCCCTGTGGAAAAAAAGAAAGAAATGCTGATATTAGTAAGAACTTCATGAACTAGATGGTGTTTGACCTTCCTGCACATATGCGTGGGGAGATTGAGGAAATGGCAGGGGGCAATGAAGAGTATAGGGAGACCTAACTGTGGTGTATTTTTTGAAAATTTGCACCAAGTTCCCTGTAGGTATGCCTGGTTGTACCTGACCTATTATTCGAAGCAGTAGCGGTAGAGTTCATAGCTGATAGCCTGTTTGTCAGTCTTCCAGTCAGTAGCATGTGAAATCATTTCTCTCTTCACTTTATGTCTGACAGAAATGTAACAGCAGGTGAAAGGTGACATCTCACATGAAACCAATTGATGCTACTGACCTGGGGAAGGAAGGAAGAAATAGCGTGCAATGAACGTTACAGAAATATTACAATAACTGCTAGACTTACAACCACAACTGCAGCAAATGTTTCTTTGCCATATCTACCACCACTCTGAGGCATAGGGATATTTTGTTAACACTTCAGCATGAGTCGGTGAGCTTACCTGTGGAAATACATCTTTGTGATCAAATATCAGGAGGACCCTTTAAAGGTAAATGAGTGGAAAAAAATAGCTGTGGTTCTGTCAGGAAAAAGAAGATCTGTTCTTTACTTGTCCTCATGACCATGAAACATTCTGTAAGGTGTTCCAATATCTCGTTTGGACAATGTACTATTTGCTGGGGGCTAGAATTTACTCCACTTATACCTCTTGACAATATTGTTGCCTTGAGTGCTAAGGAACCCAGGTGAGTCTGCTGTGGCACCCTTTTATAGTACAAGGTAATATTGTGTAAAGCCCAATGAAGTGAAGGGTTCTCATTCAGGCCTTAGCCCTCATCCTATCAAATTCTATTAGCTTTGTGTACGTGGGACTTATCTTCTTCCCTCCCTATTGCTCTTATTGTAGGGCCAAGAATGCCTTTTTTGAAGAGTGGCCTCTCCTTGCCAGCATGACAGTGCATTCATAGTAGGTGTAACATCATGTTGGTGAGGGTGTAGAAATGAGCTCTTCAAAATGGTTTCCTGTGTCTGTGATACCAGACAAAACTATGCAGGCTGCATCTGCACTAGCAAGTTCTTTCACAAGATTTTTTGAAAGAAGGGGGCTCTTCTGAAACAGCCCATAGACAGTCTACACACAAACAAAGCATTCTTTCAAAAGTAAATAGAAAGAACGTGGTGCTCCTTTCAAAATTTCCTTTCCTGTTCGAGGAAGACCGCCCATTTCAAAAGCTTCTTTTAAAAGAAAACATGCATAGATGCCCTGCAGGGCCCTTCTTTTGAGAAAAAAAGACTTCATTTTCTATCCCTGGCCTGTTCTTTCAAAAGCGTGGGGTCTGGGTGAATGCTTTCTTTCAAAAGAGCAGATCACTCTTTTGATCTGCATTTTTGCGTGTGGATGTGCTTTTTCGAAAGAAGCTATTTTGGAAGAGATCTTCTGGAAGAGCTTCTTTTGAAAGATCTCTGGAGTGTAGACACAGCCCCAGAGTCTATGTCTATACTATCCTCTTCCTTTTAGAAGGGGCATAGTAATAAGCAAGTTGGGAAGATGCTAATGAGATGGGGGCTTTTTGAAAGGACCCCTGGACTTCGAAAGCCCTTTCTTCCTATTTGGTTTGAGGAAGAAAGGGCTTTTGAAATTTGGGGGGGGTCCTTTCAAAAGGTCCCCATCTACATGGGCAGCATACAATTCAAAAGCAGCACTTTAGAGTCCCACACAGCCACCATTATGCTAATGATTTGCTGCATATTCATGGCAGAGCCTCATTAGTATCTTCCCAACTTGCTCATTACTATGCCCCTTCCAAAAGGAAGGGACTAGTGTAGACATAACCACAGTTTTGTCTCAGTACTGAATAGGTGACAAAACTTGGCAAAGAGGACTATATGGTTTATAACCAGGCAATTGACTTGTCTATACCATGGGGACTAAAACAGGATGAAGTCTTTCTCTGGATACCTATTAGGAATAATAACTAAAGATTTCTTATGATTTTAAGAATTGCCAGAGCCACTTAACAGGACGTTAAAATACAGAATGGCATACAGCCTAAAAGAAACTGCAACATTAATTATCATGACTGAAATTAAATATAAACAATTGAATCTCTATTTTCAAAAGTATTGGGCTGCTGGAACAGAGTGACAAATTCTAATGAATGTCCTTAATGATTTTACAGTGAGATAAATCATGTGTGAAAGTAAGGTGGTTATAAAAGACACTTACAGTGTAGTATGAATGCTAAATGAATCCAGACATCCTTATAATCAACATCAGTAACAGTACCATAACTAATTTGACTGCTTCAGAGAACAACCTAATAAAGTGTACCAAAAAAAAGAATCCATGGCCTCAGAAATGTTGCTTTTTAACATAGATTTCGTTTCAATGCTGACTAAAATGGTTACACAAGTAACATGGCACCATTTACTAAGAGAAGCAAATCCCATTTCTATTAATTCCTTTGTCCTGTCAGAGCAAAATCCCTTTACATATATATAGGGTGGAATGATTTAATTAGGGAGATACAAGAAACAGAAGCCAAAGGAATCTTAATTATTAACCACAAATTATCTCTTGGATGCCAAAATCCAAGATCACATCAAAGAACTTCCAAGATTTTATATCTGTATCACTATTCCTACAGGCTGTGTCTACACCTGCAATTCATCTTTGAAAAGAGGCATGCAAATGAGGGAAATTGAAAATGCAAATGAGGTGCATATTTACATATCTGACACTCCATTTGCATATTCATCTTTTGAAAGAGATTCTTTCAAAAGAAGAAAAGCAGTGCAGATGCTACTCTTTCGAAAGTAAACCCCATCTTTGAATGAGTAGCTTCGACACTGTTTTTCTTCTCTCAAAAGTTCTTTTGAAAGAATATGCGAATATGTGCCAGATATGTAATTTTGAACCTCATTTGCATTTTTGGTTTCCCTCATTTGCATGCTTCTTTCAAAAGTGGAATGCAAGTGCAAACACAGCCATAGAGTGGTGGAGGCATTATGCAAAATAAAAATGTAGAAAGGAGCAAGTGAGTGATAAGATCTCTTAGGTGGAGGCTGTCTTTTGGTACAGTTTCTGTATAGCTCTTAGTATGAGCGCTAGATATTACCAAAATAAAAAAAAATAGTATCCAAGGTAGTGGGAATATTTAAGCATATGGAATACCTCAGGCGATTTTTTGTTTTGTTTTGTTGTTTTTTGTTTTTTGTTTTTTTTTTAAACCATGTCCTATGACCAGGGATTTCTCCTTAATTTTATCCAGTAGACTGAGGTGAAGTACCTTCTGCCACAGGCTGCACATGGTTCATCAGAATTAGCCCCTGACAGACCTCCAGATGGTTTGCTTACCAAAGTGTCTACAGGTACAAATGTTTGCAGGTACCCATGACCACAGTTTACTTTTTGCAAACAATGGAAGCTTCAGGAAGCAATGTGAACCAGGCCACCTCTTTCTGAAGCTCCCATTGGCTGGAAGCAGTCACTGGGAGCTGGGAGCAGTTGTGCCTGTGGATGATGTGGTAAACAAGCCATCTGGTGGCGCCAGTGGCTAACCATGATGAACTCCATGCAGCCTGGGGGTCTTAGATTCCCCACCACTTCAGTAGGGAAACCACATATTCTAGCTTCCAAAATGCACTTTTAAAAATTATGCTTTCCTGTAAACTTGATAGGATAAAATTAGTTGACTTCAGTTCCTCAAAAGAGGCAAGACCATTTTTTTCTCACAACGGCTATTAAGTGTGGAAGGAATATGTTTGCTATGCCCATCTGTCCCCACCACACATCAATTCCCATGATTATCTTTCTCACAGGCTACATCTACACTAGCTCCAAACTTTGAAATGGCCATTCAAATGGCCATTTCGAAGTTTACTAATGAAGCGCTGAACTGCATATTCAGCGCTTCATTAGCATGCGGGTGGCCACGGCGCTTCGAAATTGACGCGGCTCGCCACCGTGCGGCTTGTCTCGACGGGCCTCCTTTTCGAAAGGACCCAGCCTACTTCGAAATCCCCTTATTCCCATGAGCAGATGGGAATAAGGGGACTTAGAAGTAGGTGGGGTCCTTTTGAAAAGGAGCCCCATCAGGATGAGCTGAGCAGCGGCGAGCCGCATCAATTTTGAAGCACCATGGCCGCCCACATGCTAATGAAGTGCTGAATATGCATTTCAGCGCATCATTAGTAAAGTTCAAAATGGCAATTTGCGTGGTCATTTCGAAGTTTGGGGCTAGTGTAGACACGGCCACAATGGTTGATCCCTGTACCTTTTCAGTCAAAGTGCACATCTACACTTTAGACACTGCATTAGGTACAGCTGCACCACAATAGTGCTTAAGTGAAGATGCTCTGGTAATAGAGGTTCTCATGTTCACAGACTGAATCCACCTCCCTGAAGGCAGGAACTGTCCCTGAGTGGTGGCAGTGCTATCTGCAATGGGTGTTAGGTCAGTATAGTTGCATCATTCAGGGAATGTGAATTTTCACACCCCTTAATGATGTAATTATAACAGTATAGGTCTCTTGTGTAAACATGGCCAAAGTAACATGTCAGTTTAATATTAAGTTGGTTCAGATGTTATCTTGTTGCCCTGAGTTTCTCTTTGGACTCAGAAACCACAGGAATTCCCCTTTAGCAATTTCCTCTTGTTAACAATTAAAGCTGGGTGCAAATGTCTGGACAAAACTTTTTGCCCCAAAATTTGGGGCTTCTGAAATATTTCACAAATGGATGTAGAATTTACCAAGTTATTTCAGTCATAATTTCTTTCGACATTTTCAAAATGAAGCCTATTGATTTTCCAGTTTCAAATGACTTTTCATCTGACAGTCAATTTCAGTTCTATTTTGAAGTTAGAAATTGTTCAGAAATTGAACATTTAACTTTAGACCTACAAAACGTTTCATTCAACCCAAAATTTAATGTTTAGTTTGGCCAGCGAACCAACCAACCAACCAACCAACCAACCAAACAAACAAAAACGCAGTTATTTGGCCAACTCTATCAAGGTGTGAAATGTATTCACTCCTCAACAAACTTTAACATGTAGGTTCATTCCACTGAGGTAAGAAGACACACGAGTTTCATCTTGATTCTTTAAAGGCTAGTGAGTGACCTGAACTGTGGGCTCAGGTAAGATAGTAAGAGATCCCCTTACCTGTAACTGAATAGGATCTGTGTGTTATTCGACTCACCTGGAATAGGGTGAGGGGGCTTGATCAAGGTAGAGATGTAGAATGTTCTGTCATGGTGCCACTCCCTCACTTGTTGTCCAATACATCTTAGCTGACATGTGACGCTGAGAATGGGAAAGCTGTCAACATTTGCTGCAGATACAGGCAACCAATAAGATATTACTCTCTTACATGGACTAAACTGTGTCCGTCAGGACTACTCCTGAGGTTATGTAATGTACATGCCACCCTTTTCTCAGATCAGTCACAATATGTCACTCCCAGTTCAATTTTACACTCTAAAGTGCACGTATGATATGTAGGAGTGTCCTATACAGTAGAGTATCTGTTTTTTCATCCAGTTTCTTCACTTGATCCTCTGACCACTCAATGGTCTTTTGAAACCATTTGTTGGTCACCGTGCAAGTGCAGCAAATTGGTCAAGATTTGCATCATAAGATGACATCACTGTTTCTCGTTTATTTACTTCCTGAAATGATCCTTCCAAAGCATTTGCGAATTCATCTGACTCAGCTGATGATGCTGGCGTTTGGCTCTCTGAGGAAGGTAGGCTATGATTGGCACCAGTCCCGGTTTCTGCAACAAAACCTTCACAACAAATAAGTCTAATCATTCTCTTTTTAGTTTGGGCTTTTACTTAAATTGTATAAATAATTTGGGCCTCTAATTAGCCCTCGTATTGTATCAAATGAAACAATTTGGACAGCTTTGTCAGGAAAAAACTCGTCAACCAAACAAATTTCTCAAATACAAGTCCTTGCTCTCAGTTCAGGAATTACATCCTTCCCCATTTCATCATCTTTATGGTTATTTTATTTAATTTTTTTTTTTTAGGTCTTTGTCTGGGCCTGATTATCATGGTATCTGAGCACCTCACAATCTGAATCTGTAGTTTATCTTTCCTCAAAACACCCTTCTGAGGTAAGGAAGCGATATTATATCCCACTTGTAGATGGGAAACCATGAAAAGAGAGGCTAAGGGACAGATTTTAAAGGTATTTAGGTTCCTACGGATGAAGATTTTCAAATCATCTAACTGCTGTTGAAACACTTAATCACAGCCATGCTAAAAGTGTACAGAAGAGCAGTGAAATTGAATTTGAATCACCTACATGCCAGGGTATCTTATGAAACACTGGAACATCCTTTCTCTCCTGTTAGCATGAAGTGTTTGGAAGCTAGGTTGTAAATGTGCATTTCCTTATATCAAATGGCATCGCAAAAAGGTTATATTTTCATTTCTCAGTGCAAATTATTCATCATGACTAATGTTCAGAAAATTCTAGCTTTTTTCCTGTTTGTGAATTATATGCCAAAAACTTACAATTTTCATTGATATATTCATTATTTTAAGTTACTCATCAAAGAATTTTGGAAAATGAATCTTAATCTTCTGGTTAGTTATGATTAAGCATCATATTCACATGATGGTTCTGTTTTCTGATTAGTTACATGTATTATTTCAGCTACATACAGAGGAAGGTATTGTACTTCATCTTCCTGCACAAATTGTTCCATGAACTTTGGTGACATCTTTCACAGAGGGTCAGAATCTGGCCCTGTGAATCAGATTTGTAGTTTAAAAGCTTGAATTTGTACTGGAAAATTTTTGCCTTTATATTGACTTAAGATGTGTTGTGAGAACATTTCTGACAGAATATTCACAGAAAGCAAAGGCATGCAAAAAAGCTTGAAGTGAATTCCACTTATTTAGTGCAGTGGATATTACTGAAAACTGGAGATGCTTGTTTGGCTTTAGTGAAAAATGCTACCTTTGCTAACAGTTTAAGAGAATTACATTGGTTTCATAACCATTTCCTGTCATTTACATTCGAGTTATTTATATTCCTGGGCACAAGATTTTGTAACTTAAATGTAAGAAAATTTGAGAGAATTTGCTGTATAATTTTGAGGTGGGAGAAACAGTATGAACTCAGCAAGGTGACTGGAAAGAAAGGGAGGAATGCCATTTAAGAAACAATGAGAATAACCAGCTAAATATTCTTTTTTCTTCTTTTTTGTGTGTTTGGAGGAAGCAGAGCTATGGCTTGTGAATTCTACAACTGACAATGTGACACAGAAATTGAGGGCCATAAAGGAATCTCATATAATCATGTAAAGAAAATATTATTTTAATATATTATTAAGAAAATGGGAATCCTGATTTGAGTTTTGTAATTGAAGTCTTGATTCGGCAAAGTACAAAACTACACAGATGTACTCATGCTGCTCTTCTTACCCCCACAATATCCTCGATTAATTGCACACTTGAGGACAGGGATGTGCAATAAGTGGCCCATGGGCTGGACATGGCTTGCCTGGGGTAGCTGCTCGTGGGCTGCCAGTGCTTTTTTACCTGCACACACCCTGGCAGACCTTCTTACAGTTCCTGCTGGCCAATAATCACTGTTCCCAGCCAGTGGGAGCTGTTGGAAGTGGCACAGACTGAGATGTCACTTCCCACAGATACCACTGGCTGGGAATGGCAATCTGCAGCCAACAGGAACTACAAGTCGCTGTATCTGTGGACACACAGGTAAGTAAAGCACTGGCAGCCCACAAGGGCCTAGCCCTGGTGAACTGTACCCAGCCACTTATTGAAAACCTCTGCTCTAGGAGAACCCATCCTTACTCAGTTTCTAGGCTCAAGGTGCTGCCTCCTAAATTTATCCACCCCAACCTTTTCCCAGTTCCTAAGGCTCTGGTAAAAATCTCCTCTCTTTACCTTTTGGTGGGCTCTGGGCTCTATTCCTCTATGAGCTCTGAGATCCACTGCTCTCTGAGCTCCAGACAAACACACTTACCCTTGGGGCTAAGGAAGTAATATTTTGCTGGTTTGAAGGGACTTTGCCCAGTGAAGAATCTTAAACATCTTCTATTTATTTTGTTTTAAAAACAGTAAATAAAAGCAGTCCTGTAGCACCCTAGAAACTAACAAATATATTTATAGGCAATAAGTTTCTATGGGTTAGATCTAATTACATCTAGGTAAAAATACAAGTGGAAAAATAGCAATGAAGGCATGGTTCAGGTCTCCTGTAGACAAATAAGGAAGAAGAGGTTGATTAGGCATTTTTTAAGCAGCCATAACTTAGTTATCGATTTTTGTGTTTTTTGATATTCATGCATTTAAAAAAAAAACCTATGGGGCTCATGTAGAGACATAAGTACTATAATTTATTAAAGGTCTTGATGGATTTTCCATCACTGGCAATTTTAAAAAATCATGATTGGAATTTTTTTTTTTCTAAAAGATTTCAGTTAGGAATTAGTTTGGAGAAGTTCTATGCTCTGTGATACACAGGAAGTCAGAGTAGAGTATCACATAATCATACCTTCTGGCCTTGGAATGTATGAATCTGTGAAGTTAGTGAATCTCTCAATAGTCTTTAATGCTTTTGGTTCAGACCCTAAGGCCGCATCTGCACTATCAAGTACTTTAGAAAAACCCTTCAAAAGAAGAGGGTCTTTCAAAACAGGCCGTGGAATTTCTACACACAAAATACATTCTTTTAAAAATAAGTTTGAAAGAACATGGAGCTCTTTCGTAAGCACTCTTCCACTCCCTTTTCAGGAAGAGTGCCTTCTTTCGAAAGACTGTTTCAAAAGTAAATGTATAGACAATCTGAGGGCCGCTCTTTCCAAAGAGAAGTCCTCCATGGTACTGGTCAGCTGGAGCATGAAGATGCCCTGCCAGCACTAGGGGGTCTCTATGCTCTCTGCTGCTGGCCACATTTAAAGATGTTGCAGGAAGCTGAGAGTGTGCTAGCAGCAGCAAACCTACAAGCCTGCAGCAGTATGCCCATGACTCACCCAACACCCCTGGACACCCTATGGACAGCAGCCAGGAACCCTGAACACCCCAGGATCTCCTTGAGCCAGCAGAGGGCTCCCAGGATCCCAATAAGGGCCCAAAAAAGAGGGCCCTGTCATGGACTGAGGCAGAGGTGCAGTACCTCCTCAGCCTGTGGAAGGACAAGAAGGTCCTCTTACAGACCAGCTGCCAGTGCTAGAACGGCATGGCATTCGGCTACCTCTCCACCCACTTGAGTGCCCAGGGGCACTCAACCTGCATGCTGAACCAAGTCCGCTCCAAAGTTAAGAAACTAAGGCGGGCCCACAGCTGGGCATGAGGTGCAGCCAGCCGCTCAGGGACAGTGTCCACCAGTTGCCCCTCATTATGTGCAGCTGGACCACCTCCTCAGACCAAAGGAGGCAGCCTCTCAGTAGTGAATTTTTTTCAATATTATTCTAATACTTGGTGTGTAATGAGAGAGACTAGAAGAAGGAATACTGGACTGGAGAACTCTAAATTGAGTGGAAAAATGTACATTTTTTTCTTCAGCTACACACACACACACACACACACACGATAGGAAAAAAAGCCAAAGGCAATGTGCTAGAGGATTATTGTAGGGATTAGCCAGTAAAATCTTAGTTCACAGGAGCTAAGCCTCAAGGAACAGAATGTGACAGTGGTAGAGAAACAATGACAGGAGACATCATTCTGACATCCATGAAGCATAAGCAATGCTGTGATGCAAAGAATCCATTTTTAACAATACTTTCCAAACACCCACCACAGAAATGTTGTTTTAAAAGACAGAAAGCTTCTCGCCAGACCAACAGAGTTCAAGAAGGGCTGCTGAGGAGAAGTGAGCAAACACAGAGAAAAGGCACATGAGTATAAGGGGAAAAAAAAGCTAAAGAGAAAAATGATCAGAGATAATGATTATAAAGCACAGATTCTTCTACTCTTGCTCACATCGACTAATAATTTACTTGCCATGTAGTCCCACTGGTGTTAAGCTACTACTCAGTGGGTTAATCTACACTTGCCCCCAACTTCAAAGGGGGCATGTTAATCAGGGCGACCAGAAATTACTGAAGAAGTGCTGTGGTGAATATACAGCACTTCATTAGGCTAATTCTCCCCTGCGGCAACTTTGAAGCTTCAAAATTCGAAGTGCTGGCATGAGTGTAGCTGTGGGTACTTTGAAGTGCCCATGATATTCCAAAGTCCCTTTACAAAAATTTGAGGACTGAAGGCACTTCGAAGTAGCAGGGACACTTCGAAGTACCTGCAGCTACGCACATGCTGGCACTTCGAAGTTTGAAGCTTCGAAGTTGCTACAGGGGAAAATTAGCCCAATGAAGTGCTGCGTGTTCACTGCAGCACTTCACTAGTAATCTCCCATTGCCCTGATTAACATGCTCCCATTGAAGTTGGGAGGCAAGTGTAGACCCAGACAATAGGAGGCAGAGTGGCATAACCTAGTTCCAACACATTAACTAATGCAAGCTAATTATAGAGTCTATGATTTTCGTTGTCACTTAACCTACACAGCCAGGTATGGGTGCACAAACAATACCAACTTCAGGCATGACACACAGGCCTTCAGTCCAGGCATGCATGAGGTAAGCAGGTGCTGTATGGCAAGAGGTGATGTAAATAGCTGGCATAGGAAGCCCTTTGCATCACATAACACTTTTGACTGGCCTTACAAAATTCAGAAGCTATGCTACATATTCATGAGTGCAGTTTCCTGGCACTTTATATTGTCAACTAAGGTACACACATAGAACACTCTTGTAACACACAGTGACCACTGCTGCCCCTCACAGCAACTGAGTAATGCCCATCTTGTTTCCAATGCATTGACTGGTGACAATACACACACAAGTCTTCCGGAAAAGTCAAAAATTTAGCTCTGTGGTTGGGGGCAGCCCTTATTGATGGCATCACAAATTATATCTGTTTTCTGCAAAAGGACTTTTACCTGCAACAAGCCAAGAAATTTATGGTTTCAAAATAATTTATATATGGAGATATACCTATCTCATAGAACTGGAAAGGACTTTCAGAGGTCATTGAGTCCAATCTCTTGCACTTGTAGCAGGACCTATTAGCATCCCTAACAGGGTTTTTTAATGTATTTGCCCCAGATCCCTAAATGCCCTGCCCCCTCAAAAGGGTTGAACTTACAAACCTGGGTTTAGCAAGCCAACAGTCAAACCACTGAGCTCTCTCTCCCCTTAAAGTTTGCAGCCCATAAATATAAGGAAATTCTTCTTATTGTTTGACCATTTGTCATGATAGGATGATCATTTCAGTTTCCTATTGAGCTGGTGATTAAATTGGATTTTTAATAATTAAATTAATCTTTATTTTTCTGTTCTTTTTGGCTGGGCGTCAGAAGGGAATTTTTTGTTTATTTAAGTTTGCATAGGAAAGCCTGAAGCAATATGTAAATGAAACTGTTTATCATTTTAGATTAATATTTAGGTTTTTATTTATTTTCATTCAGTTAAGACCTAGAATCTAATTTTCCCATATCTGCTTGCTTTCTTTAATGATATATGTAGCAAAAATATGTTTAATTTTCCAATTGTGTACCATTGTGCTTTTACACTCATTTTACACCTACTTTATGCTGAATTTGGAACCGATTCATAGTAGAATGACTTCATAAACAGAGATTTCTTGTGCCTCAGAGAAGCATGTTACTGGATGTTTGTTTAAGCAGCAGGAGGTGGCACATTTGTCGATGTACACCATTTGTTGTATTATTAAGACAAACAGAGGTGTGTACTTATTATGTGCAAGGTAATTCCAGTTCATTGCCACTGTTCAAATTTTGGCAGCCATCACTTTTGGATTCAGATTTGTAGCATATGCAATGTGGCATTAAATCCAAAAGGAGAAAAATTATGGAAAATAGGATCATGTCAGCGTCATTAAGCAGGCTTATTTCACAGACACCATAGCTGGCCTGTTTTGCTCTTTCCAGCATATTACCACTTGGGGGATATACTCCTCACAACTCAGAGGAGGCTGACATGGATCAGCAGGAATGTGACAAGGTCGGTCCATCTTTATTGTAAACATTCAGAAGTAGATTTCTTAAGGCAGAGGTTAACCATGGATGTAGAATTACTGAGAATACCTGTGCATTTAGTATGCAAACTCCTGTGCTCTGAGAGCTAATAGCTGGCAAGCAGAACATAGGGATTTGCAGTTAAGTTATTAAACTGGAGCTGTGGTTTAGTAATTATATAGGATATTAAAAAGTTTGGTTAAAACCATTAGGGAATGGAACTGTCAATGGAGCCAAGCCTGTTAACAATGCCCTCTCTGCCCCAAATTCCCTTCACCTCCCTAATGTAGGGCAAAGCAACTCATATGAATTTCGGTCTCATTTATTCAGAGTTACTTGAGATTTGCACTCATGTAAACAAGATCAGAAGCTTTCTAGTGGGAGAAGGAAAATGGGCATAAATGGTACAGGAGCTTAAGAATTTAATTTCTAATGACTGTACTAAGTGTAATTTAATATTAACAGAGAGGTAGCCATGTTAGCCACTCTGCACTGGACAGGGAAAGATCGAAGGAAATGGTGCGAGAGGCATCAGACACCAACAGGCGCTGAGCCCATGGTTATTGATGATGATGATGATGATGATGATGATGATAGCTGCATTTGTCTGTACTTCAACAAAACAAAACAGCCGACATGTAGCACTTTAACAAAATGATTTGTTTGGTGATGAGCTTTCATGGACAGACTCACTTCTTCAGATCAATTTCATTTCCAATATAGAGTAACATTTATAAGTACATAAGACCAAAGAGAAAACAGAATTGCAATAAAAACTGTTCATACTATGTGTTAATGTGTCAAATTTGAATATATACTCTAAGTCAGAAATCTCTCACTCTAATCCGTTGTTAAATTCTCTATGTTCCAGGACACAAATTCTCAGGTCTTTAATAGAATGGCCAGCTCCATCAAAGTGTTCACTGACAGGCTTATGTATATTGAGTTTGTTGATGTCTGCTCTGTGTCCATGTATTCTTTGGCAAAGGTTTTGCCCAGTCTGTCCAATATACTTAGGGACAGGTCATTGTTGGCCCATAATGCCATATATAATGTTGCTGGAAGTGCACGAGAATGTGCCTTTGAAGCTGGAACTAACATGGTTGAATCCAATGATGGTATCCCCAGAATAAATATGTGGACAACATTGGCAGCTGGGTTTGCTGCAAGGAAAAGTTCCAGGATTCGTATTACACACTAATGACTTGCAGGCATTTGGCAATCAAACGGTCAAATGCTTTACCTGTTATATTCAGTAACGAGATGCCTCTGTGGTTCTTGTAGTCACCATTGACACCTTTGTTTTTAAAGCAAGCGATGATGTTTCATCTGTGATGTCATGTGGACATCACCTGCTCTCCCACATTTTAGGACTAAATCAGAGAGGAAGGAGAAGAATACAGCCTTGTTTGCCTTTAGGACTTCAACTGGAATTGTGTCATTTCCTAGTGCTTTTCCAATGGAGAGATCATCAAGAGCATGAGAAAGTTCCTCCTCCTTAGGCTCTGCAACTAGCTCAGGCATTTCTGGAACAGCTTGGATGAGGCTGTCAAGTTCAGGTTATATTGCATGAGCATGGGAATACAGACTTGAGTAGAGTTCCACCCATCTGGACATCTGCAGCTTTTTGTCTGTGATCACCTGTCCATTTAAATGCTTCAGTGGGGCAACTAATAATGTTTGGTCTGACTGTTTTCTTCAATCCATCATGCGTGGTTTTCGGGTCACCACAATCAGATGCCTTTTGAATATTAGAACAACAATTGGCCCAATACTTGTTCACACACTGCCTGGATTCTCTCTGAAGAACAGATCATGCACATTGAAGTTGATTTCTTGTGCTTTGGGATACGTTCTTTATGTTAATCAGATGTGCCTTGTGTTTTTCTTCAAGAAGATGCCTAAGAATGTCAGCATTTTCATTGATCCAGTCTTTTTTAGAGAATTTACAAGTTTCAAAAACCAGATTTGGCAGGTTCGTATATTGCATTTCTCAGCATAGACCATGTTTCATCAACGCTTTGTTGGTCAGGTATGTGTTCCATTTTGTGAGTGAGCTCATCTGTGAAGACAGATCATTTCAGCACCTCTCTGGTATTGAGGGTATTGATTTTTGGCTTATTGCATTCCTTTGTCATATAGAGTTCCTTTGGGATGATTTTCACTCTGCTGATGATCAAGGAGTGATCAGTGACACAACCTGCACTGTGATATGTGCTTGTAATTTTGATGGAATTTAGATGTTTCCTGAGTACCAATACAAGGTCAGCTTGAGGCCAGTGACCAGATCTGGGGTGGCACCATGAAACCTAGTGACACTCTTTTAAGTTAAAGAAAGTATTAGTGATGCAGAACTGGTCCTGAGAGCTGAATTCAAGAAGCCTTTGACCATTTTCATTCATTTTCCCAATGCTGGGATGATAGAGGCAGATGGGCCCAGGACAGATGGTTGCGTCCAATACTTGTATTGAAGTTGCCAATGATGTACAGGTGTTCACCATGTGGAAAGGAGTTGATAACTTTCTGAAGATTATAATAAAAGCAGTCCTTGTCCTTGGCACACAATGCCAGCATGGGTTCATATGCACTGATGATGTTGACATATCCTGACTTGTTGCAGAGCTTCAGGGTTATAATACATTCTGATTCAGCTGTGGGTGTATTGATAGATTTCAGCAGATTGTTCCAAACAGCAAATCCAACTCTGTAGAGCTGGCGTCCCTCTGAACTCAAGCCCCTTCAGAAGAAAGTGTAGATGGTTTCTTTCACTGACCCAGCATCTGCCAGCCTGGTTTCCTGGAGAGCAGCAATGTTGACGTTCCATTTGTGTAGTTGATCTACAACTGCTGTTTTGCGTAATAAGTCAGTGTTCGTAAGGTCATGGGACTATTCAAGACCCAGACACATGGTCCGCACATTCCAGCTACCGAGCCAGAGGCAAGTTGATTTATTATTTCGTTTTATGGCAGGTATGTCATTTACATCTAATTTGTGATTTTTGGTTTATTCCCGTTCACATAACGAGGAAGGCAGATGTGGCAGGTCAGCATCTTATTGAATGGGAGCTGCCAGGCTTGAGGCAGGTGGTAGATGACCAGTGGAGCGCAATGACTTCTCCCACCAATGAAAGTGACCCATGGAAGCCTCCTCTTCACCAGATGAGGAGGGCTTATAACCCATAACTGCCACTTCCAGTGTTGTTTTGATGCTATCAGCAAGGATGTAGCATCCTCTCCATTTGTCACCGTCTTACATGCTGCATTGTCTGGGTTAGTGTTTGGAGCAAGTGCGTTGCTCAGGTGGCACTATCCCCCTCTCGTTCGGCCCAGTTGAATCCAAAGGAAAGACAGAAGTCAGTATGTTTGGAGCTGAGGTGACTGCAAGGAGATGCTGGAAAGCAGGTTTGATGAATCCTCCCTGCTAGCCGCCTGAGGGTCTCCACTCCAGATTTTCTGTCTGGGTTTACTCCCATAGTCTTTGGATCTTCCAAAGCTACCCACCAGGCGTTGGGGAATTTTCTGACTGGGTTGTCTTCCCTGGGGTGATGTAAGGAATCATGCTCCCTTGGATGCTGGTGACCAAATCATGGTTCATACACCATTTGGATTAACCAAAATAATCCAGGGACCCAGGTATCGCAGACCCTCATCATGCAGACTGAGGAGGCAGAAGCCACTCAGTACACCCACCTTCCATCATGCTCGGGGTTCTGTGCTGCTCACCTGGCGCACGCTGGCTGCTGGTGCTTCTACTGCTGCTGTCCCTGCTTGGGGTTTGCGGAGGACCATGAAAGCAAGAAGAAATAACACATGCCATATGGCTAGGAGGATTGGGCTCACTCAGTCCCCTCCATCCCCACCCACTCCCTTTTTGCTGAGCTCCCCCCTGCCCATAGCCCCCCCCGCCCCCCGCACCTTCCTGCCCTGGCTACTCCATCTACTCCCTGCCTGCAGCTCCCCTGTATCCCCCTCAGCCCGGCCTGCTCCCAACATCTCCCAGCCTACAGCCCCTCCCACACCCCACAACCTGGCCTGCTCCCAACACTCACTGGGCCCGGTCCCCTAAACCCCCTTAGATAAGTTAAGGACTTTGAATATGCCTAAGATATCACATCGTAGCCTCATTAACAATGTCCAGAAATGGGCATTTGCAGCAAGATACCACCTAGGAGTCCTTGGTGACCTTGGCCTTCAATTTACAATAAACAGGATGGTTGATCCAATGAAGCCATAACATTTTGGCACCACACAAGATAAAAAATGCTGTCTACTAGCTCAGCTAAAATATGGAAATGTAGATGCGCTCCCCTTATCAATGTCTGTCTGGAAACATCCGGATGCCCATACCTACTTAGCTCAAGCTAACGTCTTTCAGAGTATGATCCCTGTTGGCCACTTGCTTTATTGCTAAAAGGGAATAAAACAGTGAATGGTAGAAGGAAATATCAAATAGGTTTAGGCTACAAGAATGATATATATAATATAGGCTAACATATCCTTATAGGCTACACCCCTGGGAGAGGCAGGCAGAGGATGGGGTAAGCTGGAATACCACATTCAAGAAAGAGACCTAAAACTGTGAAATCAAGCACTGAGTCCATGAAGACAAGAGAGCCCAGAATAAAGAGTATGCCCAGACTTGTATCAGTGCCCCTGGAGATGGCACCTGTGCAGACAGAGACATCTCATTCAACAACTGACAAAAAGTGTTTCTTGCCAGAAAAGGACTAATTTCTAACCCCCACATTCTTCACTTATAGCTATCCAAGGGGAAATTTTACTTGATATGAGGGATCTGAGAGAGAGAGAGAGACGGAGAGAGAGAGAGAGAGAGAAAGAATGTACTAAGCAAGTATATGCAAGTCAGTGGACCTAGATCAACAACTGACTTTTCTCTCATTAACCTCAGTTATATCGTCCCGAAGTCACTGGAATAATGGTTGTGACAGGGTCAGGCCAGAGAGCTAGCTTACAAGGGGAGAGAGGCAGATCTAAAAATCGGCAGTGGTCTGGCTACCAAGGTGTCATCACAGGCAGAGTGGGAACAGCAGAGAAGAAGCTGCTATAAATCATATAGGGCCCATTAATCTCACTTGAGGTTGCTGTGAGCCTTTTCAAAGCCTTGCCCCAGAAGGGATGGGGAAAGAGAGTGGAAGAGGAGGATGGAGAGAAATGAGGAGATTAGAGAAGACAAGGGGAGAGTCCGAAAGTTGTGAAGGAGCATATAGACAGTATCAGAGACAGCAGGGGAAATGAGCAGCTCCTGGAAGAAGCGTTTGTGCTTTCTGCCTCTCAGGCTGAGAAGGAATGGATACTCAGCCTGGTCAGACCAGGGGGCTCTTACCCCCTGCCCTTTGAGCTAAGGGCTCAAAGTCTGAACCCTGGCAAGGGCAAGCAAGCCCCATATCATGGGACGGTGGGGGGGGACCGAACAAGGCCCACTCTGAGGCCCAGGAGTGGTACTAACCCTGACAAAATGTGATTAAATGGCATACATACAGGAAGAATAATAAAGGGGCAGTGTAAGTTGATCATAGAATGGACCCTATCCCTTCTATCTTTGTCTCTCCTGAGGGCTGCTCTTCCTGCCGCTCTCCCATTTCTTCCTCTAGGAGAAACCTGTTAATTCATATAGTGATGTTGACAAAGCATAGGTTCGGAGCAATAGGGACCACTGCCACGCCACTCTAACATAGCATAAATTAAGAGAAAGAATATTTTAGGCTCCAGGATTTCAAGGTATTTTTTTCTGACTCTGTTCTGCTGTTCAGCGGCTATGTCTACACTAGCTCCAAACTTCGAAATGGCCATGCAAATGGCCATGTCGAAGTTTACTAATGAAGCACTGAAATACATATTCAGCACCTCATTAGCATGCGGGCGGCCACGGCACTTCAAAATTGACGCGGCTCGGTGCCGCGCGGCTCATTCAGATGGGGCTCCTTTTCAGAAGGACCCCACCTACTTCAAAGTCCCCTTATTTCTATGAGCAGATAGGAATAAGTGGACTTCAAAGTAGGCGGGGTCCTTTTAAAAAGGAGCCCTGTCTGAAGGAGCCGTGCGGCGGCGAGCCACATCAATTTCAAAGTGCCGCGGCCGCCCGCATGCTAATGAAGCGCTGAATATGTATTTCAGCACTTCATTAGGAAACTTCGAAATGGCCATGCAAATGGCCATTTCGAAGTTTGGGGCTAGTGTAGACACGGCCAGCATGTGTTAAAAAAAATAATCAGGTTTTAAGACTAACTAATGCTCTTCATTCTCAGAATGTCCGTATTCTTAGCAACCTTACAAATCTAACCACAGGTTTTGCTTTTAAATGAAGGTCTTTTCTGATTGCTCAGGTGAGCTATACTTGGCAAGAAATGGCTGACAGTCAGAGATTTCTATCTCCTGTCTCTATGCCAAAAAAACTGGTTGTGAACAATGTCAGAAATGTTTTTGCTTGGGAAATGTGTGGGTTTGCTTTTGAGTAACTGAACTCTCGACCAGAGATTCCAGACTGAGAATGGCAGACTCTTACATTTTCTGTTTGTCCACAGAAGTACTGTAGCAGATGCAAGGCAGGACATTCTGTGAGGTAAGTAATAGCTGATGTTCTGAGGGACTCTTATCCTTTTCCACAACCATACACAGGTTTATCTTGGTAGAGGGAATGACTTTGAGAATTTTGTTAACTTATGTAAACAGGAGCTAGTTGTATTCTATGTTTGGGTCAGCTGGCGGATGTTGAATCTATGGTTCTATTATGTTCGTTAATAAAACTCCTCCAGGTTATTTTGTTATATGACCTAATTTTCTACTAAACATAAACTCATTTACCCACTTCCCTGTTCACACACTTGAATCCAGTTTTGGAAAGTTTATTTTTCAGAGTGACAGGTATAGAGTCTCATAGCTGTTCAGCTTTGGAGAATCATTGATTGGGCCTTAGGGTATTTCTACACTGAAGTTAGAGTGATAGATGGCCTTGTGTTTGGAGGCCTCATTGCATTACACTAAAAAAAGATATTCCAACAAATGCTTGGGCTGGTCACCGAAACTCAGACCAGGGGAACAAGATGGGTTTGAGGGCTTAAGCTGCTCCCCAAGTTGCAGCCTGCACACTGATAACTTTAGTGCACCAGCCTGAGACCTAAATCTGTTTACCAAAAATCAGAAGATTGGGTAGACAGCTGCAGAGTGGCCACATCTTTAATGTGTGGAACTGTTTCATCTTATCTTTTAGTTTTAACCTAACACACATACACACATGGAAAACCTATCTTACTTTTAATCTCTCTTTCTTGCTTTCTATTGCTTTCCCCTCCCTGGTGACAAATTACATCATTATGCAAATACATCTGTCTGCCGCTCAGGGGTATGGAGGTAGGGAGAGGAGCCAGATCCGGAAGGAGGCCTCCAGAAGGCCAGGACTGGTGGTTCTGCTCCCCATCCTGTGCCTTGACCCACCTCCACCTCCGGGGCAGCAGACAAACACATGTGTGGAATGATGCCATTTTGTCACTAGGAAGGAAAAATGTTTTGTGTTAAATTTTGAAATTTGATGAAATCCTGGTTCCTAAAACTCCTATGCTTTACTTATGTATATTTATGCCTATCTGCATTTTACCGACGAAAACCGGCACCCAGCTTTTGCCACATGTGTAGTTCCATTACTTTCAATGGAACTGCTCATATGTCTGTGTGCCCACCAATATAAAAGCTTCACAGTCTGGCCCTGAATTTGGGAAAATCCATAAAGGTATTTTGGAAAAACGAACTTGCAACTAAAATAACTTATTTTGTTTTATTTCCCCCACCAAGTGAAAATAACCTGCCTTCTTTAAACAGTCAGTCTGCTCTATCCCAGGCATGATGCATCATGTCTGATTGTACTTGCCACATAGCTTAAAATAATGTGAACGAAGTATCACAGTTAGACATGATGTGTGCCATTACTGCAAGATCAAATAATGCAATGGATAAATTACATGATGTTCGGAAAAATACACTTAGCCAGAGCTTACAGCATTTTCTTTCTGTTAATATTTTAGTTTTTGCTCACTAGAGGCAAAGATCGTTGTGGATATGGAAAAAAAGATAGCGGCATGCTGAGTCACTTCATAAGTCTACCTCATCAGGAGATCAACCCCTCCCACAGAGAAAGATACAGGATGAGAGCAGAGGAACACAATCCGTGTGAGGCTTGGCTTGTGAAGTGTTTGTCATTCTGTCAGGTGGAAGGGCCAGTAGTGTGAAGCCATATGAAGGAAGGCATAAGAACCCAGAGGGCCATGGAAAGGATAGTCCTCTGCTCCTGAGTGTGCAGGCTTGAATAATTCATTGTTTTTAGAGAAACGGCTTTTGGACGTGTGGATTTGAATGTGTGTCATTATAACAAGATCAGGTAACTTGAATCAAGTTATCATAGGCGACTGCTAGGGGGATTGCAGGGGGGCTGCCACCAAGTGCTCCTTCAAAGCTCCATCCTTAGCCCTTCTTTACCCATGACCCACATTTTTCCTGTCCGGGCCCCCTGCCATCTCACCATGCTCCACCTATGCATTGCCCTTTCCCCACCCTGTCCCACCCCCACTTGTCTCTTCCTACACAAGTGGTATACGCCACTTCCCGTGGGTGTGTGGAGAGTCCTCCCCATCCTCTGGAGTGGCACAGCCTAGAAGTAGTGTTTTGGGGTTGTGCCACTGCAGGACTGCCTCTGTACTCATGGGAAGGGGCATTCACAGTTAGTGAGTGGGGGAGGGGCAATGTGGGGGTGTGCTTGTGGCCCCATGTGCACACCCACACATCTCCTATGCAAATTATGAGTGTCAGTAATACCACAGGTTATGCCTGTTACAAAATTACCATCTCAGCCAATGAGGAAGTTCTGCCACAAGACCACTGTTTTACTTGGTATTCATTTATAGAACACCATAGGTATCCACAGCACTTTATAAACAACATGGGAAGGCAAGGTGCATGCCACAAGAAAACTACACTCTAGGAGCCTGAAATCCTGGTTCATGCAGGTGGTCCTTACCAAAAAATGAAGTTTACAAGACTGGAAAAATCCATGAGTAGTAGAAAGTTGGCATTGTCAGCTCCAGGCCACCTCCTTGTCATGGGGGAATGAAGCATAGTGCATATGGCAGGAGAGTGACTTTGCTGGCATTTAATTTATTCACTATTTTTCACTGGCATAATATCTCCTCAGGAATTATTACAAAATAATATAGATTAGAGTCACTAGGGATGCTTTAATTTATTCCAGAAATCAAACTGACTTGCCAGTAGTTCTGAGGAGTAGAAGAATACAGGGTGATGGACTTTCATCTTCTCCCTTCTCCTCTGATTCAGATTAGGAATTTAACTAGTAAATAAAAAAAATTCTGAGTAACACAACCATATAATCTATTCTTAGTACTTGGTATTCACAGGGAACAATACAAATGCTGTATTCTGGTTACCTTATTTATCTTTGAAGGGAATTGGAAAGTTTTGAAGGTGACAACTTTATAAATGAGCTTCAGAAAACTTATAAACATTCAAAAAGCAACCAGTCTCACAAAACCAAAACCAAAACCAAAACCAAAACCAAATGCATTAACAAACAGGATGCTCTTTACAAAGAAGAACCTACTGATTCAGTTTGGAATTGTTACAATATTGGTGTTTCAGATACTTTAATTTTATACTTATTCCTCATTTTTCAACCAATGATGGTGACATGGTGACCATAACACAAATGATCTCTCAGCGTGGACTGCTACTAGAAATGTTAGTTAAGGCTGTGGCACACACCTTAGCAATACAAAAGAAAAGGAAATTGGAAAGTAGCATGAGGACTTGATTACTGGAAATAATCATCTCTCAGATAATGATATAATTACCCACTGCTCGATCATAGTCATGTTTGAAATGGACACACTGGCCGTGTCTACACATGCCCCAAACTTCGAAATGGCCACGCAAATGGCCATTTCGAAGTTTACTAATGAAGCGCTGAAATGCATATTCAGCGCTTCATTAGCATGCGGGCTGCCGCGGCGCTTCGAAATTCATGCACCTTGCTGCCGTGTGGCGCATCCAGACTGGGCTCCTTTTCGAAAGGACCCCGCCTACTTCGAAGTCCCCTTATTCCCATGAGCTGATGGGAATAAGGAGACTTCGAAGTAGGCGGGGTCCTTTCGAAAAGGAGCCCCGTCTGGACGCACCGGCGGCAGCAAGGTGCATCAATTTCAAAGCGCCGCAGCAGCCCGCATGCTAATGAAGCGTTGAATATGCATTTCAGCGCTTCATTAGTAAACTTCGAAATGGCCATTTGCATGGCCATTTCGAAGTTTGGGGCACGTGTAGACGTAGCCACTATGAGTGAAACTTAAAAGATTTATGGTGAGTCCCTTTCTGTGAAAAGTGACTGTAAAGTGGCATCCTTGGACTCAAAACTTTATTCTCTCACTTCTACAGGGCACATATTCAATAAATATTAATTTCAAAATACAGGCTGTCTCAATGAAAAGCTAAGGTGCATTTCAATGCTCTTCTCTGCAGAGGGAAATGTTGCGCCATTTTAGGTACGCTGATTTCTGTGTGTCAATGATGTTATTTAAGGCGATGTGCTTTGCTTGGGCCCAACTCAAGAAAAGACTAAGAGGAAGATTTCTCTCCCTTTTCTGTCCCACCCCCAACACTGCAATCTAGGTCAGCCTTGGAGGTGATTATGTGCAAGAAGATACCTCAGTGCTACTTTAACCTGCACTGTCTGGAATATCTGCCAATGGGTTATTTCACCAGGCCAGGATCACAAAAGTGTGGCATACCTTTTTTGAGACTCCTCTGAACAATCACTAAGCCAAAGGACCAGGAGTGGGTGTCTGAGTGCTATCTGCACCAGCTTTATGTCAACCATGTATAGGAAAGGAAATATCAGATGTCCTCCTTCCTGCTTGGGACTTCCAAAGAGCCACAGATAAAACTATGGGCATAGGAGATGGTAGGTCCTAGCTTGTCTGAAGACTACTGATGCAGTGTCAGGTGCCTCCCTCCTCAACTACATGTCCAAAAGATAGGTGTCCAAATGTGGATCAGGACTCCCTAATGCAACTGAAGACCAGAAGGCCCTCAGATGCCGCCTCGGTACAAGTTCTCCGAGTCCATCTAAATTCCATCATTAATGGTGTGGGTAGTCAACTCATTACTGATTCCAAACCGTATGTGAGTTTGTCACTATGATATCATGCAACCCTATTACAGAGCTCTTGGTGCAGCACTATTTTGCTTAACCCCACATCTCAAAGAACTGAGCAAATGCTAAAACTTGTCAGTTACATAATGATTTATTATTACAGCAGATGTGATTGGAGAGATGTCTCCCTTCAACTTAACCTCCTAGAATAACTGTGATGTTCTGCTTGGAAAATTGAATGGCTGTAGAAGGAGAAGGTGATCAAGAGCACACAAAAACAGCCTAATGGAAGAAAGGAAGAATGAAGAAAGAAATCCAGTTAGTGAAAAGCAAGAGATTAACTGGGCTGATATGCATTGAATTTACACTGTGGTTGCCTTTTCTTTCTTCTGCCACTAAGGGAGACGTCATTTAGCACCCCAGTGTGTGGGTCATAGTACAGCCAAATGGTTAGGGAAAGGGCTGATGATCACAGCAAGGTTTGTTGGCCCATAGAAAGATTCTAAAACTTTATTGCATGACTCCTTCTGATAATAACTATTACTACATGATCACTGGAATGGAGACTGAAACCTGAGCCCATTCAAACCCCATTTGACCAAAGCCAAAGAGTGACCCCCCAACTTGGAAAGGGCAGGGTAGGCGAGGGTTGGGGCTTCAAGTGTAATGCTGGCGCTGTTGATTTCATTAACATGGTTTTGTAATCCAATATGGGGCCCTAAACCACAGTCTGAAAACCACTGTTCTAGAGAATTAAGACTAAGACGAGAACAAAAGAAGGTAAGTTATTTCCTTTTGTGCTGATGAACCACATGCCACGGACGTAGCATGTTTATAACTATTAGTATATCAGTCTTTGGTGTGAGCACAACTAGAATGAGGCTGTGGAACTGAAAAACAGAAAGATCAAATGATGGTGCTACAGCCGGTGTCGCTTAACTACAGAACATTCCTCCCCCTCCCCACCCATGCCAGTCTCTTGTGATATTTGACAAACTTGAGCCTATGGAGTCAGACTGTTAGAAATGGATATTTGCAGCAGTGAGATACTTTCCATGTTAGGAATAAGGCATAATTTAAAAAACAAAACAAAACAAAACAAAACAAAACAGCAAAATTAAATCCTGTGCATAATAGTTTATACTGTAGTAGTCTGCAGTGAAATCATAAAAGACACTGCAGCACCATCCTTCAGGGAGAATATTTCCTATTTCCAACACTGGACCTAATCTCCATTACATTGAACTTTGCATAGTCAGTTACAGTTAGGCAAAATGGATGCAAAATGCCCTTATGCAGTAGTCCTTTTATTCCCATTGTGCCCAAGATTTCCCTCGTTATAAGTTATTAAATCAAGAGACCTGGCAGTTGAGAATCAAGTCCAGTGACTCCTATTGTGAGCTAATAGAAAGTCTCTTGTATGAAGAAAAAAATGTGTCACTGGAGAACAATTTGAGGATGTTTAGAGGATTTTTCTTCTCTTAGAAAGAAATAGAAGGAAAAGGAGAAAAGGGTAGTTTGGGGAGCAATAATAGCAGGACTGGATCTCTGCTTTTACCATTTCTGTCTGTGCATGCTATGAGCATTTCAGAGAAGTGTGTTGCTGCTTGCTAAACTATTGAGATAAGATAAGGAAAGCACACACTTTTTATAGGGATTGATTTTCTGGGGAAGGTTGTGTTTAATTTAGATAGTGGGATGTCTTGGGATGAAATCAAAAAGTACTATTACTTATAATACCAATATATGTCAATTATTCAATAGATGATCCTTCTCAATCTCCAGCAGCCTTAAATCTGGAGTTCAGGTAACACAACCTTTGGTGTTGTAAAACTGAAATTCATAGAATGAGTTTAATATGTATTAATCTGATTATAGAAAATTGGGTACTGGCTGTTCGCTAATGCACTGGGCTAACATATTAGCCGTTCAGCTCTTGTGACCTCAGTGTAAATAAGAACTTGGCACACAAGTGAAAATGAGGTTGGTCGTTTGAGGCGAGTTTCACTTTTTATTTTCTTCACCCCATCAACCAATTTGGAAAGACTGGCAGCCTGCACTCTAGCGAGGCTGAAGACTGGAGAGAAAGGTCACAGGCCAGGCTTGAAGTGAATTGGCAGAAACTCTCTGGAGACACTTGCACAGCTCCTGTTCATGCTAAACCTCTTTAGCACCACTTTAGCAATACAGGAGAGCTGTGTGGAACAGTGTGAAGAAGAGCAGAATAAGGAGAGGCATAAACATGCAAAAACAGTCCCGCTGACTGACGAAGAGAGCACGTGTCATGACCCACAGCTCCCAGACCCATGTCCGCAGAGTTCATAAGCGCAGTTGTGCTCCAATCCTCTACCTGACAGACTGTTTACAAGGTTTATATTGTGAGGATCCACCACTGAAGTCAAGAGTGGAGCTCTTGAATGCCTGGCCCTACACAGGAGGAGTAAGAAGTTGTTTGATCATCTGGACTCCATCCAGTTGTGGACTGAGATCCTCTTATTTCTTCCTTATCTGGCTTAAGACCTGGCAACTGATTTGTAGTACTGGCCTCTAGTATGTTTCTTGCCTCTGACTTCCCAGTATCCTTATCCAGTTGACTCTTGTCAAGGTCCTGAACCCAGGCTCCTAGGCAAAGGAAGGGTATAATTAGACAAGAGGGAAGATCCTTTCCTGGGTCAATTACTGATTACAAGGTACGAAACAAAGGATAGGAATAAATGGCCTGTTTTCTAAATGGAGAGAAATGAACAGTGGTCTCCCTCAGGGGTTTATACTGGGCACTATTCAACATATTAAAAATGATCTGGAAAAAATAGGTAACAGTGAGGTGGCAAAATTTGCAGTTGAGGCAAAACTACTCAAGATAATTAAGTCCAAATCAGATTGTGAAAAGTTAAGAAGGGATCTTAAAAACATGGATGATTAGGCAACAAAATGGCAGAAGATATATTCGGTGCTGATACAGGAAAAGTAATGCACATTGGAAAGCTTCGTAACTATACACATCAGATGATGGGCTATAAATTAGCTGTTACTAGTTAAGAAAAAGATTTTGGAGTCATTGTGGCTAGTTCCCTGGAAATATATGTTCAAAGCGCAGCAGCAAGTCAAGAAAGATAACAGAATGTTGGGAATCACTGGGAAAAAGATAAATAATAAGAGAGAATAAATAATAAATCCAGGGTATGCCCACATTTTGATTATTGCATGCAGATGTGGTTGCCCCATCTCAAATATATGATGGAATAGAAAAAGATGCAGAAAAAGGTAACAAAAATGTTGAAGTGCATGGAACAACTTCTGTTTAAAGAGAGATTGACAAACTGTCACTTTTCGGCTTGTGGAAGAGATGAATAAAGGGGTAATGTGGCAGAGGTCTATAAAATATTGACTGATGTGGAGAAAATAAAAAAGGAATTGTTATTTACTTCTTTTAATAAAGCAAGAACTAGGGGTTTCCAAGTGAAATTAATAGGCAGCAGTTTTAAAATAAAAAAAAAAAAGAAGTGTTTTTTCACACAAAACACAGTCAGCCCGTGGAACTCTGTGCCAGAGATGTTGTGAAGGCCTAGGCTATAACAAGGTTCTAAAAAGAGGATGAGTCCATCAGTGGCTATTAGCCAGGATGGTCAGGGAGGCAAACCGTGCTCTGAACTGTCCCTAGCCTCTCTTTGCCAGAACCTGGGAATGAGCGATAAAATGGGTCACTTCATGATTGTCCAATCTATTGACTGATGTGGAATTCTTTCTTTTGAAGCACTTGGCAGGAACACAAGATACTGGGCTAAGTGGACTACTGGTCTGACTTAATATGGCCTTTCTTATGATTCCTTTCTCATGACAGTGGAGCTTTACTCCAACAGCTAGGTCCAGCTGCCCATAACCCGTACATGACAGCTTGTTTGGATCTCAGTAAGTTTATGGGGTTGTGCACAGTGCATGAATGAGGGACTCAGCCTTACTATCACAGCCACCTGTACCATCAAACTTGCCCAGGTGGGCCTGCCAGCTCAAGCTGGAAAGTTAAGCACTACAGATGCTTAGCTGATGTTGAGCAACCAGCAGCTGCAGGAGCAAGTGAAGCTATTCAGTGCTGAGAGTACTATGCTTCAGACACAGCATGCAGCCTCTTGCCCCAAAAGAGGCCTGGGATGCTTGCCTGAATAAACTGACAATAATTGTTTGTGGTTCTGGGGCCTTGTGCACCAATGCCAACCCCCGTTTCTGATTCCTTTCACAAACTATGTCTCTGACCACTCCAGGGCTGGGCTTGCTGACAGGAAATGTTTTAAACTGGGCCTCTCCCACTGCTTGAAGGCCATAGCCAGGCCCTGTAGAACTGAGATGCCTATCTCTATTCCATATCAACCATCTTCAATGACCCACATCAAACTTGAACAGCCAAGATGCTCTGAGGAGATTCTGGCAGTGACAAGGCATAATATCCTCATATGCTTCACATTTCTGCTACTTCACAGCCCACACGCAGAGTGGAATGGAACAGTAAAGCTTCACTAGTTTCACTGAGACCTGCAGGAACAAATCAAAGGCATATTTGCCTCCACAGAGGTGCCCACAGGCCTACATTCTTGTGACTCCTACCATCAGATATTTGGCTATGAAAATGAAGGTTGCAGAAGATAATTTCTGCAGTCCTCTTTCCCATGTTCCTTTAGTATCACCCACTAAAGCAATGCAAATTAGTATGGCTTGTCAATACTCACACCCCAAAGAAGAAGAATGGTGCCGTAACCAGTACCTGTGTTTCTACCACAGTGAACCTGGTCACATCTCTTATTCTGCCCACTATGAACACCAAGGAGCTTAGGAAAACAAATACGATCAGGTACCATGGAGGAAGCAAGCTTGGGACTCAAGACAAGGGAATTTTCCACTATGATAGTCCTCACTGAGATGCAACTTGAGTCTTTTCCAAAGGTTTCCCATTTGGAGGTGCCCATCCAGCTGCTTATCCTAGGGGATCCTGACAGATTCCCCTCCAACAGGTCCTTATTTATTTAGGAGCAGCAGAGAATTTTCTGGATGCCACTGCAGCGCAGGACAAATTAATTTCCCCTGTACACAAGGTCATGCCTGACACAAGTAAAACTGTTGACAATTTTCTGCCATCTTCAGGTCCAGTTTTGGAGACTACCTCTGGAGGCCATATTCAGGAACACAGAGAAATAATATAACTTGGCATGATTCATTCACTTCATTTTCTCCTCAACTTTGGCATCTCCGGGCTAATCCTTCGTGATCCTCTCATTCACTGGCAATAACAGAAGGTCTTTTCCTAACAGAATTCTGCCAATGCCATAATCAGGAAACACTAAAGGTAGCACCCAGGCCAAAGAAAGTTTAAAAATGTATAGTTGCCCACAATGAAACATCCATGGGGGATTGGGGGAGGAATTGGGGAACTCAGCCACCCGCCCCAGCCAAAGTAGTGCCATGACTAAATTCATGTATTTGAGAAGAATACAGAAAGCTTCCACCCATGTTGGGACTATAATTTCCCCATAAATCTTCACTCAGGGCAAAGTTCCATTTGAGCAAATATACACAGTGTCAGAATCTGGACCTGACTGTGGATGGAAATTGCAAATAATTTCATTCAGGGCAGGTATGACCTTGTGCAGAAGGAAATCAATTGGCCCTGCACAGCTAATGAAGGGAGTGGAGTAATTACACGAGTCCACAAGTTCATGGGAGCAGCAGCACTCTAACCATATACCTGAAAATGGCTGGCAAAAGCTTACCTGGAATCCATGAAGCTCAGTCACAGTGTGAAGCTCCAACCCTGATGTCTGATTGGATGAGCTCCAGAGAGGCTGATTGACTTACTGGCCTCTATCCTGCTCTGGACTGCACACCTTATGCTTCCAACCCCCCACAACTTCTGCCTGGTTTTCTGGCATCCTGACCCGACTTGGCTCTCAGCATCTGATTTATAGTCCTTGGCCTCCGATTTACCTCCTGCTTCTGACTTCCTGGTGTCCTGACCTGGCTAATTCTTGAACTCTGTGCCTATCTGAAAACTCTGGCTGCAATTACTAGCTTTGTCTGCCAATGACCCTACCATGACAATATGCTTATAGCAGATCAACAAATATGCTCAGAGATAGATCAACAAAGAGATCTGTGCATATGGCTATGAACAAAGTCAAAATTTAGCAGATGAGATCCAGCTAATGAAGTCAGACTTTAGCTTAACCAAAATATGTTTTATCTGTAGCAAAGTAGGCAACAGCAACATGCTTTGTGTGAAGGAATTGTAAGGATTTCAGGAAATAATTTTCTATACAGCAATTAACTTTAAGTAAGTACTGGAAACAGCTGACATAGTCTATGAAATATAAAGGAATTTTAGTAAAGAAATTTTATTGACTTAATAAGGCTGTTTGAAATGGAAACCTCCAAAAGAAGCAAGCAGAGTGCCTAATTTGTGTCAGGGCATGCCAGAACTCAAACCTTGCCACATCAGTTATGAAAGTTAAAAAATAAATAAATAAATGCTTTGAATGCCAGTGCCTAATCACTTGAAATCCAGGATTTTCTTCATTACAAATTAAGCGCTGGATAGATATAATTGGCATTTGCATGCAAAATAAAATCAAAAGTTTGCAAATTGTTCACAAAAAATATGCCATTCACTTGATCTAATACAATAGCCAAGAACTATGTACAGCACAACCAACAAATCAACCAAACAAACAAACAAACAAACAAACCTCTCCCCTTCCATCTTCAAGCAGCAAGAAGAACCTGGCCTCTACCACATAGAATAAAGGCTTCTCCAGAGTGATGTATGTGTTGACTATGAGCCAGAGCTTTAAAATTCATTCTTCATCAGACTATGGGAAATGTAGCTCATCTGTCATGTCTCCCCAGTTCCTAATGTAGAACATACTAGAGATGGTTAATTCACGAACGTTCCACAACCTACATTTATTCTCCATTCATTAGCGGAGTCTTTTCAGAGTACTGAGGAGGCCCATGCGATCTCAGGAACCAAACCAATCTTAAATCAGCTATCAGATGGTATCCCAGGATAAAAATATGAAGAGCCCTTCTGGCTGAAGATGATAGGTAGGGAAACTACTATGTGCCCCATCTTCTCACATTTGAAGGAACATTGCAGCATACATTTCTTCACAAAGTGAAGATGAAAAAAAGCACCCAAAAATGTGCTTTTGGAACATTGTTCAAAAGATAACAACCAGTGACTAGATCAAAAAAAAGGGCAGAGGCTTTGGAAGTATTGTTCAGACCTGTTTGGGGCAGAACTTGCTTCAGTTCTTCATCATGAAATGCAGTACTTTAGGAATACTTATAGGTGTGATCATTTAACAATTAGCCATTTTGTCTTGCTTCTCCTTTTCTTATAAAAGAAAATGTTTTTATACAGAACACCTATTTACCAGGTGAATCTCTCAGATATAAAATATTAGCCATCAAGTACATAATTCAAAAGTACAATAGGAAGTTCAGGAATGACGAATATACCATTATCTTTTTTATTTGCAAATGAAACTGATTTTCTATGCCTCCCCACCCACATCCTGCTTTAAATAAATTTCTGGTCCATGAAAGGGGACTGGATTAGAAGAGAAAGGAAACAGACTATGTTTCAGGGACAATTGCCTTATCAAACTCCAAGAAGGTTCAACAGTTCCCATGTTTTCTTCCTTGGCATGACTTCAGAACCGATGTTTAAAAATATAAATACATTTCAAGGGTTCAGTTTAAAAACATTCGTGTCCAATAGTGTGCCATTGAAATGTTTAATGATTTTTTTAATTATCATAATCTTCTTCAGCCTTGAATAGCCTCTAAAGATAGTTTGTACTTAACTACACTATATACCCAAGACTAACAACTTGCTCATAAGCATTATTTTTTCCTCAGGCATGCACACTATAAATGTTCAGTATGGATAGAACATCTACCTTTCCCTTCAAAGAGCCTTGTTTCAGACTGTCAAAAGCCAATTCTTGTTTTATTTTTTTAAATGCTGCCTATGTACAATGAATTGGTTCACTTACTCAGATGCACTTCATAGTCCAAGACTAGGCTGCTGAAATAAATGATTGTCTCTAATTAAATGACAAAATTGCTCCAAAATGTAAGTTAAATTTGAGTTTGCAGGTTGAGGCCACCAAAGCCTAGGCTTATGTTTCTCCGCCTCTGTAAGTATATAGTTTTACCAATTTATTATGCAAACACTAAAGATCACATCTTCAGCTGCCGCAAACTGGTAAAGCTGCACCAGGCCTGATGACAGGTGGGAGGACGAAAAGGGGCAGCTGCTGGGTCTTAGTGATTTCAAAGGACCCAGGGCTCCCGACAGCAACTGGAGCCTTTGGCTCTTTAAATTTCCACCAAAGCCCTAGGCAGCACTGAAGACATGGGTGTGAGAGGCTAGCCTCTTGCTCTGCCCTTTCTGACTGAGGCCCCACCCTTTCTGGGGGCATGAAGCAGGCCCTCCACACGTATACATGGAGATACACATCCCATAAAGCTAGAAGGGACGTTGGGATGTCATCAAGTCAAGTCCCCTGCCCTCTTGACAGGACTAAGCACCACCCCTTACCTAAGGTCCAGCGAAGTCTGCCAGCTGTCCTGAGTTCCACTGACTTCATTGACAATGCTGCCTGATCAGTCATTGGCAGGGATTGAATTTGACAGCTCCGAGTAAAAATATATGAATCTCTACTAATCGAGCTGAAACATTGTGCTCAGTTGTATAGGGACATTATTACAAGGGTTAGCCTGTATGAAGAGCTCTGAGCTACAGAAGCTCATGATGAGTTTTCCTTGCCAGGGAAGCAAATAATCTCTACCTCAGCTTCTGGTTAGTTACATGAATATGTGCACACATATGTTCATACTAAGAAAGGCATTAGAACAAGATATTGAAGAACAATTTTAATAGGTTGTGTATTGCTACATCATCCATAATTAGACTCCACACAACAGATGGCTCTAAATTTCATGGGGAATATATTGAATTGTTCTTCCTGAGCATGTTTCACTTGCATTCGTTAAACTGATTTACTATATTCTATTTTCAAGCTCTTTTTACATGATTCAACAGATCTGAACATCTGAGTCAGATCTGGGTCCTAGTGTTAAAGCATTATGATCTATCCTGAATGAAAATTTTAAGCTGTTTACAGTAAATGACATCTACAGTCACTCTAGCTGTCAGCCAACATTAAGAACATATTTGAGGGCATGTCATCATTTCTCAGCATTTGACAAGAAAGCTCAAAGTTCTCTCGGAGATCACAATCAGATGTTTATTAGTGTCACAACAGTGTATAACAATGTGACTTTGTTTATTCCAAAGGTGCCTTTGTACTATACCTGAATTACACAGTGTACTTGACAATGATGAACTTAACCTTTTGCCTGACTACTATTGTACAAAGTTTAAATCACAGACCTTTGCTGTCGGAGAATGAAAGAAAAGCAATGCATATGATGCTGCCCTAAGGAAGTCTAGTACTTTTTCAGAATAAAAATATGATAAATCCTAGAACTAAAATATTGCATGCAAATTGTCAGCTGTTCATGATAAAGATATACTTAATGAATAACTGCATGGTGGATTGCGTGGAGATTAGCAGTGTAATATTTAATATCAATTGACGTTATCAATAATTTCCCAATGTAATTACCTACACTGTTGAATAGAAAATTACCTTTAAAACTATGTTTCCATTTATTAACTATCAACTATTACAGATAAATATGGCTATTAATATACGCTATGTTTTAGCGTTTCACTTTCACAATTATTATAGACAAATTACACTTTGCTTTGCTTTTATGCTATTAACTCTCTTTTTACAATACTTTATAAAAAAGACAAGATCATTTGAACAAATATTCCTTCAATTAGTTATCTTTGCTTTTTATTCCATCTTTCTGTTTTTATATTGTTTTTGTTTTGTTTTTTTGCTTTTTAAAAAAATTATTTCCACAATTCTTAATACCTGGCTCATCCGCAAGAAATCTAGACATCTCTAGAAAAATTATTCAATTCACTTGTGCCTCAAGTTATTGATTACATATACAAACAAACAAGTATGTATTTAAAATTAGTCTCAAAAGCACCCACTGTTAATTTTGTGACTTCTTGATTATTTTAAATAAACATGGCTATAAATCTGGGGTGGACAAAATACAGACCAGAGGTTGGATCCTGCCTGCCAAGCCACTGGATCCAGCCTGCAGACTGTCCCACTGAGACCCTTAAGCGCAGACCAGCCAGTTGCTCAAGAACGGCCCCCTCTGCTCCTCCCTCCCCCACAAAATCTAGTGTTCTGCTCCTACCAGCCAACAGAGCAGAGAACTACATGGAGCAGGCAGCAGTTTTGAAATAGCTGGAATACAGAAGGGTCTTGTCGGACTGTTGGCCAGGAGCTGCCTAGGTTAGTGCCTCCCTGCCAGAGTTCCCCTGTGCTACCCCAGTCCCTCCTTCCCACAAACTCCCTGACCCAGTTCACTGCCCTCTTCTGCTCCACCAGGTCACTATTCAAATCCTCTCTGCTCTCCTTCACACAGATCTAGCTCCCTCTCAAACCCCATACCTCCTTTCCCAGGCCAGAATCCTCTCCTGGAGTCATATCCCCTCCCTAACCCTGCTCCCCAATACCATGCCCCACATCACAACTGCTTCCTTCATCCAAACTTTATCTCAGACCCCACACCTCTCCTGCACCCCAATCCCCTAGTTCAAGCTCCCTCCTGCACCTTCCTATAGAAAAGTGCAATCCTTGAACACCTACCAAAACCTTGGAGTGCTCCACTCATCAGAAATGATTTCCCTTTCATGCTATAGGTGGTATCTGTGAGAAACAGCTGCTTACATGGGGAAATGTGAAGACAAACAATTCCAGAAAAAAGCTGAAGGGATAGTGTGCCTAAACCTGATTCATTAGCTCTTCAGGGCTGAAGATAAATTTACAGAAGTTCTGCTAAGGAGCTCTGCAGTACTGAAACCTGATTGTAAGCTCTATGGAAGTGGTGCTTCAATGTCAGGAGCTGTCATGAAAATGTAGTTAACAAAGGAATTGGGGTTACCACTGTTCAAAAGAATAAAAGCCACATTGGAAGACATCTCATTCACGGGGAGAAAATCCAACTTCAATTTTTTAATATATAGCCATTATTAAAATGACACAACACCCACTTTAGACCTAGGGCAACTATCAATACCAAGAGCCACCAAGTTTTCTATTGGAGGAGCATGTTATAAGGATCTTCTTTTATACCAGTATCACTGAAATTGAAATACACCACAGATCTAAGGAAGTTTCCGGGAATAGCTAACTCATCCATAGATATTATAGAAATGTCAGGTCTTTGTGTGATGACCACCAGCAGGATTAACATCAAGGAGTGAACAATAGACCTCCAAAGTTGAGACCATATGTCTATCATTTGAGCTAATGAGACAGGTCTGCAGCTGAGACTGTAATAGACTGACATCCTCCAAGGCCAGATGGGAATGCATAATACACACTGGTCAATGAGTTACACATACATGTCCAAAGATCACAGAATCATAGAATAATGGAACTAGAAGGGACCTCAAAAGGTCAAGTCTTCTGACCTCATGGGAACACCAAGCACCATCTATGTCATCCCTGATGGATATTTATCCAACCTGCTCTTGAATATCTCCAATAATGGAGATTCTACAACGTCCCTAGTCAATGTATTCCAGTACTTAACCACCCTGGCAGTTAGCAATATTTTTTGATGTCCAATATAAACCTCCCTTGCTGCAATTTAAGCCCATTGCTTCTTGTTCTATCGTCAGAGGCCAAGGAGAATATTTTTTTCCTTTTCTTGATTCCAAAGTTCCCTTTATTGATTCCAACATTCACCTTCCTGCAAATTATTATAAAGAAAAATAAGTCTTTCTGCCTTTTCAAATTTCTCAGAAGGTACTGATGGAAAGGTAAACACTCCAAGTCTTTCGTGGTGGGACCAAAGATAAATTACTTTTATGTTGATCATCATTTGTGGCTAGGAGCACATTCCCTGGTAATCTGAGTTCTAAAGTCTGCCATGGAGTACAAAATGAGCATGAACTGACTAGATCTGATGGTACATCTACACTACACACTAAGCCCAGATCTCTGGGACTCAAGCTCATGCTTGAACATCCAAACTGCATTGCAAAGCTGAGTTTACAATTGTTGGGTCCAGGACTCACAGCTGTGCTAATGCATCCATAATGCGCTTCACAGACCTTCTGTCATGCATCTGTGGTTTAACCAGCCTGCAGGTTGCAAAATCATAGGGTGTAGGCATGAGTCAGCCTGGGATTCGGGCTCTGACACACCTGCTAATTGTAGCTTGGTCATTAGTGCTTGCTAATTTACACTAATTTATGTGTAAAGGCCAGGCAGGTATGGACTCAAACATGAGTCAGAGCCCAAGTTTAGTATGCTGAAAGATATAGCTGAGAATCTATGCATCACAGTTAGAAATTTCCTAAATATAATGGCTTATGCCAAAATATGTAAAATTTGTCATATATTGGAAAAAATGTATTAATTTGACACATCTATCTTGTGAACTCAGTACATTATAATGGGGATCTGTGGCTACCACTTGGTATTAAAGTCACTTCTGTCATGCATGCCATTGATTTTGCATATATCACAGGTCTGGAACATAAGTTGTAGATTTTAGCTTATCTTTGAGAATCAAAATAAATATACTGATTTAGATCTATGTGCTCTTACTAACCACAAGGAATATCCAGAATCACCATCCTCACATTTATTACACTACAAGCGTATGAAAGGAAGAGACCTCCTTAAGTCTATGCATAAACAGATATTCGGTTGTTTATTAGAACAACATATGTCACAGAGACAATACTTAGTTACTGCAGTCAACCCTAGGATTAGTGACCCTCAGTCACACCTTCAGTGGTGCTGCATTACTGGTCACTGTAAGAAAATGCATGGATGTCCCACTTATAATGTATACAAATTACAGGCTAATCGGTTTACATTTTGGATGTTGAAAAAACATGTACTCCAGTCATTAATCCTTAAAGAAAGAAAAATCCACAGGACACACTCTCCTTTTACATTGTAATCTTAACAGAAACATTTTAGAAGAATCAGACCTCAAAGTAATAACCACATAAAAAGACAATATAAACCCACCTCACAGAATTATTTTGATTTACGTTAGTAGCACAGATAGAATTACCTCAGGGAATTTACAGTGCAATTCAAGTGGAAAAAAGATACGTCTCAAAATTTGGTCTCAGTGTTTTTTGCCACAGAGAAGTCTCACTCAGGAGGGTCATAAACTGACTTTAATGGAAGTTAGTAATTTGCCTGCTGTATGTTGAGTCGCCTAATTGTTGTTTATGTTGATGTAATTGCTATGATAAAAGTAGTAAAATGGACTAAGGCAGATTTTCAGAGCTGTATAATAATATCCTCATTAAATTAAGAGATGATCACTAAATTCAATCTGATTGGCTATTAAGACATTTTCCAATGTTACTTCTGTATAATAAAAATGTTTTACTTTGTGTAAGAGACAACATAGGCAGAACAATGCCAGGAAATGAACAGAAGTATTTGAAGTTTGATTAACACTGTTGCATTTCTTCTTCTTTTTCTTCTTCACTAATTTAATTTTTTTCACAATTTTGATCCGGGATAGGTAATTTTATCATAGAATAGGTCAGAATAGGAAATCTAATGCTTATCATATAGCAACTGGGAGTCAGGACTTATTAGTTCTATTCCCATGACTGCAATGAGCTCACTGCATGACCTTTCTTAAGTTACTTGATGTCACTATACCTTTCTCTACCAACCTTTCTACATTGTGTAAACGGTGTGACCAGGGTCTCAGGCAGCAATTTAAAAGGGTCTGGAGCACTGGCTGTTGCTGCTGCAGTAGCAATGGCAGAGGAAGTGCCTGGGGCCCTTTTAAATTGCTGAGCCCTTGGGCAGCTGCCTCCTTGGTTTCCCCAGCTCTATCCATCAGTGACCCTGAGAGAGCTCTTCAACCATCTCTGGTCAAGAAAGATCTGATTGGAATGTTTGGTGGACCATGATGGCATATGATGGCTGGAATAGCTTAAGGTTTATTTTTTTTTCTTCAGTGAACAATTTATTCATGGAAAAATGCAGCATTATCAAACCGAAGCTAATCACAAATTCATGTCAAATTTGCTGAATTTCATTGTCATCTGTAATAGCAATTTATAGTCCTCCATAAAGACAATGATTAGGCATATTACCAGAGATAGAAATTGAGAAAAACTCTGCAGATGGCTAGCTGAACAACTTCAGGAGCAGACACAGAAAGAACTCACTCTAGAATATCCCATAATCCTAGGACACTCTCTTGCAACTTTGGAGACCCACACTCAAATTCCTTCTCCACAACAGGCAGATGTGGAAGGTGAACTTGATTCTCCTACACCCTACTGAGATAAATATGATGAGGGAGGTCTGCCTTCCCTGCATCTAGTTGTTGCAAATCTGGTCTCCTAACTTTTATTGAAATGACCATGATCAAAATGGAAAATTTCAAAATGGAGTCAAAAAACATTTTCATCCAGCTTGATTTTTTATAACTTTTCAGTGTGACAAAAATAGTTTGACCTGAAGCCTAACCCTTTTTATTATATTTTGGAATTGCTGGAGAACTGAAACAAGTTTGTTATATATCTTTGGTCAGTAGAAAGCATGAGTTGGGTCTTCTCCATGAACACTGAGCTGAGGCTCAAAATTGCGATAATTCCTCCAGTTTTACACAAAAACTGAAGAGAATCCTGGGAGCTAGTAGGTTCATAAAATAATACAGTACAATACCATACAATAAAATGTTTCAGGTAAAGTTAGCTAATGAAAAACTGATAAAAAACTGCATATTGGCCAAGACCAATACATAGTGAACAAAATGAGCTAATTTTTTTTCCTTGTTATTGACCTTTGCCATGGATCTCCCTCACTGCCTTTGTTATTGATTATTTATATCATATATTATTACTGCATATTACGAGGTGCTCCGCTGCCCTTGACTTATGAAAATATGGTCTAATGTTTAGTTCTTTTTTCTTCTCCAACCCATGGCAAAAAGGGAGTTAACAAATTAGCATGTTTATGTGTAGGCATGTGTCAGCAATTACAATAAAGGAACACAGTACAGCTCTTTACTTCTCCTTGCAGGATTTCAGACTTCAGGGTCCTCTGGGAACAAAACTGCTATGCTAAGGATGTTATATAAGTCCTCTGTGTTAATTAATATAAGAATTACTAAAACTTTTTGCTCTGGGAATTGGTAGTGGTTTCCATGATGAAGGACTGCTGAATCAGCCCAGACTTCAATTCATTTAATTCTGCTTACGTGCACTTCTTAAACCTCCCTTTTGGAAAGGGTCACTTTTCACTAGTCTCATTTACTTGGATATACGTGAATAACACTGTTTTCTTTCCTTTATTTTATGAATCAAATTCTTCCCTCAGTCACATCTGGGCAGCTCCTTTGAAAACAACAGAGTTGCAGAAGTATAAATAAAGAGAGAATCTCTCCCCATTTAAGCTTATTGTAAGCCTGATTTGCAATTCTGTGGCTGGTACACTCCTTAATTAAAAGA
Source organism: Carettochelys insculpta (assembly GCF_033958435.1). NCBI lineage: Eukaryota > Metazoa > Chordata > Testudines > Carettochelyidae > Carettochelys > Carettochelys insculpta. The sequence goes on from NC_134137.1 coordinate 70,125,967, forward strand.
CATTTTAAATAAGTCGAATTGACTCCAAACAACCACCTTCAATGTACCATCAAATAAAATCTTGAAATAAAGTATCATGTACTGTTTTGTTTTATATATGTATTATTATAGGAATTTACAGGGCACTCATCAGAATGGTATCTAGACTTGTGGTTTAAGGGGGAAGCATATAACATGACCCAAACATAACTAGCAAATTCTTTGTGACATTCCACCCACTCTCCTCCTGAAGCACTAAGCTTGTCAAAGACAGAGGAAAATAAAAACCAGCCAAAACAGAGCTCTGGGCAATCCTGCTTTTAACTCCAATCCAAAAAAATACAAAAAAAATAAAGAGTTTAAATATCACCAAGACATCCTTCACCTGAGTACCAGCATGACCATAGCAGCTAAATCCAAACAAAGAAACAAAAGAAGAAAAATACCAAAAAGATAACCAGATTTAAAGGTGTTGATCTCTCCCTGTATAGATCTATAAACATATATGTATGTACCAGTAAACACAAACACACATATTTATATAGCGAGCATGGAACAATAATAGAGAACAGATTTAAAAAATCCCTAATATATTAAGTGCTTTCCACACCTGCCCAGGAAAAGTATATTTTATAACTTAAATATAGTATAAAGTACAATAATGTTTGACATATCACTGTCCTTTTTCTTTGAATAAAAGCACTTAAATGTTAATATTATATTCCTTAAAAAGTATAACATAAAAGGCATGAGTATCTGAATGAAAGAACATGAAAGGCATGATGCTGACAGTATTAATACCAAATCTGATAAAGCATAGCTGTTATGGCAACATAAAACGTGTTGAAAACATCATAATTATAACTGTTTAGAGACCAAAGAGATATGTGCAATAAAAGCAAACATAAAAGCAATAAAATAAGACACATTAAACGGGAATATTGCTGTAAACATGAATGATAGCTACATGATAATATTTGATGGCATTAGTCAATTAAAGATAGAAAGATATTTTATGACACTGATCGTTGTTATTTATTTGTTTACTTCACTTGTTGGGGATTAGCTTTCAAGTTTCAGAAACAAACTACTTGGAGTCTGTATAGCAAAATGTTATACCTACATCTTATATATACATGGCACTAAGGACACCACTTTCCATGATATAGCGGATCAGCCTGTGTTAATCTACAATCATCCTTAGAGCAACAAAACAGAAATGTCTAAATTTAAATAAAACTTGTGCAAATACAAGGTAGTGCAAACCTATTACATAAATGTGTTCAATTTGATTATCTGACTCTCATACAAGAGCTATTCCCTTAACAACGCTGCTCTAGGACTGGATTTTGCAAGCTGCTCCACATGGTAAGGTAGTTTTAGTTAACCATCTTGGTTTCTTTAAGTTGACCATCACTCTCCATAATGTATCCCCCTGTTTGTTCATCCTCGTTCTGTAGTATGTTGAGTAATATAATAGTACTTTGATTGGAAGTGTTGGTTCCTTTCGGAAGGCTGTGACCAGAAATCATGAGGTGACTTAGAGATTCTTGCCCAACAACTAAAGCCGTGTTAGCCGGTGGCTGGGTAATGTGCGGTGAGGTACCAACTATGCCCTTGTTACCATCCGAGTCTTAAACTGCGAGAGCAGGGAGCTCGTCGCTGAAAGCAGCCAGGACAGGCTCACAGATTCCCCTGGGTCCTAAACAACCCAGTTTTTTTACTGTTAGAGCGGGGAGCTCCTAGCACTCTCAGCTATGGCCAGGCTGTGGTAACCAAATGGTTGAAGTTCTTTTTATTGTGCCAGCTGTGTTGCAGTGACAAAGAGTAACAGCAGTTAGGCTTAGATCTTAACTAGTTACAAGTTTATTTAAGCTACAGTTATAAGCATGAGGTTACAAAAGGCTATTGTCTACTATAGCAAAGTACAGGTGTTAACAGGTTACGTTACAATCCAATACAAAGATATCTGTTACCATCTAACACAATGATATCTTGATACAACGACATCTAGTTACAGAGCTCTAATTCTTTAACTGTGCACAAAAAGAAAGGAGACCTTGCATGGGTATAGCTTACCCTCTCTGCGTCTCTCGATACCAGCGTAGCCAAGCCGGATCGGTCACTCAATTCCGTGGAAAGATGAATACAAGGTTGGGCGTCCCCAGTTGTGGACCTCGGGAGGCAATCACCTGACCCGACCAGCAGGTAGTTGGTGGAGATGCACTCAGAGTTAGAGTTCTGCTGGGCCCAACTTTATACCCCCTTTTAGGTTACGTATTCTCTTTCTTATCTAAGGTGCCAGATCGTACTGGTCTGTCTTTTGTAACGCCAGTTTGTTACAAGGACATTTCTTACTTAATTTGCACTTGTAAGACAGGAGATAAGCAATTTAGGAGTACAGGACATTCTTTTTGTGTGGGTGGAGTTAAGAGCAGCTTTTGGATATGAAATGCACATGCCTAGGTTTATAGAAAAGAATCACTTTGTTTAACCACTGTGCCAAGTCAACTTGGCTGCTTCTGTTTAATAGCAAATACTTTACTCCTCCCACATTTACATGACTAAGATTGAAGCAAATAACATTTGCTAAAACATTCACAAATTCTAAAAATATCACAGGACAGAAATAATTGTACTGCCCAAACCAGATTCCTATTTTAAAGTGCTAGACTGAGAAGAGGTAATATTTTGAGACAGCTAAAAGGAAATACATCTGTAATGCTAGAAGATGAAAAATTCTAAATTAAAATATAGTAAAAACACTTTCTGTATTTTCAAAGCTTGCATAAAATAAATCATGATTTTAACCTTTAATCTTCCAAGGTTATTTAAAAATCTTATAGACTTTAATATTTCACACTCTTGAGAAAACTCATTTGCATACATCCATTTGTCACTTGTTCACTCCTGATGCGCTAGTTACTTTCTTACTTTTTAAAATACCACAACACTCCAAATTAATAGTGAAATATCAACAGTTTATGCCAAGCTAATATTATTTGTCACAAGTCTTAATATTTAAAGTATCTTAATCCACTGAGTTCCTCAAACAACATGATACTTCCAGTATAAGGTTCATCCACAAGCAAACCCAAAGAGAAGTACATAGAGCTCTCTTTGCTCAAAAACTAAGATTCTAACTCTATTGTCTGGATTCTTATTGTAATCTCATCTTTGTGGGCTCTTTTCTACAAGTCTTCAACAAACATTAAGCATCCCTCATTCCCTCTTTCAACTCATTCGGGCATTCTTCCATTTTATTTTGTGTCAATCAGTGGCATAGCCTCAAGTGCCTCAGTTTCTGAGAATGATATGGATTACAGAAGAGGAAGACCCAGCCACACTCTGTCCCAGTTCTCCACTAGTGCAAGATTTTTTTCCCTACAGCGCATTCTATAGTGTATTGTCCAGTCTAGTTTAAATTACTCAAGTGATGGGGCTCCCAGCACTTCTCTAGGGTAGTGATTCCACAAGCTAATAACTTTTGCTGTTAGGAAATTTTCTTTTGAGTGATTTCTTCCATTACGTCTCTGTTAGCAACAAAAACACGTCTGGGAAACTCAGTTTGACTAATGCAGCACACGGTTTGAGGCTACTTTGTCGACAGCCATCCCTGAATGGATTGCTTGGCTAAGGGAAGCTCAGCTGTCCAGTGTTCAGTAGCTGTGTGTTTCAAGAGACATGGTGGGTGTTAGAGCTTAGCCCTGACAGAATGAAATGCAAAGAACCTGCTGGTGAATTTGTTAATGAAGGCAGACAGGAGAGGACAAAACAAAAAAAAAATGTAAAGGAAATGGAGAAGGGAGAGAGAAGTAAAAATAAAGAAAGAAGAGAATGAGAAAAATGTGGAGGCAGGAGGGAAGATTCTATATTGATATCAGGATTCATGAAAGAGTTGTGTAACTGCTGTTGTCTAATCAATAACATGGTCAATTTTTTGGTATGTAAAATTCTATGTGGTTGAATAAGTTATAGATGTGGAAGTTTATTTATGTGGCTTTATTCGAGAGTTCACAAAACAAGCTTTAATGGATTGATTAAGGTGACTGGAGAAATTTCTTATCTATAGCATCTGCAGTGATTTCTGGTTTAGAATGTAGCATTTTTGGCCATCTGTACTTGCACTGAAACATTGTTAGCTGTAACTGTGTTTCAATAGTACTGCTGCTGATTAGAAAACCTGATGTACTGGTGATCCGAGCATGAATGAAAGCCATCAGTCTGTGGATGTCACTGATAAACACAGGTTTGTACATAAGAACATAAAACTTAAGAATGGCCATACTGGGTCAGGCCAATCAGTTGCAGACATAGAAAATGGGAAGCAATTGTCTTGGAAGGAGTACTGCAGCAAAGGATCTAGGGGTCAAAGCTAAATATGAGTCATGAGTGAGACACTGTTGCAAAAAAAGCAAACATCATGCATCTTAAGCAAGACATGACAATTCTTTCATTTGCTGTAATCTGTGCTGATTAGGCCTCAACTTGAGTATTGTGTTGAGCTCTGGGCACCACATTTCAGGAAAGATGTGGAGAAATTGGAGAATGTCCAGAGAAGAGCAACAAAAATGTTTAAAGGTTTAGAAAACATGACCTAAAAGGGAAGACTAAAAGAATTGGTTTTGTTTAGTTTGGAAAAGAGAAGACTGAGAGGGAGCATGATAACATCTTTCAAGTTCTTAAAAGAGAGCTACAAGGAGGAAGGAAAAAATACTCTCCTTAACCTCGGATGATAGGCTGAGAAGCAATGGATTTAAATAGCAACAAGGGCAGTTTAGGTTGGACATTAGGAAAAAATTGCTAGCCATAAGAGTGGTTAAGTACTGAAATAAATTGCCTACAAGTACTGGAATAATTTGCCTACAGGTGTTGTAGAATCTCCTTCACTGGAGATATTTCAGAATGGTTTAGGTGAACATTGATCAGGGTTGATTTTGATGGTCCCTGGTTCTGCCATGAGAGCAGAGGATTGGACCTAATGACCTCTTAAGGTACTTTCCAGTTGTAGTATTTTGTGTTTCTGTTTCTGTCCTGTCCCCTTTGACAGGTTTATCTAATTCCTAAATAATGTTTTTACTGTTATTTTTATGCTATTTATGATAGACCTTTCAAAATCCTCTGTAATGTTTTCTCCAAGGTTTGTCTCCCCCGCTGCCCAAAACACTAAGTATCTATGTTTATTGCTCATGTATTCTTTTAATTATTCACTATGCAGTATACAGTACACCAGATACAAAACAATAAAACTTTACAATAACAATTCAATGAACTGGTACCCACCTCAGCATTCTATCTCACGCATTTATTTATCATCACTCTCAACAGACAGATGTCCCACCCCTCTAAATATGACAGTATAATGTTCTATGCTATGTGCATCTTCAGCTCTCGTACAACTATGGAATTATATATTTGAGGATGTATGTCTGTGTGAGGTGTTTTTTTTCCTTTACACTGAAAGTTCCTGACATGCTGGCAGTAAGGCTGGCTTTTCTGCAGATCCCATGTCTTCCACTTACTTCAGGATTGGCTTGGGAGCTGGAAGCACCAATAACTATTCCACTTTAAATTCACATTTACCATAACTTTCAGATGCTTTGATTGCAGCTTTGACATTCATAATAATATCAAACCATTTCTCATACAATTTCTGTTTCAGCATCAATTGTACTTGTTATCTTGTTGTTGTTTTTTTTTAATATCATCACTTTTCTCTGCTTCAGTATCCCTGAGCATCACAGAAATAAAATTAAACCTAAAAATTACATGTATTTTATCTAATGTTTTTAAGAGCAAAAGGGAGAAAGAGGTTGAATTATATTTTGAAATTACCATGGTTGCACTAAAAACATTCTTTTGATTTGAATTTTGTTCTCAGTTGAAGCAGAATTTCCCATTTTAAATGTAGAGGACTAGCTCTCAAACCAGAAGAATCTTCTAATGAAAGAGACTTCAAAATGCAGTCAGTGTTATTGATGTTAGCTGCCCATGTACCAGCTGTAAATAACCTAAAAAGAAAAAGAAAATACTTTTCTGATGGTGCCACAGTAAAATATATATATTACAGATAAACTATATTGGTCCCTATCTCATTTACCACCCTTATCTATGGATGTGCAAATCCTGGTAGCCATAATGATCTTTGTGGTGACTGGCCTCTCATGAAAACTAATGCCTGGGAACTAGCCCAATGTATTGTGACTTCAGGTGCTGAAAAGCAAACATATCTCTTAAAGATAGAGCTACTCAAAATGGTATTTTCTGAACAACATTGTAAAAATGTAGAAATATTAGTATTTTTATTATCTTTTCTACCTAAAGCTTCATTTCTTTTATGGCAGCACCCAATTGGAAAAGAACATATTATTCTACTTTTTTCAATAAGTTTCTGGGATTTTATACATCTATAAAATCTGGAATATTTAAAAATGGTTTCTGTTTCTAAAAATCAAAATTTAAATGTTTTCATTTTTTAAAAAAAACTGAATATTTTCAGTTTTGGTCAAAAACTTAGAACAGATAAAGAGCAAAAATGTTCTTAAGTCTTCACTATTTCTCATAGTAAAATTGCAAGGCACATAGAAGAGCACGAATTGTTGGGCAAAAGTCAGCATGGTTTCTGCAGAGGGAAGTCGTGTCTGTCTAATCTATTAGAATTCTTTGAAGGGGTTAATAAACATGCGGACAAGGGGCACCCAGTGGACATAATATACCTAGATTTCCAGAAAGCCTTTGACACGGTCCCACACCAAAGGCTTTTATGTAAATTAGGTGGTCATGGGATAGGAGGAAAGGTCCTTTCATGGATCGGGAATTGGTTAAAAGACAGAAAACAAAGGGTTGGAATAAATGGTAAATTTTCACAATGGAGGGGGGTAACTAGTGGTGTTCCCCAGGGCTCAGTCCTGGGACCGATCCTGTTCAACTTGTTCATCAATGATCTAGAAAATGAGGTAAGCAGTGAGGTGGCAAAGTTTGCAGATGACACCAAGTTGTTCAGGACAGTCAAAAGCAAAAGGGATTGTGAAGAACTACAAAAAGATCTCAGCAAACTGAGTGATTGGGCAGCAAAATGGCAAATGAAATTTAATGTGGGTAAGTGTAAGGTAATGCATGTTGGAAAAAATAACCCAAATTACACGTACTACATGATGGGGTCAAATTTAGCTACGACAGATCGGGAAAGGGATCTTGGAGTTATAGTGGATAGTTCTCTGAAGACATCCACGCAGTGTGCAGCGGCAGTTAGTAAGGCAAATAGGATGTTAGGAATTATTAAAAAAGGGATCGATAATAAGACAAAAGATATCATACTTCCCCTATATAAAACTATGGTACGCCCACATCTCGAGTACTGCGTGCAGATGTGGTCTCCTCACCTCAAAAAAGATATATTGGCATTAGAAAAGGTTCAGAAAAGGGCAACTAAGATGATTAGGGGCTTGGAAAGGGTCCCATATGGGGAGAGGCTAGAGAGACTGGGACTTTTCTCCCGCCTCCTTGGAACAACCTTTTAGGTACTTGAAAGATGTTACCATGTTCCCAGGTAATTTTTTCTAGACCTTTAATCATTTTTATTGCTCTGCTCTTGACTGTCTCCAATTTCAATGGTTAGAGCATTGACTTTGTAAGCCCAGGGTTGTGAGTTCAGTCCTTGATGAGGCTTTTCATGGGTTAATGGCAGATTAGATTTAAAAAAATATATAGTGATACATCCTGCTATGAGTGAAGGGGACTGGACTCAATGTCCTTTCAAGGTCCCTTCCAGTTCTATTTAAAAAAATGCTAAATAGATGGAAAATAGTTTGGAGTAATAATTCATCCTTGGTTAACCCCAGTTTTGATGATGAAAAGTTCCATGTCAAGGTCATCTGATCATGGACAAGCCTTAGATCTTAAAGTATTTGGAGAGCATCCAAATCTGGCCAGCATCTTCCACAGGGCTATATAATTGACTGAGTCAAAGGCCTTTGATAAACCAATGAAGGCTATGTGCAGGTTCTGATTTTGCTCCAAGACTTTTGCTGGATTTGGTAGGCCATGAAGTTGTCACTTGTTCCCTAGGACGGTGTGAATCTGCACTGAAATTTTGGCAATTTTTCCTCAGCAATGGGAAATAATCAGTTTAAGAGAACGTGGGCAAGAATTTTCTTTTGTGTTGATAACTAAGCAATGTCTCAATAGATTTCACACTCTGACTTGCCTTCTTTCTTAAGGGTTGTAACAATGTTAGCATTTCTCAAAACTAATAGTCAAAAGCAATGTGTGGCTGTCAGATCTGGGGAGTCACATTATGAAATGCAAAATGAGTCAGCCCTGGGATCTAAGGGCTGAGGGGATTAGTGTACACACGTCACAAGATTTTAGGTAGCCTTGGAGTTTGGCTACCAAAGATGTGTCAGGTCAGGGATGCAGTAGCTGTAACTGAGGGCATGGGCACCCCTGTGGAACATACATGCACCAATAAAGGTACGTCATGTCACCCTATGTGGTGCAGTGCACTTTGGTTGTGACTTTCGTTTGTTCAGGCTAAGATATTGCCATCTGAAGTATATCAGATTAACTTAGTCAGGTCTTTGCATACTTTAGCACTAAGGAACTTGTAAGATTTTAGGAGACAGTGTAATTCCTGGTTGCAGTGTTGATAATGTTCTCCATTACAAGAGTAGATGGGTCTACCAGGATTCTTTATCTTCCTGAACCCACATATGGTGACCAAATAGACCCCAAATATGAAAGCAAGAACTAGAATAAGCGAGCTAAGCACAAAGCTATTTACACTTCTTCTGATTTGGAAATATTTCTGCTGCCAAAGTCTGCCTCTTCTGCACTGGTAAAATCATATTTCCATTGAGGGCTGGCTGAACTTCACAGACTCATTAACCTTCAGCTGTACTGAACTCACACTTTTAGGGTACATCTACATTGCACACTTCTTGGCTACATCTACACGTGAAGCCTACATCGAAGTAGCCTATTTCGATGTGGCGACATCGAAATAGGCTATTTCGATGAATAACGTCTACACGTCCTCCAGGGCTGCCAACGTCGATGTTCAACATCGACGTTGAGCAGCACCACATCGAAATAGGTGCAGCGAGGGAACGTCTACACGCCACAGTAGCACACATCGAAATAAGGGTGCCAGGCACAGCTGCAGACAGGGTCACAGGGCGGACTCAACAGCCAGCCGCTCCCTTAAAGGGCCCCTCCCAGACACACTTGCACTAAACAGCACATGATACACAGAGCCGACAACGAGTTGCAGACCCTGTGCATGCAGCATGAATCCCCCGCTGCAGCAGCAGCAGCCAGAAGCCCTGGGCTAAGGGCTGCTGCACACGGTGACCATAGAGCCCCACACGGGCTGGAGAGACAGCGTCTCTCAACCCCCCAGCTGATGGCTGCCATGGAGGACCCCACAATTTCGACGTTGTGGGACGCGGATCGTTTACACGGTCCCTACTTCGACGTTGAATGTCGAAGTAGGGCGCTATTCCGATCCCCTCATGAGGTTAGCGACTTTGACGTCTCGCCGCCTAACGTTGAAGTTAACTTCGAAATAGCGCCTGATGCGTGTAGACGCGACGGGCGCTATTTCGAAGTTAGTGCCGCTACTTCGAAGTAGCGTGCACGTGTAGACACAGCTCTTCTGGTGATATGCAGTGTACACAGTCACTTAGCCCCTCAAAACAGCTATGTAGCTATGTAGTCCATGTGGCATGGCTTATGTGAGCAAAGACATAACTAAAGAGCCTGTTTAGTGTGATTCATCAGGGTCAGAGAGTGACCAAAGTATAGTGGATGGGAGACATATAAGTCCTAGGTTGATCAAAGACAAAGGTTGCTACAGGGTAATTGGGGCACCTGAAGCCAATTAAGGTCCTGACCAAGACCCAGTAAACACCCTCTGCTCCAGTGAGAAAGAGAGAGGAAAGGAGGGAGCCAATTTTAGTTTGAAGGTGTATTGCTGTTGAACAGAGGATTACTATACCAAGGGAATGAAGACCTGCCCAAGCAGGGAGAGGGACTCCCTCAGCACAGATAATCAAGAGAAACCCTTCCAGGGCAAAGAGGTTAAGAATTATGTGATGCCACAGGGCATTGCACCACAGTAAGCAACAAACCTTCCCTGTTTCCCTTTTCTCCCCCAAGAATGGGGTAATGATGGCAGCTTGTCTCACCACACCAAAGAAAACTGTAGGACCCACTAGAATACCGTTGGCCCCTTGCCCCAACATGTTCACCAGTACATGACTCTCCCCTGCTATGTTTAACAGCATAGTGTCCTGCTGATGGATCTTTTCCCTGAGGAATGAAAAGACTCTGGCAGCAGGGAAGTTTCATCAGGGTGAAGAAAAGCTGGACCTTTTCCTCACTGTAGGGAAAGATTCCAGAATTGTGGAAAGGTTCTAGTAACTCCTTACTGCAGGAGCCCTTGTCTGAAGCAGGTAACTGCTGAAACTCCCCTGTCTTCCTCTGATGTGACACAGCTACACTCTGCAGTGCCAGCACAACTTGTTTTTTGCTGCCATGAAGTGAATCTGTGCGACATTCTGCCACCACTGGTGTGTAGCATACATGTGGCCTTATTGATATTAGTTTTCTTTTTCATATATCTATGCCAAATTTGAAGGCAATCAGGTTTCTTTGCTGAAGTGTTTGTTAAAAAATAACAGCTTAAGCCAGGTCCAGTGTGGATATTAAAGTTGGTGTGTGAACAACTTGGAAAAGTTGGTTTAATTTCCTGTAGTGAGTAAGTGAGTGCGGTCAGTATACGTTAAAGAAAGCGTAGAATCAAATGAAGTAAAAATCATAAATGAACCAAACTGTACCACAGAGTCTCTCTCAATAGTAATTCCATGTTTGAATAATAAGAATATAGCGGTAACAATCACCTGACCAGGATGGTGATAGTGACTGTGAAATGCTCAGGGAGATTACAGAAGCTATTAAAAAAACAAAAACATAAAACAATAATAATGGGGGATTTCAACTATTCCCATATAAACTGGGTATGTGTCACCACAGGACAGGAATCTGAGATAAATTCTCACGACATCTTAAATGACTGATTCTTGGAGCAGCTATTCCTGGAACACAAAAGAGGAGACACAATTCTTGATTTAATCCTAAGTGGAGCACAGGATCTGGTCCAAGAGGTGAATGTGTTTGTACCTCTGGGTAATAATGACCATAATATAATTAAATTGAACATTTCTGTGACTGGGAAAATACTACAGCAGCCCAAGATTGCAGTATTTTATTTCAGAAAGAGGGACTACACAAAAATGAGGAAGTTAGTTAAACAGAAATTAAAAGGTACACTACCTAAAGTAAAATCTCTGCCAGCTGCATGGAAGCTTTTTACAGACATCATGATAGAAGCGCAATTTAAATGTATACCCTAATTTAGGAAACTTTGTAAGAGAAAAAGTGCCACTGTGGTTAAACAATAGAGTAAGAGAGGTGGTGAGAGACAAAAAGGCATCCTTTAAAAATGGAAGTTAAATCCTAGTGAGGAAAATAGGAACATAAACTGCCAAGTGAAGTGTAAAAATATAATTAGGAAGGCCAAAAAAGAATTAGAAGAACAGCTAGCCAAAGAGTCAAAAGGTAACAGCAAAAATCTTTTTAAGTATATCAGAAGCAGGAAGCCTGCTAAACAACCAGTGGGACCACTGAATGATCAAGATGCTAAAGGCGCACTCAAGGATGAAAAGGCCATTGCAGAGAAACTAAATTATTTCTTTGCATCAGTCTTCACGGCTGAGGATGTGAGGGAGATTCTCATACCTGAGCAATTCTTTTCAGGTGATAAATCTGATGAACTGTCTCAAATTGAGGCATCATTAGAAGAGGTTTTGGAACAAACTGATAAACTAAGTAGTAATAAGTCACCAGGACCAGATGGCATTCACCCAAGAGTTCTGAAGGAACTCAAATGTGAAATTGCAGAACTACTAGCTGTAGTTTGTAACCTGTCATTTAAATCAGTGTCTGTTCCAGATAACCAGAGGATAGCTAATGTGTTGCCATCTTTAAAAAGGACTCCAGAGGTGATCCTGGCAACTACAGGCCAGTCAGTCTCACTTCAATAATATGAGAACTGGTTGAAACTCTAGTAAAAAAGAGAATTGTCAGACACATTGAGGAACATAAATTGTTGGGGAAGAGTCAACATAGCTTTTGAAAAGGGAAGTCATGCGTCACCAATCTTTTAGAATTTTTGAAAAGGTCAACAAGCATTTGGACAAAGGGAATCCTGTGGATATAGTGTACTTAGATGTTCAGAAAGCCTTTGACAAGGTCCCTCACCAAAGGCTCTTAAGGAAAGTCAACTGTCATGGGATAAGAATGAAGGTCCTCTCTTAGACTGGTAACTGGTTAAAGATCAGAAACAAAGGGTAGGAGCAAATTGACAATTATAAGAATGGAGAGAGGTAAATTGTGGTGTCCCCCAGGGGTCTATACAGGGACCAATCCTATTCAGCATATTTATAAATGATCTGGAAAAGAGATAAACACTGAGGTGGCAAAATTTGCAGATGACATGAAACTACAAAAAATATTTAAGTCCCAAGCAGACTGTGAAGAGCTACAAAAGGATCTTAATAAATTTGGTGATTGGGCAACAAAATGGCAGATGAAATTCAATGTTGATAAATGCAAAGTAATGCACTTTGGAAAATATTATCCCAACTATACACATAACATGATGGGGTCTGACTTAGCTGTTGCCACTCAAGAAAGAGATCTTGGAATCATTGTGGATAGTTCCCTGAAAACATCCACTCAGTGTAAAGCAGCAGTCAAAAAAGCTATCAAAATGTTGGGAATCATTAAGAAAGGAATAGATAATAAAACAGAAAATGTCATATTACCTCTGTATAAATCCATGGTACAGCCACATCTGAAATACTGTGTGCAAATGTGGTTGCCCCAACTCAAAAAGATATATTGGAATTGGAAAAGGTTCAGAAAAGAGCAATGGCAATGATTAAGGGTATGGATCGCCTACCATATGAGCAGAGATTAATAAGACTGGGACTTTTTAGTTTGGAAAAAAAGACAATTAAGGGAGGATATGATAGAGGTATATGAAATCATGACTAGTGTGGAGAAAATAAATTTTAGTTACTCCCTCACACAATAGAAGAACTAGGGGTCACCAAATGAAATTAATAGGCAGCAGGTTTAAAACAAACAATAAGAAATATGTTTTCACACAACACAGAGTTAACCTGTGGAACTCCTTACCAGAGGTTGTTGTGAAAGCCAAGACTATAGTACACTTTAAAAAATAACTAGATAAAATCATAGAGGATAGGTCCATCAATGGCTATAAGACAGGATGTGCATGGAGGTTGTTCCTACCCTCTATTTGCCAGAGGCTGAAAATGGGGGACAGGGAATTGATCACTTGATGATTACCTGTTCTGTTCATTCCCTCATGGCAATGGCCACTTTTGGAAGACAGGATACTAGTCTTGATGGACCTTTGGTCTGAGCCAGTATAGCTGTTCTTATGTTCATATGCCCTTATCATCCACTGAAGGAAAATATACAGCAAGAGAATACAAAGGAAGAGCTGCAGCACAAAACTAAAGAAATTCCCCCATTTTCTCTTATTACTAGCTGTTTGTTTCCTGCTGCAACCTGCTGTGTGCAGTTTCTTCAGCTGTATTAATGTCATTAATAAATTTCCTAAGTGTTTTAGATGCCCCATCAAAATTCCTCTGTGTTTGAAAGTCAGCTTTGCTGAATCAGACATTATATGCTTATTTTTCAGTACAAAACCTTAAAAATATTTCAGACCTAATGATTTTGCATTCCCTGCATACTACATGCTTCTTATCATCAACCTTATTTATTATACATATCTCAAATTATTGGACTAGATATAGAATTGCCTCTAACTAGGCAGACTATTTGGCAAACTGCATTTAAGAATAAGCAATTCTACATTCCCTCTAAAAGAACTTTACTCCCTGTTTTTTGCTTGGTTGTTATCAGAATCAATATCAGAGTAATTAAAATCCCCATGATAAAGATTCAAGCCAAGCTTCTACAGGCCTGTCTTATCTGGAAGAATATTGGCTTATCTTCTATTTCTAACTACCCAAGAGATCTGTAGCTACATCATTGAATTACCTGGCTACTTTTATTATCCAAATTGCTATCTAAACTCACTCCACTTGCAGCCAAAGTATCTATGCCATTTAACCTAGTAGAATAAATTTCATTTCTCAACAGCGCTGCTGAGTACTCCTGCTCTGTTTTTCTGGATAACTCCTCCTTGAACATTAACATTTTAAATTATCAGTTACTATATTGGTTTGTTCAAGTGTGATATGCTAGTCATAACATATAGGCACAGGCAAAGAACAGCATTAACAAATGTATTTCAAAGAGATGGATTATTAAACAATGTGAAGATTGCACAACTGGGCATTAGATCTTTTCCAATCTCACAAACTGAAAAATTATACAAATATTGTTGGAGAGAATCGTACTATGCTCTTGAAAATCAACAGGCATAAACATATGTACTTTTGTCACGTCAAGCACAGACATGGAAATAAGCTTAAAGAAGCTATCATGCAAGGAATAGTGATGGGCTGTTGTTGTAGGATACTACCAGTCAGAAGGTGGATGGTATATGACAGGTTTTTGGGTGGATGGCTGCTAAATGTGTGAAGTTAGTAAAGGATCAAGAAGGCTTTGAAATGGAATTTATTTAGTTACTTAATGTCCAATCTTCCCTGCTCAGTTCTGTAGAATGTACAATACTGCCATCTGCATCAATCGAGAAGGAGTATGCATCCTTCAGTCTGCATAGACTATGGATCATGCCCTTTAAAGTTTCAAATGAGGACTTCATTTACAGCATCTATTCTGACTATGAAGACCCACACGAGAGTGACAGTCCTTGCTGCATCTCTTGCAGATGTAGTAGGTGTCTGGCAAGTCCTTATTGTGCTTTCTGTGCGCTAACTTCTCCTCTGCTAGCTGTCTGATCTTCATCTCGCCCTTCTGAAGGCCCTTGTGTAACCCCTGCCTCCATCTGCTGCGGACATCTGCTAGTTCTTCCCAGTTGTCCAGCTCGATGTCTACCTCTCTGAGGTCTCTCTTGCAGACATCTTTGTAGCGCAGCTGGGCGCATCCGGGAGGTCTCTTGCCAGAGGCTAGCTCACCATACAGGATGTCTTTTGGAATCCTTCCATCGTTCATCCTGTGGACGTGGCCAAGCCAGCAGAGTTGACGCTGCCTGAGGAGGGTGTGCATGGCTGGGATTCCAGCTTGCTCGAGGACGGCGGTGTTGGTCACTCTGTCCTTTCATGATATTCCAAGGATGCGCCTGAGGCAGCGCAAGTGGAAGATGTTCAGCCTCTTTTCCTGGCGGGCATACAGGGTCCAAGTCTCGCTGCCATAAAGGAGCGTGCTGAGGATGCAGGCTCTGTAGGCTTGCATTTTGGTGTGAGTGTACAGCTTGTTGTTATTCCACCCTCTGTTGCTGAGTCTGGACAGAGTTGTGGCTGCTTTTCCAATCTTCCTATTTAGCTCAGTGTCCAACAACAGGGTGTCAGTGATGGTGGACCAGAAGTAAACGAACTCGTGGACGACCTCTAACGTATAGTTGTCAATGCTGATTGATGGGGATTCAGCAACATCCTGAACGAGTACGTTTGTCTTCTTTAGGCTGATGGTAAGCCCAAAGTCCTTGCACGCTTTGGAGAACTGATCCAGTAGTTTTTGAAGCTGGTCTTCTGTGTGAGACACTACAGCAGCATTGTCTGCGAACAGCATGTCTCTGATGAGGACTTCTCGCACCTTAGACTTAGCTTTCAGCCTTGCAAGGTTAAACAATTTCCCATCAGACCTTGTGTGCAGCAAGATGCCCTCTGTTGAAGATCCAAAGGCATGCTTCAGGAAGAGTTCGAAGAAGATCCCGAACACTGTAGGAGCAAGCACGCATCCTTGTTTCACGCTGCTCCTGATTCTGAAAGCATTTGATAATGCACTATCATATTGGATGGTTCCTCTCATGTCTTCGTGGAACGACTGGATCATCTTGAGTAACCGTGGAGGACAGCCTATCTTGTGGAGCAGTTTGAACAGACCATCCCTGCTGACCAAGTCAAAGGCCTTGATCAGGTCGATGAAGGCTATGTAGAGTGGCTTCCTCTGCTCCCTGCACTTCTCCTGCAGCTGCCTTAGAGAGAAGACCATGTCAACGGTAGACCTCTCTGCGCGGAATCCGTACTGCGATTCGGGGTACACACTCTCAGCAATCTTCTGGAGTCTGCCAAGGATGACGCGAGCGAACAGTTTACCAGTGACGCTTAGGAGGGAGATTCCACGGTAGTTGTTGCAGTCGCTTCTGTCTCCTTTGTTCTTATACAATGTTACAATGTTAGCGTCGCACATATCCTGTGGAACCTCATCCTCTTTCCAGTACAGGCAGAGTGGCTGATGTAGGGGTTCCAGGAGTGTGTCAGCGGCACATTTAATTACCTCTGGTGGTATACCATCCTGACCAGGGGCCTTTCCTGCTGCAATGCTGTCGATGGCTCTCTTCAGTTCGTCCACAGTCAGTTCTTGATCCAGTTCATCCATTACTGGTAGGAGCTCGACGGCATCGAGGGCTGCGTCAACCACAACGTTCTCGCGTGAGTACATCTCGGAATAGTGCTCAACCCAGTGCTCCATCTGTTTGGCTTTGTCAGCAATGACTTCACCAGATTTGGATTTCAGAGGTGTCATCTTGTTCTGGGTGGGTCCTAATGCCTTCCTCATACCCTCGTACATTCCTCTGAGATTACCAAAGTTGGCACAGGTCTGGATGTTGCTGCATAGCTGGAGCCAGTGGTTGTTGGCACAGCACCTGGCTGTCTGCTGTACAGTTCTTCTGGCTTCTCTAAGTGCTTCCTTGGTACTCTGGCTCAGTGAGCGTTTGTACTCCAGGAGTGCAGCGTGCTTCTTTTCAATGACTGGAATCATCTCATCGGAGTTAGCTTCGAGCCAGTCGTTCCGCTCTCTGGGTTCTTCTTGGGCTTTACCCTGCCAGAAAAAGGTGTAGTCCTTTTCCTTTAGAGATCCCGAATCTGCGAGTCGCGTCTCTTTCAGTGCAGCGATATCAACTCTGAACCTCTTCAGTTCCTCGTTGATGACAGCAGTCTTGCGGGTGTCACTGATGGCCTGAAGATTTTCAATGAAGCAGGTCAGCATGGTCCGCACATTCCAGCAAGCAAGCTTGAATTGTTGATGTTTCTCATTTCTTGTTGATTTTCTTATTGGTTTGCCTGGTGCCCAAATTTCAGTCACTTGTCAGGTTCAGGAATCTTAAGCCTCATGCACCCAGCGAGGCAGGTGAACTGTGGCGGGACAGTACCCTATTGGCTGGGGGCTGCCCAGCTTGAGGTGGGGGGTGACTGTCCAGTGAGATGCGAGGATCTCTCCCACTGTCAAAGGCAACCCCTGGCGCTCGTTCTCTACACCAATTGAGCAAGAGCTTATAACCGGTATCTGTTGCCTCCCGTGTTGATGCAACGCTGTTCAGCGATGCCGGAGTACCTGTCCGGGAGCGAACCTGGGCACTTATTATGGAGACTCTGGGCTGCCCAGACACCAGTGTCCCCCTCTCGGCTTTACTGATATAGTCCAAAGGAGAGGATAACCTCCACGTCTTGTACCAGCTCAGCTGCAGGAGTTGCCGGGACAGTGCCAGAAGTTGACATAAGAGCAGAGGTAATTTCAATTAATATTTATCACATTCATCAAAGCTGAGTTTTTTTACGAAAATGTATTAGTTTTGAGGAATCTTTAATTAGGAAAAGTTTTCAGCTCAAGGATAGAATTTCTGGCCAAAACCGCAGAGATAGAAAAAAGCAGAAATCATTATTGAAGAAGAGTGAATAGTCCAGTGGTTAGGTCACACACATGAGCTGTGGCAAACAGGATGAACATCTCACTCTGAGGCTATGTCTACACCAGGACCCCACTTTCGAAAGGGACATGCTAATGAGATACTTTGGGTTATGCTAATGAGGCCCTGCAATGAATATGCAGCACCTCATTAGCATAAGAGTGACCACGACACTCTGAAAGTGTTACTTTTGATTGCGCACAGCTCATCTACATAGGGTCCTTTTTGTAAGGACCCCACACACTTTGAAATCCCCTTATTCCTGTTTGGTTATTTTAGGAGAGACGTGAGGAAATTGGAAAATGTCCAGAGAAAAGCAAATAAAATGATCAAAGTTCAAGAAAATATGATCAATGAAAGAACTGAGTTTGTTTAGTTTGAAAAAGTGAAGCCTGAGAGGGGACAAAATAGCAGCTTTCAAAGGCCCAAAATGCAGTTAAAAAATGAGGGAGAAAAATATTCTCCTTAGCCTCTAAAAACAGGACAAGAAGCAATAACCTTAAATTGAAGCAAGGAAAATTTTAGATTGGAGATTAGGAAAAAAAATCCTTTCAGAGTGGTTAATTATGGAATTAATTGCCTAGGAGGGTTATAGAACCTCCAGCATTGGAGATATTTAAGATATTTTAGAAAAGACTAGATAAATATCTTACAGGGATAGTATCGGAGGGGTAGCCATGTTAGTCTGGATCTGTAACAGCAACGAAGGGTCCTGTGGCACCTTATAGATTAACAGAAAAGTTTTGAGCATGAGCTTTCGTGAGCACAGACTCACTTCATCAGATGTTGGTCTGGGAAATCTGCAGGGCGAGGTATAAATAAGCCAGAGCAAGGGTGGGGATAACAAAGTTAGCTCAGTCAACAAGGGTGAGGCTTACTACCAGCAGTTGATCTGGAGGTGTGAACACCAAGGGAAGGGAAGCTGCTTTTTTATTTAGCCAGTCATTCCCAGACTTTGTTTAAGCCTGAGCTGAGGGCGTCGAATTTGCAGAAGAATTGTAGCTCAGAAATTTCTCTTTGGAGTCTGGTCCTGATTTTTTTTTGCTGTAGGATAGCCCCTAAGCGCCCCCAGGGCACCCCCCACAGGGGAGCCAGGGCTCCCAGGCTGGCAGCCAGGCCGGGAAGTGGCAGTGGGGCCCCTCCTGGATGGAGGCCGAGCTTCGGACCTGCTGGGGCTCTGGAGTGAGGAGGAGGTGCTCCAGGTAATGGGGAGCAAGAGGCGGAACGCGGATGCGTTCGCTCGGCTGGCCGAGGGCCTGGCCGCCCGGGGTCACACTGCCCGCACTCTGGATCATGTACGCAGTAAAGTGAAGGAGCTGCGGCAGGGTTACGCCCAGGCCCAGGATGTGGCCGGCCGATCTGGGGCCGCCCCCATCACTTGCCCCTTTTACAGGGAGCTCAGGGCCATCCTGGGCCCCCGGCACACCTCCTCCCCTCGGGCCACTCTTGATACCTCGGCCGAGGAGCCCCAGCAGGCTCCGGAGGTGGAGTCCACCCTGGAGGTAAGCCCCGCACCCCGGGGCCCCCCCAGGAGCCCACCCCCGGGGCACCAGAGGAGGAAGAGGGGGAGTCGTCCTCGAGTGATGGGGGGGCTGCACATCATCATGGCCTCGAGGAGCTCCAGCTGGACGTCCACCCACCGGGTGTCCCCCGACCGTGGGAGTGGATCATCAGGTATGTACCCCTCTTGTGCACACCCCCGGGGTTGAGGGACGGGGGTAATAGATATGACCAGGGCCCTCCACATGCCCATATGACCATGGCCCCAAGGACAGCAGTGGCATGTCCCTCAGAAGAGTGCATCAGCCCCTGCCCCCCAGCACGACAGTGCCATGCCCCATCCCCGGGGCTGGGGAGAACGGAACCTCTAGGGTCCCCCCGGCGGGAGGGGGTGGGACACCCATTGTCATCATCATCAGCATCTCCCAGGGAAGTGGATGGGGAACCAGCAGCAGAGTGGTGGGGGGACAAGGGCCACGGCTCGGGGCCCACACTAATGGCTGTCTCCACTCTTCTTCCCCCCCGTGTTCCGCAGCTGCACCATCGGAAGAACCGGAGAGCGCCGGCGAGGTGTCAGTGGTCCCAGACAGCCCACCAGGGCCATCAATCCAGGCCAGCCCCTCAGTGGAGGACCGACCAGCCCCACGGCGGGGATGACGGCGGAGCCAGCACCACCACCGGACGGCAACGGACCCCCAACTGCTGGCCATCCATCGTCGGCAGCTGGAGGTTGCCGAGCAGCGGCTGCGTGTGGAGGAGCAGCACCTCCAACTCCAGGAGTGGGCGCTGGCCTGGTGCCAGGAGGCATGGGGGGCCTTTATGCAGACATTCAACCGCATTGCGGACTACCTCTCCCCCCATGCCGCACCGGCCGCCGCTGTGCCTGCCCTGACTGCTCCACCTGCTGCTCCACCCGCTGCGCCATCTGCCATCGCACCACCACCAGCCACCGAGGGCCCTTCCGCTGAGGGGGTCCTGGGGCCAGCTGACACCTGCCAGCCTTATCTCCCTGTCTGCCCGGCCCCCAGCCAGCCCCAGCCAGGGCTGAGGCCGAGGCATGGGTCGCGGCCACCCACCCCCAGTGCTGGACATTAGGGGATGTGGGGCCCAGGACGTGGCCCCCTCCCCCTTTGTATATATCCCCTTGTGTTTAATCTTCTTTTGTAAATAGTTTCTATTAGACCCCTGTTGTTATGCTGATCCCTGCCCCCCCATGTACATAGTTCTCCCCTTCCTTGTCTTCCCCTTTCATCTTATCTTATTTATAATACATATATGTAATTTTGATTTTGCCTGTAAATAGTTAGTCATGATAATAGTAATAAGAGTTCAACAGATATTTGATTTGATGAACAAATGTCTGCTTTTATTTACAAGAAAAGTTGGGGGGGGTGCTCTTGGGTGCTCTGTGGTGTGGGCGTAGGGGCAGGGAGTGTTGTGGAGGATGGCACAGGCCCGAGTTCCGGAATACCCGGGCGTCGTGGGTGCTGCCAGGGCAGCCCACATAAAAGTCCAGGAAACGGCCTCGGCTGTTGACCAAGGCCTGGAGGACCACAGAATGGTAGCCCTTCCTGTTTAGGTAGCATCCTCCACTGTGCTCTAGGGCGCGGATGGGGATGTGGGTCCCATCCAGAGCCCCAAAGCAATTGGGGAAGCCCAGGGTGGCAAAGCCCACGATGGCGGCATCTGGGTCCCCAAGCCTCACAAGCCTGTGGAGGAGCAGGGCATTGATGGCACGGATGAGCTGCAGAGGAAGCACATGGGAGAGCACCAATGAGGGGTGTGTGGCCCTCCCCTGTCAGGGCCCCCCTCTCCTCCCCTGCCCTCCCCTGCCAGGGCTGCCTCCCCCTCCTCCTGTGGGTCCTCTTACCTCCATGAGGACAGCCCCGATGGTGGCCTTGCCGACGCCAAACTGCTGCCCCACGGATCGGTAACTGTTGGGAGTAGCCAGCTTCCAGACAGCGATGCTGACCTGTTTCTCCACAGTGAGGGCACGCTGCATGGCGGTGTCCTGGTGCCTCAGTGCAGGGGTGAGCAGCTGGCATAACTCCAGAAATGTCTGCCGGCTCATCCGAAAGTTGTGGAGCCAGCGGTTGTCGTCCCACTCTCGGAGCACCAGCCGCTCCCACCAGTCAGTGCTCGTGGGGTAGCTCCACAGTCGGCAGCATATGAGGCGGGGGTGGGGCGGGGTGCTGCAGGGTTGGGGGTTGAGTCCTTCTCCCCTGTGGACAGCTCCTCCTCTGTGGCAAGGATGTGCTCAGCTGCCTCCTGCATGGCATGGAGCAGGGCGAGCACTGCTCCTACAGGGGTGGGTGTGTGGACCTCTGGCTGCTGCTGCTGCTGCTGCTGCTGGGGGTCCATGACTGCGTTGCTTGAGGTGTGCGTGCCTATGGCTCTGCAGACCGCGTGCTGTGCAGGCTGCATGTGTCTGGGAGGGGCCCTTTAAGGGAGCGGCTAGCTGTTGCCCCGGAAGCGCTAGTCTGCCCTGTGACCCTGTCTGCAGCTGTTCCTGGCACCCTTATTTCGATATGTGCTACTTTGGCGTTCCCTCACAGCGCCTATTTCAATGTGGTGCTGCCCAACGTCGACGTTGAACGTTGACGGCACCAGCCCTGAAGGACGTGTAGACGTTATTCATCGAAATAGCCTATTTCGATGTCGCTACATCGAAATAAGCTATTTCGATGTAGCGTGCACATGTAGATGTAGCTATAGGGTTGCATTAGGAGAAGCATTTCCAGCAGATCTAGGGAAGTTATTATTCCCCTCTACTTGGCACTGGTGATGTCACATCTTGGGTATTTCATCCAATTCTGGGCCACCCAGTATAGAAAGGATGTGGACCCATTGAGATGGTTCTGTGGAGGGCAATGAAAATGATTAGGGGGCTGGAGTACATAACCTATGAGGAGAGGTTGAGGGATTCGGGCTTATTTAGTTTGCAGAAGAGAAGACTTAGGGGTGATTTGATAGCAGTCTTCAACTTCCTGAAAGAGGGCTCTAAAGTGGATGGAGAGAGACTGTTCTCAGTGATGACAGATGGCATAACAAGGAGTAATGCTCTGAAGTTTCACAAGGAGAGGTGTGGGTTGGATATTAGGAAAAACTATTTCAGCAGGAGGGTGGTGAAGGACTGGAATGCATTACCACGAGAGATGGGGAATCTCCATCCCTGGAGGTTTTTAAGTCTCAGATTGACATAGTCAAAGCTGGGGTGATATAGGTGGGGTTGATCCTGCTTTAGGCAGGGAGCTGGACTCGATGACTTCCTGAGGTCCCTTCCAGCCTTACAATTCTATGATTCTATGATTTTATGATGCCCTGATTTCAGGTGGGGACTAACACAATTAATACATATTATACATAATTTATTTTTCTCTTATCCAGATTGGCAAAGTTGTCTTCATCTAGCCTGGTTTCCTGAAACACCTCATGGTTAGCTTAGCAATCAATGGATATTTTTATATTTTGGCTCCCCAGCAATATCTGAAGACATGTTGCAAGCAACAGTCCTTCTCCTTTTCCAACTAACCTTTTAAATAAAATATTGCAACAGTCCAGTATTTTGAGGATGAAAGTGCAGTTTTCTTAAAGGTCAGTTCAATCCTGGATATGTTTTCACATTAGATGATGCATCATGAGCTGTGGAATCTAGTAGCAATTTTCAGCACCAGTAACAATGGAAAGTAAATTTCAGTCATTCACAGTAAGATGGCAATGTGGTGACATTTGAAGCCTGACTATGGGCTCTTACACTCATTGCAAGAGACTGCCTGCTGTCTGGAGAGCACCTCTTTTTAGTTAAGTGGATGAATTTTAGATACAGGTGAAAAATAAGACCAGAACACTTTATAAAATGATTTCAAGTCATTAGCTATGTGGTAATTCCCACCCTCACCCTCCTCTTATAACAAGTCAGAGCTGAAATATACCCAATTAATAAATCCCTAAGAAACCAATAATCTCACATTTTCTGTACAATTCTATGTGACAAATGTTTTTATCTTTTAGTTCCAGTGAGCCACTATCATTATGTTGTAGTTTCCAGATATATGTCCTTGCTCGCTCAAAACTACAGTAGCTGCACCGCACAGTGAAGCAATAAATTTATAAAATATTCCTTTGAAGTGTTTGCTTGTGTCATAATTCCACTTTCATATCTTTAGTTGTTTTAAAATATATCGAACTGTCAATGTGGGGGGTCAGAGGGTTAGAACACTTTGTAGTTCCTCTGCCAGAGCCCTTGTTTAACTTGGAAAATAAGCTACAGCACCCAGGGAGTGATGAAATCAAGGATATGTAGAATCACAAAGGCATATAAATGTTTAACACTGCATACTGCAGACATTTCTTAAAAAAGAAAAGTGATATGTCTGCATGTGTTTACTCCAGGTACCCACCAGTGAGCAATCTTTATTAAAACTTACAAAGAATACAAAACAACACTCTAAGGCTTTGCAATAACAAGGAGTTGATCTCTGTGCATCTAGAATCATCTGCCTTTTGACCTTGAAATGATATGCACTTTGTCTGACCCTGGATTACTGTCACTTGATTTAAACTTCATTCAATATTTGATTTTTACCCAAATGGAAAAGATGTGATTTTCTGGATTCTGTGAGCACAAGAATTCTGTGAGTACCATCATTATTTTGAAGGCAAATTATTATTATTTGCAATTGTATACAAATCAAAACAATTGCAGTGGGTAAAAAGACATAAAATGCAAACAAACAGTGGAATGAAACTCTGCAGGTCAATCTTTACCGATTTTTTTGGGATTATATGCAAAGAGATATGTAAGTCAATCATTTGTCCATAAGTTAAGAGTACAATGTCAATATGAAAAGTCCTCATATCAGGAAAATGAGTGGATAATGAAATATGGAAAAGTCTTAACTCTGACTGGGAATCAAAGGGATGTAGTCTGATTTTTGTGAATGTGGGAGTGCAGGCATCTGCCCTCCACTTGTACTGATCGGTGCTGGGACTTTGATAGATACCAGTGATTGGTTTTACACATATTAAGAAGAATGGGAAAATGGCCTATGCACATGTTCTGAATTGCTACTTTGTGCTAACCAGCAAGCTAGAGGGTAGATGCTTTCCTTGTCACTTTCAAGTGTGCAATTTGAACTAGTAGGGGGTTTGTCGTTGCCTGATCTGTAACCCTAAATGTCTAGAAAATATGTGCAGATGTGGTTCTCTTGTCTGAACATGCTTAACCAGCATACAAGCTTTCACCGGGTTAACTGGGTCTGTCTCAGCAATTCTGATTCCATCAGACTGCTTGTTACCCTGAAGGAACATTCTGGCCATACCTGGCAAAATAACCCCAGCATCTCCTAGTGCTGAACTGACCACAATGGTGTGCTCTGAAATGTCCAACCCTCTCCTGGACTGTTCTGAGATGTATTAAGAGTCGTTCCTTTAAGGATTCGATACCCAACAACTTAGAACTTTAAATGGAATTTACACACACCTTAAATCAAACACAACACTGAGTTGGTTTAGATTACAAGTAAAGCAAGCCTATTAACAAAAGGAGATTGGATTTTAAGTGAGTGCAAGTACAAAGAGTTAGAAATGGTTACAAGCAAACAAAAATGAAAAAATGCTTTCTGGTGGTTACGACTGAACAAATCAAGCTACAGACTTTTTTTTCATGGTAGTTTCCTTACGAGTCCACAATCCAGCAAGATGGCTGAAGGTCTCCCACAAAGTCCAAATATTTGGTACCTTTGTCTTCTTGGGTAAGGTGTGGGGAACCTCCAGCATGCTCACCTCTTCCAGTTCAACAGGGTTGGTCATGGGTGGGCTGCCCCGTGGGTTGTTACCAGAGCATCCTTAGGAAGAACCACTAGCAGCATTCAGTGGTTGTGGTTCACTATTCACAACCAATGATAGCTGTGAGATGTGGTGTGGGTTTGTCCACCACTTCTTGGAGCTCCCATTGGCCTGCAATTGCAAATCTACTCAGGTTTTTAAATAAAAAAAATAAAAATAAAAAAAAATGGTGACTTGCCAGCAGCTAACCCTGACAAATCATGTGCAGCCTGTGGGCTGGAAGTTCCCCTTTCCTGTCTTACATGAAGATGACTTGGAATTATTTGCCCTTCTGTTTATAATCGAGGACTTTTAGAAATTTGTTGTTCGGTTAAATACCCCCTCCACTTCCAAAGTAAACTATTTCAAGCTCTGAGGAATGCGTCATGGATTGTGAAGGTGAAGGAAATGTCATAATGTTTTCTTTCCCTCCTGGCATTTGCTAGAATGCAAACTAGTCTATTTTCTTCAATCTTCTCCCACTGATGGCTTGATGGTCCTCTTTATTTTCTTTGTAATCAGCATTTGATTTACCTCTTCATGTACCTTGGAGATGCCTTCCAATGGGGCAAACCAACATTCCTTGTTCTAGGAGGAGATCGTTAGCCTTGCCAGTCAGATTCCATATTAAAACATAATTTCTAATAGGTTTGTAATTTTTAATTTGTCGTTTGACTGCACACCACGCAATAATATTGATGGTCAGTCTGTTATTGGCTTTCTTTTAGGATCATACATGACACCTTTCAGATACAGGTTTTGAAATCAATGAATTGAACTCAAAGGGTCAGGCCAGAAACCTACTGCCAGATACCAATAAACTTCTTGCTTTGTTTCATTGAGATATTGTTAGTGTTTCATTTCCCATCTAGACTTTTAATAAAGACGTATCAAGGCTAGCCCCACTCTGACACTCCAAGTACAGAAACTTGCAGCCCACAAGGGACCTTGCCTCTATAGGGTTCTGCTTAAACTTCCCAAGGTCACAGATTCCCTGACCCTGGGAGGTGGCTGCCACCACCCACGTGAGTAACCATACCTTTAACACACAGGAAGACACACTTGGGATGTCTCCCTGTTGGGTAACCCAAGCTGTTAACCTTTCCTTAGGAGCGAGCTTGAACACAAAAAGGAAGAAAGTAAGCTGCAAGATGATAGATGACTTTTCAGTCTTAGGCATGCTTATACACCGAGCCTTCTCTATGATACAGGGATCAAATCATTGCCTTTAAAAGAGGTGATTTATTAACAAAATGAAAGATTTTCATGATAAATCACACTTGGGTGCTAGGTATTACAGTGCAATTTAAAAAAAAAAATTTAGGTCAAAGCACAAATAATTACTTCCTTGGGATTCAGTTTAGAAGTTACACTGTATGGGGTGGTTGGGTGGAAGGGGAATCAGTCATCCTAAGAAGTCCTGCACGGAACCAAAATAAAAAAATAATCTGATTGTGTCTGACTAAACATTTCCTTTCTACTTACATATCTGTATGCTCAAATCTCCTTGTCACCTGGATATTTACTGCATTCCTTGGCTACGCCTACACAAGCCCCAAACTGCGAAATGGCCATGAAATGCATATTCAGCGCTTCATTAGCAAGCGGGTGGCCACGGCACTTCGAAATTGAAGCGCCTCGCCGCCGCGCTGCTCATCCTGACGGGGCTCCTTTTCGAAAGGACCCCGCCTACTTCGAAGTCCCCTTATTCCCATCAGCTCATGGGAATAAGGGGACTTCGAAGTAGGTGGGGTCCTTTAAAAAAGGAGCCCTGTGGGGACGAGCCGCGCGGCAGTGAGGTGCGTCAATTTTGAAGTAGTGCGGCCGCCCGCATGCTAATGAAGCGCTGAATATGCATTTCAGTGCTTCATTAGTAAACTTCAAAATGGCCATTTGCGTGGCCATTTCAAAGTTTGGGGCTCGTGTAGACACGGCCCTTAAGACCTACTGAGGCTCAGCCATCTTTGCCTGTCTCCTCCAGCCGCACAAAAGAAAAACCCCTCAGCAGGTAACTGCTTCAATTAAAATATCCACCTCTGTTTCCCCGTTGGCTCATTGGATGCTTGCCAACAGAGAACCACTATCTCTGGGTTTAACCCTTTACAGGCATTCACTCATGACAACATGCATTTCTGATTTTGTACGAATTTCAATTAGATAAAGAGTAGGTTGGGGAAAACAGTAATTGTTGTTACCTAACCCCATTCACTACTGCTGGTGGGAATACCAGTATTCCCCCAATGGCCTATATTGTTTTGTTTACAACATTTCTTCTCTTCTCTGTCCTGGATGCTCAGCCATTATTCTATGCTCTGGTCTTTTCGCACACCCACTCTTTGCAACCACTCTTTTCCAACCCACTCAAAATACAGCCTTTAAAATAATCTTCTTTGTCCATGATCCACCAATGTAACCTCCACAATGATCTTTGTAACATTGCACATTGCATCAGATTTCAATGGCTTGTCTTTCCCTCACAGCTCCACCCAACCCCATCCCAGCCTACATGTCTTTCATCAACTCACTTTACTTCCTCAGTTCTATTGACAGCACCATTTACCCACCTGCTCATATCTTTCTCCCATTTTTACCCAAATGCCTTTTTCATGCAAGCCACTGTCCTTTCCTCATTTCCAATGCTCTGTCAGAAGCCCCTCTTCGAAGTTATGCACACGTTATTCCCTGTTTTACAGGAGGGTAGAAGCTCTAATTAAGGGCACGACTTCTCTGTGCTAGGTAATATGTAGAAACATAGTAGGAAACAGTTTCTTTTATGAAAACTTGGTGATCTCATGAGACAATAGGTGGGAATTAAAACAGAAGCACAGAGGTGGAGTGACTTTCCCCCATTCAGACTCAGACCACTGACAGAACTAGGAATATGACACAATTCTCTGGAATTTCAGTTCAGTTCCCTATCTATGGACTACTTTGCCTTCCTAAGACATGAGTTAGTATTTATAGTATTTCTTAAACCTCCAGTTCATCCTTCTCTGAATCACTCAGCATGTTTTCATCTTCCCTGTGTCTATTTTCTTTAGACTGTAATTTCTTTGTAGCAACCTGTTTAGTGTTTGTCTCATAGGATTCTGTGTACCTCATTGTTTAACAAATAATATATGATAATAAACAGGTCAGAGGCAATATGATGAAATATAGATGGAGTATGGTAGGCAAGTGGCATTGAGAAGGCTGTTCCAGGAATAAGGAAGCATTGTGTTCTTTTTTAAAAAAAAGGCAAGGTGTTTTAAGTAGGGGATTGAGCCCTAGATTTAGCAAGGTGCATGGACAGGGTGAAGTTTTACAAACCAGGAGATGAGAGTCTAACAGGCGATAAATGAAAGATAGGCAAAAGCAGAAGAGACCTGATAAATTGTAATTGGGAGACCGCATAGCCGGGTGGATTGAGCACTGTCTAAGGCTCAGACAACCTAGGTTTCTTCCTTCCTTTGCTAATGAAGCTCTTTGGCCATGGCTACATTAGCACCCCCCCGCTTTCAAAAGGGGAATGCTAATGAGCCACTTTGGCAAATGCTAATGGTTTTGCCTTCTTGCCATTTGGTTTTGGGAAGAAGGGGTTTTCGAAATCTGAGGGGTCCTTTTGAAAGGACCCTGTCTACACTGGCGGCTTGCATTTCAAAAGTGGCACTCTGGAAACACACGTGGCTGTCATTATGCTAATGAGGCACTGCATATTCATGGTAGTGCCTCATTAGCATCAGCTTGAAGTGGCTCATTAGCATACCCCCTTTCGAAAGCGGGTGCTAGTGTATCCATGGCTTTTGTGAACTTGGGCAAGTCTTTCCACGCTTCACTTTCCCTATTTGTAAAATGGGGCTGATGATAAAAAGTTGAATATTGGTTATAGAAACTAGATGTTAGGCCTGTTAATGACACTGATGGGCTGAAACTCTTTTATAAGTTGATGGACATAGAGACCAAAGCAGACCCTGAATAAAAACTCCTTCCTCTGAAAGTTTGGAATGTCTTACAATAGGCAGGCAGGAGGGAAACAACAATTCATTGTCCTTGGAAAGTACCACTTGCATTTGAGAGTTCTTTACAAATGAAGGTAAGAGAATTAAGTACCTTCCTGCATTTTTGGTCCACCTCAGAGTGCTACTGAAATTCTTGATAGCTTCATTTCACAAGATGCATCTGAATCAGCTTTCTCTTCTATCATATCCAGAGATAAAGCAATGAGGGAAGCAGGAAGCTGAGTCAGATGAATATTACTCTTTTTTGAGGTTTGTGAAATATTGGAAAAATCACTTTTTTATTAGTGAATGGTTCGAACACAAATTTCTTTCCACTTATCATCCACAACATGTCACAAAGGAGGGTGGAACTGGAGGTTATGGGATGAAAATGGATTCTTTGCAGCATGTTTACATGCGCTGCATTGTGGTGAAACTCATGGCAGCAGGGACACAAGCAGGCATCTAAGGGTGAGACTTCAATAAATACAGTTCAAGTCAAATTGCATTTAAGTGATAATAATGGCACTTGGGGCCAGGATGTCCAATTTCACTGCTTTTTTTTGAGACTTTCAAGGAATCTAATCAAGCATTTATTTGAGGAGAATGTGTAATTCTGTTTTTGAAGAACCACAACTGGAAGATGGAGAGAGGAGTATGTGAAATGTATCTGAACACCAAAAAACAATGGAGTTTAAAAGCCAAGGACAAAAGAACAAGGGGGAAACAATACAGGGAAAGAAGTGTACCTTGTCCCCATGTTTCTGCCTGTTAACTATCACCCCCTACACCCATCCTCAAAGAGAAAATAAACAGCTTATTGACAAGCCAGGGCAGACAGCACTCCAACCAGGTCAGCACAAGTAAAAGTTTCTCTGTTATATGCAGAGTGAGAAAACCAAGCTGTTCTTGCCTTTTCAATCCCAGCAAGGAAATGGCTTATAACGACTAAAGATGGATGCATCTTTTATCAAACACATATAGGAAACGCTGGGTCTACGTCTTTCACATTTTAGTGGCATTTTCAAGAGCATGAAGAATAATTAAAGCTTGCCACTGGGACATTCTCCTTTTTGTTCCAATTCACTAAAGGTGGGTGTCTTCAGTGAGCATCTTCTACAGCCCTGCAATATTTTTCTATGACTATAAAGGACTTTTCTTTTCTGTGGATTTTAAGTTTGCAGTAGGACGTTTTTGTTATTGTTGCTATTGTTCATTGCTGAAGGAGAAGGTTATTTGTTTTACTAAGATAAGGTTTCTAAAACATCCTGCTTTAAAAAAATACCACAAAACAGATGGTGTTTTCTCCCTTTTTCTAGTTATCTATTTTCTTTAAGGAAACTGAAATGTCATCTTGCCTCCTGGATAAATTAATTTTTTGTTTAAAATGAAGGCGAATAAAATAACAAACTTTGAGATAGAAATAAAGGTCAGCTGAGGTGGTCTAGCATGGAGCATTGCTTAACACAAAGTTATTTTGCTGGACTTCTGAAAAGAAGTTGGATTTTCTGCTTCCATTTACCTCTTAGCCTGATCCTGAGAAAACTGGAGCTTTTATTATTGACTTCAATGAGGACAGAATTTCCCTCCATGGGTCTGTACAGGTGTATAAACTCCATTGCTTTCCAAGATAATCCACAGCACAAAAGTTTGACCACACATCTGCACTTGAAGGATCAAAGCCTTACTGCTCATGTTTGAGCTTAACTTCTGCTTCTCCCTGAGGTTTATCCATTTTGACACAGCCTTTAATTAACAGACCCATATTCACATTGAGAAGTACCTTACTCCATGAATAGTTTCATTTGAATAGGACATAGAACCATGAGTGGTGCTATCTAGGAACCTCTTGCTTCATGCCCCTGTTTTGCTCTGTCCTTAAGAGTCATTGAAATCCTTTCATACTTCTGGTTTTCAGCTTAAAACAAGCAAACAAACAAACAAAAAACTGAGATAAAGATTCAGCAGAGGTAGTTGTCCATCTCTACACTAGATTAAATTATCTGGCTTTACCATGAGCAAGAAAAAGAGGCCTGTAGCTACTGGAGTTCAGAGCAACTCCACCTGTATTCCCCTTCTATGATCCAGGAACAGCATTTAGTGCAGACTTTAGGGTCCCCTATCACCTCTCTTGAGTGGAGACATGTGTCAGGCCCTCCTGACAATGGTATTTTCAGGCTGCACAGTCCCCTTGCTATAACGTGATAATTCAGCCAGAGATAACCTAAGCACTCCTTCTTACATTCTCTTTGGGACTCAATAGAGAAATTGCAAACAGTTATAAGCTACCCATGCACACCTATTTTATTCTGAGTATAAAAGAAAAAAAAGTCACAGAAAACATATCAAACAAAAAAGAACTTACACCTTCTAATGCACTGACCAAAAATCACCCCAATCCTACCATGGGTTCTGACACGAACAAGCCTTCAGAATTCCACCCACAGGTTTTCCTTTTAGCTCAAAGTTTATCACAGTTTCAGCTCACATCATTTTATAGACCTCAGTAGGCCTTGTCCTTCCAGTTTTTCCCTATGAAATTGAACCATCTGTGGACCAGAGGATCTGTGTGGTTTGCTGGAAAAAGAACCAGGCCCAGAGTCTTGTTGTTCCTTGTGAACGCAGTTTGAACTAGTATATGGAAACCTCTCCACTGAGTGGTTTTAAAGGGCTGACAAGCAGACAGAACAATTCAGCATTCCTCTCCTACTGAATTTTACCAGAGAATTTGGATTTAGGTCCAGTCCACCTCCCACTGAACTCACATTTCTGTGGGTACTGGATCACACGTCTAGGAATTGCTCAGATTATCATCAGCCCAGGCAGAGCAGCATCTGCCCCCAGCCAAGTCTGCTAGGTCTCTGACATACACACGATAGGTACTGTCTCCTTTGCAGCCTGTGTTTTCAGAAACAGGGACATTATCCAGCATTGCTGGAGACCTAGAAATATTAACATGCATAAATGGAAGTGTCAAGTCTCAGATTACATGGAGTTGTTACTTTTATATGTAAAAAAATATTAAGGCTGTATTCTCTGAAGTACAGAACCTAATTCTCTATTTTGTTTACCTTCATTTAACTTCTGTGAATCTCTGCTGAAATTAATGGAGTTCCATCTGAGCAAATCAAAGCAGAAAATTAGGCTCATTGGTCCATTGCCACAAACAAGCCCTTCTTTCAAACTATCTAGACTGAAACGTCTCATCTAGTGCACATTAACCAGGTTCTACTGCATTTGAAATACAGATACAGAGTCAATATTCCTAACTTCAGATGCAAAAATGATACATGCATACTAATAGAATAATCATGTTCAGCAAATCATAACCTTTTCCAATGACACACCACATGCCTTATTTTGCATAAAATATATCATCACTATGTCATAATCATACAATAATATACTATAAGGATTGTGGCACCCACATATATATATATATATATATATATATATATATATATATATATATATATATATATATATACTGGCTTAATGTTCCTCAGATATGCAGAATTATCTGCACTTGAGAAAAATTATAATCTATTTTTTTGCTAGGAGAGCTTACTGCAACTGCAGCAGATGTGAGTGAACCACATAACTTCTTGTGTAAAGCACAGTGATCATTTGAAATGACTCAGATCTGTCTTTCACTCTGTACAGTGGCTTACCAGAGAATATTTAGCCAATTTTACACATGCACAAAAAAATCCACTCCCAAAGCCATACCAAACTGAAAAACTCCTCTGTGGAAACACTTTTCTCCTGTGGGAGAAGAGAAAACGAAACAATATCTTGTGATGTTAGCCACAACACAATGTAAAACTAGAACATGCTCAGCTACTATGGTGATAAGGGTGGTACAACCATCTATATTGAATAAAATTGACATTTTAATGCTTTTCCTTCTGCTCTGAAAAATCACAAACCATTAACTATGCATGTAAACTTTTAACTGTAACTCTCCAATCAGTTATTAATATTTATTACTGATTTTACTGTAGTGTCTAGGTGGCCCTATCATGGATCAGAACCCTATTGTTCTAGGTTACGGATAAATACAGAATAAAAATATGATCTCTGACCCTAAAGACCAGACAATTTAAGAATAAAGCAAGAGACAGGATATGGATATACATAATGGGGATGCACAAGGAATCAATGAGACAATTTGGGTCAGCATGGTAGACACTCTTATCAGTACACCAGCGCTGTTGTCAGGCTTCAGTGTGGGCACCATAGAAATAGAGCATTTTAAGGGAGGAGACCAATAAGTTAGCTTTGTGGATGTTTATGTGCAGCTCCTCACAAACTTGGCATCGGGGGTAGCATTATAAAAAACACGGAGGTGTTAGAGTGGCCAATAGAAGCTGGCATCCCAGACAGATCTGAGTTGGCAGTGAACATCTGAATAGTGAATGAGATGTGATAGTGCAACTAGGCTATGAAAAACCATTAGAGTGAAAATAACTGTAGGTTGAACCTCTCTAGTCCAGTACTCTCTAGTCTGGCAACATTCATGCTTGGTCTGGCATGATTGTAGCTTGACAGCTGTCAACTTGTCATGAATATGGCCAAGTTTTCCACGGTCCCATAAAGTTTGTTTACAGACACAAAATCTGACTCACAGTGTCCTGTGCTGTTATTTAACTCTAATGTGTTCCTAAATGTCTTCTAAGAGATCTGTAAGCAGTGGAAGTGTTGGCAATGCTGCTAGACAATTTTGACCTCCTGTTGTTCAGCTAATTCTCTGGTTCAGCACTGGTCAGGTCCTGAGAGCTCCAGACAAAATAAGTTCAACCTGTAGATTATTTTTGATCCACTAGAAAAGAGGGAAAGAGTGAGGTGGGAAGCAAAGAGATGGTTGCTGTGCTCAGAGTAATAGGGACCACAACAATCTTTGTGAACGCTTTTAGAATGGTTATATACAGGATAAGATTGCATTTGTCAAGACTAGATACTAGAATGTTGTAATAACTGAGATTTGAGAAAATGAGAGGTAATATGAAAGTTTTATCAGTGTGGATCATTTCATTTCATCCTGCAGTAATAATGCATTTCTATTAGCATTTCAGAATTACTGGCCTATTAAAAGGTTTTAGCATCCATTACATCACACTTTTGTAATTTCTTGCCCCACAGATTAAGTTGATCACTGTGTTTTTCTTGTCCTTCCTGCTCTGAAAAGGAGCAAGACCTTTAAGGATACTAGACAGATCCTGAGAGATGGGTGGATCTTGTGTTTGTCAAAGAAGTTGCTGCAGATTATGGTTATGACAGAAGAAAAACCCCAAAACCCTAGATTATCATCTTCACCTGTTACTATGCTATTTGTTAACAATTATCAGCGAGGTAGATGTGTTAGTCTGTGTCTGCAAAACAATGAGAAGTCCTGCGGCACTTTATAGATTAACATATATAGTGGAGTTTAAGCTTTCGTGGGCAAAGACCCACTTCGTCAGTATGCATCTGATGAAATGGGTCTTTGCCCAAAATATCTGTTAGTCTATATGGTTCCACAGGACTTCTCATTGTTTTATTAATAATGCTTTCTTGAAACACATTCCATTTAGTCCATTAATATGTGCATGTCTTGAACTTCAAACTGTGTGTTCATTTCTGTATTCCAGATCAAATACCACTGAAATAAAGTCTGTTGTCACTCACAAATCACTCTGGAATTTCCTGTCAGCTAGGACTGCACTTTGTCTTTTTGAGAATATGACAGGCCATAGTTCTCTCCAAAGACACCACTTTCAAATAATTAGAGCAATAATATGATAACAGCTCAGTCTTTCATTTGAAGAATAAATGCATCTATGCTCATTTTTCCTATGGAGACCATGGATATTCTGATAGTCATAATATCTTTAAGGTGTAAATTTCAGTGGTGCAGATTGATTACACTTAACAGCTATGCCCTCGACATGTGTTAACATTAGATCAATGTATGACTTGTATTGCATACCACTTGCATTGTTCTGTTCCTAAGTGACCTTTGTGTTTTCATGTAAGTGTAGACATTCACACATAGACAGGCATTACAATTCATGTACCTTTTATTAGAATTCCATCAATCACTGACAGTTCTGTTTAAAAAGCTACACACTCTAGATGAATGGAACAGTTTTTCTCCATCTGTACATGACAGCTTTCATAACAGGTTGCAAGATCTCATCTCTCTTAGAGCCTGACTCTCACTTATACCAATTTGACACTGGAGTAACTCTGACTTTAGCAGAGTTATAACTGATCTGAAATCATTATGAGAGAGATCAAAATCAGTTATTCAGTTGATTAGGCAACTATTTCTTATGAAACTCAAGAAACAGAACAATTGTTGAATCAAATTCACATTGCAAGCCACACAGAAAGTAGGTAACATGCAGATATTTGTCCCAAACTCAACATAATGGGCTCAACAACCTTTCTCATTTACACTTGTTTTAAGTTTCCACTGATTGTAAAAAAAGTTACTTCTAATTTACACCAGTGAGAAGAAAATGGAGCCAAATGTGTTATTTGGGACATATATACCACTATTGTGCAGTCTTAATAACCTTCTTTGCGAGGAGATACATCCTCCAGGCTGTTTGTTAAAATAGAAGTAAGAGGTTTGTGGTCCATTTCTTCAGTGAAGTGCAGACCATAAATGTATTTATGGAAAACTTTGCATCCATAAACAATTCCAAGTGCCTCTTTTTCTATCTAATTATATTTTCATTTCACTGGCTTCTTTGTCTGGGATGCATAAGAAACGGCTTTCCTATTATTTCCTTGCAACTACAGTCCATTAATTTGAAAGCTATCCTGTGGTGCATTTGCTGAGATTCTAAAGGTAACCTAACATCAAACACTAAAGACTAGATGCTGCAGTAAGCATATCTTTGATATTTAAAACTCAGTCATGCAGGTCTGCCCACTGCCGTCTCCCAGTTTATGTAACATGGTTGTATGTCTCTTTCCAAATAGACTATTGATAAATTTATCCAAGTCATTTGCCATTTCTTAAATACAGAGCACATTCCTTTGACTAGAAGGGCTGAGCTTGCTTTCCATAGTTACAGTTTTTCATGAGCTTTCTAAGATGTCGGTATAATTCCCTGGTAGGTGCTCATATATTATATGGCCCAAAGGAACCACTGTGATTATCTAATCTGACCTCCTGTATGACAAAGGCCATATAATTTCCCCAAAATATTTCTGATTCAATGAGAGCATAGCTTTTTAGAAAAAAAATGTCTCTGAAATAGGTTTTTTTTTCTAGAGTTGTTTCTGCTGTCATAATTTTGATTTTAGCTGGATTTTTGCATGCTCAGCACCTCTGAAAATCAGACTAATTTTCCTTAGAAGACTACATAGAGAGAAAAATGGCTGCCTTAAGACACCCAAGTTTAAATTCAGGGAGAGCATTTCTGATTGTCTGCATCTCTGTATAAGATCATACTGTGCCCCTTTCCATGACACTGGAGCACATACCATAATGTTGCTGTATATGCAAAACAGTTTTTCTTTTTGTGGATATCAGACTCTGTGAGTATGAGTGTCCAGAAGTAATAAGAGAGATCTAGGCCAAAGGAGTGGTATTTTTAGTTAGTTACGAAGTTACTGAAGTTTGTGTTCACCCTAATCTCTTCTAAGACTCAGAAGTAAGTTTGAGTTTAGTAGGGACCATTGATGAAAATGAGATTGCTCTTGGGAGCCTGTTATGCTGAGTAACTAGACAGCAAATAATTAATGCATTGTACCTTTCAGAGTTAAGCATGAGAATTATAATAATCAAAGGTCCAGAAAGGGCACATTGCCATGTTTGAGTCTGAATGTGAGGGTAGAGAGACAGTATTCACAGACACCTTGCTTGGGAGTAGCAGAAAGGAAGTTTTGATGGCAGTGGCCATGCCAATACACAGGAGGAGCAGTGAGTTCAGATTCATGATGAGTCTCTAGACTTAATAGAATCACAGAATACTAGAACTGAAAGGGACCTCAAGAGGTCGTCAAGTCCAGTCACCTACCCTCATGGCAGGATCAAGCACCAGCTATATTATCCCTGTTAGATAATTATTCAACATATATTTCCTTTGATGCAGATCCTACAGTCACCCTAGGTAATTTATTCCAGTAATTAACCACACTCAGAATTAGGAATTTTTTTACTAATGTGCAAACTAAACCTCCCTTGCTACAATTTCATAGAATCATAAGGTTGGAAGAAACCTCAGGAGGTCATCAAGTTCAACCTTTGCTCAAATCAGAACCAGTTCCAATTAAATTATCACAGTCAGGTCTTTGTTAACTCAGGACTTAAAAATCTCTGGGTCTTTAATCTCTGGGTAATGCATTCCAGTGCTTCACCACCCTCCTGGTGAAATAGTTTTCCTAATATCCAACCTAGACCCCACTGCAACTTGAGACCATTGATCCTCATTCTGTCTTCTGTCACCACTGAAAACAGCCTCTTTCCACCCTCTGTTGTCCCTTTTTCAGGTAGATGAAAGCTGCTATCAAACTCATCCCAACTTTTCTCTTCTGTAGACTAAATAAGACTGACTCCCTCATCCTCACAAGTCATCATTTTTGCTTACTTAATGGTGGGTGTACATTTGCCCTCAGTGAAGAGTGGTGTTACAAAAGCAGTGAGAAAGCTCTTCATGAAACTTCTCTCTCCTCACTTATATTGTTTCATTCTTTCCACAATTAATCTTTAGTCACTGTGACTTTAAGAGCATCCTAATGGCAGAAGGCTGAATGTGTAGGACGGGTGTTTCAGGTGTCAGGTGATGTGTTTCAGATGACCTGCCCAATTCATAAGAACATAAGAAAGGTCAAACTGGAATAGGCTAATAGTCCATCTAACCCAGTATTTTGTCTTTCAGCCATGTCTTGTGACAGAAATGACAGAACTAGACAATTTATTGAGCATCCCAACCCTGGCTCAGTCCCAGCTTCTCATTTCCAGATATCTTGGGAGAGCCAAAGCATAGGGTTGTGTTCGTGGCCATAATGGCAATCATCATTGATGGAGCCTGTGCTCCATGAAATCACCTACTTTTTTTTCTAATTCAGTTATATTTTTGGGCTTCACAACATCCTCTGAAAGTTCAGTGTATCCAAATTCACTTTTGTCAGAATCTGTATTTTAAAAGTGTCATGTGAGAGGTCATTGAAAAATTAAAACTTGCTTATTGTTAATATTTTGTGTGATATGTACTGGGGGCAAACAAAGAGTTATGGATGAGTATTGAAATGATGTTACTAAAATGTGTTTGGAAGCAACGCATAACCCTGTCTGCCCTAGAGAAAGGCATGTGTATTTGTTTGTGAGACTCACTTGTCACCAGGCAGAGACAATTAAGGGACATTTACATAAAACATAATCAAAGCTATCAACTAACAGGTGGGTTAGAGAGCCTCTTGCAGGAGTCTGAATATAAAATGATGGGAACTGAATCAACTGTTTGTGTGTTACATTACTCTCTTGTAAAACAGTACAAAGTAAGATCCTTTCTGAAAGCTAAGACACCCTGGTGATTAATATCATTGTAAAATGTAAGTATTAGTACTACATGAAAAAATATGGATGCTTCATTATATTATGGTTTAATGCAGGGGTGGGCAGTAAGTAGCCCACAGGCCGGATATAGTTCACAAGTATAAGCACTTGGCAGACTGCCAATGCTTTATTTACCAGGGTATCTTCACGTATGGCTGCTTGTAGCTCCCATTGTTCACAGTTCACAATTCCTGGCAAATGTGAGTTTCTAGAAGCAGAGGGGGCAATGTCACTGCTTCACACAGGCCCCATTGTCTGGGGGTAATGAACTGCAGCTCATGAGAGCTGTGAGCTATCATGCTCAGAATGCTTAGGTAAATAAAACATCCAGCAATTAGCCAACAACAAATCCCAATGAACTGCATCTGGCCCTCAAGCTACTTATGGATAGAAATAAGTTTTCTACCAGACAGGTGGGAAGGCAACTATGATCCTGTGTCCAATTAAATAAAATAAGGTGTGACACCAAAAATGGACTCCTCTTGGGAATTCCACCAAAAGGATGAAGTCATACAAGATTACAAACAGCTTGTCATTTTGGCTGCAACTGTACACTTTAAGAACTGGTGAAAAAGTTTTAAGAGATTGTTCAGGTGTGGAGGTTGAAGATGATCAGTTATATTACAGTTTGTTGTTTTCTGTTTGCTTAGTTTAGGAAAGGGAAATGGAACAAAAGCTGGAGAAATATCAGCAAAGAAACAAGTTTAACAAAAAAGTGGTTAGAAGAGTTACGTAAACAATGTGGCCTGTTTTGTCTGGGGCAAAAGCCAAATGAGTTAAGAATTACACAACAGGAAGAACTGTTGGATCGAGAGAAATTGTTGGAGGATGCACCAGCTGGTGCATCAGGTGCAGTCAGACGTTCCAGCTCACCATGGAACCAAGAATGGATGCAGTTGGAGATGGAAAACTCCAGTTAGAAGGAGCTAGAAAAAAAGAGAAGTAACATGAACATGAGTACAAACTCCAGTACCTATAGAAGGAAAACTCCCAAGTCGCAACTCTCCATGCCCAAAATCCAAAATCACTGAGGGGTATTTCACAACTTTTGAAAAGATTTGTGAATTACAAAAAAAAAATCTAGAAAATCCAGACGACAACAAAGTTACCATCTTGTTTTAAAAGCTATAAGATAAATTTTTAAATGTGTTTAATACAATGGAGACGGAACAGGCTATGAAATACGCTGAGTTTAAAAAAGGCTGCAAAGGTTTCAAATCATTCCTGAAGTGTACAGAGTGAAATTCAGAAGTCTCATAAAGAATAACAAGATGAGTCATAGAGAAAATGTGTATGTAAACCGTTATGAAAACAGGCCCACAGAGAAGAGGAGGAGAGAATTATAACTGGTTGTTTGATCTTCTTGCATAGGAACAATTCCTGACCGTATGTTCTGAGGAGATCACACATGCATTCTGGAATAAATCCCGGGATTTTATGCAAAAGCGGCAGATCTAGCTGATGCATACGTGTGAGCTAAAGCATCCAGTGACCGCAAGACACATAGGGAGGGGCAAAAGCCTGGTGTAAAAGACAGACTCCCTTTAACCCTTGGGAATAAGGGTGCAATTGAGAGCATTGGCACTTACTTTGTTAAAATCAATCCCATTCTAAAAATCACACCCATACTCCCAGTACAAGAGAGTGGTCCAAGAAGGTGCTACCAGGGTGACTGCATTGAGCACATGATGAATAACTGCTCTAAACTGATAGAATACAAGACCACACCCCATTTATCCCAGGTTACGGGTGCTGCCATTTTCACAGACTCACCTCCAGGGCCATTGACTAATTTGTGAAGTTGGACCAAAAGGGGGTGGATATGCAATTTATTAAAGTTGCCAAAGTAAATGGCGAAGAATCCATAGGCTGGAGGCATATTGTTGTTCAGATTTTTTTAGTCAGGGAAAACATATTCATAGAGTGCATTTGGAATAAGGAGGCTTAGACTGTATCTTAAACACCGTGGCATTGGAAATCTTAGTGGGAAATAATATCTTAACCATGACAAGGCTGTTGATGTTGTAACTGGAAGTAAAAAGTACCACTGAAGACACAGACACTATTCTACACTATAGAGATCCTTCTAAAGAAGTTCTTCCAGAAGATACCTTCTGAAAAAATTCCTTTGGAAAGAGTACATCCACACACAAGAAAGAGGATGGAAAGATCAATCCACTCTTTCAATAGAGAGTGTCCACACAAACCTCACTCTTTCAAAAGAAGGGTCCAGGGACCAAAAATTCTGGTTCCATGAGGACTGCTCTTGCAAAAGAAGAGCCCTGTGGAGTGTCTACACATGTTTTCTTTCAAAAGAAGAGTTAAGACCAGGTGAGAGGGCAGAAATTTGGTCTGCACTACAAACATACAAATAAGTATGTTCAGAAAGTCAGGGAGGAGTTGCATGATGATCCAAAAGAACGTCACTGAGAAGTCACAGTTTGCACCCAGCTGGACCTACCATAACACTGTCAAAATTCACATACAATGTGTACAGAAATACTGAACATGCTGGGCATGGGAGTTATTAGAGTCAGAAGGGTCTTGTGTATCACCAGTTGTCTTGATCCCCTAGGAAGATGGCACCGTAAGATTGTGTGTTGATTTTAGAAAATTCAGTGTAGTCACAGTGCCAGATTCTTAGCCTATGCCTAGAATTGATGACATGGCTGATGTTTTAAGCAAACTAGATAAGCTGGTACATATGATCTTGATTTTAGTTTATTTCATGAATCTTATTATTTTATATTTAAGTTTATTGGTGAATATGCACACCCTTTAGATGAGGATGAACAGAAAAACCTGCTTTATTACTAATGTCGGACTGTATGAATTCATAAAGTTACCATTTGTGTCAAGTAATGCAGAAGACACTTTTTAGTGGTTTGTCAAGTGAATATTAAATGGATTACAGGTCTTTGTAAAAGCATATGGTAATATTGCTATTTATAGCTCCTCATGCGTTGATCACATGAAGCACTTTGGCATTGTACTATCAAAACTCAGAGATGTAGGTTAAAGGTAAGTATACAAATGGAGCAGCCAGAGTTTCTTATTCAGGCCATTGGGTAGACAGTGGCCAGTTTTCTCCAGAGCCCCTGATTGAAAGGTGGTCCACTTTTTCATAGGCCTGGTAAATTACTACCATTAATTTGTGTATGGTTTTAGTGACACTGTATCTGCAGTCATACATCTATATGAAAAGAAAAGCACATAAAATGTGCGTGGAAAGCCTTTTCTGGCCAGCCACATTTTTTTGACAAAATGTTTAAAATTTGTATGGATTCCATCAGACATTATGATAGAAACAGTACTGAAACAAGCAGGGAAAATCAATAAAAAAGAACCCTGTTGCTTTCATGAGCAAAACATACAGACACCCGCTGAACAGAATTAGTCTGTCTCAGAGACGGAGTGTTCTACTATCGTGTTATACTGTAGTGTAGGCAGTCAAACAACTGAGACTTACCTCTTTAACAACAAAGTGGGGGATCTGACTGATCACTCTCTTAGTTTAGTTGTATAAGGACTAAGGACTCTAATTCCAAACTACTACAATGGAGTGAGACGTACCAAGAGTATGACAAGGACATTGCAAATATAAAGAGGAAAGAAAATATGGTGGCAGATGCCTTGTCTGGAAACGAAGGCTCTGACCTGCTGTTTCTGGGTCAACCACTGGCAACCCTCCTATAGACCTCTAAGGCTGGAGATGTGTCATTCCAATGCCAGAGGGCAGCAAGATTACTTTTATCTGGCAGTGAGTTTCAAGTGTCTGATCAGTGTATACCAATTGATGTATATCATATTCTGTATCTAATAGGTGTTGTGTAAGATACTATGGGAAAAGTCATTAAAACTCTCATGTCCTGTATGTATTGTAAACACCCAAACGACTGTTACAATGTGAACAAAATGTAGAAATAATATGTATTTAAACCACACAAGCTGAGGAGTGGGTAAATAGTTGTTTTTTTGATTCAGACAAGAAAAGGCCAACTCCTCCTTCCATGTGTAATCACAGACAATTGGCAAGCAGAGTCAAGTGGCCATTCATTGGCATATTGGAGTCTTCAGGGACAGATCAATTTGCATTGTAGATACTACCAACAGAGAAGAAAGAAGCATGGAACCTTCTCCACCCACTGTGTGATATCTATCCACATAGTAGCAATGTAAAGCTT
Source organism: Carettochelys insculpta (assembly GCF_033958435.1). Classification (NCBI taxonomy): domain Eukaryota; kingdom Metazoa; phylum Chordata; order Testudines; family Carettochelyidae; genus Carettochelys; species Carettochelys insculpta. Next base: position 70,168,918 of record NC_134137.1, read on the forward strand.
AAGAAAAATACATTTCACTGGACTACAAAAAGAGAAGAGAAAGGCACCCCAACCTCTCTTTCAAAGGGCCTCAGAATTTTGGACATTTGGAACACCTGATCATAGGGGTGGTTGGTTGTCTTGCTGGAAGAAAGTATAGTAAGAACTGGAGTTTAAACGTAGACTATTTTTTTTGTTTGTTTTACAATGAGAAATCCTGTGGCACCTTATAGACTAACAGATTTTTTGGAGCATAAGCTTTTGTGGGCAAAGACCCACTTCGTCAGATGTCTTGGAGCATTTTTGTTTTTCTCAGGCTTTTTTTGGGACATCTGGCATTGGGTCAAGATTGGAAGATAGAACTGATGGGCCTTGGTCAGACCCAATGTGGATGTTCTTATGTTGTTAATTCTTAGTTACCGGAAAGCATTTTTTCACTTTTATTTACTTTTAACCAGTTCTGATTTTATCCCTGATCTTTATATTTTGAGCAGTGGATCCCAAACTGGGGTTCAGACTCCTGGAGGGCTGCAAGGGTATTGCAGGAGTTCCATGAAAAAAAGTAAAGATCAATTAACATTATCATAGAAAATAAGTGTCAAATAAATAGCATAGTTACAATTTATTATTATTTTTAAATTGACTATGTTCCAATAAAGTTATTAATTGCTGTCTGAAAATGTATGTTATAGTTACCTTTTTCATTTAATGAAGTATACATAACAACTAGAATTGTCTTTGATGGGGATCTGTGAATGGTTTGGGGGTGATTGGGGGCTCCACAAATGGATTCAAGGGGTAACTGGGGGCCTGCACTAGTGAAAAGGTTGGGAACCACTGAAAACAATGGTTGAATTGAAGTGATTGTTACCCTGCTGTAATGTCACCCCTAGTGCTGTGATATTAACCAACATTGATTGGACAGCAACCTTTCATTTTATGGCGTGTATGATTAATGAGCCTTCCAGTTTCTTATAAAAAATTCACCTCTCTAGGATAGGGATTGATATAACCTCTGTGTTTGCACAGCACCAAGCACCAGGGTGCCCTGGCCTTACTGGGCTCTGAGTACCACCACAACACAAATGTAAAATCATTATATTAATTGAAAGACATTCTGTTACCAACATTTCTGTCGGCTTTTTATTTATGTTACAAAACTATTAATGCTCTTACCCATTGTAATCCTCTGTAACGGTAGATAGTTCCCTGACTGTGCACCAAAATATGCTAACTTTCTTTTATGTGAGTTTTTGTTCATTTTTCAGAAGACATTCAAAACTAGAATAAAGGGACAAACTTTTAAATTACTTTATTTTGACAATGAGCTTTAAACACCAGACATGAAATAATTCCAGATGCTTTATTTCCACATGCAGAAAAACAATTTTTAAGAAAGGATATTTTACGTCAATTCAACTGGACACCTGCATTTCTCTCCTCAAAATACCTGAGTTACAACCTGTCTTTCATCCTTTTTCACCAGCAGGCTCTGCTGCTCTTCAGTTACTCCATTTATGGCCTGACCACCCTGCTTCTTCCACATCAGCACAAAGAACAGCAGCTCAGAAATCTCCAAAATAGAAAAGCTGCCAAAGGAACTAAACACAGATCTTGGAGACTGCTTTACCCCAAGAGTCTTATGTCACCTAAAACTTGTATCAGGTTTCCTGAAATGTACCTTGGTGGGAGGAAAAAAGCTGCTGTGGGAATATTCAGGAGAGTCAAGTCCCTTTCCATTCTGACCAGCTGTCTTAGTAAGCTCTCAGGAACACTGATGGGATTGTTTTAACTTTAATGCATGTTTGCCTTGAGCATTCAATGGGCTCTTTAAATATGAAAATGAATAATTAAATTGCAAATGATTTAGAGGCAAAAATGATATCAAAAGGCCTGGTATTGGGTAAGGCCTAATGTCTTCTATGTTTGGGAATACATATGTATTTTGTTTGGTGCACTAACAGTTTTGCATAGAGAGGAAGTGATCTAAAACCTGCAGATTCAGGTGACAGAACACACAAAATCCACTTTTCACAATGAGCTTTTGAGCATGAAAATTCTATCAAGTGCACATGCAAGCTGGTTCTGTAGTTAAGGTACTGCACTGAGGCTATGAATATATGAATTCAATACCCTTCTTTTCTATACATTTGCTCTGTGTCCTGCGCAACTCATTTAATGTCTCTGGTCCACAGGCAATTTGAGGACAGTATGCTGGGTCAGACGCCCCTTAAGATTGCTCGATCACATGGTGTGGCCAGTTTCCAGTCCTACAGAACATCTGAGCTGAGGAGCTACACCAGCCAGAGAGAGGCAGAGGAACAGCTGGGAGCTACACTGAAGGGCAGCTTCTTTCCCAGAGTGGAGGGGAGTACATAAAGGGGCGTTACTTGAGCAGTTTTGATATTGTGCCCCCCAACATCAAAAGGCATGGGACACCTGTGACTCTGGGCCTTGATACTAATGGAGAAATTAATACTTTCTTCTTCTGTCTTGACTATTTAAGGTGTAGATTATTTGGGACATGGCCTTATATAGTGTTAAGCATATTAAAGCCTGATATTGGCTATAAATTTAACTGCAAGATAACATAGGTGTCAGTGCAGAAAAAATGTATATATGGGGTAAGCAAACACAAGGTTTCTTAGGAAAGATAGTTGTAGAAAAGTTAGGAAGCATGACAAGAGACTACTGTGGCTTAACCAGGAAATTCTCTTTTATCTGAAATTCTGAAAAGAATCCTACAAAATTGGAAACTAGGTCAAACTATGAAATCACAAAGTGCGATTAAGCTATATAGAGATAGAAAGGGTAACAAAAACATTCTTCAGACACTTTAGCTGTGTCTACATGTCAGCGCCCTTTCAAAAGGGCAAAAATCAAAGTTTGGTGCTCAAAATAGTGGCCGTCGAAAGAGAGCACCTGCCACCATTTTTCAGATTGGCACTTCGATCCGCTCTTTTGAAGTGCTATCGAGGTCTTTCGGAAGAGAGTGTCCACACGGCTCCAAGCCCTCTTTCTAATGAAGAGAGGCAGGAAACACCATGGATGGGGTCCCATAGCCGACAAGCCCTTCTGGGGCTGCAGCCAACCGCCTCCTTTAAAGGGCCCCTCCCTCCGCCTTCCCCTCCACACGAGCTGAGTGCTGCCCAGCCTTTCCCAGCCCAGCACAGCACACTTGTGCCCACCATGGATGCTCAGCGACAACTTCTGCAGGAGGGTGCCATTCAGTGGTGCTCCAGGCCATGGTGGACGTGAGGGGTCGGTTCACTGATCTCTACGTGGGCTGGGCCAGCTGCATCCATGATGCCAGGGTCTTCCAGAACTCCGGCCTCTGCTGTTGCATGCGGGCCGGCACCTTTGTCCCCCAGTGGGAGATCCCAGTGGCGGAGGATGTCACCATGCTGCTCTGCATGGTGGCAGATGTGGCATACCCCCTGCAGCTGTGCCTCATGAGGCTGTACACAGGACACCTCGACCCAGGAGGTGTTCAATGAGCGCCTCAACCGTGACTGCACCATGGTGCAGTGGGCCTTTAGGCACCTAAAGGGGCAGTGGAGGTACCTCCTCACATGGCTGGAGGTCGGGGTCCTCAATGTGCCTCAGCTGGTGGGTGCCTGTTGCATCCTCCACAACATCATGGAGGGAAAGGGAGCAGCCTATGTCCCGGGGGGGGGACCCTCTGGCCGGTGACATCTATGAGCAGCCAGGCATTGCCCCCATCTACCAGGCCCAACAGGATGGCCACCGCATCCGGGAGGCCCTCAGGCAGGTCTTTGCCGATGGCCACTTCTAACCCACAGGTCTTTGCCGATGGCCACTTCTAACCCGCACGCACACTCACGTTCCACGCACATCCACCACCCACCATCCCCCTGAGGAGTGAAGCACAGAGTGGTGAGCAATAAAGAAATGTTTATATAACTGGTTGTGTTGCCAACTATGTACGGGGGGAACCTAACTTGCAGGGGGACAGAGGGAACCTAACTTGGAGGGGGAGGGGCAAGGCACTCATTCTGGGGAAGGGGTGGTGGGACTTGAGCCCCATCGGCCCCTGGAGACCCTGCCTCCCCGGGTGCGGGGTCCCCAGCTGGGAGGGGAGGGTGTGGGTAACACTGGCAAGTATAGCTGGTGAGTGGGCCTGGTGAGGGGGGAGGGTGTGGGCTCAGTGATGGTGGAGGGGGCAGGCTCAGTGGGGGTGGAGGGGGCAGAACCAGCAGTGGGAGCTGCCGGGGGGGCAGGAGGTGGGCAACAGTGTCCATATGGTCCCAGACAGAGTGGCCAATGCCCTCCAGGGTGTACAGCAGCCTATCCCAGGATGCCCTCCACCACTCCATGTCAGCCTGGTTGAGATGCAGGTGTTGTTCAGCCACCTTGGCCTGGCGCTGGCTAGCTGGGTCCTCCTCGGCCCAGCAGGGGGCCTCTGGCCACAGCCCGAATGGAGCGCTGCCTGGGATGGCATCCAAACATCTCCAAGGGCTGTGGGTGAGCTCTCGGGGATGAAGGATAGCATGGGGCTGTCCCGGCCCACGGATGGTGCAGCTGTGTGGAGAGGAGGAGAGCATATTAATAATGCTCCCTGGATGGAGGGGATCCGGCTCTGGCCTACCAGCCTGAGCCCACCACGTGGGGCCCCTGTCCCACCAAAGGACACTGGCCCCCCCAGTGAGCACCAACCCGCCCGCCATGAGCTGAGCCTCCCAGCCTCGGGATGCATCTGGGAGTCTCTCCTGCAGGTGGCCCTTCCCGGCCTGCAGTGTACAGGCCCTGGGAGCCATCTGGCACCTACTGGCCACCACCCCTGTGTGGCATGCAGCACTGTCCATTGAGCACAGGTGCTGGGAGTCACTGGTGTGCCACCATGGGTGCTCCATCCCATGTGGGGGCTGGCCTGTGTGTGGCCCACGAGCACTGGTCCTGTGTGCGGGAGACTAGCCTTTGCGTCACACCCACTCTGTGGAGTATGTGTACGCCCCTCCCTGTACGTACTGGAGGGTCCCGTGGTGATGTCTGGGGATGTCCAGCCCCCAGTCGTCCTGCTGGAGGAGTGGGAGGGGATGATGATGCTCAGCTCCCCCTCCTCACTCAACCAATCTGTGGTCCCCTTGCCCTCCTGGGTCCCCACTCTGGGCGGCTCCTCCTGCTTCTCTGGCTGCAGCTCCTCGCCGGAGGTGTCCAGGATCACTGGGGGTGGGGAGCTCTCCTGGGCCCCAGGATGCCCCAGAGCTCCCTGTAGAAGGGGCATGTGGCTAGAGCTTCCCTGGAGCATCCAGCCTGGTCCCTGGGCCGAGCATAGCCCTGGCGCAGCTCCTTAACCTTGGAGCTTACCTGCTCCGTGGTACACTCTGGGTGGCTTCTATTATGGAGGCCCTGCACCAGGTAGCCAAAGGCGGCAGCATTGTGCCGCTTGACCCCCATGTGGTGCAGGATCTCCTTGTCCTTCCACAGGCCAAGGAGGTCCCACAGCTCCTGCTACATCCAGGAAGGGGCCCGTTTTTTTCCCCCCCTGGGAGACCTGTGGAGGCTTGTGGGGTGGGGCTGGCTGCTGGCCATGCTGGTACTGGAATGTGGAGCTGGAGCATGTGGGGAGGCTGCTTCTGGCATGCTCTTAGCTTCCTGCCACAGGTTTCCTGTGTGTGTGCAGCTTTAAGGCAGCCTAACACAAGGACCATAGAGCCGTGATGCTGCCAACTGTAGCGGCCCCACTCTCCAGCTTACTGGCGCCATGACAGGCCTGTATTTCGAAGAGTGGACTGTGGAGCATCTACACATGTACTCTTCCAATTTAGTATTTCAAAAGGAGGCAATCTTCCTGATACGGGATCAGCATTTGGATTTCGAAGTCTGCTCCCGTTGTTTCAATTTTCTTTCGAAAGACGGGTTTACACGTGTGGACGTTCCTCCTGCTCTTTCGAAAAAGGGCCATTTATTTCAATTTTTTGTGCACTTGTAGACACAGCTTTTATGAACAAGAGGAAAAACAAGGACAAGGTAGGCCCATTTTTCAATTTAAGGGGGACAGGAAAGCCAATAACCAAAAATATGGAAATGTCCCAAATTCTAAATGCCCTTTTTGTTTCAGTTCTCCCTAAAAAAATGGTTCTTAGTGATCAGACATCTAACTTACTGAATGCTGGTGAAAATGAGGTGGGATCTGAGGCTAAAATTTAGAGAAAAGAAGTTAAAATTTCTTATACAGAAGTTATATGTCTTCAGGTTGACAGGGCCTGATGAAAATCATACTAAAATAGTCGAGTTGCTGACTGAGAAGATATCTGAGCAATTAGAGGTTCTTTTAGAAAACTCATTGGAGAGACTACCCAAGCCTGGAAAAGGGCAAACACACTGCCAATTTGTTTAAAAAAAAAGAGGAATAAAGACAACCCATGGAATTACAAACTAGTCAGTTTAAATTCAGTGCCCAGAAAGATAAAGGAGCAAATCTGCAACATAATCAATCTGAAAACATCTGAACGATAATAAGGTGATAAATAACCATCAACAAGGATTGGTCAAGAACAAATTATGTCAAGCCAAACTAATAGCATTTTTGACAGGATAACAAGCTTTTGAAGGGGGGTGAGGATGGGTGAATGTTAGATGTAGTTTATTCTAAATTGAGAAAGGCTTTTGCCCAGGTCTGACCATGTCTAGCATGACATTCCCATACAGAAATGAGGAAAATACAATCTAGGTGGAACTACCATCAGGTGGGTGCATAACTGGTTGGAAAATCATTCTCAGAGAGTAGTTATTGGTAATTTCCAATCAAGCTGAAAGGACATATCAACTAGGGTGAAATAGGGATCACTCCTGGGTCTGGTTCTGTTCAATATCTTCAGAAATTATTTAGATAATGGCATAGAGAATACACTTATAAAATCTGTAGATAACAAGATGACAGGAATTCTAAGTGCTTTGGAGAATAGGATTAAAATTCAAAATAATCTGAACAAACTGAAGAAATGGTCTGAAATAAAAAGAATGAAATTCAATAAGTGCCAGTGCAAACTGTTTCACTCAGAAAGGAGCAATCAGTTGCGTAAATATAAAATGGGAAACGACAACCTAGGAAGGAGTACTAAAGAAAGACATCTGGGAGCTACAGTAGATCACAAGATAAATATCAGTCAACAGTATGGCTCTGTTACGAAAAAAAAAAGTGCAAATATAATTCTTGGATATATGAGCAGGAGTGTTGTAAACAAGAAACGAAAATAATTCTTCTACTCCACCCAACATTGATAAGTCCTCAACTGGAGTATCGTGTCTACTTCTGGATGCCACACTTCAGGAATGATGTCAATAAATTAAGAAAGGCCTCAAGGAGAACAACAAAAATTATTAAGGTCTGGAAACCATGACCTGTGAGAAAAGATTGAAAGAAGTCAGTTTTCTTAGTCTGGAGAGGAGAACACTTCAGGAGGGAAAATTTTTCAGATACATCAGATGTTGTTACAAGGAGGAAGATGAAAAACTGTTCTCTGTAAACTCTGGTGACAGGGCAAGAAGCAGTGGGTTTGAATTGCAGCCAGGGAATTTAAAATGTATATTACGAAGAAAAACTTCCTAACTGTCTGGTATTTAAGCACTGGAACAAACTGCCTGGGAAAGTTATGGAATCTGCCTAACCTGCACTTAAAAATCTCCAGTGACAAACACCTGTCAGAAATGGTCAAATTATTACATGGCTCTGCCTTCAGTGCAGAGGTCTCAGGTGGGTGACCTTCCTATACTTATGTGATTCTGGACAGAAAAAAAGATGGTAAAGCTTGAAAACGGAGTCCAAAATCCCACCCAGAACATTCCACTTAAATAGTTGATTTTGTTTTAGGTTGTGTGTGCAGATAATCTTACAAATGTTTTCAAAGGCAGAACAAGGTTACACTTCTGATATTCATTTTCAGCTCCTTTTCTAAGAAGGTTTTAAAAGTGACAATAGAGTCTAATTTTATTTCAAAAGCGCTTTCAACAATAGCTATAGTTTTATGGTTTCTTGGGGGCGGGGAGGAGGTAGGGAGGAAAGCTTTTATGTAAAGAAGAAAATATTGCACACTTTTTTATCAAAGACTTAGTCATTTGAAAAATCCCATTGGCTCCTTCAGTGCTGTCACAGAGGACAAATCACTTACATGGAAACCATTTATTTTATTAACTACTTCCATCAGACTCAGTGAGCCATTTGAGGGAATATCACTCTTTACTTCTGTATCACTCTTTTGGGGTGTATGAGGGAACTGCCTAAAAACAAGAGTCATGAAAACCAGGATACAACTAGATGAGTTGGATCATTTTTTTCTGTGTGTTTTGGTGGCGTTTCTAACGAACTCTGTGGGATAACGTGCTCCTTAGTCAGTCTGCCTCCATGTTTTGGCTTTGAGCTTGGGGTGATACAGAGAGAAAGTAAAGAAAAGAATCTGCATTGTTGGGAACTCTGATTCCCACACTCCAGTTAGCCTGTCACTTTGATGAAACAGGTCATCAGCGGCATCTCAACTAAAAGCCATTGCTGTGTTTAGTGTGTACAAGCCTTTCTCCAGAGACAGCACAAGCTGTTAGTTCTGCTGCCATATGCCTGCTGTGTGTGAATACAGCCATGTAACTGCTATGACATTATTTACTCTGCATTACACCTTTAAGTTTATAAGCAGTCTGCAGGCCTGCAACGGCCTACAAAAGGCAGAACTGAGACAGCCTTGTAAAGAGTAAACACTCTGGCTATGGCTACTCTGTGGTTGCTACTTTGGGATACAAATGTGTCCCAAAATATCCACCCCATGGCTAAATACCACATTTGAAATAGCAGTGCCATACTGTGTAAAACTGAGGTAGCAAGCATCTGCAGCACCATGTCCCACCAGAAGGAGACCTGACAGTGCAACCATATCCAGAACAGGTCTCAGGTCCTTTGTCTCCTGCTGATATTTTTGTGCTACTCTTGTAATGCGAGCCAACTCAGCTAAGGCATCCATTAAAATCACTACAGCAGCCCCATCCATCCATCCGTCCAAGGTCTTCTTCCAAATCTAGCGCTTTTGCTTCCCATCCCAAAGTGCGTCTATGTTATATCAAAGCATAAAATCCAGATGTGCACTAGAGGAAGAAAAAAATCCTGCATGTCATTTTTTCACCTTGAATTATAAATTAACCAGTCACCTAACACTCTCAGAAGTGTGTTGTCATGGTTGTAGAGCTAACTGCACTTCTCTTTTCCTGTCTCTCTGTGCCCCCTTTGAGTTTAATTCTTATGCCTATACTGTCTTGGGATAGATTTCTGTAGTACTTCCACTCAAAAACTAAGACCTGGCACACAGTATTCTGCACTTCCCTGGGTGTCCTACTGAGTTTTTGTACTCAGTGGTGTACAGTGATCAGACAGCTTTCTTACACCTAAGTGTGGTGCATTGAAGAGTAGAACAGTGTTAGAGGAAAATGGTTTTAAAACAGCGAGCTACATTCTTATTTATCTTACTTAAAGACTCACAGATGACTACCGAGGCAGGCCTGACCCATTTAGACACCCCCACAGTAGCTGGATCTAAGTCTGAGTACCCCAATAGAGTTCTTTTTGCATTTCTAATCCTTTTCCTATCATGTCAAGGGTTTCCTATAAGGGAAATACACAGTAAATGGAAAAGTTGGATGGTCTGGTGAATGGAGCACAACACATGTAAAGCAAAGTGTAACTGAAAGGTTTTGCAGTGTGTGGGGGAAACACATGGAAAACCAGGAATGCCCACTGGAGAGCCAAATCCATAGATTTTAACCATAATGTAATGTTAAATATGATGATGAATGACATATTTTATTTCTGTTGTCCCCATCATTGCAGGTGCTTTAGTCTAAGCACCTTATACGGAGGTCAGAGTATTTCCTTTAGCACAAAATTGTATGGAAGAGAGAAATGCCCCCAGAATGTGTTGAATTGAAGGGGTAAGGATGGTCTCTTATGCAGCCACTACATATAACCCCCAACTCCAAACCACAGACACACATAGATTCGAGGAACTAATGCAAACTAGGAAACTTCCTGTGACTGAAAGAAGAGGTGTCAGCAGAGACACATCAGTGCCTATACTGTGTTGACCTCTTTGTGGTTAACAGCACATTATATTGAGCATCACCATGACAGCAACCTGCAGAATATGATAGCAAGTCATACAGCGTAGGACTCCAGATACCACTAGCATATGAAAGAAACATAACAGCTTAACAGCCATGTGAAACATAGAATTACTGTGTAACTAAAAGAGATGTTGCAGTGTTTGAATTATCATCCTAGGTGCTCGGGTGTAGCAGTGTTTATTGCACACTATGTAACTCAGAGGAACGGAAATAAAAGAGGTTACTTTGAGGAAAACATCACTTGCACAGTGTGTACTGAGAAATTATAACAGGGACATAACAGCAAGCAGTACCTAAGAGGAAAAATCACCACCTCATCCAGACAAGTATCTAAGCAGTCAAAGAGGATAGGTTCAAACTGTCTCAGAGCAGAAATAATAAGCCATAGGGAGACAAGGTGGACGAGTTAGTATCTTTTATTGGACCAGCTTCTGTTGGTGAGAAAGACAAGGTTTTGAACTTACAGAGAGCTCTTTTTAGGGACTGGGAAACAAACTCAAAGTGTCATTGCCAAATACTGTACAAAATTTGAACAAATTATCATATAGTTAGCACATATTGCAAGGGACTGTTCAAAATAAAAGGGCTTTTTAACCCTCTGTGGCCACAGGAAGAAAAGGAAGCAGGAGTCGGTCAGAGGAACAGCTGGGAGTGATGGGGTTAAAGACTGTTATAATAAGCCATACAGCAAATGTCTCTAGTTAGTCCATGACTATGCACAAGATGTATCAACTCAAAGGGGCACCAGACCCTTCCAGGACAACATGAGCAAAATCTACAAAGGTATGTACACCACCACAATTATAAGCACCCCTCCCACAACATACCTTTTAAGATCTATGTGTTCTATACACACCTATCATAGTATGTGATATATCTCATACAATACACTAAGTGCCCCAACAATAACTCTGTTGGTGAGACCAGAAAATCACTGTGCTCTCAGATGAACTCACGGAGGAAAATAATAAAAGACCAAGAAACCCCTGAGGTGTGGGTAAATTCACAAAGTGACCACTCAACATCTTGGGTCAGTAGAACATGAGAGGCCAGAGGGACCATACTCCCTTCTCTTTTTACTAGCCAAAAGGACACTCTAGGGGGAGGAGAAGATCACATGAGGGCAGGGTTTTAAGGAGAAAAGGGAATGCAAGGGTGGGGATTTGGAGCGAAGGGTCAGGGCTTTACAGGGGAGGAGTGGTGAAGGGCATGCATTTGGGGTGAAGCGATAGCGTGAGGAAAAGGGCTCGGGGGAAAATGCATGAGGTGAAATGAGGGCAGAGGCTCAGGTGGAAGAAGTGATGCAGAGGTAGAACCTAGGAGGGAAGTGGGGGCACCCAGGCAAGATTTGTGGAAGGAGAGGTTGCTTGAGCAGGGCCATGTTTCAGATTCCAGTAGCTCTCCACTTCTAGGAAATTTCTACCGCCTTGTCTGTCCTCCAAATCCATGGAGGAAACCTGCTCAACACTTTCGAAAGGCAAGTCTGAGGACTTACATTCGTCACCTTACTAAACTCTAGCCACTAAAAACCATGGACTGAACAGAGACTTATTACAACCATCTGGGATCCAGTAAGAACCTCCCTCAGCTTTTCCTCCCCTTTCCTTTCCTCTGTATTATTGGAGGGGCCACTTCACCTTGAATGTTCCCTTGAAATATGTGTTAACTTCCTATGCCAAACAATCTGTTCAGATCTTGAATTTAGCTCAGGCAGTGAGTTAGTTTCCCATGTGCAAAAGATCTCTATCTTGAAAGCTTGTTTCTCTCACCACCAGCAATCAGTCCAATAAAATATATTATTTCATCCACTTCTGAGTCTAATATCCTTGGACCCACACAGCTGCAATGCTGCATGTAATAACCCATGTGATGCTTATTAGAATAGTCAGCCCAATAACATCACATTCCAATAGATATAAATGTTCCATATCATCCATTAGTCACTATTTTAGATGTAATTATGAGTCAAATCAGCAGCTGCTTGGAATTGTAACATATATGAATTCTTCTACTACTACTACTACTACTACTTAACCATTGTACTCCAGGTAGAGCATAGGTCATCTAAAAGTTCATCCACGCCACTCCATCTTGGGACAAAACTTCTAGCTGGCTCCAGGAGTACCTCAGTTGTTGTCCTTCAATCTCAGTAGACATTCTCCATGTTGTCCAATGTCTTCCTCTTTTGTGTTTTCCTTGTGGGTTCCATGTGAGAGTTCCCCATGGTCCATTCCTTGTTGTGGTGAGGTAGATTGTGTGTCTTGAGGACATGCAGAGCTATTCCAGCAGCAGCTACAGCTCCTGGAAGAGTCACCCAAACTGGACATGTCAAAGAGCAGAGATCAGGCCAATCTGGATCTCCTGTCCCTGCCATAAAAAGGGGTTGTCTTAGGGTTAGCAATCCTATCTGTGAAAAAAAAAAGTTACAGAAACATCTACAAAGAAACCTACAACTACATGAATTCTACCTTGGGATAATGCTAGCAAAAGGTATGAGTAATGTTAGGTTTTCCTCAGTATGCAACTGTGGCCATTTCAAACAATATGCGTAAAGGAGGTGGGTCCAGGTATACACTGTATTCCGTATATGACCTTTTCTATATTTAAGTGGAAAGGGAGACTGAAGCTTGCTCTGGTCACACCTTCGGTTTTGATAACCAAAACTGCATGTTCCATGGAGATAGAATATAAGAACATAAGAACGGCCATACTGGGTCAGACCAAAGGTCCATCTAGCCCCGTATCCTGTTTGCTGACAGTAGCCAATGCCTGGTGCCCCAGAGGAGGTGAACCAAAGACAATGATCAAGCAATTTGTCTCCTGCCATCCATCTCCCGCCTTTGACAAAAGGCTAGGCACCATACCTTACCCCTTGCTAATAGCCATCTATGGACCTAACCTCCAAATATTTATCAAGCTCTTTTTTAAACTCTGTTAGAGTCCTGGCCTTCACAGCATCCTCTGGTAAGGAGTTCCACAGGTTGACCATGTGCTGTGTGAAGAAAAGCTTTCTTTTATTAGTTTTGAACCTGCTACCCATTAATTTCATATGGTGTCCTTATATTATGGGAACAAGTAAATAACTTGTCTATATTCACTTTCTCCACACCATTCATGATTTTGTATTCCTCTATCATATCGCTTCTCAGTCTCCTCTTTTCTAGACTGAAAAGTCCCAGTCTCTCTAGGCTCTCCTCATATGGGACCCATTCCAAACCCTTAATCATTTTAGTTGTCCTTTTATGAACCTTTTCTAACACCAATTTACCTTTTTTGAGGTGAGGAGGCCACATCTGCATGCAGTACTCAAGGTGTGGGTGTACCATAGTTTTATACAGGGGAAGTAAGATATTCTTTGTCTTATTTTCCACCCCTTTTTTAATTATTCCTAACATCCTAGTTGCTTTACTGACTGCCGCTGCACACTGCGTGGATGTTTTCAGAGAACTATCCACTATAATTCCAAGATCCCTTTCCTGATCTGTTGTAGCTAAATTTGCCCCCATGCACAAAATCTCTGTTTTTGAAGCTGTTTTTGACAGCACAAGCTGAATTTGATACTTGAGATCCAGCACATTTTGGGCTTTAATAGTGAAACTCTCAACTGAACCTATTCACCATGTGCTAAACAAATGAAACAAGAGTTAACCAAATTCCAAAGCAGAGATTTTTGAATGGAGGTCCTGCAAGGATACCCCAGGGGGTCCGCTGGCCTCACCAACCAACTTCTGTGACATTCAGGATGTAGTGGGGGGAAGAGGGCATGGGAACAGGACATGTTCAAAGGAGGAGGTAGAATTGTGTCTGGAGCCACTTGTCCCTCCCCTTCCCAGTCAACTCCTCTTCTCCCTCCCAGTGTCTCCTCCATGTGCAAGGATGTACAGATGTTCTTTGGCATGCAGGAGGTATTGAGAAGAGAGAAGGACTGGGGATGGGACATTATCAGGGAAAAGACTGGAAAGAGGCAGGGAAGAGTTGAGACGGGACCTTGGAGGAATGGCTTGAGTGGGGAGAAAAGCCTGGAGCTGAATGGAAGGCACTGTAGGGGTCTGAAAAATAATGAAAATAAAATGCATGTCCTTGGGCTGCTAATGTTTGAAAACTGTTGCTGTAAAGTACTCCACCAATTATAAGTACATAGAAAATTTGTTTTGTGACAATTCCACTAACCAGTTCCTTGTTTTTGTAATTTTGTAATTGTTATAACACCTTTCTTCTGACTTGGATAGTTTAGACTACGCAACTATGCTGTAGTTTAGACTACACCACTGAAGAGCATAATAAGAGGACATATTAAAATAAATGAGCATATGTGTTTCAGTAAGCAATGAGAGACAAAGTCAATATATTCACTGTAGAGAGCACCATGGTGTATTTTAGCTTAAAATACCAGGAGGGGTGGGAAGTACTATAGTTACATGATGTAAAGAAGGTAGCAATAAGAATATTATTTATAGATGAAGCCTGGGATCTTCAAAGGAACTTTAAAGAGTTAGAAATCCAAATCTCATTTAAATTCAATAGAAGTCTAGTGCCTAACTCACTTTAACTTAGCTGAAAATACTTTTTTTATGTCCTGAGCTTGATATCAAGAATCATTTTCATGGTACATATCAATGGAGAAAGGAACTGTTTTTTGTTTTGTTTTGTTTTTTCTTAAAGTGGTAAAATCACTGTCCCAATACGTCTACTGTTAAAATATGGGCTGTTACTAACAGCTAAATATCAAACAAAAACACCTCTGTGCCAAATAAGTACATGCCACTTAGATATATTTAGCTCTATATAATAGAGTCCTCTTGGTGGCATGTTTATTTATTGCTAGTTCAGTGGTATCCACGTTTCTCTGAAAACACTTCACAAATAAATGTGTTATCCTTACAGAGGCAGTATGCAAATCTCTCTTGCTTGCCAATTTTAGCAAATAGGCATGTTCAAGCACACAGAGGATGTTGTATTTCTTTTAAATCTTCAGAGAACACATATTTATCTGTATATGGGAGTATTTAGTATCTAAGGAAGATTTATGGTTGAAAGCCTGCAAACTAAATTCCTTCCTCTAACAAACTAAAAGAACAAAAAAACAGCAAACAAAAAAGCAAAAACCTTCAAAAAACAACACCCACGAGGCTCAGCAACAAGCAGCAATAGTGCCCACTCCTTTGTATGGACCAGCCAATGTGTCTCAATTCTGACTGAGACAGATCACCTCTAAGGTGAAAAGTTATTTCAGTTTTCATGAATCAGTTAGCCTATGGCCTGTCAGTGAGAGAGGCAACAAAGTGTCAATTATCTTGATATATTTGCTTTAATGTCAGAGTCACTGGCAAGCATTAAGAAGTTTGGACATTCCGTAAGTAATTTGACTTTGGTACGTAATAAAACTGAGCATTAATTTTAATGGTATGTATGAAAAATTCCATAATTATTACAGATATGTCTGGCTGAAAACCAATAACAGACTGGCCACTGTGCATGAGCACCATTGCTCACGGCGAGCCAAAGTCAGGACAGCCCATGTTGCCCTAAACCTAAAAGGCGTGTCTACACTAGCCGGCTACTTCGAAGTAGTCAACGCAACATCAAAATAGCACACGTTGCATCTACATGCACCATGTGCTATTTTGACTTTGCAATTGACGTTAGGCGGCGAGACTTCAAAATCGCTATTGCTATCCGAAGATGGGAATAGCGCCGTACTTCGACATTCAACTTTGAAGTAAGGCATGTGTAGATCATCCGCGTCCCACTACTTCGAAATAGTGGGGTCCTCCATGGCAGCAATCAGCTGAGGGGTTGGGATACTCTATCCAGCCCCTGCAGAGCTCTATGGTCCCTGCGTGCAACAGCCCTTAAAGCACCATGGACCCAGATTTCCCGTGGCAGGAAGCTGAGGGCATACAGGCAGCAGCACACGCACCTGCTACCCTGTCACGCCCTCCAGAGGCCCTGAACCATCCACCCAGTGCCATGGCATCCAGCCAGCCCCCAGAGGGTCCCCAGGGTTCTTCCCTGAGGGGAACCAGGCACCCCTGGAGGCCAAATGGGGGCCAAAAAGAGGCGGGGCCCCTCCTGGTCAGAGGCTGAGCTCCGAGACCTGCTGGGGCCCTGGGGTGAGGAGGAAGTGCTCCATGTGATGGGGAGCAAGTGGCAGAATGCAGAAGTGTTCATCCGACTGGCTGAGGGCCTGGCCTCCTGGGGTCACCCTGCCTGCACTCCAGATCGCATGTGGAGCAAGGTGAAGGAGTTGTGGCAGGGGTTATGCTCAGGCCTGAGACTTGGCCAGACTGTCTGGGGCAGCCTGCGCCACTTGCCCCTATTACTGGGAGGTCAGGGCCATCCTGGGTCCCCAGGACACCTCCCCCCGGGCCACCCTTGACACCACAGCTGACGAGCCCCAGCGGGCCTCGGAGCCAGAGTCTGGGCCAGAGGCCAGCCCCACACCCCAGGGCCCACCCAAGGAGCCCCTCATTAGGATGGTGGTGGAGGGATCCAGCAGCGAGGAAGGGGGGCTCCTCATAGACCTTCCCTCCCAGAGCACCATCCAGGCATCAGCCCACCGGGGTTCCCCCGACTGCGGCAATGGACGGTCAGGTACGTACCCCACAGGGCACACACCCCTGGGCCACACAGCAGGGGCACCAGATATGACCAGGAGCCTCACACACCCCCAGCGGACCCCGACCTGCAACTGCCCAGCCACAGCATGGTCCCAGGATGGCAGTGCAGCCATCAGCACCTGTCAGCACCCACACCCATGGACAGTATTGTGCTCCAACCCTGGGGGCGGGGGTACCATGCAATGGGAACAGCCAACAGGGACATCACACCCACCAAGAGGGACGGAGACGCAGCACCAAAGGATGGGCGGGGGGAATGGACCATGGGCCAGGGCACAGTGCTAACAGCCTTCCCCTCCCTCTCTCCCTCTCTGTAGCTGCAGCATCTGAGGTCCCAGGCAGCCAGGCGCCCTCCGTGGTCCCTGAGAACCTGCAGGAGGTCAGCCACCGCCAGCACCTGGGGACACCTCCAAGGCCAGCGGGACAGTCACGCCACTGCTAGACCCAAGGGAAGGCCCCCATGGTTCCCCAGCTTCTGGTGGCTCTCCAGCAGCAGACAGATGTGGCCAAGGAGAGACTCTGGTTTGACTTGGAGGAGTCCAGCTGGAGCTGGGCAGTGTGGAAGGAGTTCATGGGCGTATTCCAGGACATAGCTGGGTCAATCTGGGAGGCTGTTGCCCGGCTCCCACTCCCTGCTGCCCCCCCATCGCCCTCGCTGCAGCTCCACCTGATGCCCCCCATGTCACCCCACCTTCCTCACCCCCTGCCACGCTGCCTGCCTCACCACCTGCCGCTTCACCTGCCTTGACACCTACCACCCCATCTGCCTCGCCGCCTGCCAGCCCACCAGGACCGGAGCCCACTGGGGCTGCCTCGCCACCTGCCTGCTGGTCCTCCCAGCCCCCAGCCGGCTGTGCCAGGGACCACAGACAGCAGGGGTTGGGGGAGGCAGTTGCAACCCGTACCCGCCGGGGTTCCTGTTCCTCTACACCCATCCCAGACTGATGGGCCGATGGCTACCGGGCCCCCATTTGTATATAGTTGTCCCCCTTGTGTATATTTGTTCCCCTTGCATATAGTTGCCTTCCTGTGTATATTGGCTTCAGTTTTTGTTGTGAACATAACACAGTTCCCAGTTTCCAACAATTCAGTTTTATTTTCCAAAGGACCTGAGACGTGTGCTGTGTGCGGACTTTGCGCAGGCAGTGTGGGTGGTGTGTGGGGGCCCTCTGGGGAAGGCCAGGAAAGTGCTCAGGGGTCTCCCCAATAAAAATGGGCCCCATACGAGCCTCACGGACCCGTACCCCCTCGCAGTGGGCCTGGCGAATGGATGCGGCAGACAGCTGGGGGAAGCCTATGACGGCTTTGACTGCCCACCACTGGAAGAAGGCCTTCCCCTTGCTCTCAACAATGTTGTGGAACATGCAGCACATGCCCACAACCTGGTGGATGTTCTGGAGGCAGATGTCCAGGAGGGTAAGGAGGCACCACCAGCGGCCCTTCAGGTGGCTGAAGGTCCACTCCACCACCTGGCGGGCATAGTTTAGGCAGGCATTGAACTGTTCCTGGCTGGCATTGAGGTGGCCGGTGTATGGGTGCATGAGCCAGGGCTGGAGGGGGTAGGTCGCGTCCTCCACAAGGCAGGGGAGCATGGTGGTGTCCTCCAGAGGGATCTCCCTCTGGGGAATGTAGGTCTTTGCCTCCAGCCGGTGGCACAGGCCCGATTTCTGGAACACTTGGATGTTGTGTGTGCAGCCGGGCCAGCCCACGTAAGCATTCTGGAAGTGGCCCCAGCTGTCCACCATGGCCTGCAGGACCACAGAGTGGTAGCCCCTGCGGTTGATGTATATTCCCCCGCTGTGGTCCGAAGCACGGATGGGGATGTGGGTCCCATCCAGGGCCCCGAAGAAGTTCAGGAACCCCATGGCAGCAAATCCGGCGATGGCTGTGTTCATGTCCCCAACTTTGATGACCCTCTGCAGCAACATGGCATTGAGCACATGGACCACCTGTGAGGAGGGAACACAAGCAACCATGACAGTGTGCAGGGTGCCCCAGATCCCTCTCCCCAGGGCCCTCTCCTAGGCACCTCCCAGGGTACACCCCTCCCCAGATCCTCCCTCCCCAGCCCCCCCAGTGGATGTATGCCCAGGCCTCCTTACCTCCATGGCGACGGCCCCGACTATGCCCTTTCTCACTCCAAACTGGTGTCCCAATGAGTAGTAGCTGTCTGGTGTGGCCAGCTTCCAGATGGCTATTTCAACCCTTTCCTTGACGGGGAGGGCACACTGCATCAATGTGTCCTGGTGCCTCAGTGAGGGGATGAGCCACTGGCAGAGCTCCAGGAAGGCCTGCTGGTGCATGAGGAAGTTCTGCAGCCACTGGTCATTGTCCTACTCCCCCATGACCAGCTGCTCCCACCACTCGAAGCTGGTGGGGTAGCTCCAGAGGCAGCAGAGCACCCA
The DNA here is from genome assembly GCF_033958435.1 of Carettochelys insculpta. NCBI lineage: Eukaryota > Metazoa > Chordata > Testudines > Carettochelyidae > Carettochelys > Carettochelys insculpta. Next base: position 70,188,047 of record NC_134137.1, read on the forward strand.
GCGGGGAAGGAAGACGGGAGCCTGGTGGTCGGGGCGTCCCCGTCTGCCCCCTGGGTGGGCTCCTCTGCCAGGAGCTGCTGGGCAGCCTCCCCTGCAGCACCTAGCAGCGTGCTTGTTCCATGGGAGGGCTTCCAGCTTCTGCTGCTGCTGCTGCTGCTGCTGCTGCTGCTGCTGCTGCTGCTGCTGCTGCTGGGAGTCCATAGCTGCTGTGCGTCGGTCTGTGAGAGTGTGGCTAGCGCTCTGCAGAGATCGTGCTGTGCAGGCTGAGTGTGTCTGTGAGGGGCCCTTTAAAGGAGCAGCTTGCTGTTGCCCCAGAAGGGCTAGTCCAACCTGTTACCCCTTCCGCGGGCTTTCCTGGCCCCTTATTTCGACAGGGAGCACTTGTGTTTGCGGACGCTCCGCATTTCTTTCCGGGGCGGCTCCTTTCAAAGTTCCCTACTTTGACATTGAACATCGACGGCACCAGACCTGGAGGATGTGTAGACAATATGGGTCAAAGTAGCCAATTGAGATGTTCTTATTTTGAAATAGGCTACTTGGACGTACTGTGCTAGTGTAGGCACAGCCAAAATGTTAACAGCTAACAGAGAATCTCCTTTTCTGGGTTGTAGGAGCATGTTCTTTTGTAGCGGGTCTGAATTCCACAACTTATGTCACATTGAAGTCCATAGTGACTCCTGAGGACAGCACGGCAAGACCCATGAATTTGTAGGGCATGGGTTTGTTATGTCTGCATGGCTATTTGTCACTTTTTCGAGGGCACCTTAAATAAGCTGAAACTTCACCTGATCCCATTTTCCTAATTGCATGTTAAATAATAAATCGTGCTTTCCATGAGAAGATTTCCATAATTTTAGCCAGAAGCTAAACTATGAATGGAGTGAGGAACAGAATTACTCCTGCAAAATACTTTGCTTTCAATCTCACCATGACATTTTAAATCTGCATGTTTGCTCACAGATGGTGTTTTTTCTGGTCTCATTTAATCAGCCCAGTGTCACATTGCCCATAGTTCTTTTCATTGGTTTGTTTTTCTTGGGCCAAATCCTGCTTTTACAGAAAATTATGATTCTACTGATTGTAATGAAACTAGGATTTGACCAATTGAATATGGAATATGGGCACCTGTAAATTCCTTTTTCTGGGCTGTCAAACCCCTGAGGTACTGAGTCAAGGTTAAGGAAGCTGTGCATAGTTATTTCTGTGCTTTATAAAATGTGTAACATTTGTGGTGCATAAATCATTTTTAGCTTTACCTAATTTCAGAGCATAAAGGGCATGTCAAACTTTACTAAACTGAAGCCCCGGGAAGCAGTCGATAACCATGATGGATTTTTATAATGATATAACCCTTAATGAATTATTGTAGTTCTTTAACAAGGTTTTAATAAGAAATTTCTTTTGCCAGTATGGTTATTAGTTCTCTCATATGAATAGCCCGGGGCCTGTCTACCATAGAAGAGCACAATGTAATATTTCTTTCTGTGTCAATCATACAGTTCTGCAAAATTCCAAACCATGAATAAAATGCACTTACTTTTCTTTGGTTGGTTTTATTTTTTTTAAATTTTGTTTTAAAAGTCAGCTTTTTAGGATATGTGGGTGAAAATAAGGAGATGCTGACTGCCTCAACCACTGTTTTGCTCCCCACTAAGATGTTTCCTGTACAATAAAATGTTTTCTAAATGAAACAGTATGGTTGGCTATACTAGGAACTAACTTCAAAGTTTACTTTGGAGTTAGGCACTACTTCGAAGTAGCCAACAGAGAGTCTACACAAATTTTTCCATTACTTCAAAGTTAACTTCAAAGTCTGAAGCCCAACTCTGAAGTCCTTACTCCATTCCTGGGAATGGCGTAGTGCCCTACTTCGAAGTTTAACTTCAAAGTAGGGTGTGTCTAGATGCTCAGCTTTGAAGGTGCTTACTTTGAAATTGTTCTTCAAAGTAAGCAACTTCAAAGTTATTTTTGTAGTGTGGACACAGTCTATATGTATTTTGAACCAGCTGGTACATTTTCATATAACATATGTCATACTATGCTATACTGATTTCCTTCAGGTTCTGTAAGGAAGCATCTGAATACTGCAGTGGGTGTTGTTCAATTATAATACTGGAGTCAAGAATGGCATCGCTCTCAAGAAGCTAATGTCCCATACAACAAAATAGTTGGGTTACTGTGTGATGCTGCAATGAAATAAGCGTATAAAAGGTCAGTTCTCAAGTGACAGTTCTTGCCGCTAATAGGGCAGATACCATGCAAAGGGCCAGAAGCACTACAAGCTGATGAGGTCTGTGGAGCTTTGTTCACCACTCCCTTCATATTCCTCTCTGTCAACCATCTCTCCTTAGCCTCTTTGACTGCCATGGCACAGCACAACCTGCAATTTTTCCTTGCTCAGCTCTTTTGAACATTGATGCAGGTAGAACTGTAATTCTTGGCACACCCTAATAGAGGAATCTGTGTTTATTCGTGTGCCAGCCTTGCTCCTGTGCTGTTGCTGCTGGTGGCACTGCCTTCACTGCCAGGGAGCTGGAGAAGATCAATAACTGTGAAGCAGCAGCTACTGACTCCGCACACAATTCTGAAGGCAGTGCTACTGCCGACAGCATCACAGATGTGACGGTGGCATGGTATTGACTGTCTCATTGAAAGAGATCCTACTTGTACAGAACAGTCAAAGTCACACATCTTGCAATGACTTTTACGGCTACTTGATGAGCAATCAACCACTGCTGAGAAAGATATACTTGACAGAAAAAAAAATATATTCGTGGGCACAACAGGAAGAAGTGCAGTAGGAAAAGAATGACTGCATGTAAAAAGGTAAATTTAAATTTGATTTACAGTTATTTTTGAAGCCATTACATATTACATCAAACTTCATGGCTATTTATAAATGTTAGATTTTCGAAGTAGAAAGAAACAATATAGTAGAAATGGTACCTACTTCTCCATCCCAGTTCTTTCTGTCCCTGAAAGTGTTCTGTGTTTAGTAACTTAAAATATGGCAGCCCTATGATCAATCAATCAATCAATCAATAAATACATTAGATTAAAAACTACTGAATACAACCACCACCTCTGGACATCATTTTCCAGCCAGTTTAGACCCAGGGATGGGCACAGAATGTACAGGAAACTCCTGCTGTGAAATAGAGATGGAGAGAAAGAGAGGCTATTTATTAGGACAAATTATGAGGCAGGACTGCTCAGCTCTCTCTGTGAGAGGGGACAGGATGAATCAGAAGGACTAGTTGGGACTAGTGTTATTTTCAGTTTAGGCTGTGTTGGTTTGAAGTTGAGAAAGCATCTGAGCAGCTTAGAGAGATTTTGACTAACAAAGGGAGATACTGAAGCTCTGTGGGAACCAATGTTAGATTAGATTGCTCCAGCCCTTCACAGACCTCCACCTAGGGAGGCAGAGAATCAGCCAGGTTCCCCATAGAAGCAGCTGAGACCTCTACATACTCTGGACCAGTAACCCAGACAGCACCCTATCCCACTCTGGAGTGAAACATTGTAAGAAAGCCATTATCAGCCTCTTTTGGCTGGTCAAGTTAGCACTGCTACACTCACCTCTGCACTCATCCTCCACATTCCATTTGTCTTGAAGGTCCCGTGGAAAAAGCTGAGGGTAGGACATAGTTGTGAACAGTGGGAGGTGGGGAATTTGTTGTAATATTTGTGTTTAGCATGTATCAGTTAGCAATTTCCTTTTTCTTCCTTAAAGACTTTTTCCCTGCCCTAATAAAGTCCTCATTGCTATATTGGTACGAATATGGCATTTCATTTGTATTTTGTTGTCCGTGTGATGGCTTATATTCTTTAGTAAGAATGATAGCAGCAGCCATTTTCCAAAGGATCAGCGCTTCCAGCCCACATCTACATGGGCTTTTGCTGGAAAAAAATGCAGAACATCTACATGGCAAATGTGCTTTTTCGACAGCTTAACAACAAAACCCAGCACATCCACTGGCAGCATTATACCTCTCCCTATTCAGCTATAGTGCCTATCTCATCAGTGTGTTGTTGACAAAACAGCCATGTAGATACCCTGAGGCCCTACTGTCAATGGACAGGGCTTTTGGCTGACTGGGAAGCCTTGTTTGCAGAGCTTAATGGTAGTCCATCGATCCGATGATGACAAATCTGTGCAGATCATCTATTATTGGTCTCATGGTGTGCCCTCTGGTGACTGTATAAGCCAATTCTAGAGGTGCACATTTTGCTGCAGATGGTGCATGGGAAGTTTGCAATCTGTGGGTTGTGCATTGCTGATGCTCTGTGACATCATTCACGTGCCTCTTGTAGACACTGGCAGCAGTCTTCCTCAAAGGCAATGCAGGTATTTCTGACTGTTGCACGCCAATGTGTTCTGTCACTGGCGGCATCCTCAAGGTCCCTAGGTTTGAAACTGCTGTACTGCAGATTGGCTTGTAGCGTTTCCGTGGATGACCTTGTAGCCAACCAGGCTCGGGTTCCCCAGAGACGAGGCTGCACCCAGAAGGCGAGTGCTATATTTGGTTTAATGAAAGCGTGTGACACCCGCGACGGGAGCCCCGGAGACGCCGCAGTCACCAGTGGGGAAAAACCCAACGCGTCGGAGCTTCGCTCGGGGAGAGGCTCAGTAACAGACCTCCTAACACTAGCTGATAAAGCTGAGCTCATTAACATAAGATTGCCTAAAATTGCCTATGCATTTCTTATTACTATCTTTGGTGGCCTACTGCCAGCGTAGCCTTGAAATCTTGGCAAGCGCGGCTTGTTCTGCAGCTGTTCCCATGGCAGTTTGCAGCTTTCACCTTGCACAGACTGGTCTGTTTAGATTCTCCTGAGGATTCACAGAGGGGTCGATCTGCTCTCATGAGACCGTTACAAACTCTTCTCGCACCCTACAGACCTATACGCCGGATGCCCTGGGAGAGTTCACCATACAGAAACTGGTGAGGGATTCTGTTGGCATCCATGTGGCTGACATGACCAGTCCAATGTAGTTGTGACTTCATAATCATCATTTAGATGCTTGTCATCTGGGCTGTCTCGAGGACCCTCAAGATTGGGCACTTTGTCTTGCCAGCGGATCTTCATGATGTTATGGAGGCAGCACACATGGAATGCTTTGAGCTGCTTGATGTGATGCCTATATAGTGTCCATGTTTTGCACCCGTACAAAAGAGATGAGATAACAACAGCTCTGTACACAAGCAGTTTTGTTGACATCTGGATGTTATGGTGGTTTAGAACTTTGACACGCAGACAGCCAAGGGCCTGGCTTGCTTTGGATATTCGCGTGTTGATCTCATTATTCAGTGATCCATCACTGGATATGACACTACCCAGCTATTTAAAGTTCTTGACTACTTTAAGCTGAGTGCCGTCAATAGAGATACTCGGGACAGGAGCATTTGATCCAGGTGCAGGTTGATGGAGAACTTCTTACTTTCCAAGGCTGATAGTTAGTCTGAAAAGTTGCGAGGCCTCAGCAAACTTGTTGACAATGTGCTGAAGATCGTTTTCAGTGTGAGCCATAAAGGCACAGTCGTCGGCAAAGAGTGCCTCAGAAAGAAGTTTCTGCACTGTCTTAGTCTTTGCATTCAGGCAACGGAGGTCAAAAAGTAAACCATCATGACGGTATTTCAAGTATATACCTCGGTCCAGATCTTTCATTGCATGGTTAAGGATGCATGCAAAGAACAGGTTAAATAAGACAAGAGCGAGAACACATCCTTGTTTCATGCCATTGGTGATGTCGAATGGGGCTGATGTGGCTCCGTCAGACAGTACTTTGTCTGTCATGTTGTCATGGAAAAGGCATATAATCTGGACAAATTTTCTTGGGCAGCCAAGTTGTATTAGAATGGTCCAAAGGGCTTCCCTGTTGACAGTATCAAACGCCTTACTGTCAGCCATTCTGCCGAGAGAGGGTCGGGCAGTGTGGCTGCTCTCTCTGGACAGAGCGGATTGCTCTTTTAATCTGCCTTTATGTGTAGACATGATCTGTCAATGGAAGTTTTGCCAGGAAATCCCTTCAGAAAGTTACTTCTATTGACAAAGGCTTCTAGTATAGATGTCACCCCAGTGTCCTTGCCTCAGCTCCTTTATCTTTGCTCTGCACTACAGTGTGTCCCACACAGTCCTTTTCACACTAGTTTTGCAAGATATACCTATAGGTGTTGCCGTTCCTATGGGTCATGCACAGCTGGAACTGCACAGACTTCTCTTGCCACAAACAGATAAGATCCAAAAGCACCATGGATGTCCAAGTTCGAGAGTGTTGGGTGCAATCCTCCTACACATCCTTCAGTCTGCATAGACTATGGATCGTACCCTTCGTAACTCCATTTAAGATCGTCATTTACAGCATTGACTGTGACTGTGGAGGCCTACACTAGAGTGACAGTCCTTGCTACTTCTGCTGCATATGTACTGGGTGTCTGGCAGGTCCTTGCTGTCCTTTCTACGGGCTCACTTCTCCTCTGCCAGCTGTCTGATCTTCATCTCGCCCTTCTGAAGGCCCTTGTGTAGTTCCTGCTTCCAGCTGCTGCAGTCATCTGCCAGCTGTTCCCAACTATCTGGGTCGATGTCTACCTCCTTGAGGTCAATTTTACAGATGTCTTTGTCACGCAATTGAGAGCGTCCTGGAGGTCTTTTGCCAGAGGTTGGCTTCCCATACAGGATGTCTTTTGGAATCCCTCCATCATTCATCCTGTGGACATGGCCAACCCAGCGGAGCTGCCGCTGCCTGAGGAGGATATGCATGGTTGGATTTCCAGCTTGCTCGAGGATGGCGTTGTTGGGCACTCTGTCCTTCCATGATATCCCAAGAATGAACCTGAGGCAGCGCAAGTGGAAGACCTTCAGCCTCTTTTCCTGGCAGGCATACAAGGCCCAAGACTTGCTGCCATAGAGGAGGGTGCTGAGGATGCAGGCTCTGTAGACTTGCATTTTGGTGTAAGTGTACAGCTTGTTGTTCCACACTCTCTTGCTAAGTCTGAACAGAGTTATGGCTGCTTTTTCAATCATCCTGTTTAGCTCAGTCTCCAGCGACAGGGTGTTGGTGATGGTGGATCTGAGGGAAGTAAACTCGTGGACAACCTCTACTGTGTAGTTGTCAATGCTGATTGATGGAGGTTCAGCAACGTCCTGACCAAGTATGTTTGTCTTCTCTAGGCTGATGGTAAGCCCAAAGTCCTTGCATGCTTTGGAGAACTGATCCAGTAGTTTTTGAAGCTGTCCTTCTGTGTGTGACACTACAGCAGCATTGTCTGCAAACAGCATGTCTCCAATGAGCACTTCCTGCACCTTAGACTTAGCTTTCAGCCTTGCAAGATTAAACAGTTTCCCATCAGATCTTGTGTGCAAAAAGATGCCCTCCGTTGAGCATCCAAAGGTATGCTTCAGGAGGAGTGCAAAGAAGATCCCGAACAATGTCGGAGCAAGGACGCATCCTTGTTTGACACCACTCCAGATGCTGAAAGCATCCAATGATGTGCCGTCATATTGGATGGTTCCTCTCGTGTCTTCGTGGAAAGACTGGATCATCTTGAGTAGCCATGGTGGACAGTCTATCTTATGGAGCAATTTAAACAGTCCATCCCTACTGACTGAGTGAAAAGCCTTGGTCAGGTCGATGAAGGTGACATAGAGTGGATTCCTCTGTTCCCCGCATTTCTCCTGCAGCTGCCTCAGGGAGAAGATCATGTCAATCGTAGATCTGTTGGCGCGGAATCCGCACTGGGATTCAGGATACACCCTCTCAGAGAGCTTCTGGAGTCTGCCAAGGATGACATGACATCCAGATGGCTGCTGCACAGATTCTCCTCAAGGGTGTCTCTGAACACGTCTGCTTTTTCTGAGTTTGCCGTCTTTCTGACATCAACGTGGGGCCTTCCAGTTGGTTTAGAATGGTGCCGTTTCTTGGGTCTCAGCTTGAGCTTGGAGCAGACTAGTGGATGATCTGTATTGCAGTTGGCATGATGTTAGCTGCATGTCAGGAGGATGTTTTTGAGGTTGTCACGTCTGGTGATGACCAAGTCTAATTGGTGAAAGTGTTTCGAGCGTGGGTGTCTCCATGACACTCTATGCTGTGGCTTGGTTTGGAAAAATGTGTTTGTGATGCACAGATTGAGGTACGTGCAAAGTTTGAGGAGACACCGTCCATTGTCATTCATTTTTCCCACACCAAAGTGACCTAGCCAAGAGGGCTATGAGTTACGATCAGCTCCAACTCTTGCACTGAAGTCACCCAAAAAGTACAATTGATCACGAACAGGTATTTGCACTATGGCAGCACTAAGCTCATCATAGAACTTGTCCTTTGCTTCTGGTGTGGTGTCCAGGGTTGGAGCATAAGCGCAGATCAGGTGGATGGGACTGGCACAGGTTTGAAATTTGACCTGAAGGAGTCTTTCTGATCCGCCCTGTTAGCCGGTGGCCGGGTAATGTGCGGTGAGGTATTCCCCTGGGTCCTAAACAACCCAGTTTTTTACTGTTACAGCAGGGAGCTCCTAGCAGTCTCACCTACGGCCAGGCTGTGGTAACCAAATGGTTAAAGTTCTTTTTGTTGTGCCAGCTGTGTTGCAGTGACAAAAGGGTTAACAGAAGTCAGGCTTAGATCTTAACTAGTTACAAGTTTATTAAGCTACAGTTATAAGCGTGTGGTTACAAAAGGCTATTGTCTACTTCTTATATGCTAGCAAAGTACAGGTGTTAACAAGTTACGTTACAATCCAATACAAAGATATCTGTTACCATCTAACACAATGATATCTTGATACAACGACATCTAGTTACAGAGCTCTAACTCTTTAGCTGTGCACAAAAAAAAACCCGGAGACCTAGCATGGGTATATCTTGCGTCTCTCTGCGTCTCTCAATACCAGCATAGCCAAGCCGGATCGGTCACTCAATTCCGCGGAAAGACGAATACGAGGTTGGGCGTCCCCAGTTGTGGACCTCGGGACACAATCACCTGACCCGACCAGCAGGTAGTTGGTGGAAGGCACTCAAAGTTAGAGTTCTGCTGGACCCATCTTTTATACCCCTTTTTGGTTACGTATTCTCTTTCTTATCTATGGTGCCAGATCATACTGGTCTGTCTTTTGTGATGCCAGTTTGTTACAAGGGCATTTCTTACTTAATTTGCACTTGTAAGACAGGAGATAAGCAATTTAGGAGTACAGGACATTCTTTTTGTGAGGGCGGGGCACTTCCCCTTCTGGGATGGCTGTGTGTGTGCGTCATATCGATCAATGCCAGCTGGGGTGATTTGTTGAGGGTCCCACCCCCCTTGTTGACAGTTTGGCCTGTTAGCCTTCTATCTGTACTTTCTGCTTCTCAGGGTCACGATAAGCTAGCACATCTGGGCCTCAATGAGGGCATCAAAGACTGTGCTGTCAGCAGCTGTTTCCATGCCCTGTGTGCTCCTCAGTGGGGGGGGAGGCAGCGAGCAAGCTGGCTTGTAAGGGGGAGACTTTGTCTGGCTACACGCCCGTGACTAGCTCCACCATTTGCAGAAGGGTGTTTCTAATGGCAAAGCTGACACCGTGCTCCCTGGGTTCCTCTTGGGTTTTGCCCTGCCAGAAAAAGGTGTAGTCCTTTTCCTTTAGGGATCCCAAAGCTATGAGTCGCGTCTAATGCAAAGTGGAGATGCCAACTTGGAGCCTCTTCAGTTCCTCGTTGATGACAGTGGTCTTTCGGGTGTCGCTGATGTCCTGAAGATCTTCAGTCAAACCGGTCAACATGGTCTGTACATTCCAACAAACAAGCTTGAAACTTTGATTATTTTCTTTTCTTAATAATGTTCTTGTTGGTTTGTCTGGTGCTCATTTCAGTCACTTGTCAGGTTTGGAAACCTTAAGCCTCATGCACCCAGTGAGGTAAGCGAACTGTGGTGAGACAGTACCCTACTGGCTGGGGGCTGCCCAGCTTAAGGCAGGCAGTGACTGTCCAATGAGATGTGATGATCTCTCTCACCGAAGGTAGCAACACCTGGCACTCATTCTCTACGCCAATCGAGCAAGAGCTTATAACCGGTATCTGTTGCCTCCCGTGTTGGTTCAACGCTATTAAGCGATGCTGAAGTACCTCTCCAGGTGCGAGCCTGGGCAATTTTTATGGAGACCCTGGGCTGCCCAGCACCAGCCCCCCCGCTTCTCGGCTTTACTGTTATAGTCCAAAAGAAAGGATAACCTCTACATTTGGTACCAGCTCAGCTGCAGAAGTTGCTGGGACAGTGCCAGAAGTTGACTCAGAACTGCCTAAGGACTCCCCTCCGGATTTTCTGTCAGGGTTTACTCCCTTAGCCTTACTCTTTCCCAGGATAACCCACAAGGCAGTGGGGCATCTTCCTCCACCTTCACAGGAGTTGTCAATTTGCAGCACCACACCTCCTGGTCCACCGTTGAGACTGTGCATTAGAAAGGTGAAAGAACAAGTCCCTCCATAAGGTCGGTATGTGAGACAGACCAGACCCCCCACACACTGTGTTTCACCTGTGAGCTGACACAGTTGCCTGGGGGATGGCATCGCTGTAATGTACAACAGCTGCTTGGAGCCAACAATGAGGGTTGAGTGGTGGGTGAGGACCAGTGCTTCCGTCCACCTGAAAAGGCGCAGCTGCCGGAGAGTCAAAGGTCCTACCTCTACCCCAGACACCCCATATCTCCCTGGGTGCAATAGTCAACCATATTCAGATGGGAAGATGACATGAGACCATTTCACACTAGCCAGACAGTAGGAAATGGAAGTTAAATTTCTGGGTATTACAAGGAAGATTGCTGTGTACCTAGATGCGGGGCAGCAGATTTCAGAGTGCTGACCAGAAAGGCTGCCTGGGGCACTGTGGGAAACAGTAAAAGTGAAAAGTAGTGTCCACACTGCATGTTTGTTGACAATAAAGGCATGGGAGGGGTGAAATCTCTCACAGAGACGGAAGATTTTTGTCCCGTAAACTGAGCATTTTTCATGATTTTTGTCACATTGCAATGTGAATGCTATCAAACGTTTGTCACTACAAGGCAGTCAGTGGCCACAAAACTTGGTAATGTAGACATAGCCTTACTGGAATAAAGGTGGAGGCTATAGCTAGTTAAGTATGGAAGCTGTCACTCCGTGCTGATTTGCAGAAAGCATCCACAGAAGGCAGAGAGGGACTTGATGATGAAAGTTTACTGGTGTCAAAGATGACCAGGAGCAACCAAGACTCACTTCCAGACTGGAACTTTTCCCAGGACTCTTGAACTCTGAGTGCAGATGCACTAATCAGAGTCTGCCCTTTTCAGACTGTGGTACGATTGGGCCTGTTGGATGAAGCCGTGTTTTACCACCCCCTCTATATTCCCCACACTTGTTTTACTCTGTGAATATATATTTCCCATTCCTATATTTCTTGTACTGCTCTGATGCGTGCATGTTAACTCCAGGGGAGGTGGAAGAGGTACCCTGGGTTGGAAGGGAGTTTCCCTGTTGCATTCCTGAGATCAGAACTGACTCCAACTTTGCCACAAGGGCTCTAAAATTATATAGATGCTGTCCAAACAAAAGACTACCCTTGTCACAAAAGCTACCATTTCGCTGAAAACTTTAAGTCTCTACTGAGCAGATGTTTAGAAGATTATAAATAGGCCAATTTTGAACATATTTTTTCTTGGATAGTAAATGGCATATTCCTGGCACCAATATGACCTCCCTGGCAAAATTCAAGTTCCTGTTTCAAGACTAGAGGTGCTAGAGCTTCAAATAGAAGAAAAATATATATGATAATATTGATACATATATATGCATACATACACATATATAGGACTAGTACATGCTATCCACTTCAAATTTTATATTAGAAAAGCGGTATGGTCTGATTTCAGTATAAATATTTAGAATGTGGGCCTATATCACAGGAAAACTTTAATTATGTGATTCATTGTGACTCATTGCAGATCTAAAAATGAACATAACATGAACTCTATCTATGCAGTACATGAACAATTACATTTCATTGCTCCAAAGTCTTTTTAGTTGCAAACAAAGAACGTTAGGGGATACTCATACCTGTGTGTCAACAGATTCCAAGGAGACTAATTCTGATTGAAACTATCCATTTGCATTGGTGAGCACTCTGAACAGCAGATTTCAATAGCATGCAAGGAAAGAAGGCAAAAAGACAAATTTGAAAAGGCAGAATATTGATCTCACCTGCAGCTGTGTGTTCTAGCATATCATTCATTTCCAGCTGTTTGTTTCAGTTGCTATTCTTGGTCAGTGGCTATAGTATTGATTCTTGAACTGTTTTTCTCCTTCAGAGTATCTTGTTTTTTCTCTTCACTTTGCCAAAGTTGCAAGAGGTGACAGTGAAGAGATCCAGACAGATGTTTAGCTAAGAGGGACTAAGATCTCCGTGACCCACAGCCAGACAGTAGCCACAATCTTCCATCACTGTGGCCTCACATACAATCTCAGGTAAGTAAACAGCTATGGCTTTGTATATAACCACATATAAATAATTAGAATTATATTTTCATGACTTTTTCATTTGAAATTTTATGTTCAAATACAAAAAAAATATGAGCAATGTGGACTGTAAATAAACAAATCTGAGTGAAGGGAAATGTGCAAGAGGGAAATCATCAAAGATAATCTTCACAGGTACTTTAAAAACAATCAGATACAGGCATGATGATATATGTTATACTAACCAAAGGAAGCCTGGATCTTGAGACCTGATTTGAAGCAAACAAGCTATAAAACAATACCTCACAGACCTGACCTGGACCTCTTGTTTTTCCAGGCATCATATCCAAGTTGAGCTAAAGAGATACTTCCTTCTGGCTGGGTCAGTAGGAGCTGTCACAAGCATTTCTCAGCAGTAGGAGTCATTTCTGAGTTTGTAGGAGCTGTCAGAAGTCATTCGTACATAATGCATATCATACTAGACATGAGAGTGACCTGTCTAAACATTACCAAAATACTGGAAAATAATCAGGTCACTCCATCCATCTGTTACCTAAAGCTCAGCTCACTCTTCCAGCATTGGCATGATTATCCAATAATGGTTTGCAATACCAGTTTAATATTTATATAAATCTACTGAAATAAATGGATTTACGCTGATGTAATACTGGGGTAATGGAGTACAGAATAAGACTTTGCCTTAGCACACTTTTTTAGTGGTAGAATCCTCAAAAAAGACAGTTTTGCTAAATTTTGAAAACATTGAGTCATTCTACTGCCCTATACTGAAATTCACCATAAACTATTGAAACAAAAATCTTGTTTTACACCTATTTAATATGACCAATTTTGGTTTCATCTTCATTTATGTTTATTATTTGTGGTCTTTTAAGTAATTGGTGCAAAGCAGAATATAGCATTCCAACTGATAATAAAATACATGACCATTACCAAACTGTCTCAAGGGGTAGATATGCAAAATTACAGACTAAGTTTGGATACTGATTGCAGTGCAAGTCCCAGAGCCAAATTAATACCAAAGATGTTTGGAAATGTGACCCAAGAATAACCAGTCAGTCTGCAGGCAAACTAAAATAAATAAATCTGAGAATGTGAACTACACCAAGCACCTGAAAGGGGTGTTAACTCCAAAATCCATTGCTATAAGGGGCTCAGTCAACACCGCCCCAACAGAGGAGTGTGTATTTGACCAAAGAGGGCAGTGGGCCTGGTTAACCCCCAAGCAGGGACACCCTGGATGATAAAATAGATACTTAGAAATTTGGTGACAGGAGAATTATGCTGTCACTTCTGCCTGTCTGGTGGGGAAGGAGAGTCATTATCAATGGATCACATTCAAGCTGGAAAGGTATATTGAGTGGGTTCCCACAGGGATCTTTGCTAGGACAGGTTCTATACAGTATCTTCATACATTAATTAGATAATGACATATATTACCAAATGTGTGAATAATACCAAGTTGGGTCAGGGTACAAGTGCATTGAAGGACTGAATTGAAATTTAAAATGATCCTGACAATCTGGCAATCTGGAGAAATAGTCTGAAAGAAACAGGATGAAATTCAATGTGGAAAAATGCAAAACACTCTATACAGGAAGAAATTATGAGTTGTACACATGCACAATGGAAAATTTCTGTCTAGGCAAGAGTTCTGCAGAAAATGAACTGGGGGTTATTAATAATCACAAACAAAATATGAATCAAAATGCAACACTGTTGCCAAAAAAGCAAACATAGTTGTGAGATAAATTAATAAGAATGTTATAAGCAAAATATGAAAAGTATTTTTTCCATACCACTCAGCACTTGCCCTACCTGAAACACCATAGCCCTCTTTGGGCACCACACTTCAGAAAAGATGAGGACATATAGGAGAAAGTCCAGACGATATCAAGAAAGATTATTAACAGTTTAGAAAACATGACCTATAAGGATAAATGAAAAAAATGGGTTTATTTAGTTTGGAGAAGAGAATATAGAAGTGAGATATGAATACAGGTTTCAAAAACATAAAAGCTTTTCATAAAGATGAGGGTGATAAATTGTTCTTTTTATCCATTGAAAACAGAACAAGAAGAGATGGGCTTAAATTGCAACAAGTGGTATTTAGGTTAGACATTAAGAAAACTTTCCTAACTATAAAGGTAGTGAAGCACTGGAACAAATTACCTAGGAAAGCTGGGAATCTCCATTACTAGAGATTGTAAGGAGAGGTTAGACAAATACTTGTCAGGGTTGGGTCTACACAATATTGAGTCCTATCTCATCACAGGGCACTGGAGTCGATGACCTACTGAGATCCCTTAGGGTGTGTCTACACAACAAAGTTATTTATGAATAATGGCTCGTGTTCCAAAATTACTTTGCAAACATCTGCACAACCCAACTCCTATTTCAAAATAATTCAAAATAGTGTATGACTTATTTTGAATTTGGTAGACCTCATTCTATGGGAAATAACACATACAGTAAGTTCTCAGAGCAAGCGAACTCAGAATACGCAACCCTTCTCTTACACAACTGACCCCGATTCCTATCATAAACCCTGTAGCGTAATTTCCAGTTGCGCTTAACTAGCTCCTGCTGCCCTGGCTCAACCCCACTGGTTCTACATGGTCTGGCCTCAGCATTCCCCACCAGCTCCACTCACCACCTGCACACAGCTCCTGATCACCCCCCACCCTGCCTCTGGCTCTAGCTCACCACACCTCATGCACGACTCTGACTCAACCTCCCTGATCCATGTTCAACATCCCCTGCTGGCTCACCACCCATATCAAATGCCTTACCAAAGTCTAGCTGTACCACATCCACTGCTTCACCCTCACCCAAAAAACATGTTATCATGTCAAAGAAAGCTATCAGTTTAATCTGGCATGATTTGTTCTGCTAGCTGAAGAAAGTGCTGAGGTACTCTGGTGCATTCAAAATGACTGTCTCCTGAAACATCACTTATTATGCTCCATTTGTCTATAATAGTTCAAATGTCTGTTGCTTACATCAATACAACCTGGATTCAGAAGCACCCATCAGGCAGTGGTTTCACTAAAATCCACACATCAAGTACCCTGAGAGGTATTTTTGTGTGGCTTATGATTCAAAGCATCAACCTAGGACGATTATATTTGAAATATAAGGTGGTGCTTGGAAAGAATTTATATTTCACCTAGAACATCTTGATAGAAGAAAAATGTATTATTGTTAAATACTTGTAACTCAATAAAGGCAGAACACAATTAATATCAATAAAGTAGACAGTTTTAAGTTGTTTGGAAAAACCTGTATTCCTTTTATTTTCTCTTCTGAATTTCTCTTCCCAACTTTCACACAACATATGCATTGATTCTCATGCATTTCTTTGCTTTTGAGACTTAGCAGCAGTTCTAAGCCAGTTTAGCTTTTTTTTCCTTTATTTCACTGTCAGTTTTATATCAATAATGAGATTTCTTTATGGGGTTTATGTTTCTTGTACGTGCCCTAGGTTCTGTAAGACAGTCCTGCTTTTCTGAGTTGGTTAGATAGCATGACATCATCCAGCGCAGCAAAGAATGGATTCTAACTAGTAATCTGGAAAGCATGTTCTTGCATGGCTTCATTATTTAGGCCTTCTCTGACAGTCTGATCACAGAATCATAGAATCATAGAACTGAAAAATGACCTTCAGTGGTCATTTAGTCCAGTCCTCTGCACTCATGGCAAACTAATTATTATCTATTCTGGATCATCCTTGACTGGTGTTGGTGTAACTTGCTCTTAAAAATTTACAGTGATGGAGATTTCAGAAACTAGCTGGGCAATCTGTTCCAATGCTTCATTACCATAACAAGAATTATTTCCTAATATCCAACTTAAATGTGCCTTGCTTTAATTTAAATCTTTGGCTTCTTGTCCTATTTTCAGACTAAGGGAAACAATTTTTCTCCCTCCTACTTATGATAGTTTTTTATGTACTTGAAAACAACTATCATGTTCCTCCTCAGTCTTCTCTTGATCATATTAAACAAACCATATTTTTTAATCTTTCCTCATAGCTCATGTTTTCTAGACCTTTAATCATTTTAATTATACTTCTATAGTCTTTCTCCAGTTTGTCCTCATCTTTTCTGAAGTGTGATTCCTGACATGGAGATAGTAATCCAATTGATACCTAATCAACACAGAGTGGCACTGGAAGGTAAGGCTGGGGAGGGGGCACAGCAGGGGTGATAGGAGCAGGCTCAGTGGAGGGTGCTCCTGGCAGGGCCAGTTGGTGAGCAACATTGGCAGCATGCTCCTGGAGCATCTGGCCAATGCCCTCCAGGGTGTAAAGCAGTCTCTCCCATGATGCCCTCCAGCACTCCAGCTCTTGTCAAGAAGAAACAATCAGCTTCATACATGTAGAATGTGAAGCAACTGTCTAGGAAGGAGTACTGCAGAAAGAGACTTGGGGATCACCGTGGATAACAAGCTAAATATGAGTCAACAGTGTGATGCTGTTGCCAAAAAAGCAAACATGATTCTGAGATATATGAACAGGAGTGTTGTGAGCAAGATACGAGAAGTCATTCTTCCGCTCTACTCAGCACTCATTAGGCCTGAATGGGAGTATTGTGTCCAGTTCTGGGCTCCACATTTCAAGAAGGATGTGTAAAAACTGGAAAAGGTGCAGAGAAGAGCAACAAGAAGGATTAAGGTCTAGAGAACATGAGCTATGAAAGAAGACTGAACAAACTGAGCTTGTCTAGTTTAGAAAAGAGAAGATTTAGAGGGGACATGATAGTGGTTTTCAAGTACCTCAAAGAGGATTACAAGGAGGAGGGAGAAAAATTGCTTTTCTTGGCCTCTGAGGATAGGACAAGGAGTAACGGGCTTAAATTGCAGCAATGGAGGTTTAGATTAGACATTAGGAAGCACTTCCTAACTATCAGGGTGGTTAAACACTGGAGTAAGTTACCTAGTGAGGTTGTGGAATCTCCGTCACTGGAGATATTTAAGAGCAGGTTAGACAGACACCTATCAGGGATGATCTAGATTGTGTTTGGTCCTGCCAAGAGGACAGGGATCTGTACTTGACATCTTGAGGTCTCATCCAGTTTTAGTGCTGTATGATTCTGTGATTCTATAGTTTATTTTGAAATAATGCTGCTATGTAGACATAGTCTAAATCTATGCAACAAGACAAATTTGATTTTATTAAATTTAATTTTGTAACACTGGGGCTGTGTCTACACTACAAAAATAACTTTGAAGTTGCTTAATGTCAAAGTTGAGCATCTACACACACCCTACTTCAAAGTTAAACTCAGAAGTAGGGTACTACTCCATTCCCGGGAATGGAGTAAGGACTTCAAATTTGGGCTTCCTACGTTGAAATTAACTTCAAAGTAAGGGAAAATGTGTGTAGACTCTCTGCTGGCTACTTCAACATAGTGCCTAACTTCGAAGTTCACTTTGATGCTGGTTCTTAGCGTAGACACACCCTGGGTTTTGTAAATTCAAATGTGAGTATCCCCACCTCCGCACAAAGTCCCCGGAAAGTTGAGTAAGTTGCACCATGCTAAATTGCTAAAGATCGACATTTACAGCACTAGATTGTGGGAACCAGTCCAACAGTTCCCTCAGCCCCATAGCATTCTGTGTTTTTCGATGGTGAAGTATGGGAAAAAAATGCCCCACAAGTGTTAGTGGGTATGTGATGTCATATTGCCCTCATTCCCCTCCCATGGAAAGTAAATGGCTATTTTTGCAGAAGGAAAGAAGGAAATGTAGGGAATTCCACCTGAAAGAAAACCAAATAAGCTGGATTCAGAAAGTGACTGAATCATGTAAATGGATTGCTAAGCTGCTTTTCCCCCATTGAAAGAACCCTTTTGCATTAATCACTTCAGATATGACTTTTGCCTGATCAGCCAACTACTGCGCCAGGCAGGAGACTGTCATACCCACATGCCAGAATGAGTCTTGCCCTGGGATCACCCATGTAACTGTGCCATGTCTACTGGACCCTCATCTGTCTTCCCCCCACACACACACTCTTTGTAACTACAACTTGGTATGACCTGTCTTAAAGAAGCCACGTGATAAGGAATTTTCCAAAAGAGACGAATATCGGAAAGAAAGCATCAACAAAGATCGCCAAATTAACTGTAATCTCTTGCTTTTATAGCTGAATTATCAAAGATTTTACAAAAAGCAGGTGACGCATTATCTCTGAAAATATTACAGGAACAGATTACAGCTTGTGATATCCTTCTTTTGTCAATTGTTAAAGCCTTTGAAGAAAGGCAATGGTCCTCATTTAAACACATCTTGGTTTCCTGACAGTTACTAGTTGAAAGAAAGCTATAGACTAACTGTCAATCCAATTTAAAATCACATGCTTTATGTTCAATGGCTGAACTGCAAATCATAATGGAAACAATTCAGTTCACTAAAAACAAAAAGTGCTTTCTTGTAATGGAGTCTACTTTCTGAAGCTTGCTTTGGTATGATGGTTCACTCTAAAGGGTGGGGATTGTAGCTGAGGGACCAGATGACATGATCCCTTCAAGGACTTTATGTGGTTGGGGGCGGGGGTTAGTCCCAAATATCACTGACCGCGGGGATCAGCCCCTCCACATACATTGATGGGTGAGGTTATAGCTGAGGAACCACTTGACGTGGTCCCTTCAGGGGCTGTCTGACAGTCCCCCAGTGTGTGCTGCCCCACTGAAACATAGCAAACAGCTAGCTCCCCAGCTCATGTTGCCTGTGAGGTTCTATACAGTCTCTCTGGTGACAGGCAGCCCCTGAAATCTTTGCTGTGGGAGGAGACTTCCCCCCCCAGCAACAGCCAGCCCCTGAGAATCTTTCCTACTTTTGGAGTCTTCACCGCGCACAAGCCAGAACCTGGTGCTGTCTGGAAGCATGGTCTGAACCGTACCACAGGCACATACTTTTATTGGGTTGGGGGCTAGCCACATAATGTCGTTGGGTGTTTGATAGACCTCCGACTGCATGGCACCTGTGTGTGAGGTGGGGGTTGCCCCTGTACAAATGTGAACCACAGAAAAAAAATTTCTTGGCCTTTCAGACATCACACATGCGTGAACCCCATGGGGGCTGATGCCAGCACTGAAAAAAAATCTCAGCTTCTCCTTCTATATCCTGTGCAGGAAAGAAGCCGTGGTTGGGCTTTGTGGAATGCGTACAAGACACCCCTGGAGGCCAATAAAGCCATTTTAAATAAATGCCATTTTCATACTGGCATTAATCTGACCTTTTAAATTCGAACTTGGCGTTATGCTGACTCGCATGTTTGGTGTAATAATATCAATCTTAGAGCTCCCTAAAATTGAGTCAATGACATTCACAGTGAAGACAGCGCATTGTAAAATAATGCTAAATGCCTTAAAATCAGTGTTATCATATAGTGTAGACATAGCCATAGCTTTACAGTACAACATGTCTGTGATTCTGTATTTAGTGAAGAAAATGAGCTAAAATCATGAATACTGTTGCAGGTAAAGATATTGATTCAAAGCACCATAGTAGTAAGTCAGATATTTGTTATTGATTTATCTAAACAGAGTTTTGCCCCAATGATTCTGGAGTGTACATATACGAACACACAGTCATGTTTATGTAATATTGTGGCTCAAAGCTAAATTTTCAGAACCACACACTAAATTTTCAGAAAAAAATGTGTGTTACCACAATGCAAAGTGCAATCACAATAACCATTCATATATATTTCCAGCTGTTGAAGTAACTGGGTTTTCCCTTACAGAATTAGATTGCAGTGTGCAGAAACATTTTCTGGGAAACACAGGCTTAAATCTGATTTGAAAATGGAATTAGTTACCAGACTCCTGCTGTTTTAACAGCTGCCCCAACTAAGAAACTGAACATAGACATATACATTATGTCACATCCTCTGAAGAGCTACTAGATTATTTTCAAGATAGCTTTAATTACAAATATAAAGAGCTGTAATGTATACCTATCTATGGGTGCGTCTTCACTAGCCGGCGACTTTGAAGTAGCCAGCATAATGTCAAAATAGCACACATGGCATCTACACGCGCTGTGTGCTATTTTGACGTTGAAATCGACGTGAGGCGGCGAGATGCTGAAATTGCTATTTCCATCCGAAGATGGAAATAGCGCCCTACTTCGACGTTCAACCTCGAAGTAGGGTGTGTGTAGAAGATCTGTGTCCCGCTACTTCAAAATAGCGGGGTCCTCCATGGCGGCCATCAGCTGAGGGGTTGAGAGATGCTCTGTCCAGCCCCTGCGGGGCTCTATGGTCACCACATGCAGCAGCCCTTAGCCCAGGGCTTCTGGCTGCTGCTGCTGCTGCAGCTGGGGGTCCATGCTGTTTGCACAGGGTCTGCAAACAGTTGTTGGCTCTGTGGATCTCGTGCTGCGCAGGCCGAGCGTGTCTGGGAGGGGCCCTTTCATGGTGAGGTTTGGGGCTTTGCTGGCCCCTTATCTCAAGGGGGAGCACTAGTGTGTGTGGACGCTCAGCATTTCCTTCCACGGTGGCTCCTTTCAACATTCTCCATCGCTACTTCGACGTTGAATGTCTATGGCTCCAGCCCTGGAGGATGTGTAGATGATATGCATCAAAGTATCCTATTTTGATGTTCTTACTTCAAAATAGGCTACTTCGATATAGTGTGCTAGTGTAGACGTAGCCTATTTGTTTAGAAAACTAGGCTTTTTACAACTGTTTCCTCTAAAACAACTGCTTCAGTCATGATATTTTGAATTAGTGTATTGCCATTCATGTATGTTTTCTTTCTTTATGACCTGAATTCAATCCAGGGCCCTGCTAATGTGAACCCCTGAACTCAAAAGTAACCCCAGGAAAAACATACTCTTACCTCCATTAACATGAGTAATTCAATTGAAGTTAGTGGAATGCAAGGAACCATGCCAGCAGACCATGGGAAAGATTGAAGGTTTTCTTCAAGAATTCTAATAAGAAGATACTTTGGACCCAAATTTATATAATAATGATTAAATTTTCAGGGCTAGATTCTGCTACCCTATATCTGCTAATTTGTAACGTAGTGGGACTGGTAACTGAGGAAGGTAATCTCAGTGTGCATGAGGACTTCTAAATGATTATTGCAATTTTATTAATAGCACTTTGCAGATTGCTTCCTAATCCTTTATGTATAATGAAGCAACTGATACTAGATGAACTAGAAGCTTGTAGGAGTCATGGACAAAATTGCAAGGATACGGGTGGTGTCACAAGGATGTGTTAATAACAGTCATGAAGTGTATATGAAAAGTGACAGAGTATGATCATTGAAGCCGTGATGAAGGGAGATTTTGAAATGTCAACTGTTAGTTACTTTGCAGCCAAATTAAAATTGCTTGAAAATAAACTGATATTTGAGAAGTTGTTCAGAGGTGCATGATGTGATGTTTATGCTTATTAACAGATTTACACCCCGCCTAGGGCTGAGTTGTGTTATGAACCTCACACCCTAACCACTTCCCTGGTTGTAAAAACATCACAAGGCCTTCTCTTCTCCCTTTCTCCTACCCACTTCATGGATCTGTTTGTGCTAGGCCAGGAAGAGGTTTTTTTTTTTTTTTTTTCAATAATTCATTACAGGCTTCATATCCTTTGTAAACTAGTACCTACATGAGTCACCTTGGACTTGTACTATTTGTAATTTGCCTCTTTTACTAACATCTAAATGGTGGGTGTCTGGAAAATAAAAAATAGAATGAGAAAGGAGAAAATTATCTAGATTTGGACCTACAACCAACCATTGCCTGGAACTTACATAATTTTAGAACAGTTCAGAAACTAAATCTAGATCAAAGCTGTACAACTAGCTTCTATTTGCACCCAAACCCCAGATAAGAACAGTTCTCTGAACTTTGAGCGATTGGAACTTTGAGTTTAAACTAGATTCAGATTTAAGTTCTGCAGTTCAGATCCATGTCTAAATGAAACTATGTGGTGAGGGAACTGAGGGAGAATCCTCTCAGCAAAGCACTATGCTATGCAAATAATTTTTTATTTTAAATACTTTTGGACTACCCACCACATGTGGATAATCAGGAACTGTTTAGTTGCTTCCAGGATCCTATCTACCTATTGTTCTGATTACATGCAGGAACTGCTCAGATATAATCAACTTTGTACACGATATTAAAAGAAAATGGCCAAAAGTGACACTATTATTGCCACTTTACATATTTTTTAAAACACTGCTGAATCAAATCCAGACATTAGACAAAGCTTGGTTTAATATCTGTAGGTACAAGATCCTACATTCTTTGCTCTTCCAGGGAGAAAGAGGGGACATTACAAAAAGTACTTGACTTAGGAAGGAACTATCAGTTGTGCACATACAAAATGGGAAATGATTGCACCAATGAAGGAGTATCATGGAAAGTGATCTGGCAGAGTTGGGGGTGTCATAGTGAATCACAAGATAAATATGATTAAGACTGTAATTCAGTAGCTAATAAAAATAAAAGGAAACTTTGTTCTGAGCTGAAGTAACAGGTGTGTTGTAAGCAAGACATTAGAAACAATTCTTCCATTCCACTCTGTGTTGATTAGGTATCAATTGGATTACTATCTCCATGTCAGGAATCACATTTCAGAAAAGATGAGGACAAACTGGAGAAAGACTATAGAAGTATAACTAAAATGATTAAAGGTCTAGAAAACATGAGCTATGAGGAAAGATTGAAAAATATGGTTTGTTTAATATGATCAAGAGAAGACTGAGGGGGAACATGATAGTAGTTTTCAAGTACTTAAAAGGCTACCATAAGTAGGAGGGAGAAAAATTGTTCTCCTTAGGCCATGTCTACACTAGCCAAAAACTTCAAAATGGCCATGAAAATGGCCATTTCAAAGTTTACTAATGAAGCACTGAAATACATATTCAGTGCCTCATTAGCATGAGGGCGGCGGCGGCACTTCGAAATTGATGCGGCTCGCTGTCGCGCAGCTTGTCCAGACAGTTTTCGAAAGGACCTTAGCTACTTCGAAGTCCCCTTATTCCTACGAGCAGATGGGAAGAAGGGGACATCAAAGCAGGCAGGGTCCTTTAGAAAAGGAGCCCCATCTGGATGAGCCACTGCTGCTAGATCTCAAAAGCAAAGAAATGCATGAGAATCAATACATATGTTGTGTGAAAGTTGGGAAGAGAAATTCAGAAGAGGAAATAAAAGGAATACAGGTTTTTTCAATCAACTTAAAACTGTCTACTTTATTGGTATTAATTGTGTTCTGCCTTTATTGAGTTACAAGTATTTAACGATAATACATTTTTCTTCTATCAAGATGTTCTGGGTTAAATATAAATTCTTTCCAAGCATCACCATATATTTCAAATATAATGGTCCTATGTTGATTCTTTGAATCATGAACCACACAGGAATTCCTTTCATGGTACTTGGTATGTGGAAGTTTAGTGAAACCACTGCCTGATGGGTGCTCCTGAATCCAGGTTGTATTGATGTAAGCAATAGGCATTTGAACTATTATAGACAAATGGAGCGTAATAAGTGGTGTTTCAGGAGACAGTCATTTTGAATGCACCAGAGTACCTCAGCACTTTCTTCAGCTAGCAGAACAAATCATGCCAGATCAATCTGACAGCTTTCTTTGACATGATAACAAGTTTTTTGGGTGAGGATGAAGCAGTGGTTGTGGTATACCTAGACTTTGGTAAGGCATTTGATATGGTCTCACATGATCTTCTTACCAATAAACTAGGCAAAACTTCCTAACTGTCAGAATGGTTAAGCACTGGAAAAAATTCCTACAGAAGTTGTGGAGTATCCATCACTGGAGATATCTAAGAGCGGGTTAGATAGACATCTATCAGGGATGGTCTAGGTGGTGCTTGGTCCTGCCATGAGGGCAGGGGACTGGACTCAATGACCTCTTGAGGTCCCTTCCAGTTCTGTGATTATATGATTCTCTGTCAATCACCAACAAGTGAGTTTGCATTAGTTCTAAAACTGCCTGACCTTGAGCAGATGGATAGTTCATAACCCTTTACTGTCAGAATTAGCATTCATGATACTACTTAAACTGAGGAGCAAATTTAGAGTTCAATATTAAATGAGGCATATGTTACTACACTTATAACTGATTCAGTCTAGTTATTTTTAGTTTGACCTTTTCTGTATTCATCAAATCAGCTTTGAAATAGACATTGAGGTACCCTTTACTGTTAGTTATAAAAATTCTTACAGCTGATGTTTTTTATGCAGTTTTCTGGCAAATTCTTATTAGTCACTGTATGCGCTATAGAAGTTTTGATCTTAGCTTGAGTACAAACCAGGTAAGCTGGAATCATTAAAATGTTAACGTTCATATTCTTCTGCTATATCACCTATCTTTCTCTGTGCTAGTGTAGTCAGATTTGAAAGGATAGAGCTACTAATTCAGAATCTGAAAAAACCTATTAAACACAGGAAAGATTTTAAGAGGATGAGCATAGCCATCACTGCGGCAAATTTGGTCCAGGTGCAGATCCAATGGTGCACTTTTTCAAGTATTTTTTTTCTGAGGGGAGGGACTTGCTCATCTTGCCCCACCTAAGCTAGGTCATTGAGAGAAGATCAACCTAAAATTCAAGTCCACCAGCATCAAACAGGTTTAAGTCTTAGGTCTTTACATTTCAACAAAGCATGACACCTAACTAAAATTATTCTGATATTGTTTAAAATGACTAAGGCACCAAAGAGCTTCTGTTACCATAAAATTATCTCTTCAGCTTAATAAATAAAGAAATAAATAAACACTTCATTGAACAACACTCATAGATCAGTAGCCACCAAAATATGAGAGTACCTGTATTCTGATGATGGCTAATGATGGCAATATTACTTTATCAGCAACACAGCATCATGTCAGCAGCTCTATTTCAAAGTGATCTGCTATTTACTTCCATGGGAATAGAGAAGGAGGCCCTGATTAAGCGAGGTTCTTTAGCACATATGATTACTCATGTGTTTAAATTATGCACATGCTAAAATAAATGCTGAGAACCTCCTTAAATTAATTATATTTTTTGAAGAAGAGCATGGATTTATAGAAAGAAACAGCTAATCTTGATTTAAAAATTGCCAGAGTTGGAGAATTTATGGCAACCGTCAATAAGTTGTTCTAATAGTTCATCACCTTCAATATTAAAACTCTGTGCCTTCTTTCTCATGCGCATTTGCTTCTACCCACTGGTTCCTGAAAATGATGAACAATTTTGCAGTTCCAGTACTGGAGGAAGCTGGACACCTCTTTCAAGATGTCAATTTTTGGGTCACATGGGACTGAGGTATTGTCACAGCGTTCTGTGCTTTAAAAGTGCAGCAGACCTCATATACATCAAATTGAAAGTTCTTTCTTTAATTAACTCTTAGGCTGTTATGTAAACCAACAAAAGCAAGGACATTCAGAATGCTGCATGACATTTATATCTGAAGAACCCCACAAAGGACATTTATTGAAGGATTCGAGTCACATATCAGTACACTATGTTAGACTTCTTAATTAATTAGGATACGTTATGGTTTCTTTCCTGATTTAAAGCAGGTTTCCTGTGCCTGATGTATAACTTGATGCCTGGACCCGATGAAATGATCTGAAACCTTGAAGTGCAGCTATTGACTCTAAGTAGCATTAGAGAATCAAAAGATCTCTTGGACTGCCAGCTTTATAAGGCAGCATCAAGATCCGAAATGGCAAATAATTGATAGTAAGAGACCATAAAACAGTAGAAAAGATTTGCAATTAGAGACCAAGACAGGAAAGAGAAGCAAGAAACATTCCTTGCAGCTAGAAGCAGAGGAGTATGCACAGTCTGTTACCACAGAATGAGAATGCTACAGAAGTGGTTAAATATCCTTCTGTGACAGAGTGTTCTCTTTTCCCTACTGGATTGAGCCTCCTGGACTCCCTTTCCAATGAGTCAGGAGCCATTCAAGCAGGGCAAAACCTGTGTTCTTTATTCCTGTTTCCAGTTCATACCATCACGTTAAAACTACTTAGAGATTATTTACAGATGTGGTCTGGTTCCATATCTGAAGAAGTGGGTCTGTCCCATGATAGCTCATTGCCTAATAAATTATATTGTTAGTCTTTAAAGTGGTAAAGGACTGTTTCTTGTGGTGATACGGATGAACATGACTACCTCTCTGAGTCCTTTTAAATACGCATGTGAGGTTTCAGGGAGAAGTGAGGAGGTGTTTTGGTCTTTAATGCCATTAGTACTCTGAAGCTGTCATATGCATCAGATAGCATGTCATCATTGCATTCATAGGCCCTGATGCTAGGCGCAGCTATAACCAATGTAAAACTTAACAGAGAAGCACACCTCTACTTAAATCCTGGCTGAAAAATGAGCTTTGGGCATCATAAGTCTGCTGACACTCAACCCTTAGTGTAAGTGAAGCTGGTGGGCCAAGAAACCATCTAGAGGAAATGGAAAGAGTAATATTGGCTTTCCCTGATGAGGGTTTGTGTTTATTTATTATTCAAGAGTCAAGAGAATCTGACTAAGAAACTGAACCACTTCTCTCTAGATAGCTTTATGGGGGAATCAGAGTTACAGAACACCTGTGTTACTTCTCAGTGTACTCAACTGCCTGGCAAAGTGGCCCCACTATTACAAACAAGCACTAGGGTGTTAATTTTTTTAACAAATGTATATTCTTTTGGACAAAGGAACAGTATATTACAGGGTTATTGCCAGAGGAGACTGCCCTGAAGCCTTCACCCCTCAACCAAGACCAACCTTTTGAATTGCCTTTCTCAACAGCCCCTTACTTTCAGTTTCCCCTACATACATCCTCCCATAGCCAACTCCCACACGATGGTCCTAGACAATACATTATGTGAAGGTGGAGAGCAGCCATCTGTGGGGAAGGAATAAGTTCTGAACTATCTAGAAAAACTAGATGTGCACAAATCCATGGATCTGGACTTAATGCACCGTAGGTTACTGAAGGAATTGGCAGATGTCATTATGGAACCTTTGGCCATTATCTCTGAAGACTCTTGGAGACTGGGAGAGATCCCAGATGATTGGAAAAAAGCAAACATAGTGCCCATCTTTAAAAAAGAGAAGAAGGACAATCCAGGGAACTATAGACCAGTCAGCCTTACCTCAGTCCCTGGGAAAATAATGGAGGGGATCCTCAATGAATCCATTTTGGAGCACTTGGATGAGGGGAAAGTGATCAAAAGTAGCCAACATGGATTCACCAGGGGCAAGTCCTGTCTGACCAATCTGATTAGCTTCTATGACAAGGTAATAGGCTCTGTGGACATGGGGAAGTCAGTGAATGTGATGTACCTTGACTTCTGCAAAGCTTTTGATACAGTCTCCCACAACATTCTTGTCCATAAGTTAAGGAAATATGGATTGGATCCTTGGACTATAAGATGGATAGAAAGCTGGCTCGATGATTGGGCCCAACAGGTAGTGGTCAATGGCTCAATATCTGGATGGTGGTCCGTTTCAAGCGGAGTTCCACAAGGCTCAGTAAGGGGGCTGGTGTTGTTCAACACCTTTATTAGCGACCTAGATGAGGGACTTGATTGCACCCTCAGAAAGTTTGCTGATGACACAAAACTAGAGAGAGACAGGTACGTTGGAGGGTAGAGAGAGAATCCAGAGTGACCTGGATAAATTGGAGGACTGGGCCAAAAGAAATCTGATGCAGTTCAAAGAGGAGAAGTGTAGAGTCGAGCACCTGAGGCAGAAGAATCCCAAGCATCGTTATAGGCTGGGGACAGCAAATTTAGTTATTTCCCTTTTCTCTCCACTGTCAGTGAGTGACTTCTTTGAGTTAATTACTGAGGAAGATGAGGAAAAACAGCAACTAAGTGGCCACTCACAGAACCTCAGAATAGGGAAATTTATGGTACTTCTGTGAAAAACTGGGGACCACTCCTTCCTTTCTGACCTTACGTGGTGCATGCAAGGTCATACTGCACAGGAGATGCCATTTTGAAGAGTGCATCACCCTATCCATGCCAGTATGACCTCAAGTAGACAATGTGCAAGACCACATCAGTTGGGATGGGATAGTGCATTCTTCAAAGTAGTCTCCTCTATCCAGTACCAGACAAAACAACATCTGGCTGTGGACAGGAGACAAATGGTAGAACAGCAGGGCTGTTTGACTTAAAATGAGAGACGAAAAGCTTGTCTATCACATACGTATTTGAGAGCTATGTACCAGTAAATCCCCTGGTGGTGAGCTTAGGACAGAAGAGCCTTCAGAAAGCAAGCCTTTAGCTCAAGACACTCTGATTCTGCTGAAATACTCTTTAAAATTGGATTGAAGCCAGACTTCAAAGAGGAAATTTAGTTGAAAAATAAAACAGCCTTTTAAAATTCAGAGCTGAGTTCAAAAGTTTACCTGATATGAAGGTGTATTGGGTTTTTCTTTTTTTTTAATGACACCAGTTTTGCTTTGAAGTCCAGCTTCGAGAAAAGGCACATCAATTTTAAAGAGTCTCTTAACTCAGTTATATGAACTGGAGTTGAAAATATAATA
The DNA here is from genome assembly GCF_033958435.1 of Carettochelys insculpta. Classification (NCBI taxonomy): domain Eukaryota; kingdom Metazoa; phylum Chordata; order Testudines; family Carettochelyidae; genus Carettochelys; species Carettochelys insculpta. Next base: position 70,217,033 of record NC_134137.1, read on the forward strand.
ATGCAGGTGAAAGGGACTGTGTCAGAGTCCTGCATGTATTACTTTTTTATCAGAAGAATGTAAATTCCATGTACCTGCATTAACAATATGTCATAGAAAAATGGTTGGAAAGTTCAGAATAGATCCATAAAGAAAATATTCTTACCAGGATTATCAAGAATTGGCATTCCTTGATGTAATAAAGAAGGGTAGGAATCTTAATGAATTCAGTGGAGTATACAAATATAGAACACCAGTGAAGTGAATTCTAAATCTGACCCCAACTGCATTATATGCATTAAATCTGTCTATATCTCAAAGGTAAATGTTCCAGCATTAAAGTCCCAATCGTAATCCCATTGAGAACAATCAGAAGTTTGCTATTTCTTCAATGGTGACTAGAGTAAGCTCTAAGAAACCATCCAATCTTTGTGGAAAAGGAGAATGGAACCATAAATTAGCTACAGTTTGAACCTCTCCAGTCCAACACATTCTGGTCTCACAAGAACCATGGACCAGCATGATAAAAGCTAGCTGGATGTCCACTTATGGGTGTGGCCAAATTTCCTGTGATCTCATAAAGTTTGTTTACAGCCACCAGTCCTAGCCCTTGCTGTTCTGTGCTGTTCTTTATCTCTATTTTACCCTTAAATGTCTTCTAAGTGCCTAGCAAGCAGTGGAAGCATTGGAAATGCTGATGGACAATATTGACTTACCAGACTTTGGGGTAAATTATCTGGTTTGGCACTGGTCAGGACCCAAGGATGCTAGACTACAGAGGTTCTATCTGTATCAAACAGTGGCAGCTGATGCCTGTGGGGGCAGGCAGGGAAGGGGATGCAGAGAGGGACATCCAGAGGGACAGGCGGGAGGTGTGTGGGGGCATCTCCTATTTAACAATTAACATATTGGTGGGGGCATAAGGAGCCAAGTGCTACTCTGAGTCACTGATGCTATCAGACGTATATGATATAGAACTGGCTTTAGTTTACTTTAAGATTATTTTTCTGTATCTGTTTTGGAAAACTGCATAGAATAAAGTTATATTATGGTGTATGCTCTGCACTGATTTGTTTGCCAGCAATTATAAAGAGCCATATAAAAGAGATATTAGAGAAGACTCTATTGGGTACATGGTTAGAGCTTGGTCCTCCTCATAACTAATACGGCATGTCCAGTAATTTTTGCTTGCTGAGTAAGCATATGTTCATTTATATATTCCATCAGGGTGTAGTGTTGAAAGAAATCTGTGTACAGATTTGTTCTAGCTCTGTCGGTACCAGGATATTAGAGTGACCTGAAGAAAAGCTCTGTGTAGCTTGAAAGCTTGTCTCTTTTGCTAACAGAATAAATGTATTTGATCCAATCAAATATATCACCTCACCCACTTTCTTTCTCTAGCATTGAAACACAGGCTTTTCAAATGTAATTAGGTGTATAGGTGTGAGAATCTGTCACTCATTTACTGAATTGGTTAAAATGGCTATGTCTGACCTAGAAGTGAATCTAAAATATGGCTAATGGGTCTATGGTTTGGTTTGTGTAAGACTGAATAGTGACCCCATTAAAGACAATAGCAAATCTCCCATTGACTTTGACTGACTGAGTTTATTTCTTCTCTCATTTATGTAATTAACATCACCCATGTCAACGCATCTGTTTTAAGTGTTTGCAGTGCGTTTATACACCATAAAGAAGCCAATCCTGTATTACTTTACACTGTCTTTGCACAGCTGTAAATATCACCACAAGGAAAAAGCAGGGGAGAAACTGTTCTAGGAGTGTGCTATGCCTGTCCACTTTTGTTCCCCTCTTACTAACTGAGTTACACAAGCTTTGGATTATGGGACGATCAAAGCTCTGCAGTTGAATCACCCATTGGACTGTCTGGAACTAGAACTTATTATTAAATTAGAAACCGTAAGTTGTCCTAAGGCCATAAGAAAGTATACTAAAGACTGGGAAATAGTTTATTACTCATTTGGGCACTTCTGGTGTTCACACGAAAGGCTGGAGGTCTAAACTTGAATCAATCCTGCTTCTTGCACTCAGGGAGACTACAACATCGAGAACTGAATGCCTTCCCAACACAAATTTATTAAAAGAAAGATGGCTTTTCCTTCTCGAGGAAGCAGCACTATTTGTTAATAGAACTGTGATCTCTTAGGTTACAGCTACACTGGCAACTTTTTTTTGACAAAACTGGAGTTTTGTCGACAAAATTCCCCACATGTCCACACAAAAAAATGCAATTTCTCAACAGTCTGTCAATAAAACTCAGCACTTCTGCCAACAACCTTCTGCCTCTCCAAGATGAAGAAGAGAGCTTTTTTTGACAGATTCTATCAACAAAAAAAGCTGTGTGGATGCTCTGGGGGGGGCTTATGTCAACAGAAAGGACTTCCAGAAGAGTGGGCAACCCTGTCTCCTTTGCTTCCGGTTGGCTGTATTGTAAAGGGAGCAGCTGGGCAATCTGGCTGCTCTGTTGACAGAACGCATCACTCCTTCACTCCACTAAAGTGTATGGTCACGCTCTATCAACAGACTTTTTTTGGAAAATGTCTTCCAACTGTAATGTCTGTAGACAGTCTGCTGGTATAGCTGTAGCCTAAGGGATCAGAGGGACAACTATGAGACTTCTTCTAAGTTATGGGTTTTTCTCCAATTTTCCACCTCTAAATAGTGCATAGTTTCTCCTCCGGCTGAAACCAGACTACTGCTCCGCACCACCATTTTCTTTGGAATTGGAGGGTTCCTTGCTCCTAAGCATCCCTGTTTTTAACATCTTCCTGCTGCCTCCATCCCAGCTCTCTATCCAGGTCTTTACGAGGTGCAATATCAATTCAAGAAAAAAATGTATAATACCACTATCATTATTTTTTACAGAAACAAAACAAGAAGTAATTTCAGGTTAGATGAAGTTGAAGCCTCCAAAAAACAAAAAATAGTGTAGGGAGATGGCAGGGGAGTTACCTTCTTACAAAGTGTCCAAATGCTAGCTACAGAATATTTGCTTCAATAGAGATCCTTCAGGTAGTAGCCCATCAATTGCCATGTTCTCCTCTCTATTGCACTGCGTACACAATTGAAGTCATGGAAGTTACTCCAGATTTATGATTGTGTTAAGGAGATCAGAATGGATGCATTATCCGGGCCATGTTGGCTTTTCCAGACAGATTTTAAGAAGCATAATCACATATTTTAAGAAAGTCTAGCTATATTACATCTACTGACTTCTCTACGTTCACGAGGTTTGTAATTTAACTCACAAGCTTGATGAACAGCAGCGAAGGGTCCTGTGGCTCCTTATAGACTAACAGAAGAGTTTTGAGCATGAGCTTTCGTGAGCACAGACTCACAGTGAGTCTGTGCTCACGAAAGCTCATGCTCAAAACTCTTCTGTTAGTCTATAAGGTGCCACAGGACCCTTTGTTGCTGTTACAGATCCAGACTAACACGGCTACCCCTCCGAAGCTTGATAAAGTGAATCTGGCATGATTTGCTCTTTAATTCATTATCCTAATTTCTGTTATGGAAATCTTTTTTCTGTATAAGTTTTTGTGTATTCAATTCCTGTGTTGCAGATTTTAAAGACTGGCAAATCACCTCAGGGTAAATCCAGGATCTTCAGTTCTTTCTAGCTTAGATATTTATAAGGCATCCAAGGCCTGGAGGTATGAGCATAAAGGAGATTTAGATGAAGGATGACAGCCTTTGCAGTATGCAGACCCCTATTTTACGGAGGCTAGCCCACTAGCCTCGCTGCTTCTACTCATGGTGGCACGCACCACTTGCTGGAGCCCTGACTCTCCCACCTCTTTAATAGAAGGAACCCTGAGAGTGCACATCATGATGGAAAGAGCCTCATTCCACCCACCCTGTAACACTGGACTGAGCTGCTGTCCTGCTCCAACAGTGGGACAAACCTCTCCACAGCCAAGCGTGGTCTGAACTGCCAGTCCACTTGCTCCTGAAGCCCTTACCGCCAGCTAAGCCACTGGCCCCCAAAGTGCCAGGATGTTGGGCCAAGCTGATTTGCGCATTAAGCCAGGTTGAGCCTCCACCTCCCCTGAACACCCTCCCAGTCTAGCCAGGCTGGCTCTACTGTCAGGCCAAGCCAGAGGACCCCAGAACTCCTGCACCTGGTGTGTCACCACATTCCCCTGCCAGATGCCGCACCACTGGCATGTCATGTTCCTCTTCATTCCTCCTGCCTAGAAAGGGAGGGGCACAGTGAGCAGCAGGAGCTTCCGGAGGGTGCGGTGGTGGAGTGGAGGCCTTAATGGCTGACAGCAGCAGGAAGCAGGATGGACTGTGGGGAAGGGGCAGGACCACTACAGCCCAGTGTCCGGCAGTAGGTCAGCAGCAGCCAACTTATTATACCCACTGCTCACAAACAACAGGTATTTTATTTTGGATTTTTTGCCCACCTGATCATGAGAAGCATAAAAAAAAATAGAGATTGGCTTGAGCCAAAACACTCAGATCTAGCAACAGAATCAAACTTTTACCCCTTCCTTCTAACGATATATGGTTTCAGTTCAAGGAGTAGAACTTGATGTTGGTTTCAGATTCTGAGAGTCAGTGTTTCTTTATAACACTCGTAGCTAATGCTGGAGACTGAGAAAATAATGCAAAAACATAAACTGACAAAAACTTTTCAGGAAGGAAAGTCATGTCCTGCTCTATCCACTAGCAATCTTTCAGTACAAAGAAAAGTTAATTTTAGCAGTATTTTACATGAACTTCAAGACACCTTTGACAAAATCTCTCAGAATGCTATGCTAAGAAAACTAAGTGGATCTCGGATGAGAAAATAACTCAGAAAATAAAAAACAATAGGAAAAAATGGACAGTTTTAAATACAACAAAGGTTTAATGGCATAATCCAGAGACTGGCAACCTTCAGCACACATCCCATCACAGTAAGCAGCTGGCAGGCCCTGAAACATTTTGTTTATAGTGACGGCCCACAATTGCACTCCCCCTTCCTCTTCTTCACAGCTCCCAGTGACCAGTTAGCTGTTCCCGGCCAATGGGAGCTGAAAGAAGTGGGCCTCCCTCACCCCAAACCCCTTATCCCCAGCCCCACCCTAGAGTCTGCACACTCAGCTGGAGCCCTTCCTGCCCTCTGACTGCCTCAATCTCAGCCTGGAGCAACCTCCTGCACCCTGAAGGCATCATTTCTGCCCCACCCCAGAGCCCACAACCGCAATCAGAGCCCTCACTCCCTCCCGCACCCCAGTCCCCAATTTTGTGATTATTCATGGCCCTCATGACCAAGATGTGGCCCTCAGATCGAACAGGTGGCCTGCCCATGGATTAGACTGTCTAATGTTCCCCATCCCGCATATTAAATATTAAGCTATGATTTTCTGGCTTTTCTGAATTTTCATCTCCACTTTAATTCTGTAGTCTCTGCAACAGAATAGATGACTCACAAATATGCACGCATTATTACTAATAGTAACTACAGTCCTTTGATACGTGCAGTACCTGTGTGGTTAACGAAGCTCCCTTGCATGAGTTTTAAGTACTAGAAGAATTGCACAGACCTCTATTAAGACATGGACTTGTACTAGATTGGAGAAAGGGCAGAGTGTGTGGCCAGTGATTTATAAATATATAGCAGCATTGCTACACTAAAAGAATAGAGGAAAATATCTGATAGTTAAGGGTGTCATGTCAAAAGCACATTAGGAAAACTTGAACAGCAGGAGTATGAAATCACAGTAGTTAAGATGATGAAGTCAAATAAATTGTCTTCATTGTTGTGCTTTCTCTGACACTGAAGCATACAGTGATAAAAGAACTGGACCTGCTTGATGACAATCATAAACCATCATATTTATTAAACAATTATTAATATTTTTATAAATTGCCACTGTATATTTATTACATGTTCATTGCATTACAGCAATTTTACTTCCTTGTTTCATTGTTCTGATTTCATTGTGAACTGAGAACAGGTCTATTTTTGCCAGGGTGGGGAGTGGGAGGAGGGAAAGAGTTATACAGTACAGTATCTGGGGAAGGTTCTGTTGTTAATCTAAATGTCACATCATTTCCAGATCAAATTATCTAGTTTTAACAGCTAAACAGAATCAAATGCATCAGAAAAAAAATGGAACAAACAAATGGAATACAGAACAGTACAAATTATTTGGTTCCCACAGTATTGATTGACAAGTGAGAAGGGCGTGTTTGTTAGTTATCACACCAAATCTAAATCATAAGATTAAGAATATTCTCATTAGTTATTAGCAATAGTGTTTATAGGAGGGATATACACAGATTTAATCAGCTAAGAAAGTGCTACAGACTGAACATCTCTACTCCAGCACCCTCAGGTCCTGACTAGTGCTGGACACAAATATTTGCTGGGCCATGGGAGGTCAATGCTGTCCAACACATTACCAATACTTCTACTGCTTACTGGGCTCTTAGAAGACATCTGGAGGTAAATTAGAGCTAAATAACAGCACAGAACACTGAGATCCATGGTTGGTGGGTGTAAACAAACTTTATGTGACTACAGAAAATTTGACCACACCCATGGTAAATGAGTAAATAAAATCATGCTGGATTACGGATGTTGCCATATGAGAGAGTTATGGATTACAAAGGTGTCTATATTATTTACCCCCTCATGTTTTACTGATAAGCAGACTTGTGTCAAAATAAACTCTTTAATATAAACAGAAGTTATGTACAACAATATGGTAACGTGTTTTCTACAAGTCTGTGTGGTTGCAGCCTACAACAGCCCTTTCCTGCACCTCCTTGTTTCTGCACCAAGAAGCAGTATATCCAATCAAAGGATTGCACTGAGGGTGTACTGAAAATGAGGCTGCACTGAGGGTGTCCTGAGAATGTACTGTACTTCCTTGAGGATTTTTTCTATACAATGTTGTCTCTTTTCTATAGCATCTTGGTTGGAAGGCAGGAAATTTCCAGCACACCATCCACACATGGTTCATCAGGATTAGCCACTGATGGGCTGCCAGATGGTTTTCTTACCTGAGCTTCTGCAAGCAGATGTGCTTCTAGCAACAAATGATTGAGAATGGCACAGTGCATCTACTGGGAGCTGTGGGACTCTGTGCCTGCGGGTGCTCAGGTGAGCAAGGCACCTGAAAGCTGCTAGCAGCTAACCCTGGTGACCCATGAGCCTGAGGTTCTCCACTCCTGATATTTTAGATCTCTTTTCAATTTTAAAACTATTAAAATAAAACTGAAACTATTATGATTACAGAATTTCTTTACAACTTTAGGTTTCCTAGATAGAACCCTAATGTGCCCATTACTCTCTCAGCATTTCTGCAGTTCTTATCTGTAACAGACTGTTTAGTCTAAGTCAATAACAGGGTTAGTTTGTGAATATTTTTTGCAGCATGTATATCTACTTTCACTTCACTTGTCCTGGTAAAGTTGTTATGTATTTTGAGCACATGCTTATGATTCCGTCGAGAGATTTTTTGCCTTCATCTGTGATCACTGACCATGAGTGAGGTGACTCTTTTTTGATCGCTGGACCATTGACTGGCCAGTCCTCATCCTGCCAAATTCTCACCAAATCTTTGCCTTTTCTTGGTGAGAATAAGGGTCCCTTATCATAACAGTCTGTCTAACTAGACTTCCCCAGTTTATGCCTCACAATCACAGACTCCTTATTTATCCTTTTTGTTTTATATCTGGTGGTCAAGTATTTTATATGTCTCTTGAAGAAGTTCAGCAAGTGACTTTCCATGATAGAGCAGTGTAGTTTTTGTAGTTGAGTTAAATATGATTCTTCTCTCACATCCCATGTATTTCAACAATGTCTTTGCTATATGTACTCCACATTCAGTTAATATATAGATTTGAGAAGATCTGGGTCTAGATATCTTTCATCTAGATGTCTAGATGAAATTCACACATATCAGCAAAGTCTAGGAATTTCCTCTTCTTGAACTGTGATCCTTATTGTTCTTAGAATTCCATGATGATCAAATATAGTGGTGCCTCTCAAAAACCTCCTTTGGTATATCACAGTCAAGCTACGTCTACACATGAATGCTACATCGAAATAGCTTATTTCGATGTAGGGACATCGAAATAAGCTATTTCGATGAATAACGTCTACACGTCCTCCAGGGCTGGTGCCATCAACGTTCAACGTCGATGTTGGGCAGCACTACATCGAAGTAGGTGCTGCAGGGGAGCGTCTACACGCCAAAGCGGCCCACATCGAACTAAGGGTGCCAGGAACAGCTGCAGACAGGGTCACAGGGCAGACTCAACAGCAAGCTGCTCCCTTAAAGGGCTCCTCCCAGACATACTTGCACTAAACAGCACAAGATCCACAGAGCCGACAACTGGTTGCAGGCCCTGTGCATGCAGCATGGATCCCCAGCTGCAGCAGCAGCAGCCAGAAGCCCTGGGCTAAGGTCTGCTGCACACGGTGACCATAGAGCCCTGCAGGGGCTGGAGATAGCGTCTCTCAACCCCTCAGCTGATGGTCGTCATGGTGGACCCCGCTAGTTTGATGTTGTGGGATGCGGAATGGCTACATGTGCCCTACTTCGACGTTCAACGTCGAAGTAGGGCGCTATTACCATCTCCTCATGAGGATAGCGACTTCGACATCTCGCTGCCTTATGTCGATTTCAACTTCGAAATAGCACTCGCCATGTGTAGACATGGCAGGCGCTATTTCAAAGTTGGCACGGCTACTTCAAGTAGCCAGCATGTGTAGACGCGACTTCAGTGACTTATAACAGTTTCTTATTTGATGTTTTGATAATAGAAAACCGCCAAATCTTGTGCCTATACATGTCAGATTGTTCTTGTTCAATTTGTGCATGAATTTCCTCTGTCACCATCATAGCACTAAATCCAGCCAATCAGGTCCATGACATTATAGAAGTATTGCTCTCAGGTCTCCATTAAAGTCCTCTGTGGAATGCATGATGTCTTTCAGTGGGTGAAAAAATTGGAGCTGATCTCATAATGTACTTTAAATCAATTACTCTTCCTTATTCTCTGATATCTATGTCTGTTCACTGAACATGTGGATGAGAGACTGAGGTGAATTTTGAAACCTTCATAGCTAAGTGCGTATTTACTGATATGATTAAACATGGCTCAATTTCTTTTTTTTTTAATCTTCTTTTTCAACATTGTATGACTCTCTTATTCATGAGGCAAGATTCCCCTGGAAGACTTCTATTGTCCCAAATTAGGTGTGTCTATACTAGAATGCAAAGTTGAAGTAGCAAGCCCAACTTCGAAATAGCACATGCCGCGTCTACACATGGCACATGCTACTTCGAAGTTGAAATCGAAGTTAGATGGCGAGACTGCGAAATCACTATTCCTTTCAGAAGATGGGAATAGCACCCTACATCGATGTCTAACATCGACATAGGATGCATGTAGACGTTCTGTGTTCCGCTACTTCGAAATAGTGAGGTCTGCCATGGCGGCAATGAGCTGTTAGGGAGAGACGTGCTGTTCAGCCTCTGAGGGGCTCTATGGTCTCTGCACCCAGTGGTTCTTAAAGCTGCAGGGACCTGGAAACCCCATAGCAGGAAGCTGAGACCATGCAGGCAGCAGCCATACCACGAGGCAACACTTAATGGCCCAGAGAAAGCACATGGCAGTAAGCCAGCCCCCCGAGCGCCCCCAGAGCTCTGCCCCCCGTGGCTTATCCCAGGGCTCCCAGGACTCCAGCCAGTGGGGCAGGAAACGGGGCCCCTCCTGGATTGACTCTGAGCTTCATGAACTTCTGGGGCTCTGGGGTGAGGAGGAGGTGCTCCACATAATGGGAAGCAAGCAGCGGAACGCGGAGGCATTTGCCCTACTGGCCAAGGGCCTGGCCACCCAGGGTCACCCTGCCTTCACTCCTGACCATGTCGGGGTAAGGTCAAGGAGTTGTGGCAGGGTTATGCCCGGGCCCAGGACTCGGCCAGCCAGTCTGGGGCTGCCCGTGCCACTTGCCCATATTACCAGGGCTATCCTGGGCCCCCGGGACCTCCTCTCCCCCGGACACCCTTGACACAATGGCTAAGGATCCCCGGCAGGCCTCAGAGCCAGAGTCAGGTCTGGAGCCCAGCCCTGCACCCACAGGGCCAGAGACAGGACCCTCCACCCTGGCCATGGAGTAGACCAGCAAGGAGGGGGAGCTCATGTTGGACATTACCTTCATCAGCTCCAGCTGGGCATCCACCAGCCAGGCCTCCCCTGACCTGGAGTGGACTGTCCCAGGGAATGGGACGGGGGCACCACTTGACTGGGGCCCCCCCACATCCCCAGCAGACCCCAGATTGCCAGAATTCGGCCAGACCATGGCCCAGGGATGGTGCCACAGCTACCAGTGCCCATCAGCACCCTCACCCTTGGACAGTGCCGTGCTCCACCCCCGGTGGGAAGTGGGAGGGGTGGACCACAGGAAGGAGCCACCCACAGGGCCACTGCACGTACTGATGGGGGACAGGGGATGGGGACCAGATGCCCTTGGGGATAAGGAGGCATGGACCACGGGTCAGGGCTCAGTACTCACAGCCTCCCACCCCCTTCCCTCCTGTTTCCACAGCCGCACCTTCTGTGATAACAGACAGCCTCCCGAGATCCCCAGACCCCCACCACCTGGGGGCACTGCCAATACCAGGATGAGCCCACCCCCACCAGGACCAGAGGTGCACCACCCACGACCCCGAGGTGGCCACTGCCCTCTGGCGCCAGGTGGACATCATGGAGCAGAGTGTCCACTTCAAGGAGTGGGAGGCCACCTGGCACCAGGAGGCCTGGCGGGACTTTATGGCCATCTTTAACTGGATGGCCTCCACCTTAGAGGAGCTGGAAGTTCAGCTGCCCCCCCCCCCGTTGTTGTCGATGATGCCCCCCATGCCACCCCACCTGATGTCCCACCTGCTGCCCTGCCTGCCACCCTGACTGATGTCCCGCCTGAACCCACACCTGATGTCCTGCCTCCTGCACCACCCACCAGCTCCACAGGGCTGACGACTGGGCCAAGGACCCAACCCAGCCGTACCTCCCCATCCTCCCAGCCACCAGCTGGCCTCTCTTGGGACCCTGGCTGAGGGGTAGACCGGCCACCCAAACACGGCAGGGGTTGCACCCATTCACCCCCATCCTGGAATGATGGACCGATGTCTGGCCTACCCACATCTCCTCCATATAGATAGTTGTCTCCCCCTGTATATAGTTATTGGAGTGTATGGAGTGTACAGGGAGGGGTAGTACCTCTGTTGGAGGGATTTGTTGTACTCCTCTGGGGGTAGTCCATCCACTTTGGTCCCCGCTTGTCACTCAGCTATCACCTGTGGCGCCAACTAGCTGCAGCATGCGCAGCGGCCACACCCCAGGCAATGGCTTTGACAGGCTGGCCAAACCAGGTGAGCGTAACCGATGGGACTCAAACCCTCAGTGAATTTTCGGATGTGCCTACCCAGCATGTGAAGTCAGTTCCATCGGATCGGGAGGAAGAGATCATTTAGAACCAGCGGCCATGAAGGCAGTTCTGCAATGCTTTGTGGAAAGTGAAGGGCTTGACAAGGCACGAAAGATGTCAAGGCCATCCACTGCAACCAAAGAAGTTACCAGTCGTGATGATTCTAGGTACCACTGGTGCCTGGCTTCCAAGGTCGAGAGAGTGGGATTGCTCCCATGCAACGGCTCTACCACTTAAAAAGCTTTCATGCACCGGGCCTGTGCAAATCATCATATCATCACATTACCCAAGTCCTGCGGCGACGGGGGAGGGGCGAAGCGACTGGTGGAGGTTACCAATGGGAGTCATAGTCCCAATCCCACACGTAGGCGGCCTGTGGACAAGTGGTCATCCAGCTCTGTACCTGGGGCAGCAGAGTTGTTCGGCAGCATCCCAGGCATCTGAGAAGTCCTCTTTAGGACAGCACTGCTCACCTTAGTAAGGGAGGGGCCAAGAAAAGGTGGCCTAAAAATTGCCTGCTTTATAGCAATAACTGACCAGCAAGCCGCGGCTGGCAGTTCAACCCTACTTGCAGTCAAAACCAAAAGAAAAAGTTGAGAAAACTTACCATTGGTGTATGGAATGTTTGTACTGTCATGGATTGAGAAGCTGCTGCAAGACCTAAGAGAAGGGCAGCTGTCATTGCTCATGAACTAGCCCACTACAACATCGATATAGCAGCATTAAGTGAAAGAAGATTGGCTGGGGAAGGTTTCTTGAGTGAACCAGGAAGTGGTTCTACCTTCTTCTGGAAGGGCAAGACTGAGACAGAGGGTAGAATACATGGAGTCGGTCTGGCAATAAAAACCTCATTGATGCATCAACTCCCAGACCATCCAGTGGGTATCAATGAAAGATTGCTGAAACTATGCTTCCCACTAAATGCCAAAGATCATGCCATCATCATCAGCGCATATGCACCCACTCTAACATGTCCTAACACCTCAAAGGAACAATTCTATGAAGATCTTGACAGACTGATCAAAGCCACACCTGCAACAGACAAACTACTCCTACTTGGAGATTTCAATGCCCAAGTCGGGGCTGACAACAAGAACTGGAAAGGAGTAACCGGGCCACATGGTGTAGGCAAAATCAACAGCAATGGACTACTCCTTTTGAGCCTTTGTTCTGAAAACAACCTGTCTATAACCAACAATCTGTTCCGACAAGCAGATAAATACAAAAAAACGCTGATGCACCCTAGGTCTAAACAGTGGCATCTGATAGATTATGCCATTGTCAGAAGGCGAGACATCCGAGATGTACTGATCACCAGAGTAAGGCGAGGCGCAGAGTGCTGGACAGATCACAGATTAGTCAGGATGTCTCTTCAACTTTACATCGCTCCCTCTCAGCACAAATGCCTTAAGCATGTGCGACCTGCTTTTAACATAGCCAAACTGAAGGATGTCCAAAGTTTCAACAATGTTCGGAAGAGTCTCAATGACAAATTGACATCCCATGGTCAACTGATCGGTTCTGTAACTGAAAAGTAGGATCAGTTCAAGCAGATAATGACTGACACAGCAATAACATCACTTGGACCAAATAAAAGAATACATCAGGATTGGTTCGATGAGAACCAAGAAGAAATATGTTCAGCCCTGGAAGTAAAGAGAAAAGCCTTTATTGAATGGCTGAATGACCCCTCCTCAGCCTCCAAACGGGACCATTTCAAGCACCTTCAGAGCAAAACACAGAAAGACCTCTGTCAGATACAAGACAGCTGGTGGGAGAGCAAAGCCAAAGAAATTGAGCACTATGCTGAGACCCACAACTCAAAGATGTTCTTTAGTGCTATTAAGACTGTCTATGGACCTTCTAAACCAAGGACTACACCATTACTCTCATCAGACAACACAACACTTGTCAAAGACAAAGAGGGTATCAACAAAAGATGGCACGAACACTTTAGCAACCTCCTTAACAGACCATTGACCATGAAAAAAACGTCCTCAGTGAAATTCCACAACAACCCGTCCTGACAGATCTTGACTTTTTGCCCACTATAGATGAGATTAAGAAAGCTGTTAGCCAGAAGAGTTCAGGAAAAGGTCCTGGAAAAGGTGGGATACCAGCAGAGATATCCAGAGCGTGATCATCAGCATCTGGGAGGATGAAAACATACCACGGGACCTCCGCAATGCTATTATTGTCTCACTTTTCAAGAATAAAGGCAGCAAAGCAGAATGTGGAAACTACAGAGGCATACCCCTCCTCTTCGTTGGAGGGAAGATCATCTCCCGCATCATCTTGAACCACCTAATAACCAGTATTTCCGAGGCAAATCTACCTGAAAGTCAATGTGGTTTTCGACCTGGCCGGAGCACAGACAATATGGTGTTTGCTGTCAGACAAATTCAAGATAAGTGCATTGAATAGAACATGCACATGTATGCTGTTTTTTTGATCTGACAAAGGCGTTTGTTACCGTCAACAGGAAAGCCCTTTGGACCATTCTAATATGACTTGGCTGTCCAAGAAAATTTATCCAGATTATACGCCTTTTCCATGACATGACAGGCAAAGTACTGTCTGATGGAGCCACATCAGCCCCCTTCAACATCATCAATGGCGTGAAACAAGGACGTGTTCTCACTCCTGTCATATTTAACCTGTTCTTTGCATGCATCCTTAACCATGCAATGAAAGATCTGGACCAAGGCATATACCTGAAATACCGGCATGATGGTTCACTTTTTGATCTCCGTTGCCTGAATGCAAAGACTAAGACAGTGCAGAAACTCCTTTCTGAGGCACTCTTTGCCAATGACTGTGCCATTATGGCTCACATGGAAAACGATCATCAGCACATTGTCAACAAGTTTGCTGAGGCCTTGCAACTTTTCGGACTAACTATCAGCCTTGGAAAGACAGAAGTTCTCCATCAACCTGCACCTGGATCAAATGCTCCTGTCCCGAGTATCTCCATTGACGGCACTCAGCTTAAAGTAGTCAAGAACTTTAAATAGCTGGGTAGTGTCATATCCAGTGATGGATCACTGGATAATGAGATCATCATGCAAATAGCCAAAGCAAGCTAGGCACTTGGGCGTCTGTGTGTCAAAGTTCTAAACCACCATAACATCCGGATGTCAACAAAACTGCTTGTGTACAAAGCTGTTGTTCTCTTACCTCTTTTGTACGGGTGCAAAACATGGACACTATGTAGGCGTCACATCAAGCAGCTCAAAGCATTCCACATGCACTGCCTCCGTATTATCATGAAGATCCACTGTCAAGACAACGTGCCCAATCTTGAGGTCCTCGAGACAGCCCAGATGACAAGCATCGAAATGATGATTATGAAGTCATAGCTACGTTGGACCGGTCATGTCAGCGGCATGGATGCCAACAGGATCCTTCGCCAGCTTCTGTATGGTGAACTCTCCCAGGGCCTCCAGCGTATAGGTCATCCATGGAAATGTGCACCTCTAAAATTGGTTTATACAGTCACCAGAGGGCACACCATGAGACCAATAACAGATGATCTGCACAGATTTGTCATCATTGGATCAATGGACTACCATTATTATTATTATTACATAGTTATTATAGTTGTTCCCTTTTGTATATAATTATTATAGCTGTCCCCCCGAATATAGTTATTTTCCATGATGCTGTTTGTTATTAGTTTTATATGCACAGAGGCAAGGTTTTTGGTTATTTAAACAATGAAGCAGTTTTATTTTTCAAAAACTCCATGTCCCATATGCGTTCAGTGAGGGTGGTGTGCGGGTGCTAGGGGTGGCATGCAGGGGACCCACCAGGGATGGCCTGGGTGGTGCTCACTAGGCCCCCCAGTCAAAGTACTCCCTCAGAGTCTCCCAGACCCAGATCCTGTCCCAGTGGGCCTGGCAGCTAGGGGCTGCAGCCGGCTGGGGGTAGCCTGTTCCTGCCTCCAGTGCCCAGCCCTGTATGAAGGCCTTTCCCTTGCTTTCCACCAGGTTGTGGAGTGTGCCACAGGCACCCACAACTTGAGGGATGTTTGGGAGGCCCACATCCAGGCAGGCCAGAAGGCAACACTATTGGCCCTTCAGGCGCTCAAAGGCGTGCTCGACCACTTGGCGGGCGTGGTTAAGTTGAATGTTGTCACGCTCCTGGCTGGCACTGAGGAGGCCCGTGTAGGGACATATAAGCCAGGGCTGGAGGGGGTAGGCTGCATCTGCCACGAGGCAGAGGGGTACGGTTGTGTCCTCCAGAAGGAGATCCCTCTGGGAGATGTAGGTCCTCGCCTCCAGCCAGGGGCATAGTCCTGAATTGTGGAACATGGGTACAGCCACACCAACCCACATATGGATCCTGGAAGCAGCCACGGCTGTCCACCATGGCCTGCAGGACCACGGAGTGATAGTCCTTCCTGTTCCTATAGTGCCCACCACTGTGGTCTGGGGCGTGGATGTAGATCCCATCGAGGACCCCAAAGCAGTTAGGGAATGCCATGGCAGCAATTCCCGCAATGGCCACATCCAGGTCCCCAACTCAGATGACCATCTGCAGCAGTCAGGCGTTGAACGCACGCACCACCTGCATGGAGGGGACATGGGTGCCTGTGAGGGTATGTACAGTGGGCCCCCTCCAGGCCTCCAACCCCCCAGTGGGTTCAGGCCCAGACCCCCTTACCTCCATTATGACTGCTCTGATTAGCTACGTCTACACGTGAAGCCTACATCGAAGTAGCTTATTTCACTGTAGCGACATCGAAATAGGCTATTTCGATGAATAATGTCTACACATCCTCCAGGGCTAGCAACGTCGACGTTCAACATCGACGTTGGGCAGCACCACATCGAAATAGGCACTGCGAGGGAACGTCTACACGCCAAAGTAGCACACATCGAAATAAGGGTGCTAGGCACAGCTGCAGACAGGGTCACAGGGCAGACTCAACAGCAAGCTGCTCCCTTAAAGGGCCCCTCCCAGACACAGTTGCACTAAACAACACAAGATCCACAGAGCTGACAACTGGTTGCAGACCCTGTGCATGCAGCATGGATCCCCATCTGCAGCAGCAGCAGCCAGAAGCCCTGGGCTAAGGGCTGCTGCACACGGTGACCATAGAGCCCCGCAGGGGCTGTAGAGAGAGCGTTTCTCAACCCCTCAGCTGATGGCCACCATGGCGGACCCCGCTATTTCGATGTTGTGGGATGCGGATCATCTATACGTGCCCTACTTCGACGTTCAACTTCAAAGTAGGGCACTATTCCCATCCCCTCATGGGGTTAGAGGCTTCGAAGTCTCACCACCTAAAGTCGATGTTAATATCGAAATAGCGCCCAACACATGTAGCCATGACAGGCGCTATTTCGAAGTTAGTGCCGCTACTTCGAAGTAGCGTGCACGTGTAGACACGGCTATTGTGTCCTTGCCAGTGCCAAACTGCTGGCCCACAGAGTGGTAGCTGTCTGGAGTGGCCAGCTTCCAGATTGCTATTGTGACTTTTTTCTCGACGGTGAGGGTGCACCGCATCCAGGTGTCCTGGTGCCTCAAGGCAGGGGTTCTGCAGCCACTGGTCATCATCTCATTCCCCCATGACCAGGTGCTCCCACCACTCGGTGCTGGAGGGGTAGATTCAGAGCTGGTGGATTGGGGGGTGGGATCAGGAAGGCCCAATGGTCTGGGGCATCCCCTTGTGTCTCTGGGGAGGGGTCCTGTGCCAGGAGCTTCTGGTCAGCTGCCCATGCAGCATCTAGCAGGGCACCTGCCCTGCAGGAGGCAGCTTGGAGGGCTTCCAGCTGCTGCTGGACGTCCATGTCTGAGGGCTCAAGGTCAAAGGACTCCTTGTTACAGACTAACACGGCTACCTCTCTGACACTTGCCACAATGCAAGGTAATGTATTTCGCTGTGTAAAGCGGAAAGCCTTCAACCTCATGAAAAAAAGCTTGCACAGATACAGACAGACATCATACTGTCCAAATGTAAATAGATGGACACATACCAAATGGACTGAAGCTCAAAAATGAACTGAAATCAACATACTACAGACTCTGATGAAAGATTCTGCCATACACTCGCTAAGAAACTGAGGAACCACCTGATCAACATCCTGTACAGCAAACAGAAAACATCAAAAAAAGAGCTCTCAAACTTAAAGACTTTCATAAAAACACAACCTTCCACACAAACTTCCATATGGCTGGACTTTACTAAAACAAAACAGGAGATTTACAATGCACATTTCTCTTCTCTACAGAAGAAAAAGGACTGTAAACTATCTAAACTCCTACTTGCCACATGAGGCCACAATAGTGGTTCCCTTAACTAACTCAGCAATATTGTCAATATATCCAGTTATACACTCAGCCTGGCAGTAGAGTTGACCCTATCCCAGGGACTTTCTTTTTGACCCACCACCCCCGCAAACGTGATACAGTTCTGTGGGGATCTAGAAGCCTACTTTCACTGTCTCCAGCTCAAGGAATACTTTCAACATGGCACTGAGTAGCACACTGATACACAGATACCCTCCCACCCACAGTACAAGAAGAAGAATTCTACATAGATTCCCCATGTCAGTCAACATGACAGACTGGACCTATATATAGAGTGCTTCCACCCACGTGCACAGGCAGAAATTCTGGAAGAGCAGCATCCTCACCCCATGACATCAGCTGCACAGAACACAATGCTATCAACTGCCTCAGAAACAACTCTGACATTATTATAAAAGAGGCTGACAAAGGAAGTGCTGTTGTCATCATGAATAGGACAGACTACCAAAAGGATGCTGCCAGGTAACTCTCCAAAATTGCATTTGACAAGCCACTGTCCTCTGATACCACTGAGGAGTAAACAAAGAAACTATCCCATCTGATCAAGACACCCTACAAAAGCATAGGAACAAATATACACAAATACACCCTTAGAGCCCCAACCAGGTTTATTCTGTCTTCTACCTTAGATCCTTAAACCTGGTAATCTCAGACACCCCTTCATGTCAGGCATTGGCACTTTCACTCCAGGATTGCCTAGCTGTGGGGATCATCTACTCAGACCCTACACTACCAGCACTCCCAGCTATCTATGAGACTCCACCAATTTCCTGGGGAAACTACAATACATTGGTGACTTCCTGAAAACACCATCCTGGCTACCATGGATGTAGAAGCCCTTTACACCAGTATCCCACATGAAGATGGACTTCAAGCTGATAGGAACAATATCCCTGATGATGCCAAGGCACAACTGGTGGTGGAGCTTTGTGACTTTGTTTTCCTCCACAACTATTTCAGATTTGAGGACAACTTATACCTTCAAATCAGTGACACGGCAATGGTCACCTGCATGGCCCCACAGTATGCCAACATTTTTATGGCTGACCTAGAACAACACTTCCTCAGTGCTCATCCTTTACCGGTCCTCCTCTACTTGTGCTATACTGATGACATCTTCATCATTTGTCCCCATGGGAAGGAGGCTTGAGAAGAAGTCCACTGTGATGTCAATAGTTTCCACCCCACCATCAACCTCAGCCTGGACCAGTCCACACAGGAGATCCACTTCCTGAACACTACAGTGCAAATAAGTGATGGTCACATTAACACCATATTATACATGAAACCCATGGACCACCAAGCTTCCTATGTGCCTCCATCTTCTATCCAGGGCACAACACAAGATCCATTGTCTACAGCCAAGCACTAAGGTACTACTGCATATGCTTTAATCCCTCAGCCAGAGGTAAACACCTACAAGACCTTTAGCTAGCTTTCCTAAAACTACAATGCCCACCTAAGGAAGTGAGGAAACAGATTGACAGAGCCAGTCATGTACCCAGAAGCCATCTGCTAAAAGACAGACCTAACAAGGAAAACAACAGAACACCACTGGTCATCACCCCAGCTAAATCCTCTACTGTGCATCAGGAGTGATCTACAACCCATCCTGGACAATGATCCCTCACTCTCACAGAGCTTGGGAGGCAGGCCAGTCCTCACCTACAGACAGACCACCAACCTGAAACAAATTTTCTCCAGCAACTATACATAACATCACAATAACTCTAACTCAGGAACCAAGAACAAGAACAATATCAAGAACAGCAACATACAAAACCTGTAGGAGAACCCTGCAATCTCCCTGGACATTCAGTAACAGATTTAAACATAGCTATCCTGCAACAACAACAGCAACAACAAAACCTTCAAAAACAGACTGCAAAGAGAAACTGAAGCTCTGCAATTCATTTGCAAAATTTGTCACCATCAGTCAAGGACAGAACAAAGACTGGGAATGGCTGTGCAACTACAAAAGCAATTTCTCCTCTCTTGGTGTTCACACCTCTACATCAGCAGCTGGAAATGGGTCACATCCTCCCTGACTGAACTGACCTCATCAACTCTGGCCTTCCTCTTGATTGGTAGTCCTTTCTTTTCAAGAGTCTGTATAAATAGATCTGCCTCTGGAATCTCCATGCCAATGCACCTGACAAAACAGGTCTTTGCTGAAAAAAGCTTATGCTTTAAAAAGGTATGTTAGTCTATAAGGTGCCACAGGACTTCTCATTTGTACGGATACAGACTAATATGGCTACCCTCTGATATCACTGTCTACTAAT
The DNA here is from genome assembly GCF_033958435.1 of Carettochelys insculpta. NCBI lineage: Eukaryota > Metazoa > Chordata > Testudines > Carettochelyidae > Carettochelys > Carettochelys insculpta. Next base: position 70,237,067 of record NC_134137.1, read on the forward strand.
TTTCCTTCACCTGGATCCTTCAGATCAAAAATGTCTGGCCTGTATGAACCAACTGGTTATGCTTCTTCTGAGCAAAACCTGTGATGCACTTGAAACCACAAAGAAATGCTTTGGATGGAGTACTGAAGGATGTTCCTGCCAGAGCCCATGTTACGGTTGGGGTGATCTCTGGTGACCTTACTAGCATGTGTTCAGGCTTCTTTATTGTTTTTAAATATGCTTTGCCTTAGTGAATTTAACTTAGGAATAAAATAGGCTTTTGTAGCAATTGCTGTTTGGTACCAGTAAGTGTGGGCAGTCACATTGTTCACCATCTTTGGTAAGAAAACAAGTAGCCCTACTGGGAAGCCTCTTTCTCTTGGGAGTTACAAAGCTCATCCTGGTGATATCCCAGGAAGGGGGGAGACAGAGAGAGAGAGAGAAAGAGAGAGGGAGAGATGTGGAGGAGATGTGATAGCCAGGGACTCAGGAGCATGAGAAGGTCTGACCTGGACAGGAGGGAGTCACTGCACTGGACTGTGGTTGTCCTGAAATGCAACACTTACATCTATTTTAGTTTCTGGTTTACATTTATTGGTTCTTCAGTCTCTATTATATGTCACATAAGTATTATTTATGCATATTTTAACTAGGCAGTTTTGATTTTTTTTTTAGCCACTTCCATTACTGTAGTTAAGAACAGGTCTTTCTCTTCATTTGAAAATTCTCTTTCTGTGCTTAAAACACATACTTTCCTGCTTTCTCTGTATATATTAGCATAATTGTTTCTTTTGTTATTGTTGTATTTTTTAACAGTTTCTACAGATTTGCCTGAAGCCTGAACATTACTTCTTCTCACTGTCTCATCTCTGGCATTGCCTCCTGTTCTCCATGTTTCTGTAGTCGGCCAATGTAATTTCTTTCTATTAACTTTTCCTTTGCTAATTTAGCTACAGCACATATATAAATAAGCTCTCTGCCTTTCTGTAAGCTTTTTATTTGGGTTTCTATTTATTCTGCTGCTTGCCCTTTGTGGTATCACATCCATCTTCTTTAATAGTCATTCACTATTTTTCTTAAAAATTCACATCCAATGGACTGATTTGAGTTTTACATCTGTGACAAACTTCTCCATTTTTATCTTCATTCCATATTCTCATCTTGAATGTGTATGTTTCATAAATAACATTCTAGGGACGGGAATTGTATTTGCATTATTTCTGCAAAGCTTTTCTCTGTCTCTCAGCAACAACAATCTATATGGACTATACTGTATACATCAAAGACTTCTGGGCCTGCCCCTTTGAGGAACAGAGTGATCTTTTGCTTATCCTCAAATTTATTTGCCACTTTGACTTCATATAAATTTCAGATTTCCATTTTAACCTTTTTGGCTGTGTCTACACCAGCCCAAAACTTACTAATGAAGCACTGAAATACATATCCAGCGCCTCTTTAGAATGCCAGCCGTTGTGGCACTTCGAAATTGACGCGGCTCACTGCCGCTTGGCTTGTCCAGATGAAGCTCCTTTTTGAAAGGACCCCAGCAACTTAGAAATCCCCTTATTTCTATCTGCTGTTGGGAATAAGGTGGGACGACAGGTGGTGAGGCAGGTGGGGTGACAGGCAGCACAGTGGGGGGGCATAGGGTGGAGCAGCTGGGAGGGAGACACGGAAGGCAGCGGGGGGTGGGAGCCAGGTGACGGCCCCCTGGATCGACCTGGTTATGTCCCAGAACACCCCCATGAAATCCTCCCATGCCACCCAGTGCCAGGTGGACTCCTCCCTGTTGAAGTGGAGTCTCACCTCGGCCACCTCCATCTGCTGCCGGAGATCTGCCAGGAGCTGGGGGTCTACGGGGGCCATCCCTAGGGTCCGGCGATTGAGGGACTGTCCTGCTGACCTTGCAGGTGTCTCTGGGCGCTGGCGGTGGCTGACCTCCGTCGGGCTGTCAGGGATGACGAAGGGTGTCTGGCTGCCTGAGGCATTGGATTTTGCAGCTGCAGAGAGAGAGAGAGGGAGGGGCGCCTGTTAGTACTGTGCCCTGGCCTGTGGCCCATTCCTCCCACCCGTTCTTGGGTGCTGGGCCTCCATCCCTATCGGTGGGTGTGATGTCCCTGTTGGGTGTCCCCATTGCATGGTTCCCCTGCCCCCGGGGTTAGGGCACAGTGCTGTCCATGGGTGCAGGTGCTGATGGGTGCTGATGGCCGTACCGCTGTCCTGGGACTGTGCTGCAGCTGGGTGCTTGCGGGTTGGGATTTGCAGGGGGTGTGTGAGGCTCCCAGTTGTGTCTGGTGCCCCCGCCCCCTGGCCCATGGGCTTGTACCCTGTGGGGTACGTACCTGACCATCCATTGCCGCAGTCGGGGAAACCCTGGTGGGTGGATGCCCAGCTGGTGCTCTGGAAGGGGAGGTCTATGAGGAACCCCTGCTCCTCACTGCTGGACCCCTCCTTCGCCATCCCAAGGGGGGAGCTCCCTGGGTGGGCCCCGGGGTGCGGGGTTGGCCTCCGGGCTGGACTTCAGCTTTGAGGTCTGCTGGAGCTCGTTGGCCGTGGTGTCAAGGGTGGCTGGGGGGGAGAGGATATCCCAGGGGTCCAGGATGGTCCTGAGCTACCTGTAAAATGGGCAAGCAGTGGGGGTGGCCCCAGACCTGCTAGCTGAATCCCGGGCCCAGGCCCAGGTGTACCCCTGCCACAACTTCTTCACCTTGCTCCGGATGTGATCCTGAGTGCGGGCAGAGTGACCCCGGGCGGCCAGGCCCTCGGCCAGTCGGGCGAATGCTTCTGTGTTCCACTGCTTGCTCCCCATAACGTGGAGCACCTCCTACTCACCCCAGAGCCCCAGAAGGTCTCAGAGCTCAGCCTCCAACAAAGAGGCGCCCCGCCTCTTTTTGGCCCCCTGCTTGGCTGCCGGGGGTGCCTGGGTCCCCTCAGGAGGGAAGCTCTGGGGGTGGTCTGGTGGCTGACTGGATGCCATGGGTGGTGGCAGTGCAGATCGGGTCCTCTGGAAAGCGTGCAGGGCTAGCACGTGCGTGTGCTGCTGCCTGTGCACTCTGAGCTTCCTGCCACAGGAAATCTGGGTCCATGGTGCTGTAAGGGCTAATGTGTGAGGGGACCATAGAGCCCCGCAAGGGCTGGACAGAGCGTCTTAACACCTAAGCTGATGGCCTCCATGGAAGACCCCACTATTTCTAAGTAGCAGGATGCGGATCGTCTACACACTCCCTGCTTCAACGATGAACGTTGAAGTAGGGCACTATGCCTATCTTCAGATGGGAATAGTGATTTTGATGTCTCACTGCCTAACATTGATTTCAACATCGAAATAGCACGTCATGTGTACATGCGATGTTTGCTATTTTGACACTATGCTGGCTACTTTGAGGTAGCCGGCTAGCGTAGACACACCCAAAGTGTGATAGTGATTTCAGTTTAGTGAACAGCTTCTACCAAAAGAACATAAGAACATAAGAATGGCCATACCGTGTTAGACCAAAGGTCCATTCAGCCCAGTAGCCTGTCTGCTGACAGTGGCCAATGCCAGATGCCCCAGGGGGGGTGGACCAAAGACAACGATCAAGTGATTTGTCTCCTGTCATCTATCTCCTACCTCTGACAACCAGAGGCCAGGAACACCATTCCTACCCTTGACTAATAGCCTTTTATGGACCTTACCTCCATGAATGTATCTAGCTCTTTCTTAAATTCTGTTATAGTCCTCGCCTTCATAGTCTCCTCTGGCAAGGAGTTCCACAGGTTAACTATGCACTGAGTGAAGAAGAACTTTCTTTGATTACTTTTAAACCTACTACCCATTAATTTCATTTGGTGTCCTCTAGTTCTTGTATAATGGGCACAAGTAAATAACTTCTCCTTTTTTGCTCTCTCCACACCTGCCTTAATTTTATGTATCTCTATCATGTCCTTCTTCAGCCTCCTCTTTTCTAAACTGAAAAGTCCCAATCTTTTTAGCTTATTCTCATATGGCACCTGTTCCAGGTCCCTAATCATTCTAGTTGCCCTTTTCTGAACCTTTTTCGGTGCCAGGACACCTTTTTTTAGGTGAGGAGACTACATCTGTTCACAGTATTCAAGATGTAGGCATACCATAGATTTACAAGGTACTCCTTGTCTTATTTTTTATCCCTTTTTAATAATACCTAACATTATCTTTGCCTTTTTGACTGTCTTTGCATACTGTGTTGATGTTTTCATGGAACTATCCATGTTAACTCCAATATCTCTTTCCCAATTAGTTATAGCTAAATTAACCCCCATTATATTGTAAGTATACTTGGGGTTATTTTTTCCAATGTGCATTATTTTACACTTATCCGCATTAAATTTCATTTGCCATTTTGTTGCCCAAACACTCAGTTTGATGAGATCTTTTTGTAGTTCTTCACAGTCTGTCTTTGTCTTGACCATCTTGAACAGTTTAGTGTCATCTGCAAACTTTGCTACCTCACTGCTCACCCCCTTCTCCAGATCATTTATGAACAAGTTGAATAGGATTGGTCCTAGGACTGACCTGTGGGGACACCACTAGTCTCCATTCGGAAAATTCACCATTTATCCCTACCCTCTGTTTCCTGTCTTTCAACCAGTTCTCAAACCATGAAAGGACCTTCCCTCTTATCCCATGACAACTTAATTTATGTAAGAGCCTTTAATGAGGTACCTTGTCAAAGGCTTTCTGGAAATCTAAGTATACTATATCCACTGTATCTCCCCTGAAAGAGTCACAAGTATTTGTGTTAGATACATGTTCTTGGACTTCTGTTTGCTAAAGGTTAATTTGTTAAGGATTATGAGCCTCTGTACTTAGGTTTCCATGAGGGACACTTCCACTCAAATCAAATGAAATTGAAAATGAGCTAAGGTCAGAAACTGTAACATCTTTCAGGCTTCTTCCTTTTATATCAAGAAACTCTCATAGTTTTAAACTACAACTTTCCTCATTTGTGTAATTTATTGGTCACCGGACACACATACACTCTTTTTGTGTATTTGCTTTACTATTGGACTTATGATTTTGTGCGTACAAGCTCAGAAGAAGATTTGGTTATTTGGATTGAACAATAGTGTTGCTGTCTGCAAATATTTGACTGAAAACAGAATGTAGAAGCTCCGAAGTATACTTAACTGGGATGTAGTAGAATTACAAAATCATGGCTTCCCTTACTGTAACACAGCAAAGAAATGTTTATAATTCACATTGTTAGGGGGAAAAAAGGTATATGCACTATTCAAGTTAATCTAATGTCAGAAAAGTCACAATTTCTGCCTCTGACGACAGTAATTATTCATGTATAATTAAAATGACAACATACCATGTTTCCTTGCTGTTTAATTATAATGGAGTTGACATAAACAAGTTGGAATATTAACATTCAAATGTCTAGTGCCAGAATGCTCAGTGACCAACCTGAGATCAAATTTCTTAATTAAATTTAATTTAAATGATGCTTTAAATGCCATAAAAATATTGAACAGCACGTAATTTAGACATTATTTCTGATGCTGGAGTTCTCTGTGAATATAAAACATATTGGCATTAAGGACTAATGAACTCATGATCTTCTTGTTTTAAATGGAGAAAGCTTTTCAGTTATGATTACCCCAAAAACTGATTTCCCTTTCTTTAATGTATCCTGGTTCTCAAAAACAACTAGTCTGTGTTTTGTCAAACTAGGGAAATGGATGGGGGGAATTGCTCTTGACTGTACCCTTTTCAAGCTTTGTCAGAAGATTGAGCTAACACACTACTGTGATAACTAAACTGCTTTCAGTGGCCAGCAAAGACAAATATTCAGAGAGATATACAACAGTGGAAGACTTTTATTTTTGCTAACTGATAAGTTTATCAGCTGCAGAAGACTAAAATTAATCTTCATGTTACTAGGCAGGTGCTGAACTCAGATTATTAACACAAAGATCCTTTGCCTGTTTTCTTTGTCTTCATCCTCCCTTACTCCACACCACCCAGATGTACTTGTCCATCCTGTCATCTCTGGTCTCAGAAATCAAGATTGCAATCTCTCTGGCCGTTTCTACACAGACCACTTCCTTCCAAAGTGGCATCCTAATACATGGAGCAAAAGATGCTAATAAGGTGAGGATGCAAATTCCCCACTCCTCATTAGCATAATGTCATGTGATTTGGAGCCTGGAAGACTGTTCTTCCGGACTCCAAAACACCTTGTAGAAGCATGGCCCCCAGGGAGGCTTCCGGAAGGAAGTCCTTCTTCCGGAGATCCCTTCTTCCCAAAAATTTTTGGAAAGAAGGGGCCTCTGGATTCTGGAACATGCCCCCCCACCCCATAGGGCCGCACTTCTACACAGCATTTTGGGGTCTGGAAGAATGGTCTTCTGGACTCCAAATCACATGACTTTATGCTAATGGGGCATGGGGAATTTGCATCTGTGCCTCATTAGCATCTTTCACTCTGTGTATTAGCATGTCACTTCCAAAGGAAGTGGCCTGTGTAGAAATGGCCTCAGAGACAGGGACCAGCACAATATGACCTCTGTCTCCATTGAGTTTAATACCAGAAGAAACCACTAGATCCTCAATCTGACCTGTAGATCACAGGCAATTAAATGTCACCCAGCTACCCTTGCACTGAGACCATTAAATTGTGTTTAATTAAAGCTTAATTTGTGTTTCACAAAAGCATATATCCCAGAAAGGCATTTGATACCTGTATGAAGATGTTTTATGCTAGATGTATAAGTTTGCTTTTGGTTGTACTAAATGGCTGTTTTGGTTGAACTGACAGAACTTACCAAGATTCAGACCACACTCTATGACAGACCTATTCTTATCATTATTTATCATTCCATCAATCTCTCTGTCAGGTGAAAATATGATTGAGTGATTTTATATTTACTTCCAAATCATTGATACTAATCCTTGTGGCACTTCAGGAGACAGTTCTCCTCATTCAATGATAGTTCATCATTGATTATTACAGTTTGAGCTCAATCAGTTAGCCCTATTTTTTCGTTTCATGTGTGTTGTTTTGGTATTGGTTAGTGTTGATATTTTAATCAGAATGTCACGTGGTACTAAATCAAATGTCCTCCAAAATTCTAAGTGTATTATATCTACACAGTTACTATTATCACTGAAACTTGTTAGCTCTTCAAAAAAGAAGTCAAGATTGTTTGATAGGATGGAATGCAATACAGTTTTTTTCTGTATTTCTCCTGGACTGATGTAAGGTTAGTCAACCAATATTCATCCCAGTTCCCCTTTTTGCCATAAGCAGCACTTTTCCTGTGTTCTTGAATTTCCCCTGTATTCCAAAATTTATTAAAAATCTAACATCAGCTGGAGAAAAACCCCTGAGCCTCTTCCTCTATGACTCTTGTATATGTTATGTATTCCTATTCATTTAAAAATGTTTATTCTTAGAAGATGTTTAACCATCCTATATGATTAGGATTTAGAAGTACTTCTTACTCCTTCTGTTCTACAGGTGTATCATTCGTTACCTTTCCAAATTGTAAATCAAAATATTTTGAGCACTTCTGCCTTTTGTGCATCATTAACAATTTACCATTTCTAACTATCAATGGACCTATCTTGCTGACAATATTTCCTCAATGGAAACACTTAATGCTACTGTTAAACAATATAACAACACCTAGCAATGTGATATCAATATCTCTTATTCAAACCTCTCAATCCTGAGATTTTTCAAAAGAAGGATTTTAGTGGATATTCCCAATTATACTAATATTGTTCAAACTGAAACAAAAGCACTGAGCTTTCAAGCTCCTCTTTAAGCGATACATCTATTATTGCACTAATGATTGCAAACCATATGGTGTAACCAATAGGGCTGTCTTTAAATATACTAATTATATCATGAGCCAAGAATAAAGCAGGTGCTACAACAGTGTTCTCACAGATTGATGCTCATTTGCAGCTTCATGGAGGACCAACAGCAAACAGTATAAAACTTCCATTCAGTAGCATAGGCTTCCAGCTGACACCTAAAGACCACATGCAAGGCTTAGTTCCACCAGCAGCTGGCAATATATTGTTTTCTTATGAAAAGAATAAAATTAAAAAAAAAAGAGAAAAACTGAAAGGAGAAAATATCAGGCTAAACAAACAGAAAAACCCAACAAACCGCCCAAACCCCATGCTGTAAATTGCAAAGCTTTCTGCAGTCAAGTAGGTGAAATAATGTAAGTCATCTGAAAGCTCTAAACTAATTTATTCACTAAACCATACACCAACATTTTGATCTGACTGGATTAGCTTTGCTGTTTTACATGTATGAATTTACTTTTGTACTGAAACTATATCTAACTACACTAAATATCAGTGTTACCTTTATGAGAAGAAGGGAGGAAGTAGTGCGATCACTTTGAAATGCCTGCAGCTACACGGCATACTGGCAATTAGAAGTTTGACACTTTGAAGTTGCCGCAGGGGATAATTTACCTAATGAAGTGCTGCATATTCATTGCATCACTTCATTAGTAATCTCCCATCACCCCGATTACCATGCCCCCTTCAAAGGGAGCAAGTGTGGACATAGCCAAAGAGTGTGGAACATAAAAAAAGATGTTTGTGTACGTCAGGCTATTATTGAACTGAGTGAGCACAATACTACAAAATTTGTCAATTGGCATTAAAATGAAATACAGACTATAGAGAAGAGGTAAAGTTTTTGATCTGACAATCACGGTCTTCAAGATTTCAGAAGACTGAAAAAGTGAACATAAGAACAGATGTACTGGGTCAGACCAAAGGTCAGTCTAGCCCAGTATCCTGTCTTCCATTAAAGGCCAATGCCCAATGCCCCTGAAGAGTGAACAAAACAGCTAAAAAGAATGTCTGAAGTTTGGGAATTTCCCTCATATCCTCAGTGGTGAAGACACAAGCAAAAAGTTAATTTAGTTTCTCTGCAAGGGACTTATCATCCCTGAGTGCCCCCTTAGCATCTCAGTCATCCAGTGGTCCCTCTGGTTGGTTATCAGGCTTCCTGGTTCTGATGTACTTAAAAACATTTTTTATTCTTTTTAGAAGTTTTGGCTAGCTGTTCTTCCAACTCATTCTTATTTTGTCTTTATTTATCCTCCTTTCTATTTTCCTCACTGGGATTTTAGTTCCACTTTTTGAAGCATACCCTTTTATCTTTCACTTTTTCTTTTGTCTGGTTGCTGAGCTATGGGGGCACTTTTCTGGTACTTTGACTATATTTTTGTAAACTGGGGCATACATGTAAATTGTGTCTGTATTATGGTGTCTTTGAACAGTTTCCATGCAGCTTGCAGGGATTTTACTTTTGGTAGTGTACCTTTCAATTTCTGTTTAACTAAGTTTGTCATTTTTGTGTAGTTCCCCTCTCTGAAATTAAATGCCACAGTGTTGAGTTGATAAGGTGCTTTACCCACCACAAGGATGCTAAATTGTCTTACATTATGGTCACTATTTCCAAGTGGTCCAGTTGTATTTATCTCTTGGACCCAATCCTGTTCTCCACTTAGGACTAAAGTGGATATACATACAGAGTAATATTCACAATGCAGTTGCTTTCATAGGAATAATTAAATCATATTAACCACCTATTTTTACAGACAAATCAGCATACTGATCACAAATTCCCATGCTCCCAATTGTGCCTCACACTTATTTTAATTAGCTCCAATGATGGTTGAAAAAACAGAATTATGGCCAAAAATACATTTTGGTATTTTTTTCAATGATCACTTCTTCAATTTTGAGGAGCTGTACCCAGCAGCTTTGAATGAGAAACTCGTTGTTTCCCAAACAGATCAGCAAAAATGGTTACATTCTAAATCAGTGGGAAAGCCTCTGTGCAGTTGGAAAGAAATAGCGTCAAGTGATACTGGCATACATACAAAACTCTGTAGTTCCTTACTCTCTGCCCAGACAAAGTAACAAATATCAATAAATCAATACTAAGATCAATCCATTCCTGTGATTTAACAAAGCTTTCCCCTTGGAAAATACTTCATCTAATCTTTCAAAAGATGTTTTTAAAGCAAGAGTGATGGGAGGCTAACACCTTTTTCCACTGTTTATATTATTGCGCTTTCATTTTGGGAAAGGGAGGCTATTGGTTTTTCATTAATTGATCATCTTCCTCCCTTCCCCCTTAAAACCTTGGCTGCCTTTTGAGAGATCATTCTGCCAGCTCTTTCTTCTCAGTAGGCTCTCCTCTGTGATCTCTCATAAGCAAATCAGGAGCCATCTAATTGTGAGTGCTATAGGTACCACTTTTCTATCATTTGACAAGTTTAAAAGGAGTATTCACCTCATGCTAGACTCAGTCTGAAATCCCAGATGAGGAAGAATCAGTACATATAAAAATATAGCTATGTGAATGTGACCAGCATACACTGGGCAAGATCACTGAACTCTATATACTGAATGTTAAAACCAGTCTGAAGGGCCAACTCATGGTTCTATGCAGAGAGAAACTTCCACAGAGTTAGCTCATGCTCCGAAGGTATAGTCAAGGGGAAAATATCTGGAAAGAGTTGTCCAGGAGCTTTAGTTGAACTCTCCTTGTTCCTGGTTATCGTTAGCTGCCACAGCATTCCCTTATAGTGAATGCAGATTAGAGCAACCATGGGGCAAGGGAGCCATGAAGTTTGTTTATGGCAATCTTTGCCCATCTCCATCCACCTATGAACTCTGCTGGAGCACAAATGGCTGAAACCAAGGATCTGATCTTCCAATACCCCCCTCACCCTCTCTCTCTCTCTCTCTGAAATGTATGTGTGTGTGCACCTGCACACACACGTGTGCGCGTGCACACACACACACACACACACTGCATTCCCAATGCGCTTACTAAACTTTACATGGGGGACCCTGGTTTGGATGGTACCATAAGAGCTGTTGGAGCAGGACACATCTTTTTAATCTTTATACCAGCCTGATTTAAATGTTGGTATTCATTAATAAACAACCCCTCCCTCCCGCATCATATCAGGGAAGTTCACAAACAACCAAACAAAACTGTGAAAACAGTTGCACTTAAAGGTGATTTGCTTGTATTTCTCTGGAGTTCATTGAGCAGCCTAGGCAAATGAAGTTAAATGTTCTTTACAAAAATCACACCCTAACTTTGTAAACTTTGTAAAGATTGGGACTGAATAATTATACAAACCAGCTAATTCTCCCTTGACATTTAATTTTCCCATAATCATTGCTTGTGTCATTTACATGCTATGTCTATTAATTCAGTGCATTCTTTCACACTACCAACACATTGCCTGTGTCTACACTACAAAAATAACTTCAAAGTTAGAGCATCTACACTCACCCTACATCAAAGTTAAACTTAGAAGTAGGGCACTACTCCAGTCCTGGGAATGGAGTAAGGACTTCGAAGTTGGACTCCCTACTTCCAAGTTAACGTTGAAGAAAGGGAAAATGTGTGTAGACTCTCTGGCTACCTCTACACTAGGACACTATGTCGAAGTAGCCTATTTCAAAGTAATGACATCCTACTTTGACATGTATCGTCCACACATTCTCTAGGGTTGGTGCCATCGATGTTCAATGTTGAAGTAGCAATGGGGAATGTGGAAAAAAGCTGCCCCAGAAGGAAACATGGAGCGTGCAAACACACAAGCACTCCCCGTTGTAACAAGGGGCCAGTAAAGCCTGCAGACGGGGTCACAGACTGGACTAGCCCTTCCGGGGCAACAGCAAGACTCTCCTTTAAAAGGCCTCTCCCAGACACACCCGGCCTGCACAGCATGAGGTCTGCAGAGTGCTAGCCACACTCTTGCAGACTGACGTATGGCAGCTATGGACCCCCAGAAGCAGCAGCAGCAGCGGCAGCAGCACCTGGAAGCCTTCCAGGTAGTCACCCACAGAGCAATTGCTCTGTTAGGTGCTGCACAGGAGGCCACCCAGCAGCTCCTGGCAGGAGGCCCTCCCTGGGGGCAGACAGGGACACCCCTGACCACCGGGTTCCCCTGTTCCTCCCCTGCCAGGTGCTCCACCGCCTCTGGAGCTACCCCACCAGCTCCAAGTGGTGGGAGCAGCTGGTCATGGGGGAGTGGGACAACAATATTTGGCGGCAGAACTTCTGCATGTGCTGGCAGACCTTCCTGGAGCTCTGGCAGTGGCTCACCCCCTGCACTGAGGCACCAGGACACCCGGATGCGGTGTGCCCTCACCATGGAGAAAAGGGTTGCAATAGCCATCTGGAAGCTGGCCACTGCAGACTGCTTCCACTCTGTGGGACACCAGTTTGGAGTGGGAAAGGCCACGGTCGGGGCTGTCGTCATGGAGGTAAGCAGGCCTGGGCACACACCCTGTTGGGGGAGGGGGGACGAGGAGGGGAGCTCGGGTATGGGGCTGGGGAGGGAGGGGTGCCAGGGAGGTAGGGGCTGGATGGGAGGATGCCTGGGAGGGAGGTGCCTGGGGGGGGCTCGGGGAGGGAGAGGCTGGGCAGGGGTTGTGCATGGGGAGGTGCCTGGGAGGGGAGGTCTGGGGGGAGGGGCCTGGGACCCCCTGCACACCCTCATGTGCATTTGTGTCCTCTCCCCACAGGTGGTCTATGCGCTCAATGCCATACTGCTCTAGAGGGTCCTCCGGGTCACAGACCTGGACGCAGCCATTGCAGATTTGCTGTCATGGGGTTCCCAAACTTCATCGGGGCCCTGGACAGGACCCACATCCCCATCTGCACCCCGGACCACAGCTGGGGAAGATACATCAATTGAAGGGGCTACCACTCTGTGGTCCTGCAGGCCATGGTAGAGAGCTGGCACCACTTCCATGATGTCTACATGGGCTGGCCTGGCTCCACACACAACATCTGAGTCTTCCAGAAATCGGGTCTGTGCCGCCGGCTGGCAGTGACCTACATTCCCCCAGAGGGAGATCCAGCCCTGGCTTATGCGCCCATATACCGGCCACCTCAATGCCAGCCAGGAGCAGTTCAATGCCCACCTGAACTATGCCCGCCAGGTGGTGGAGAGGACCTTCAGCCACCTGAAGGGCCAGTGGTGGCGCCTCCTTGCCCGCATGGATGTCATCCTCCAGAATATCCCCCAGGTTGTGGGTGCATGCTTCACGCTCCACAACATTGTTGAGAGCAATGGGGAGGCCTTCGTCCAGGGTTGGGCAGTTGATGCCAGCACGGGCTTCCCCCAGCCAGCCACTGCACTCAGTCGCCAGGCCCACCTTGAGGGGATAAGGGTCTGCATGGCCCTGCAGGCCCATTTTGATCAAAGGGACCCCTGAACACGTCCCTCGCCTTCCTGGAGGGCCTCCCACACACCGCCCCTGCCACCCACATGCACTGCCCGCACATCATCCCCCCAACAAGCACACATCTCAGGTTCTGTGGAAAATAAAACTATGGATTATTGAGTATTGGTAAACTGTCTTATGTGCACAACAAAAACTGGAACCAATATACAAAGGCGGACAACTATATACAAGAGGGACAACTATATACAAATAGGGGGCCAGCAGATGGCTTGGCCGCCAGCCCATCAATCTGGGGTGGAGGTAGAGGGACATGACTCCCAGTGGGTACAGTTTGCGGCCCCCCCTTGTCCGGGGTCTCCAGTGCAGCTGGCTGGGGCCTGGGAGGACCGGCAGGTACGGCCGGGAGTCTTCACCTGGCTGGTCATCAGCCCCAGTGGGCTCCGGTCCTGGGGAACTGGCAGGCTGGGTGGCAGGTGGTGTGGCAGGTGGTGCAGCATGTGAAGCAAGCGAGGCAGGTGGGGGGGCGGGCAAGGCAGTGGGTGAAGCGGCCGGGGGGCATCAGGTACAGCAGTGGGGATGGCGGTGGTGGAGCAGGGAGGGGCAGGAGCAGAGTGACAACCTCCTGGAGCTACCCGGTTATGTCCTGGAACACACCCATGAATACCTGCCAAACTGCTCAGTGCCAAGTTGACTCTTCCCAATGAAAGCGGAGCTGCTCCTTGGCCACCTCTGCCTGCCATCGGAGAGCCTCCAGGAACTGGGGTCCATGGGGGCCATCCCCTGGGTCCGGCGGTAGCGTTCCTGTCCTGCTAGCCTTGGTGGTGTCCCCGGGTGCTGGTGGTGCCTGACCTCTGGCAGGCTTTTGGGGACCATGGAGGGTGCTTGGCTGCCTGGGGCCTCGGCTGGTGCAGCTGTGGAGAGGGAGAGAGGGCGGGGAAGACTGTTAGTACTGTGCCGTGGCCTGTGGCCCATTCCCCCTATGCCCCCATGGGTGCTGGGTCTCCATCCCCAGTCGGTGGGTGTGATGTCCCTGTTGGGTGTCCCCATTGCTTGGTCCCCCCACACCCATGGATAGGGAACAGTGTTGTCCATGGGTGTGGGTGCTGACAGGCGCTGTTGGCCATGCCGCCGTCCTGGGACCATGCTGTGGATGAGCAGATGCAGTTGGGGTCTGCTGGGGGTGTGTGGGGCTCCCAGTCATGGATGGTGCCCCTGCCCTGTGGCCAGAGTGTGTGTGTGCCTGTGAGGTACATAACTGACCATCCACTGCCGCGAGCAGGGGAACCCCAGTGGGCAGACGCCCGGCTGGTGCTCGGGGAGGGGAGGTCTATGAGGAGCCCCCACTCCTCGGTGCTGGACCCCTCCTCCGCCATCCCGAGGAGTGGCTCTTCGGTTGAGCCCCAGGATGCGGGGCTGGCCTCTGGGCTAAACTCCAGCTCTGAGGCCTTCTGGGACTCCTTGACTGTGGTGTACAATGTGGCCTGGGGGTAGGAGGTGTCCTGGGGGCCCAGGATGGCCCTGAGCACCCTGTAATAGGGGCGAGTGGTGGAGGCGGCCCCAGACCAGCTGACCAAGTCCCGGGCCCGGGTGTAACCCTGCCGCAACTCCTTCACCTTGCTACGGCCATGGTCCAGAGTGCAGGCAGGGTGACCCAGTGTGGCCAGGCCTTTGGCCAATTGGGCGATAACTTCTGTGTTTCACTGTTTGCTCCCCATCACGTGGAGCACCTCCTCCTTACCACAGAGCCCCAGAAGGTCTCGAAGCTCAGCCTCCGACCAGGAGGGGCCCCAACACTTTTTGGCCCCCTGTTTGGCTGCCGGGGGTCCCTGGGTCCCCTCAGGGGTGCTCTGGGGGCGCTCAGGGGGCTGGCTCAATGCCATAGCACTGGGTGGTCACGTTCGGGTCTGTAGAGGGTGCACAAGGCTAGCAAGTGCGTGTGCTGCTTTCTGCACACTCTCAGCTTCCTGCTACAGGAAATCTGGGTACGTGGTGCTTTAAGGGCTGCTGTGCACAGTGATCATCGAGCCTCACAGGGGCTGGACAGCATGTCTCAACCCCTCAGCTGATTGCTGCCATGGAGGACCTGCTATTTCGACGCAGTGTATTTCTGCCGGCTACTTCAATGTAGTGCCTAACTTCAAAGTTAACTTTGACATTAAGTTTGACATTAGTTCCTAGGTTACATGCGCCCATCATTTAATAACACAAGGACTAGCCCTAGAATTTTGACATCACTTATTGCACCCTTGACAGTATACTTTTCTCTATAAAGTCATTTAATAAAGAATATACATCCCCAATGTGTATATCTAACAGCAATTTACCACTGTGTAATAAAACAACTGTTCAAAGCTAAGGAAGAGAAGACAGTGTAAGGCAGTTGAGAGATAGTGAGAGATGAAGGAATATATGGCTTGAAGAATAGATGGTCTGGGGTGTTTTTGTTTGTGAATATTAACCAGGGTGCCCATTTCTCTTATGCAAATGAATTCAGGTATTTTATTAAATGTTCAGGTCTTAGATGGGTGTTATGTGGCATTTGTTTAACTATTTTTGGGATCTTAATATTCCATACCAGATAGTTCAATTTGACATGTAATCATTTCGATCCCTTTTTTTTTTCCAACTGACAACAACACCACTAACAACAGCAAATGTAATTTTATCCATCTGTTGCCAATGGAAATTTACAATCAACACCTAACATTCTAGGGTCCGTAATACTCTTCTCACAATAGCCATGTCTACACGTTCACGTTACTTCGAAGTAGCGGCACTAACTTCGAAATAGCACCCGTCACGGCTACACGTGTTGGGCGCTATTTCGATGTGAACATCAATGTTAGGCGGCGAGACGTCAAAGCCGCTAACCCCATGAGGGGATGGGAAGAGTGCTCTACTTCGACGTTCAATGTCGAAGTAGGGAACGTGTAGTCGTTGCGCGTCCCGCAACTTCGAAATTGCGGGGTTCTCCATGACGGCCATCAGCTGAGGGGTTGAGAGACGCTCTCTCCAGCCCCTCAGCTCAATGGTGGCCGCGTGGAGCAGCCCCTTAAAGGTCCCCACCCTCTCCCTTTCTGTGCAGGAAGCTGAGAGAGCGTGCAGGCAGCAGCAATAACACGCAGCTCGCCTGCACGCTCTTCTTCAGCCACCCAGACCCTCAAAGGACCTCATGGCCGCCCGGCAGCCCCCCCCAGTGCCCTCAGGGAACCCCCTCGAAGGGGAGACAGGGTGGCCAGGGCAGGAGCCAGGCCGGGAAGCAGCTGCAGGGCCCCTCCTGGACGGAGGCCGAGCTTTGGGACCTGCTGGGGCTCTGGAGCAAGGAGGAGGTGCTCCAGGTAATGGGGAGCAAGAGGTGGAACGCGGATGCGTTCACTCGGCTGGCCGAGGGCCTGGCTGCCCGGGGTCACCCTGCCTGCACTCCGGACCATGTCCGGAGTAAAGTGAAGGAGCTGCAGCAGGGTTACGCCCAGGCCCGGGATGCGGCTGGCCGAACTGGGGCCGCCCCTGTCACTTGCCCCTTTTACAGGGAGCTCAGGGACATCCTGGGCCCCTGGCACACCTCCTCCCCTCCGGCCATGCTTGACACCTCGTCTGAGGAGCCCCAGCAGGCCCCGGAGCTGGCGTCTGTCCCGGAGGCAAGCCCCGCACCACAGGGGCCCCCCCGGAGCCCACCCCCAAGGCACCAGAGCAGGAGGAGGAGGAGGAGGGGGACTCCTCCTCCACCCACACCGGGCTCCAGATCCTCCTGCCATCTCGGAGCAGCAGCTGGGCGTCCGCCCCCCGGGTGTCCCCCGACCGTGGGAGTGGACCTACAGGTATGTACCCCCCCGGTGTACACCCCTGGGGTTGAGGGGCGGGGGTAATAGATATGTGGCCAGGGCCCTCCACATGCCCAGATGACCATGGCCCCAAGGACAGCAGTGGCATGTCCCTCACAGGAGTGCATCAGCCCCTGACCCCCCCCAGCATGACAGTGCCATGCCCCATCCCTGGGGCAGGGGGGAGCGGAACCTCTAGGGTCTCCCGGGAGGAGGGGGTGGGACACCCAGCAGCAGCAGCAGCAGCAGCATGTGATGGAGTGGGGGGAGTGCAAATGCGAGACTCAGGTTACATGTGAGCAACAAGCTGAATAGCTCCCAGTGGCTAAGTATGATCCTGGGGCTACAACTGGCAGGTTACACCTCTGCCCTGAATAAAGAGGAGGGAGGAGCCGAGCTGGGTTTGAATCGGGGGCCGCAGTTAGAGGCTAGGGGAAGGGAGAGCTAGAAGGCTGCCTGCCTGAGGAGGGGGAAAGCTACACCCCCAGAGGGGCACCCCTCGGGGTCTTCTCCCCAGGACGGGTTGGAAGGACTGTCTCTGACTGCTGTACTGTCGCTTCTGGGAGAAACTGGGCATCTGTTGCCTAAGAAACCTCTCCTGTCAGACCTGTTGAGTGAAGTGAGAGTCACTTCCGCCAGGGGACAGGGTGCAGTGCAGGGGGACCCTTGAACCCCATCACAGCAGCATCTCCCGAGGACGGGGATGGGGAACCTGCAGCAGAGGGGTGGGGGGACAAGGGCCACGGCTCGGGGCCCACACTAACGCCTGTCTCCACTCTTCTTCCCCCCCTCCTGTGTTCCGCAGCTGCACCATTGGAAGGACCGGAGAGCGCTGGCGAGGCTTCAGTGGTCCTGGAATCCCTTCTGGGGCCATTGCTCCAGACCAGCCCCTCGGCGGAGGACCGACTGGCCCGACGGCGGGGAAGACAGCGGTCCCAGCAGTAGCAGCCGCCGGCGACGGACCCCCAGCTGCTGGCCCTCTACCGCTGGCAGATGGAGGTCGCGGAGCAGCAGCTGCGGGTGGAGCAAGGCCTCCTCCACCTGCAGGAGCGAGCGCTGGCCTGGTGCCAAGAGGCATGGGGGGCCTACATGGAGACATTCAACCGCGTAGCGGATTTACTGGCCCCCCCATGCCATGCCGGCTGCCGCTGCACCCGCCCTGCCTGCTCCACCCGCTGCGCCACCCACTGCTCCTGTCGCCGCACCGTCCGCCGTCACCCCGCCACCCACCACCGAGGGCCATTCCGCCGAGGGAGACCTGGGGCCAGCTGACACTCACCGGCCGTATCTTCCGGTCCGCCCGGCCCCCAGCCAGCCCCGGCCAGGGCTGCGGCCGAGGCGGGGATCCTGGCCACCCACCCCCAGTGCTGGACTATAGGTGTGTGGGGCCCAGGACATGCCGCCCCCCTTGTATATATTCCCCCCACTGTTTTGTTGTTCAGCCTTGTATATAGTTTGTATTTATTTATTTGTGACCCCCGTTTTCACAGTCTGATCCTTCCCCCCCCATGTAAATAGTTCTCCCCTTCCTTGTTATCCCTATTTTTTTGTTAATATATACATACATATATAATATTAAGTTCCTTTAGTTATTATTAGTAAGAAAAGAGTTGCAGTAAAGAAGTTTGATTTCACAAACAAGTGTCTGCTTTTACTTGTCCAAGAAAAGTGGCGGGGGTATGCTGTTGGGTGCTCCGTGGTGTGGGTGTAGGGGCAGGGAGTGTTGTGGAGGATAGGGGGGTGCAGTGGGGGGCCTGGCAGTGTTCACCCCGCAGCCTCATCGAAGTGGGCCCGCAGTGCCTCCCGGACCCGGGTCCCTTCGGGGTCCACCTGGCAACTGGGGGCAGCGGGTGGCTGCACGTCGGCCCTGCCGGCCTCCACAGCCCAGCCCTGAAAGAAAGCCTCCCCCTTGCTCTCCACCAGATTGTGTAGGGTGCTGCACGCACCCACAATCTGTGGGATGTTGTTGGGGCCCGCATCCAGGCGGGTGAGGAGACATCTCCAGCGCCCTTTGAGGCAGCCAAATGAGCGCTCCACCACCTGGCGCGTGTGGTTCAGGCGCATGTTGAACCGCTTCTGGCTGGCAGAGAGATGGCCCGTGTACGGGTGCATGAGCCAGGGCCGGAGGGGGTATGCTGCATCTGCGATGACGCAGAGGGGCATGGTGATGTCCCCCAGAGGTATCTCTCGCTGGGGGATGTAGGTCCCCGCCTCCAGCCGGTGGCACAGGCCCAAGTTCCGGAAAACCCGGGTGTCGTGGGTGCTGCCAGGCCAGCCCATATAAATGTCCTGGAAACGTCCCCGGCTGTCCACCAAGGCCTGGAGGACCACTGAGTGGTAGCCCTTGCGATTGATGTAGCGTCCTCCACTGTGCTCCGGGGCGCGGATGGGGATGTGAGTCCCATCCAGAGCCCCGAACCAATTGGGGAAGCCCAGGGTGGCAAAGCCCGCGATGGTGGCATCTGGGTTCCCCAGCCTCACGAGCCTGTGCAGGAGCATGGCGTTGATGGCGTGGACGACCTACAGGGGAAGCACATGGGAGAGCACCAATGAGGAGTGAGCAGGGTGTGTGTGGCCCTCCCCTGCCAGGGCCCCCCTCCCCTCCCCTCCGCTGCCCCTCCACAGCCTGCCAGGGCTGCCTCCCCCCCCTCCCCCCATCGGTCCTCTTACCTCCATGAGGACAGCCCCAAAGGTGGCCTTGCCAATGCCAAACTGCTGCCCCACGGATCAGTAGCTGTCTGGAGTGGCCAGCTTCCAGACAGCGATGCCGACCCGTTTCTCCACGCTGAGGGCACGCCGCATGGTGGTGTCCTGGTGCCTGAGCATGGGGGTGAGCCACTGGCACAGCTCCATAAATGTCTGCCGGCTCATGCGAAAGTTCCTGAGCCAGCGGTCATCGTCCCACTCCCCAAGCACCAGCCGGTCCCACCAGTCGGTGCTGGTGGGGTAGCTCCACAGCCAGTGGCGTATGAGGCGGCGGGGGGGTCAGGGTGCTGCAGGGTTTGGGGTTGTGTCCTCCTCCCCTGAGGGCAGCTCTTCCTCTGTGGCAAGGAGGTGCTCAGCTGTCTCCTGCATGGCATGGAGCACGGCGAGCACTACTCCTGCAGGGGCGTCTGGGTGGACCTCTGGCTGCTGCTGCTGCTGCTGCTGCTGCTGCTGCTGCTGGGGGTCCATCATGACTGCGTTGCCTGAGATGTGAGTGCCTATGGATCTGCAAACCGCATGCTGTGCAGGCTGAGTGTGTCTGGGAGGGGCCCTTTAAGGGAGCGGCTAGCTGTTGCCCCGGAAGCACTAGTCCGCCCTGTGACCCTGTCTGCAGCTGTGTCTGGCACCCTTATTTCGATGTGTGCTACTTTGGCATGTAGACGTTCCCTCGCTGCGCCTATTTCGATGTGGTGCTGCGCAACGTTGACGTTGAACATCGACGTTGCCAACCCTGGAGGGCGTGTAGACGTTATTCATCGAAATAGCCTATTTCGATGTCGCTACATCGAAATAAGCTACTTCGATGTAGGCTTCACGTGTAGACGTAGCTAGTATGGTACTTTACCTCTTTCAGTTCTTTGTTGCTTAAGCAGCAGTGTTGTTGCCATTGACAAACATAGCTTATTATTGCTATTCACCCATTTTGTTGCAGATATATTGGTACTGGAAGAAAGTACTATTTGGTGATGGTTTGTGAACACATATTGAAAGCTATACTGTTCAAGCTATAACCATACTGAAACAATTGGTAACTTGAAGAGTTAAAACAATACAAAGATTTACTTTCACTAACAACATAGATATAGATTCTCTCTCTCTCTCTCTTTCTCTCTCGGTACGAGAATGTATATATATATAATATCACAAATATTAAGAACTAATTGTATTGTTTTACTTTGGACTAATTAAACACCCCAAAATTATATAAAGCAACCCTTATGAAATGCTCTTTTAATCATTCTCCTGGCACAGTTAGTCACATCTTATCTGAATGTCAACCCGTCATTAGGGACAGGAAAAAAGTAATTTCCCTAATAGAGAAATTAACTGAAATGCCACAGAAAGTTGTTGTGTTGTTGTTTTAAACTGATCACACTGAAGTCACTAACTTTACATAAACAGCCTCAGTGGCATATGGAAAGGTTGGTAGATGTATGAACGACATTGTCTCAAACTGCCTCTAAAGCTCTTGGAAATAACTTTTAATTAACGGTGACAGGCAGAAAGATAAGCCACTGAAAATCACCAATGTGCCATTTATGGCATTTTGTTAGCAAGATTGGAATAGTGATGAGACCTATGCAATGCTCTGCTACTAGGGGACAGATTCACCAGCTGCGGCTGTTTTGTGCTGTCTAGTGACACATAGTATCCTGTGAAAGTGTAACCCAGGTTCATAGTCAGTATGCATCACTGGAGTCTTGTAATACAGCAAAGCACACTGGTCAATATGACTCACTACGTCTACACTAGCCGGCTACTTCGAAGTAGCTGGCACAACGTCGAAATAGCACCCTTGCGTCTACACGCCCCGGGTGCAATTTCAACATTGAAATTGATGTTAAGCGGCGAGATGTCGATATCGCTATTCCCATCAGAAGATGGGAATAGCGCCCTACTTCGACGTTGAATTTCGAAGTAGGATGTGTGTAGATGATCCGCATCCCGCTACTTCGAAATAGCGGAGTCCTCCATGGCGGCAATCAGCTGAGTGGTTGAGACACTCTGTCCAGCCCCTGCGGGGCTCTATGCTCTCTGCACTCAGCTGCTCTTAAAGCCATAGGGACCCAGAAACATCGTAGCAGGAAGCCGGCAGCGTGCACACAGCAGCCCTGCCACATGGTGTCCCTGCACTGCCAGAGGGACATCATGGCAGCCAGCCAGCCTCATGAGCGCCCCCAGAGTTCCCCCTCCGGGCCATCCCAGGGCTTCCAGGACTCCAGCCAGCAGGGTAGGAAGTGGGGCCCCTCCTGGACAGACCCTGAGCTCTGAGACCTGCTGGGGCTCCGGGGGGAGGAGGAGGTGCTGCATGTCATAAGGAGCAAGCGGCAGAACTCAGAGGTGTTCACCTGGCTGGACGAGGGCCTGGCTGCCTGAGGTCACCCTGCCTGCACTCCTGACCATGTCAGGAGCAAGGTCAAGGAGTTGTGGCAGGGTTATTCCAAGGCCTGGGACTCGGCCAGCCGGTCTGGGGCTGCCCCCACTGCTTGCCCCTATTACTGGGAGCTCAGGGCTATCCTGGGCCCCAGGAGCACCTCCTCCCCCCCAGCCACCCTTGACACCATGGCCGATGAGCCCCAGCCAGCCTCGGAGACAGGGTCAGGACTGGAGGCCAGCCCTGCCCCCCCGACGCCTACACTGGAGTGGTCCAGTGAGGAGGGGGAGCTAGTGCTGGATGTGCCGTCCTGCAGCTCCAGCCGGGTGTCCGCCTCATGCGCATCTCCGGAGCCTGTCAGTGCACCATCAGGTATGTACCCCACAGGGCACAGACCCCTGAGCATGGGGGCGGGGGAACCACTTGACCAGGGGCCCCCCACATCCCCACAACACCCCAGCCTGACATGGCCCGGGCCATCCACAGTGCAGGGACGGTGCCACAGCCACCAGTGCCCAGCAGCACCTCCACCCATGGACAGTGCCATGCCCCACCCCCGGTGGGAGGGGAGAGGGGAGGACCACTGGAGGGGGCCACCCACAGGATCACTGCACGCACTAATGGGGGATGGATGTGGGGGGGACACAGGCCTTTGGGGGGATGGGGGGTGGGCCACGGGTCAAGGCTGGGTACTCATGGCCTCCCTTCTCCCTTTCCCCCTATTTCTGCAGCTGCACCATCCGTTGTCCCCGACAGCCCTCCCACACCACCGGAGCACCAGCTGTCGGGGACACCGCCTGCCTCAGTCCGGGTCCACTCCCGGGGACAACACTGCTGCACCACCACCACCTACGACCTGGAGGTGGCTGCTGCCCTCCGGCGCCAGGCGGACCTCATGCAGCGGAGGCTCCAATTCAAGGAGTGGGAGACCACCTGGTGCCAGGAGGCCTGGCGCGAGTTCATGGCCACCTTTAACCGGGTGGCTGATACCCTTGAGGAGCTGGTGGCCCATCTGTCTCCCTCTGATGTCCTCTGTCCTGCCCTCCCCGCTGCCCCACCTGCTGATGCCCCGCCTGCTGTCATCCCGCCTGCTGTCGTCCCACCCTCTGTCATCCTGCCTGCTGCCCCACCCACCAGCTCCTCAGAGCAGGAGCCACCCGGGGCCATGGACCCACCTTGGCCATACCTCCCCATGCTCCCAGCCCCCAGCTAGCCTCGCCAGGGACCCCAGCTGAGAGGGGGACAGGCCAGCCAGACGCGGCGGGGGTCGCACCCTTCCACCCCCGCCCCAGAATGATGGGCCGATGGGTGGCCTGCCCACATCTCCCCCCTGTAAATAGTTGTCCCCACCCTTGTATATAGTTATTTATAGTTGACCCCTCCGTTATAGTTTGTAGAGATGTCCCCACTTGTACATAGTTATTATTTTCATTAATCTGTTCTTTTTGTTAATATTATTATTTATTTGCCAAAAAGAGGTGACATTTTTGTTTTTCTTGTAAATAATGACAGTTTTATTTTCCCCAAAATCTCTGTCCCGTGTACTTTTGGTGAGGGTGAGGTGTGGGTGCTGGCGCGGGGTGCAGGGATGGCTGGGGGGGGGTCGGTCACTGGGTCTCCTGGTCAAAGTACTTCCTTAGGGCCTCCCGGACCCCCTCCTGGTCAGCCTGGAGGCTTGGGGTGGTGGCTGGCTGGGGGTAGACTGGTGCAGCCTCCTGTGCCCAGCCCTGCACGAAGGCCTCCTCCTTGCTTTCCACCAGGTTATGGAGTGTGCAGCAGGCCCCCACAACCTGGGGGATGTTCGGGATGCCCAGATCTAGGCGTGCCAGGAGGCAACGCCAGCAGCCTTTCAGGTGCCCGAAGGCTCGCTCGACCTTGTTGGGTATGGTTGAGGTGGGTGTTGTAGTGCTCCTGGCTGTCAGAGAGGTGGCCTGTATAGGGCCACATAAGCCAGGGCTGGAGGGGGTATGCTGCATCCGCCACAAGGCAGAGGGGTACGGTGGTGGTATCACCCAGAGGGATCTCCCTCCGGGGGATGTAGGTCCCTTCTTGCAGTCGGCGGCATAGTCCGGAATTCCAGAAAATGCGGGCATCGTGGGTAGAGCCGGGCCAGCCCACGTAGATGTCCTGGAAGCGGCCACAGCTGTCGAGCATGGCCTGCAGGACCACAGAGTGGTAGCCCTTCCTGTTGACATAGCAGCCACCACTGTGATCTGGGGCACAGATGGGATGTGGGTCCCATCAAGGGCTCCGAAGCAGTTGAGGAATCCCAGGGTGGCGAATCCCTCGACGGCCGTGTCCAGGTCCCCAACTTGGACGACCCTCTTCAGCAGCAGGGTATTGAGTGCATACACCACCTGTGGGGAGGGAACACGGGTGCCTGTGAGGGTTTTCAGAGTGTGACCCCCTCACCCAGGCCCTCCTCCTGAGGCCCCCCTCCTGAGGCCTCCCTCACCCATGCCCTGCTCACCCAGGCCTTGCTCCCCAGCAGGAAGTTCAGCCCCAGGCCTCCTTACCTCCATGAGGACAGCCCCGACTGTGGCCTTTCCCACTCCAAACTGCTGTCCCACGGAGCGGTAGCTGTCTGGAGTGGCCAGCTTCCAGACAGCTTTTGCGACCCTCTTCTCAACAGGGAGGGTGCGCCGCATGCGGGTGTCCTGGTGCCTGAGTGCAGGCGTGAGCCACTGGCAGAGCTCCATGAAGGTCTGCCGGTTCATGCGGAAGTTCCGCAGCCACTGGTCATCATTCCATTCCCGCATAGCCAGGTGCTCCCACCACTCGGTCCTGGAGGGGTAGCTCCAGAGTCAGTGGGGCACCCGGCGGGGTGTGGGGAGGAGGGCCCAATGGTCGGCAGTGTCTCCTGGTGCTCCTGGGGAGGGGTCCCATTCCAGAAGCTGCTGGGCGGCTGCCAAGGCAGCATCTAGAAGGGCGCCTGCTCCACGGGAGACAGCTTGTACAGCTTCCAGCTGCTGCTGGAGGTCCATGTCTGCAGGCTCGAGGTCTGCGAGGCTTGTATCACCAACGCAGGGCTGCTCGTGCAGTGCAGGCCGAGTGTGTCTCGGAGGAGCCTTTTAAGGAAGCGGCTTGCAGCTGGCCCGGAAGGGCTAGTGTGCTGTGTGACCCAGTTCATGGGCTTTCTTGGCCCCTTACTTCGAAATAGGGGGCTTGTGTATGTGGACGCTCCGCGTTTCCCTCCGGGGCGGCTCTTTTTGATGTTCCCTGACGCTGCTTCGACATTGAACGTCGACATTTGCCAGCCCTGGAGGACATGTAGACGATAATCGTCGAAGTAGCCTATTTCAAAGTTCTTTTTTGAAATAGGCTACTTCGACATTGTGTCCTAGTGTAGACATAGCCACAGTCACTCAAGAAGTTGCCACTTCCCTTGAGGAACAATTGAAAAGTTAACTAATTGTGATATGTCATAGTTTACCACAGTTTATTTATCCTCAATTATCCTACCATTGAAGGTGCTTTGGCAGAGCAAATTGTTTCATATCTTTAAGAAAAAGTCCTTTACTTTAAGATTTGTTGCTAAAAATATTGTAAATAAGCAAGACTTTTTTAAACATTCAAGGTAAGGGAAATTACAGATGAAATGAAACAGTTATTATTATCAGTCTATTCAATGTTTTTCTGTTGAAAATTATGACTAGCTTGTCAAGACATCCAGGATTAAATTTTGCCTTCACATCACTTTGTAGGTATCAGTTCCATAGACAAAAGAGTCAATTATATACCATAGATCCTTTGTGTGATTATTTTGAAAGCTCATACTGGAACATTGGCAAACAAAGTGGCTGATCTACTGTTAAGTGCCTATGTCCTGTGGAAGGTTCATAGTTTAAATTCTGAATGGGGGGAGGAAACTCTTTGGCCAGTGAGACAGATGCACAAGGAACCTACAGTTCTCTTTTCTCTCTCTGGCATTGCACTCATGGATTGGTTTAGATAGCTTCTTGCTAAGTTTCTCATTTCTGGGGATCCATTTCTTAAGGCATAAACCTCTAACCTGAAAATCTCACTGGGCAGCAGAGCAGCTAGGTTTCTAGGCAGTGCAATGCTGAGGGAGAAACTCTTATGTATCTTTAAGGATCTGAGTACCTCAGAAAATTGGCCCCTTAGTCTCTCTATACCTCAGCTCTTTATTGGTAAAATGAGGATAACTGTACTTTCTCACAACATGGCAGGGCAATGGAGATAAATATTTTCATGCTAATGAAGTGCTCAAATATCTTAGCAGTAGGGATATGTAAGTAACAGATTCTTATAAGTTACTGCCATTTCCCACCATCCAGCCTTACATTATATAATAATAATAATAATAATAATAATAATAATAATAATAATAACAACATTCTTGTATTCACTCTAGTTTCCTAATAGAGTAGGGGATTTTCTCTGAGGTGAGTTTGTTCTGAAGGAAGAGGATGTCATATATATTTTTAATTGGTATAATGAACCTCTTTCTAAGCAATAAAATTTTGAATATTGCTTTTAGTTTGCCCTTTAATAATCAATCAGGATGAGCTGCCAACACACATGGCATCCTGTCAAGCATGTCACTTATAATGGGGTGTGTGGAAATTGTCAGTACATGTTTTTTGCCAGTAGCACTAAAGAAACATCCTCTGTATTTATAAACAGGTTTGCATAAAAAAACTGTGCAGAAATCTAATTTGTGACATTGTGTGGTTTAAAGATAAATCTTCAACAGATTTACATCTTGCATAACTGAATAAAGGTAATCAAATTCTATGCCTTACGTATGCTTACTCAGAATGTGTGCTTGCTAGAAACTCTAAAGAATATATTAAATACAGTTCTAATGAAGTAAATCTGCTCCCTCATCCACTGTTTTTTTAATCAATATTAGACGCGTGGACCATAATTTTTTTATTCGCCACTTTTACTGCAGAAAATATCAAAAGTCTCTTTTGGATATATGCATGCTGTACTTACTATGTAAGAGTCACGGTTTTTAGTTGATGCAAATTGGTGCATCTAAATTTATTTCAGGGGAGCTATTCAAATTTACATCAGCTAAGAACCTAGACCCTTTCAAAAACCTGGACCCTGTGTGTGCAAGTAGAAGCATTATGTTTGTATGACACTCAGCATAGCAGGGCACTAATCCAACTGGGGGAACTGATTACTACTTTAAAATAAATAATAATGTTTTCCAATTTGGTATTGGAAATTATAAAGCTGTACATGAGTTAAATCAAACCTTATTATTTCTGGGTCTTTGATATTTGGTGTATCTGATATGAACCATTTTGATCCATTCAAAGGGAATTGATTAGTAAGGAACATTGAATCAAGGTTACAGCCATTTAAAATCTCCCTTGGCCTGAAACTCTGTGAAACTCTTTTAACTGGCACATCAGTGGAGTCTCTGATAGCTATTATGGTGACGACTAAGAATGAGTGAGATATGTCTCCCCTTTGATGTGAAGCAGAACTACTAAAATCGCTTAACTTTGAAGCCCATTTGTTAGGGGTTTCAGCTACTGTGATTGCTGGGCAAAGCCAATACAGCATTTGACTGCATATAGAATCTTTAGCAGAGAATGGAGCTATGAATTTAAGTAAAACAATCAATAGTTAAATCATAATCATAGAGGTAAAAAAAATGACAAATAGGCAAGTGACGACATGCCTTCAATTGAGATTGACATGAAATGAAGAGATACAGCGTGTTATTCCAGGTGGGTGGAACTGAAGAGGGAAAGATTTATAATCATGGTGAAATTGAAGCTGCAAAACAGATGAGAAGGAATACTCAACTGCTAGGTACCTGAAGAGAGAAGGCAGATGAGGAGAAAACAAAGGATATATCCAGTTCATGGAGAGTTTTAAGAGTAAGAAGATAAATTATTAGCTGGATTTTGAAAAGACTAGGGGGCCAGCAGAGTAATTTCCACGATGGAGGAATGGTAAACTAACACACTGTTCATGGAAGAAGATGCACATGCTAGGGTCTAGAACTGAGATTTTGTGAAGCTACAGAGAAAATGAAATAACTAGTGAAAAGGCATTGAAGGGGATCTCATTAAGGCTATGTCTACAGTACCGTCCTCCTTTGAAGGAAGGATGGTATTTAGGGTGCTGGGAGTTTACTAATGAAGTGCTGCGCTGGAAGTTGGCCACTCCAGACAGCTACCACCCTATGGGCCATGAGTTTGGTGTGGGCAAGGCCACAGTCAAGGCCATCGTCATGGAGGTAAGGAGGTCTGGACAGGCATACACTGGGGGATGAGAGTCTGAGGGAAGAGGAGGTGCCTGGGGGTGGGGAGTGCCCCAGGGGTATATAGGAGGGGGGTACCCAGGAAGGATGCCCAGGGGAGATGCCTGGGGGGCCAGGGGATGCCCAGGAGGGATGCCGTAGGGGGGGTTGGTGGCACCCTGAACACCCTCATGGGTGTTCATGTCCCCTCCCCACAGGTGGTCCATGCACTGAACACCCTGTTCCTCCAGCGGGCGTCCTCACTGGGGACTTGGACGTGGCTGTCGTGGGCTTCACTGCCATGGTGTTCCTGAACTGCTTCGGGGCCCTGATTGGGACCCATATCCCTATCTGCACCCCAGACCACAGCAGGGTATGATATATAAACTGGAGGGGCTACCACTCCATGGTCCTGCAGGCCAAGGTGGACAGCCAGGGCCACTTCCAGTATGTGTATGTGGGCTGGCCCGGCTGCACCCACTACTCCCGTGTGTTTTGGAACTCAGGCCTGTGCTGCTGTCTGGATGCTGGAACATATATCCCCCAGAGGGAGATCCCACTGGGGGACTCCACCATGCCCCTGTGCCTCATGGCAGATGCAGCCTACCCGCTCCAGCCCTGGCTTATGTGCCTGTACACCGGCCACCTCAACATCAGCCAGGACTAGTTTAACTGTCGCCTGAACCACATCTGACGGGTGGTACAGAGGACCTTCAGCCACTTGAAGGGCCAGTGCTGCTGCCTCCTCACACGTCTAGATGTTAGCCTGCAGAACATGCCCCAGGTTGTGGGCACATGTTGCACACTCCACAACATCGTGTAGAACAAGGAAGAAGCCTTTGTCTAGGGGTGGGAGGTTGATGCCAGCATGGGCTACCCCCAGTGGGCCACTGCACCCAGTTGCCAGGAGGCCCTGAAGGCAAATTTTGATCAAGTGGCCCAGTAAGCACCGCTCTGGCCATCCCTGGTGGGCCTCTGGCACACTGCCCCCACCACCTGCACATCGCCTCCTCAAGCACATATCTCACAAATGTATGGGAAAAATAAAACTTTGAATTATTGATAACTGTTAAATGTCGACTATGATTTCTGCACAACAAATCGGAACTATATACATGGGGGGGGGGCTGTGGATGGGCCAGCCGTCAGCCCATCACTCTGGGGAAGGGTGGATGGGAGCGACCCCCCGCAGGTTCATGTTGTGCCCCTACCCACACCCCATTTGTGGTGCCTGGCACAGCTGGCTGGGAGCTGAGAGGAAAGGCAGGTAGGGCCAGGCTGCCTCTCCCACCCGGTCTTCAGCCCCTGTGGGATCCAATCCTGGGGGTCTGGCAGGTGCAGTGACAGGAGAGGCAGCAGGTGAGGCAGTAAGTGGGGCAGCAGGCAGGGTGGTGGGGAGGGCAGCAGGGAGGTGGAAGCAGGTCCACAACCTCCTGGAATGATCCAGCGATGTCCCTGAAGACCCCCATGAAGTCCTGCCATACTGCCCAGTGCCAGGTGGCCTTCTCCCAGTTGTGGTGGAGCCTCTCCTTGGCTACCCACACCTGCCACTGGAGAGTCACCATGATCTGGGGGTCCACGGCAGCTGTCCCCTTGGTCTGGTGGTGGTGGGCCTCTCCCAGTGCTGGCAGAGCCCCTGGGTGTTGGTGGTTCCTGGACCCCGGGGGAACTTTCTGGGATGACAGGTGGGGTGCATGGCTGTCCAGGGGCTCAGATGGTGCAGCTGCAGAAATGGAGCAGGAGGGAGAAGACAGCTGTTTTTACCATGTCCTGGACAGTGGCCCACACCCCCCATCCCCCTATGGGCATTGGGTCCCCATCTCCTGTCCCTCGTCCATTGGCACAGTGTCCCTGTGAGTGGCCCCATTGCATGGTCAGCCCCTCCCCACTCTTTTCCCCCAGGGTTAGGGCAGTGCCTTCCATGGGTACAGGTGTCGATGGGCACTGGCAGCCTTCCACTGTCCCAGGGCCATGCTGTGGCTAGGCTGTGGTGGGCCAGGGTCTGCTAGGAGTGTCGGGGGGGGGGGGGGGGCAGTCATGTCTGGTGCTCCCACTCCATGTTCCAAGTGTGTGTGCCCTGTGAGGTACATACCTGAGGGTCCACTGCCAGAGTTAGGGGATGCCCATTGGCCAAATGCCCAGCTGGAGCTCTGGGATGGGAGATCAATGAGGAGCTCCCCCTCCTCGCTGTTCCAAAGGGCTGGCTCCTCCACTGGTCCCCTGGGTGCAGGGCTGGTCTCTAGGCTGGACTCCAACTCTGAGGCCTGCTGGGGCTCCTTGGTCATGGTGTTAAAGATGGCCAGGGAGAGGAGGTGTCCTGGTGGCCCAGGATTGCCCTGAGCTCCCTGTAATAGAAGCACGTGGCAGGGGCAGCCCCAGACCAGCTGGCTGAGTCCCAGACCCAGGCGTAACCATGCCACAACTCCTTTACCTTGCTCCAGATGTGATCTGGAGTGCAGGCAGGGTGACCCCATGCAGCCAGGCCCTCAGCCAGCCTTGGACTCCGCCATTGTGAAGCTCTGTAGACAGTGCTGGCAAAATTTGGTTGCCCTCCAAAATGTAATAATGTCCTAAATCTTCTCCATAATCAGATGACTATCGCAGTTCTCTGTAATGGCCTTGGGGTGGAACTTATTGTCATCAAAACTGGGATAAAAAGGGTGCTTTATTGTTCCAACCCTGTTCTGCATCTATATAGAGGCCCTTTGTTGACATTCAACACAGAATGGAAGAGTTGGTCTTAAATGTTCAACATTTTCACTTCAGGGAGTTCGTTATTGGTCCTCAGTATTTTAATGACTGTGTCATCCTTGCAGACACTGAGAATGACCTTCAGTTCATACTGGATTTCCCTGTACAAGCTTACTGAGTATGACTCTCACTCTATACCGAGAAGACTAACCTGTTTCAGGATATAGGTGACAATCATGGGACTCTCCAGAGGCTGATCATTTCCAAGGCTTGGTTTTTCACACCCCGAGCCTTCATGTACCAACAGAGTTTTCCCTTAGTATTGCCCTTGAACCAGGCTCCATGGAAATGCTGAAGAATTATAAAGCAACTAGAGAGTCAATATTCCTCTGATGACTCATGGACCTTCAACTGACAGCTTCCACAATGGATAACCCCTAAAGTCCCCATTTCACTAGGCTCCAGGTTGAAAGGAACTGATTTAAATAAAATTGCTTTGTGATGAATTTTTCTGCTGTGCTGTATTAACCTGCTTCTGCAGTCTGTATAACTTCAGCAGCCAAGTAACACCTGCATAGCTTTCCCCCTCATTTTCCACCTTGTTTTTGCCTCTTTTTTCCCCTTCCTCTTTCCCTCCTCCATTTTTCCTCAGATTCACCCTATTCTTATTTCCTCTCTTCCACCATCTATTTCTTTTTTTTTCAAAGATGTAAATTTACAGTCCTCTGTCCAGCTGGTTTATGACATTCAGAAACTGGAAATCTGCCATAAACCTGCTGTCTCAGATAATGGAATGTGCAGGTGATGTAAAGCAACTGTTGCCAGATCTATGCCAAATCACTCACTTCACCTCTCCCTCTCCCATCAGGCATGGCAAGCATGCTGGGAGTGGGCCAGGATTTGAACAAGTCAGGGTCAGAAAGATGGGCTGTTTGGTGATCCCCAGCTTTCATAGCTGTCCTTCCAGGGATAATTTCTACTCCTGTATCTTAAAACACCCATCAACCCCAATGTTCCATCCTCCAGTTTTGCCAGAGTAAAAAAGATGCCTCAAATCCCCATTCCTCATGCCATACTTTGGGATTTGCACTGAGCTCAACTCAGCAAAATCAAGGGATCTGGCCAATGATATGTTTTCACATTTTTCCCCCTCCTTCTCTCTCATGTTCTACTCTTACAAGTCATCTCACCAGTACTCTTCTTTCAACTCTTGGCTACTGGTGGCATCACTTCTAACATAGACCTTCAGTGTATCCCCCAAACAGTTCCTAGAGTCCCTTATTCCCTTCCTCCTCTATTCTCTCTACCCTTCTACCCACAGCCTCTCTCCTCTATCTGAAATCTCCCTGGTTCTGTTAAAAAAATACATCAACCTTTGCATGAAATCCACCACTGTAACCATGTAATTATTTTCACTCGATGCTGCTTCTTGTTGCTCGCTCTTACAATTTCATTTTTCACATTGGTCTGTAAGCTCCTAGGGGAAGAGACCATGTAATTGATATGTTCTGTGAAGCACCTTCAACACCTTAATAAATAATTAATAATAATAACCATTAGTGAGGTAATGGGATCAGTAGAAACTACCAGTCGCTAGCAATTAAAATGCTAGCTGCAGTAAGAAGGTTAATTTAGACAGTCCTTTCCTTTCCTTCCTTTTCCAATTAATGAGGCAGGACTGTATTCAATACAAAATATAGTACAGTTACCTTTAATATTCTGCACCCTTTCCCTGCCCCAACTACCATAAAACACTGACTAGATAGATCCATAACCTCTCCATCTATGTGGCCCAGAGCTAAGAGACATGGATTTGGAGTCTAATCATGATTAAGGCTGAGAATGTTTGGGTCAGAGGTTTTTGATCACTCCATTGCAGATTGTAGATGAAAGTAGGAGCCAGGAGGCTGGATTTTCAAAGGAGCCTAAGCGGGTTCAGTCACCCAACTCCTATTGAAATTAAATAGGATTTAGGTGCCCAAAATATATTTGCCCCCTCTGAAAATCCCCACCAGGTTTAAAATACAGATCCTGAACATCATCTCAGCTGATGTGCAGAGGTGTTTCAATGTAGGGTTACGTTTCAGGATCATCTGTACAATTTAGAGCTAGTCTGAAGAAGTCCAGGAAGACTCAGTCACAAATGTAAAGTTACTGGATATTTATATTGGCTATTGAGGTGGCTGGCTGGTTGTATGTATTTTTTTCCCAATAATAACTAGTCATATATTTCCATTCATTATCCATTGACATCCATCCCCCTTTTACATCCTTATACACAGCTACTGTATACTTTTTTTTCAGGTTAAATTATAATAAGTTCAACACCCAACTGTTGATGAAGGGCTTTTAAATTCATCCTTAAGACATGGAGTTTTCAGAGTTAATAATGGAAAGATGTTATATTTATTACAGAAAATAAAATGTCTTAATTGAAAATATTGATGGAAACACTTCAGGCACAGATCATTATATAATTCTAGTGTACACATCAATTTATTCTTTGAACACTTCCCTTTTCCCTTCGATTTTGTTCTCCTTGCAACCTACTTCCTTGCAACCTACTACAATTTTTGCTTCTAAAAGTTAACCTTCAAACTTTTCCTGTGATGACCTTATATTGTGTCCCATTTCTAAAGTGAAGTAAATTAAGGGCTCAATCACTTGCATGCATCTCTGGTATGCACTGGCCCCTTCGACCATTAATGTGCGTTCTAAGTAACAAAACTACAATATTATTTCAAAACAGGCCTGCTTTCTTTCAGTGGAGGAAATGTTGCTTTTTGTTGTGATGCTGTTTAAACATGATATATTGCAGACTTTCAACGGCATTTGATTTACAGTGACTTTCTTACATGATGAATATTAAATTATGCTTGCACATGCGGTCAGGTTGGTTTCACAAATGTTGCATTGCAACACTGTATGCTTTTGTTTTGATAGGGTTTTGTGTTTTGCTGCCATGTGATCAGATAATTACTGAGCAAGATCACTGAGCCAGATTTACTACATAGAGTTGATGATCACATTTAGCCATGCTGCATCATTTCCCAGAGTCTCATTCATTGCAATACACCGTCTGCAGCCAGCATGTGGTTCTGATAATTGGCTTTTGTTTGGCACCCTCCCTGAAGTTAGTATTGAGTGGGAGTGTAATGCTGGCTGCTATTGTGCTTTTATGATGGGATGAGTTACTGTGGCTTCAGCCACACCTCCAGCCGTCAGCTTCTGGGCAAATCTGACTACTCACAGCTCCCTGGTGTCTTTATACCGAGTTTGTGTTCAGTGTCTCTGACTGACAATCACTTCACTGTTTGCTATTTTGTATGGGCTGGTGCAGAAAGGGAAGTTACCTTGTGCAGCCTATGTGGAGGAGGGGATGCATACCTTATATGTCTGCACAGCTGTTGGGAGAATGTTTTCTCCCAACTTAGCCACTGGAGTATGTAACCATGTAATGGGCTAGCATGCTGAAAAATAGCAATGTGGCATGGCCAACCATGTGGAACAGGAGGTGGGTTGCTAACTTTAGCAAGCATATATCCATCTATCCATATTGTGAAGCACTGTTCCCATAGCTAGATGGATGAACCATTGCATTATCTGTTTGCCATGTGCATTCACAATGGTGTGTCTTGTTGTTGTCAGAGTGATAAAGAACTGACCACTGGGGTCTCAGCTTTTGGCAGAGGGACCTTGGCAGTTATCTCATTCCCAGGCTGACTAACCGATCACTAGAAAAGCATCCCAGTGCCACCAGTCCTCTGAAGAAAATGATTTCCCCTGAATGGGTGTGACCCTCTGTACTTCAGATTCACTGCCTTTATATGGTTATGTTATATTTTGTACAGGTATGCTTTGTGATATACCATTTGAAAACTCAGTCTGCCAATCACTATTATCCTGTTGAATTGTGTGTGAAAATGTTGCATGTAAAAATCATCAGATTATGCTATATGATTGTTACAGCAACATGTTAACCAATTTCTCAAAGACACCCAAGCAGGTCAGCAGAGTGCTAAGGATCCATTACTGACTTAATAGGGCATTTGCCAGTAAGGAAAGAGGGTGCTGTAAACAATTTACAATTCTTTTGATGGACAGTTTGGAGATCACATAAACAAAAGGACCACCTGCTCCCGTGACATAGCAAGGATTTTTTTCAGCACAAATGTGTGAGGTAAAGGAATGGGGTAGGGAAGAGTCTCTACCTAACCTTCTCCTCCTTCAATCTCTCTGCTCATGACAACAGCTATTATCAGAGCACAAAGGGTGGGGGAAGTGGTCCCATGCCGGAAAAGGATGTATCCTGAAAATGTATTGAATATTGTACTGAGAAAAACCTTTTAGCTTTAAGCCTAGAGACCTTAATAAAGTTTAGGAATGATCTTTTATATTGATCCTTTTATTCCTTTCAAAACCAATTCTGATTTGCATATGTCTATGCTTGTAATCACTTCAAATCTTTCTCTTTCTTGTATTGTTTTATCTAAGCCAGTGAGTTGGGTTGAAGATCTTGGGAACTTCTACTTAGGTCAACCAGGTATCTTACAGGTCACAATAGTCTAGCAGATCGAGTGAGCTTGGGGAGTGTCACAATATTATATCCACATGTTTTTGACTGACTCTGTGTTTCAGTCTTTATAGATGGGGATTTTTACATTTCTTGAGCATCAATGCAATTTAGTGGAATTTGTCCTGCCATTTGTGTAACCATCATTTGTGTAACAGTCATCATAAGATTCTAGAGGACTATTTCTCACATGTGGTTATCCATGATTAGCTGTTTTCAATATATATTTAACTGAGCATATCTGCAGTCCAGTGTGCAGGGATGTGTTATCTCTCAGCTCTCTATGCTACATGCACTGCTATTGTCACGTTGTGTGTGAGTAGGGATTGGAATGGCTCTTTCCTTAAAATCCATGCATCCTCCTGAGCAGCATTCCTTTCCTAGCTTTGTGTCCCTGCACTTGTCTGGCACAGTAGTTTTCAGGGACAGATTGCAAGGCAAAGCCCAGGCTGATTCTGGACATGAGAATGGCGGGCATAGCTATGAACGGGTGCCACGTCTTTGTTGACAAAGCTAGGGATCTTTTACTCTTATGCTTACACCCACACTTACAGTGCCTTGTTAATTGCCATGGAAGCCTGGCTGTAGAATTGTGACATCTTGGTGTTATTATTTGGAATCTCAGCTTCTACCATTTTGACCCTACAGCGTACTCCACACTGTATGTTCCATCCTTTTTTATTCCCTTTAGACAGCCTTTAGATTTCACGAAGCTTTTAGATCTCAGGCTTTGTTTAATGACCATACTCAGCTATTGACCAGCAGTGTGTACTTTTCCTATTGACTATCTTTTGAATTGTCATATATTAGCTTGCAAATTTTGCTATTAACATCAAAGTGTTCAGGATCAGTTCCTACATGCGGTTCTCTTGTAAGACTGGTAGCGTCAACACAATACAACCTTCTTTCTTTCTCTTGCACTTTCATATGCTGTAGGGCTGGACCATACAAGGAAGATTCATTCTGTGTTTTACTACTTATTGAATAAACCTGCACCACTCTTTTAATAGGTGCAGCATAGAGTTTGTGGCTCAGGAGGTGTGGCTTTAAGACACTTTCACAACTCCTGATTATGGGCTGTTTCCAGGGCTGGTGTGACCATCCCCATCACCAATATAATGCCAACAGCTTAGTTAAATTCTTCTCCTCATTGACAACACTCCCAATGAGTTCAACGAGCCCATAATTTAGCTGCACCAGTGCACTCTCTAAGTTACAGTAGTCTCCATCTGCCCATTGGCAGAAGAACTTTCCAGTCTCTCCATAGCTTTCTGATTCAGCCATATCCCAGCTTGCTTCTTCGTGTCCCTGACCAGCCCTGCTTACACTCCTACACCAGAGCATGTGAGGGGATCCTCCTCAAAGGACAGCCACTCAGTTCCTTTGCTGCAGGAGTTTTCTCACAGCTTTTAGAATTCATTTAGGGTGCTCTTGCCCTACTGTCTGGCAAAAAGGGGGCAGAACTCAGGTGACAATCTCAAACTATGGGTGAAATCATGTCCCACTAAAAATAAGAGCCGATTTGCTAATGGATTTAGTAACAGAATTTTACCCTATATTTACATTTCTAGTATTCACTGTATGGATAACTCAGAAGCACTATGCAGGATCAGACCCTTACTTATCTGTCCTTTGAGCCATGATCATGTATCCTATCTGTAGTTACACTAAGTCTCCGTTATTCCTATATTTTCCTTTTACATATGAAACTACAATAACCTCTTCTGTTTTATCCTAACCTTTATTTATTAAGTATCCTATAGCTCCATTTTCTCCTGTGCTTCAGCCTCCCACGTGCATTTTAAATTGACTTTTTCCCCCCTTATACTCAAATAAGAGAGGCATAAGAGATCATTCAGGAACTTCCCTTAATTTATTCATAGCACTTAATTTCTGCAGTAATCAATACTTTGTTCTGCGATTTGTGTTGAGTATCTTTTAGCAGACTTACACATCCGAGATTTGATATAGCTATTGATAGACATAGACACACACATGCCTTTTGTCTTGCTACAATTATACACATACACACCTCTCCAGGCTTTATGTATATAATTTATTTTTAAAGGAACAGCACCATTTATTTCTTAATTACTTTTTTAAAAAATTCTTGAACTTGGACAGTTACTTAAGTAAATACTGCTTGACTATGCCTAATGAAAACAAATGGCATTATAAACCTGAAAGAATTCCTTAAAAATATATCAAACTGATGGAACATCCTGCGCTTCTTTACTCAAACATTCATGAGAGCTCAAATACTTTTCACTCAACTTAAAATAATGTAAACTTGCACGAGACATGGACTTAAAAAGGTCCATTCTGCAGAAGTCAAAAAAGAATACAAAGAGGGCAAGTGCACACAACCACATCTTACAATATTTAAATCATATGTCTGTGCAGTAGCCCAAAATAGCTAGAACTGTGTTTCTACTAAACCTACCTTTGTAAAGAGACAAAAGACAGTGCTTTCTTTTCCATTAAGTCTTCTAATAACTGTATGATTTAATAGTAACCTTGCAAGTTACAGGAATACATTGATGTGCTTTACAAAATTACTTCCCCAACTATATGTCATTAGATAACTTATATACACTATATTTCTGTCATGTATTATTAGCCACCCTACAATGATAATAGAAGTAATCAGAAGAAACAGAATTCAATTCACCAGCATCTAATGGATTTCTAATTTAAACACTATGTGACTTTTGTATAAATTGTCCAATGCATTAAGTACTTTTCCATCACAAAATCAACGTGATATTTTATAATTGCATTTTACTTTTTCACGGGCCAGGTTACTTGAATGTTTTAGCATTATCTAGCAATCAACCCTTAAGTAGTTTAATTTGAAATCAATCATTCAGGATGCATTTGTCTCACAACTCTTTGTAAACACTATTACCTTCATTTTTCTTACGTCTTCACTAAACATCCTGTCATTTTTGAATTATTTTCATAACCTACTAGGTCTGTTGTAGATAC
Organism: Carettochelys insculpta; assembly: GCF_033958435.1. Taxonomy (NCBI): domain Eukaryota; kingdom Metazoa; phylum Chordata; order Testudines; family Carettochelyidae; genus Carettochelys; species Carettochelys insculpta. The sequence goes on from NC_134137.1 coordinate 70,275,653, forward strand.
CTGAGTATTTCTATCATTAGGCTCAAGTGTACCATCCATCAAAGGAACAATTTAGAGAGCCAATCACACTAAAATGAATCAATGATTACAAATTATGAGAACACCAAAGTTCCTCATAGCTCTTGCCTTTGTCTGTAACTAAGAGGGTTAAAAAATGATCAGATCTTCTTCACTGAATTGAATCAAAATAATGCTTTGAAGGATAGCTGCTTGAACTGTCACTAACATTCACTAGGTTGCAGATCTGGGTAAATACTGTTAATCCTTTTCTGCTAATATTGTTCTAGATGTTAAGCACATTCCCTTGTGTTGTATTAGAACCATATTTTTATTCTGTGTCTGTGTGGAACCTAGGTTCCTTGGAGTTACCAAAAATGTAAGTAATAAAGAAGAATAAAGTTCTAATATTTATTTTTAATGGCAGGAGTGTTCACCCAAGCACACATTTCAGGGTGCAGCGGCTGGTCGCCAGTGCAGAAGGACTTATTTATAGATCAGCTTCTCCATCACCTTATAGTGGTGCTGAATAGAAAGGGTAAACACAGGCTACGTGGGAGAGGGGAAATAAGAGTCTATACCAGGATCATAGAGCTGGTCTGAACTCCAGACTCGTCACATTTCTATTTCCTTATCAGCTCATGAGTTACTTGATCTCTTAATTATGCATTAGCTATCTTAACCAATTAAAATGCCAATTAACCCTTTGACTGGATCCAGAAATATTACAGTTATTACAAAGGCCCTTGTGTACAAAGGAGAGACTCAGACTTAGGAAAGCTTCTCTGTTTTTGTAATATTTCTATTAGCACAATTAGCAAAAGTAAGCAGAGATAATACAGAATGGTCAAAACAAACAAAGAGCGTGAGCAGCTGTATATTCACCATCGCTGGACCTGACAGCATCACCAGGCCCCTGGGCAAGGTTGTCGGGGCCGGGGGGGGGAGGTTTGTGTCCCTGGAAGGGAAGAAGCTTATGGGGAAGAGATGAGGCTAGGGCTCACTGTTCCCAGGCAGCCTCAGTGCCTCCTGGAATGTGTCACGTTTACCCCAGGAAGCTCCCAATTCTGCATAGAGCACAACAGATGGGGCTGTAGTGGCTATTTGAATGGCCTGGGCCTTCAGCCACCACCTCTGCTACTGTGCAAAAAGGAGAATTCTCTGTTCATCCCTCCACAGCCAAAGCTGGGCTACATACAGTCTAATGCCAGTCTCAGGCCAAATCTGGCAATCCTTACTCAGCATTTTGCCTTTGGATCTGACCCAAAGCATGACAGTATGGATTCTAAAGTGATGTTTATGAGTTAAGACTCATTTACAAAACAGTGTCTCTCAAACTGTAGGTCAGGACCCCAATTGGGTAATAACTACATTTTAATGTGGTTGCCAAAGCTGGCATTTGAGTTTCTGGGGCCCAGGGCTGAAGAGGCCTACAGCCCTGAGTGGAGGGGCTTATGTTGTGGCTGCAGCCTTTGGCATAAGGGCTCAGATTAGAGGCATCCTGCCTATAGTTGAAGTCCTTATGCTTCGGCTTTGGCCATCTAGACCAGGGTGTTGGACCTTTGTCATAGGCTCCCTATCCTGAGGCACTGGGGTTTCGGGCTTTGGCTTTGGCTTCAAGTACTTCACAAGAGTGGCAGAACTCAGGCAGGTTCTAGCTTCACTCTTGCCCTCCTAGGTTCATGGCTTTTGTTGTTGTTGTTGTTGTTGTTGTTAGAAGGGGGTGAAAGGAAGTCTGAAAACCATGGAAAGACATTGCAAAAAACATGCAGCTTTCCCACTATTTCTACTCCATATTTATTACCTAGATGATATCAGTTAAATATGGCTTGGTGTTATAATAGCAAATAGTTCTCCTCTATTGTGACTCCTTGTCCCTGAATAATAAAGCTCTTTTTTTTAACTCTTCCTTGTATCATTGCACTCTTCTCATCTGTTCACCAAATTAAAAACAAAACAAAACCAAACAAAACGAAAACAAAACAAAACACAGCATGATTGATAGATTTGCCTACAAGTCTGTAATGGCTTATCTTCTTAACTGTTTGTGCTCAGAGCTTCTCTTTCCCTGGCTGCAATGCTGAACACCCATGAGTGGGACTATTAGGCCTTCTTTTCAGAAGTAATCTCCATTCAAGAGGAGTTGTTATAGAAAGATCCTGAGAATAAGATGAATGCAGAAGGTCACCAAAAAGGAATTATATAGGAAAATACAGCCGAAAGAGAACCTACTGCAGAAGGTTATACAATGCAAGTTGCAGCTATTCAAGCCTATCTGCAGAATGAACGATGAATGAAAAATCAAGACACTGGTATCCAGTATAATGGATGGTTTGAATAGGAGAGGCAGACCCCACAGAGAATGGGTAGATGATATAGTACATGGATGTGGAGCTAGTCTACAGAAAGTCAAACACTCCACACTGGACAGGGAAAGATGGAAGGAAATAGTGAAAGAGGCATCTCACACCAATGGATGCTGAGCCTATGGTTGTTGTTGTTGATGATGATGATGATGAGTGGTCTGAAGGTCCTCCCCTGCCCCAACCCCACCACACACCCATACACATGCACTATAATTGTTGTTGTTATGACACTATGGCCGCGTCTACACGAGCCCCAAACTTCGAAATGGCCATGCAAATGGCCATTTCGAAGTTTACCAATGAAGCGCTGAAATGCATATTCAGCACTTCATTAGCATGCCGGCGGCAGTGGCACTTCAAAATTGATGCGGCTCGCCACCGCGCGTCTCGTCCAGACAGGGCTCCTTTTCGAAAGGACCCTGCCTACTTCGAAGTCCCCTTATTCCCGTGAGCTGATGGGAATAATGGGACTTCCAAGTAGGCAGGGTCCTTTCGAAAAGGACCCCCGTCTGGACGAGACGCGCGGCGGCAAGCCGCGTCAATTTCAAAGTGCCGCTGCTGCCCGCATGCTAATGAAGCGCTGAATATGCATTTCAGTGCTTCATTAGTACACTTCGAAATGGCCATTTGCATGGCCATTTCAAAGTTTGGGGCTCGTGTAGACACGGCCTATGATGCTCACAATAAAAAGCAGGAAGCAGAAAAAAAAATCTCATTAGTTGGAAGAGCAGGTGAATTCACGCATACTGCTGTCAAAATAATAGAAAGCTTCCACTGACAATGAACATTTGAAAATTGTAGTGTGCAAAAAGGAAGAAAGAATTGAAGCTAAATTCTGTAAATCTAAATACAGAAAAGTTTTTAAGGTTCCTTGTTGTCATTATGTAATGCATTTAGAAGTTTCAGGCCTCACTCGACCATGATGCCTTCAATTCCCATACAGCTACTTCTCACTTTCCATTTCCTTTCCACAAATTAGATGAATTTGTTCACAAAATCTGTCTATGGAGGATCCTTATCTGAATGTGGATTTCCTCTTCTCTGCATGGGGGAGGAGTAGAGTAGGTTTTGAATTACATCATCCTCACCGCTCATCCCAGCAAGCTTGATAACCACTGTGGGCCTCTGGGCAAAGAAGAAGGGGGTCCCAGATCTGTAACCTATAAGGGGCAGAGCCAAGGGTGGAAGAGCAAGGCCTAGGGCAGTCAGACCTCAGTGCTGCCTGGACTGCAGTGGTGGGTGCCCCTCACACTCCCTCACAGCTCTATGCAGTGGGCATCCGTGCTCCCCTGGCACTTCAAAGGACCCAGAACTTGCCTGGGACAATTGCCCCCTTTGCTCCCTCCTGTCAAGTATCTGCTTAAGCCATGAGTAACATTATGGTGTGGGCTGTTTTGTCTGTACTTTAAAGATGAAAAGCTCCACATTATTCTTTATTGAGGTAGACAAAAGAACAAGCAGTCCTGTATCATCATAAAGACTCACACATTTATTTATTAGGTAAATAACTTTTGTGGGTAAGACCCACTTCTTCAGATCATCTGGACATAGATAGAATGAGCAGAGGCACCATGAGCTGGATTCATTCGCACCTGTCCAAATTGAAAGCACAACAGGTGTGCTATACTAATAAATAATTTTGTCTAATATCAATTAAAAAGGGGCTTACACTGGAGCATGGGCCAACTGTGGCTGCATAACACAATGCAATTAGCTTATTCTCCTCTGTGTACCATTAGCTAAAATAGTAGCTCAAACAGACATAGAAGTACAATTTTCAAAAGTACTTAGTCTTGATCTAACTCTACACCCACTAAAGTCAATGCAAACAGTGACAGAATCTGAAGTGGGTCTTACCCATGAAAAGTCATTACCTAATAAAGAAAATTGTTAATCTTTAAGGTGCTACAGGACTGCTTGTTTTTTGTGAAGCTGAAGACTGATGTGACTGCCCCTCTGAGACTTTTTTCACTATTCCCCTAGACTTTGTGTAGACCAGGAGTAAAATGAATATTTTAATTTTTTTTTTAATTAAATATTTTAAATGAATATTTTACTTCAGATCGTGCTACCTTGGATAATTTAGTTAGGGGAGAGTCAGTGGCCATTCAGTTTTGTTTGTTTATTTCATTTATTTAGGTTTGGTTTTGAGTTGATGGCTCTGTTTTGACCCTGCCCCACATTTTAGTCAAGGGCTATATAATACAGAATTATGGGTACATCTACACTAATCGGCTACTTCAAAGTAGCTGGCACAATGTCGAAATAGCACGTGTTGCGTCTACATGCACCGTTCGCTATTTCAAAGTTGTAATCTATGTTAGGCGGCGAGATGTCGAAATTGCTATTCCTATCTGAAGATGGGAATAGCACCCTACTTCGACGTTCAATGTCGAAGTAGGGCATGTGTAGACAATCCGCTTCCTGCTACATTGAAATAGCAGGGTCCTCCATGGCGGCTATCATCTGAGAGGTTGAGAGATGCTCTGCCCAGCCCCTGCAAGGCTCTGTGGTCACTGTGTGCTGCAGCCCTTAGCCCAGGGTTTCTGGCTGCTGCTGCTGCTGCAGCTAGGGGTCCGTACTGTGTGCACAGGATCTGCAATTGGTTGTTGTCTCTGCAGACCTCGTGCTGTGCAGGCCAACTGTGTCTGGGTGGCTCCCTTTAAGGAGGCAGCTTGCTATTGCCCCAGAAGGGCTAGTCCAGCCTGTTACCCCATCCACAGGCTTTGCTGGCCCCTTATTTTGACGGAGAGCGCTTGTGTGTGTGGATGCTCTGCATTTCCCTCTGGGGTAGCTCCTTTCGACATTCCCCGTCGCTACTTCAATGTTGAATGTCAACGGCACCAGCCCCAGAGGATGTGTAGACGATACTCATTGAAGTAGCCTATTTGGATGTTCTTACTGTGAAATAGGCTACTTTGATGTAGTGTGCTAGTGTAGATGTAGCCTATATGATGCAAATGGCAGCAAATGTCCACAGTTTGGGGAGTGAAGAGTTTGGACCAAATGTCCTGGCATCCTCACTTTTTTGGGGTGTCTCACGATTCTGGCTAGCATTATCAGTGTCCCCCTGCTCCTTCCTGTAACTTTTGTGTTACTTTAGTCTAATTTTTTGATATCCATTCTGCAATGATGTGCTATCCATATTTTTATTTATGTACTGAAACAAGTATACAGGCAGTATATTCTATTATGCATTAGCCTGGGACTCTTTTTCCTTAACTTAGTCATGCTCGAGTCACTGACAGAATGATTAACAACCAGCTACTGTGTTCAGTTTGATTCTCATTTTACACCCACCTAGAAGTTCAATAGGAGACATCGCTGTTGTTATATATACCTCGCTTTGTCATTCTGGAGAATCTCAATGATAAAAAGGTCTGCCCCAGATTATTTGCTCTTTTGCAGAAGTTGATATGTAATTTTTAGGACACCTTCAACTCTGTCAGCTTCCTCATAGGAAGTAAATGGCTTCCCAAGACCTGCATATTTCTGAATATCTTTTACAGGACAGCAACCAAATAAATATATAAATAATACAATTGCTAGATGTAAATAGGCATCCATTATCATAAATAATCTGCTGTGGACTTCCTTTGTGGCTAATAATGGAAGCCAAATATGTAACGATAGTGTTTGTATTGTACATCATAACAGCAAGCATTACTGTAATAATAAACTCTCAGAATGGTACAGGAAAAAACTAAAAGAGAATCAAAGGCTGTGTCTACACTAGGAGATACACATGAGTTTAAGGCAGTTAGTTCGATATTACCACATTACTGTCTTCATTTTAAATACCATTAGCTCAATTTAGGGAGCAGTAATATCGATATCATAATATCGTCAGTACCTGCTGGGTGTGGTGTCAAGTTTGAATTTAAATGTTCAAATAAAGACCAGTGTGGAAACACCACATCTTGAAATTGCACTTATTATCCTCCAGAGGTGTCCCATGTGTAATCCATAAAGCCCCTCAGTGCTCCACTCTGGCCACTGCTCTCCAAATGCTTAGGTATTAGGTAACAGGAAGACCGTGAATTTCAAATAGGGACCAGGAAGCCTGTGGCTGTGGTCTCAGGTTTGTATGAGAGCCTGAGAAATGTCTTTCTTTCTTTGGCATTAGCATTGTGAGCACATGTACCCATTACAAATAGCCCCAGCATGGAGTTCATGGTTCTGTCTCTACACTTGTTATTTTTTTCTGTGCTGCCTCGTGCCCATCGCTGTCCTGCCTCACCATATGGCAGCAAGGCTGTTATGGCAGTCGTGCTTGCATAACAGGCCAAGAAACTTCTTCTAGTATTTAAGTACAGCTGCATAATGGCATCAGGGAGGACTCATCACTCAAGGCATAGGAACTACAGGCTACGTCTACACGTGCCCCAAACTTCGAAATGGCCATGCAAATGGCCATTTTGAAGTTTACTAATGAAGCGCTGAAATGCATATTCAGCGCTTCATTAGCATGCGGGCGGCAGACGCGCTTCGAAATTGACGAGCCTTGTCGCCGCACGGCGCGTCCAAACGGGGCTCCTTTTCGAAAGGAGCCCCGTCTGGACGCGCCGCGCGGCGGCAAGGCTCGTCAATTTCGAAGCGCGGCTGCCGCCCGCATGCTAATGAAGCGCTGAATATGCATTTCAGCGCTTCATTAGTAAACTTCGAAATGGCCATTTGCATGGCCATTTCGAAGTTTGGGGCACGTGTAGACACAGCCACATTCTGCACAGATCCTCAAGCTGAAAAATTACACCAACCTGTATCCCAAAAGATGGTTGCTGGACAGCAAAATGCATTGGACTGTCCAACTATATAGGCTGAGAGATGCCATGGAACTTCTGAGTATCCATCGATGAAAACAGGTTTCTGAAAAACAAAAGGGGCCATAAAAGCAACATTAAGTCATGCCAGGCTTTTTCCTTTCAAATAGATTTGTTTTCCCTAGAAATAGGCCTACTGCAAAACCTGACCTCACATAGTTTTTCCAGCAGCTTGGCTTGTGGATGAAATGTCAATCAAAGAAGACCAGGTGATAAGGTGTGCTCATTACTGTCACATTTCAGAGACCCTGAAATCTCAAAATGAAGGACAAACATCAGATTACTATTAGTAAAGAGTTGTTGGATCTGACAATAAAGAAATTAAGCAAAAAAGTCTTGTCATCATGTACAGTAACGACCTCAAGACAGCCTAGCACTTGCAATCTTCTCTTGAAAAGGTTATATCAGACTCAGGTAATGTCAAATGGAAATCACTTTGTACTTCTGGTCAGGAGGTTTTGGAAGTATAAACACTGAACAGTCTGCTCTGCTCCACAACCTAGCTAAGAGCATGACTTGCAGTATTTCAGAATGACATACAGTTCTGCAGACTGGAATTTCATTTGAAATAGCTTGAATATGAGAAATACTATGGAAAGCAACAAGAAACTGTAGTTCAGTAAAGATGCAAAGAGTATAACTTCTACAATGATTCTAAAATATTGGACATTGTAGGAAACCCTGGATTATATTCACTTTCTTTGTACAGAAGTTAGTGCTCAAAAAGATGCCAAATTTTCTTGCCAAAATGTCTCAGTTTTTGGTTTGTTTTCCTTCCAGGACTATTTCTCTGAGTTAAACAGTGACAATCACAACTGGATAAAATATTCTAGACATAGTTTCATGAAACTCTGGAACTTAAAATACCTAAGAAACAATTCATATTTATTGGTCCTGTAGCCAAATAACCCAGGACGTTCAAAGTTCAGAATCTCTTGAACTACATCTAGCACCCATGACCTTTCATCACACTTCTCCCTCTCATTAGCTTGAATAGTACCTTTGCAAATATATTATACTTTATTAACAATGCTTATTGTGAATTATGGAAATTCACAATAATTATGGAAATGTGGGCACTAATGATACTGCAAGGTGTGACGCTGAGCAGGTCAAGAGTGACTTCAGGGCTCTGGGGGCACGGGTCAGGGAGTTTGGGGCGCAGGTGGTATTCTCCTCAATCCTGCCTGTCAGAGGTAGGGGCCCAGGCAGAGACAGGTGTATCCTAGAGGTGAATGCTTGGTTGCGTAGATGGTGTCACCAGGAAGGCTTTGGTTTCTTTGACCACGGGATTCTTTTCCGGGAAGGACAGCTAGGAAGAGATGGCATTCACCTTTCAAGGAAGGGGAAGACCATATTCGGACACAGGCTGGCTAACCTAGTGAGGAGGGCTTTAAACTAGGTTCGACGTGGGCAGGGGAGCAAAGCCTGCAGGTAAGTGGAGAGCATGGATACCTGGGAGATGAACTTGAAATGGGAGGGAGTATGGACTACACTGGGAGAGTGAAAAGAGGGCCAGGGCAAAACCGGGAGGCAAGACCAAATCAATGTCTGAGATGCCTATATACAGATGCATGAACTATGGGAAATAAACAAGAAGAATTGGAAGTACTAATAAATGAATACAACTATGATATTGTTGGCATCACAGAAACTTGGTGGGATAATACTCATGATTGGAATGTTGGTATTGAAGGGTACAGCCTGCTTAGGAAGGACAGGCAGGGAAAGAAGGGAGGAGGTATTGCCTTGTATATTAAAAATGTACACACTTGGACAGAGGTGGAGATGGACGTAGGAGATGGACGGGTTGAAAGTCTCTGGGTTAGACTCAGAGGAGTAAAAAACAAAGATGAGGTCCTACTAGGAGTCTACTACAGGCCCCCTAGCCAGGTGGAAGAGGTGGATGAGGCTTTCTTTAAACAGCTAACAAAATCATCCAGGCCCCAGAATTTGGTGGTGATGGGGGACTTCAACTATCCAGGTATATGTTGGGAAACTAATACAGCAGGGGACAGTCTGTCCAATAAATTCTTGGATTGGACTGCAGACAACTTTTTATTCCAAAAGGTTGAAAAAGCTACCGGGGGTGAAGCTGTTCTAGATTTAATTTTAACAAATAGGGAGGAAATTATTGAGAATTTGAAAGTGGAAGGACGCTTGGGTGAAAGTGATCACGAAATCATGGAGTTCACAATTCTAAGGAAGGGTAGAAGGGAAAACAGTACAATAGAGATAATGGATTTCAGGAAGGCGGATTTTGGTAAACTCAGACAGCTGGTAGGTAAGGTCCCATGGGAAGCTAAACTGAGGGGAAAAACGGCTGAGGACAGTTGGCAGTTTTTCAAAGGGACATTATTAAGGGCCCAAAAGCAAGCTATCCTGCTGCGTAGGAAAGATAGAAAACATGGAAAAAGACTGCCTTGGCTTAACCAGGAGATCTTGCATGATCTCAAACTAAAAAAGGAATCGTATAAGAAATGGAAACTAGGACAAATTACAAAGGACGAATATAGGCAAACAACACGAGCATGCAGGAGCAAGATTAGAAAGGCTAAGGCACAAAATGAGCTCAAACTAGCTACAAGCATAAAGGGAAACAAGAAGGCTTTTTACAAATACATTGGCAACAAGAGGAAGACCAAGGAGAGGGTAGGGCCGTTGGTCAGTGAGGAGGGAGAAACAGTAATGGGGAACTTGGAAATGGCAGAGATGTTTAATGATTTCTTTGTTTCGGTCTTCACAGAGAAATCTGAAGGAATGCCTGACATAGAGAATGCTAGTGAAAAAGTGGTAGGTTTAGAAGTTGAAATAAGAAAAGAACAAATTAAATTTTACTTAGAAAAATTAGATGTCCGCAAATCACCAGGGCCTGATGAAATGCATCCTAGAATCCTCAAGGAGCTGATAGAAGAGGTATCTGAGACTTTAGCAATCATTTTTGGAAAATTGTGGGAGACGGGAGAGATTCCAGAAGACTGGAAAAGGGCAAATGTAGTACCCATTTACAAAAAGGGGAACAAGAATAACCCAGGAAATTACAGGCCAGTCAGCTTAACTTCTGTGCCAGGAACTATAATGGAGCAGGTAATTAAAGAAATCATGTGCAAGCATTTGGAAGGTGGTAAGGTGATAGGGAACAGCCAGCATGGTTTTGTTAAAAACAGATCATGTCAAACCAATCTGATAGCTTTCTTTGATAGAATAACGAGCCTTGTGAATAAGGGAGAAGCGGTGGATGTGGTATACCTAGACTTCAGTAAAGCATTTGACATGGTCTCACATAATATAGTTATCAATAAACTACGCAAATACAACTTAGATGGGGCTACTATAAGGTGGGTGAACAACTGGCTGGATAACCGTACCCAGAGAGTAGTTATTAATGGTTTTCAATCCTGCTGGAAAAGTATAACTAGTGGGGTTCCGCAGGGGTCTGTTTTAGGGCCGGTTCTGTTCAATATCTTCATTAACAATTTAGATATTGACATAGAAATTACATTTATTAAGTTTGCAGATGATACCAAGCTGGGCAGGGTTGCAACTTCTTTGGAGGATAGGGTCATAATTCAAAAGGATCTGGATAAACTAGAGAAATGGGCTGAGGTAAACAGGATGAAGTTTAATAAGGACAAATGCAAAGTGCTCCACTTAGGAAGTAACAATCAGTGTCACACATACAGAATGGGAAAGGACTGCCTAGGAATGAGTACAGCAGAAAGGGATCTAGGGGTTATAGCGGACCAGAAGCTAAATATGAGTCAACAATGTGATGCTGTTGCAAAAAAAGCAAACATGATTCTAGGATTCATAAACAGGTGTGTTGTGAACAAAACACGAGAAGTCATTCTCCCGCTCTACTCTGCACTGGTTTGGCCTCAGCTGGAGTATTGTGTCCAGTTCTGGGCACCACAGTTCAGGAAGGATGTGGAGAAATTGGAGAGGGTCCAGAGGAGAGCAACAAGAATGATCAAAGGTCTAGAGAACATGACCTATGAAGAAAGGCTGAAATAATTGGGCTTGTTTAGTTTGGAAAAGAGAAGATTGAGGGGGGACATGATAGCAGTTTTCAGGTATCTAAAAGGGTGTCATAAGGCAGAGGGAGGGAACTTGTTCTTCCTTGCCTCTGAGGATAGAACAAGAGGCAATGGACTTAAACTGCAGCAGGGGAGGTTCAGGTTGGACATTAGGAAAAAGTTCCTAACTGTCACGGTGATCAAACACTGGAACGAATTGCCAAGGGAGGTGGTAGAATCTCCATCACTGGAGATATTTAAGAAGAGGTTAGATAGATGGCTTTCAGGGATGGTCTAGAAAGTGCTTGGTCCTGCCATGAGGGCAGGGGGCTGGACTCGATGGCCTCTTGAGGTCCCTTCCAGTCCTACTCTTCTATGATTCTATGATTCTATACTGATTAGAGCTGTGCAGGAAAGAATTTTCCCATTCCATCAGAATTTTCAAGATTTTGACATATTTTTACTGTTGTGAAATGGGACAAACAGTTATGTCTCAAAAATGTGGAATGGTAATCTGAAAAAATAAATCAGGTCAGTTGAAAGCTTTAATTTAGATTATTTCAAAAATTTCCATTTTATTTTTGACCTTTTCTTATATGTTTCCTTTTTAGTGTAAAATAAAAGTCTGTTTTGCATATGAAAACACAACTTTGTTTTGAAAATAGTAGAAATAAAGTTTTTGTGACCATTTCATGTTTTTTTTCCATTTGTTTTTTCAAATTGGTAGAGTAATAGAAACCACCCAAGATACACGATTATAGGAGGGGTAGGGGTAATAGAAGAGCTGGAAATGTCACTGGCAGTTCTTCAGCTTTCTCCTCATACTGGGGAAAGGATAAAAAGCCCCAGCTCTGCCCTCTACCTCCTCCCCTCCCAAAGAACTGTATACAAAAGCAGACCTGCCAAAAGGACAGACCTTGAGGCTTTGCTCTTTTCTCTGCTGGGAGGGACAGCAGAATGACAAAAACACTTTCAGCTGCCATCCCACTTCCAGATACCCACCAGCCCTGGTCTGAGAAACAGCTCCATGGAGGGGTTGAGAGCAGTAAGATGTCTTTCCAGCATGCCATGCTGGCTATAGAAAGCTTGCTGTTATGTCTTGCTGGACCTTGCAACCACTTTTTTGCCTGAAGAGTGTGCAGTCCATCTAGATTACTTTCACCTCTGCCTGCAGTCCAATATTTAGGTGCAGGACTGAGTGAGAAAGCTTGGTTTCTAAAATTGACTGTGAGATTGGTTTGCTGAGCAACCTTGGGCAAGTCTCAGAACCTGTGTTTCCCTGTGTTTGAAATGAGAGTAATGATACTTATCTATTTCCTGCTTCGTAACTGAATCTTATTTTTAAAATGTATGTGCTAAGTGATGTTAAGGCCACTGAAAAAAAAGAAAAAAGGACCCAGAAAAACCTTGTGGTTCAGCTTCTGGTTAACTACTGGATGATTTGGGGGTAGCAGGCAAGAAAAGGAAAGATTCTTCTTCCAGCTTCTTCAAAATCCTTTATTGAAACGTTCTGTGTGAATGTGGAGTGGCTTTTGTCATTGTTTTGTTTTTTAAGCATTTTCATTGGTCATTACAGTTTTCTGAAATCTAATTATTTAAAAAAAACCTAAATTATGGGATTAATAGGTCATGTAACATAAACTGATCCAAAATGTTTCATGAATTTCACCTACCGTCCCCACAACCTTCTAGCCTGGAGGTAACAACTCATTTGCATGCTTCTATTAGAAGATGTTCTGCATGATGGAGCTTCGGTATCAAATAAATATGCCACCACATATTTTAAGAACTCCATTCATTCAAGGAAATATTATACCATATTTTAAGAATATTATTCATTATTCATGTTTCCTTGGAATTTTTTATGTTATTTTTTTTATTTATTTGATCACTAAAGAAATGCAGCAAGTGTCTAAATTTGCCCACAGTCCTCACATTTAGCTCTGTCTTCAGAATACACCAAACCATTTGTTAAGTGGTAATTGAACTACAATTAAAACTTGAAGATGACATTCTTTTTGTCTTAAAGACTGAAAGATCTGTGTAGCAGGGTTGGGAGAGACCCAAACTTCAATCTTACGATGTTTGGTTTCTGATTTCTGACTCTGTCTTCTAAGAGCCTCTTGAACAGGCAGGGTATCTCTCTCACCAAGCATCTCTGCATTATTAATAGCTGCCACACTATGACATGCTTGAAAAATTGCTTTTTGCAATGAAAAATTAGGTTCATGTAACACTCTTTCATGAATTTGTATATGTCTTCCACTAATTAGTCTCTTAAGTAGTTCATCTGTGTCATCACTAAATCTTACACCAAGTAGAAAATAGATAACTGCAATGTACTGGCCTGTAATCCCTTCAGACATTCCTTCATACTATTGGAATCTATGACATTCAGAAACTATATTAACCTTTGGAGCAAAGTGAATTTCCAAAGCAGTAATAGTAGAAGCATATGTATCACCTCTAGCCGGCAAGGTATGGAAAATACACTCTCCTTGTCTGCCCAACCAATGGAGTGAAACACTTAAGTTATATGTATCAGGCCATGCTTGTCCTGCAACATCAATCATAAACAGGTAATTTTTAAGCATTTTCATCCACATTCAAAACAAAATTGATGGATCTCTTGGGCAAAGAAGTAAACTACCAAGTACTGGAATAGCAGCAAAAAGAGACAGTCTCATCGCTAGCTGGACATGTAGGTTAAAGTAACAGATGGCAATAGATTTACTCCAACGTTTACTGCAATGCAGCTATTTCTACCTTCTTTGCTATTAAAACAATTGCAAACACTATGGCCATGTCTACACTAGCCCCAAACTTCGAAATGACCATGCAAATGGCCATTTTGAAATTTACTAATGAAGCACTGAAATACATTTTCAGCGCCTCATTAGCATGTGGGCAGCCATGGCACTTTGAAATTGATGTGGCTCACCGCCACGCGGCTCGTCCAGACAGGGCTCCTTTTCGAAAGGACCCCAGCTACTTTGAAGTCCCCTTATTCCTATGAGCAGATGGGAATAAGGAGACTTCAAAGTAGCTGGGGTCCTTTCAAAAAGGGGCCCCATCTGAACGAGCTGCGCGGTGGCGAGCAGCGTCAATTTCGAAGTGCTGTGGCCGCCCGCATGCTAACGAGGCACTGAATATGAATTTCGGAGCTTCATTAGTGAACTTCGAAATGGTCGTTTGCATGGCCATTTCGAAGTTTGGGGCTAGTGTAGACATAGCCTATGTGATTCAAAAGGTGGCATTTCTCCTATTTAGAATGAAAATATGCTATTTTTCATTAAGTGTACAAAGTAGCAAAAAAAACATAATCTCACAGTTTAAATGGAAAATGCATTCCTCAACCAAATGGTAAACCATGTATTAGCCTAAGTCACTGTTAAACTATAAGATCTGAAACCTAAACTCTTTGTCTCTTATCTCTTATTTTTGAGAATTTCTAGTCTTCTGGATAGAGGAGCGTGGTCCCATTCGATCATTTCAGTTTGTGGTTTTAGTTCTACCTGTTACTTAAAGGGAAAATTTGCTGACTAGCACTGAGTAAACAAAGACATAAGTTTGGAATAATTCATAGTATTGAGTTGATGAATATGTTTGAGATTATTCACCTGGTTCTATAATATGGAAAATAAAAAAGAGGCTATATGAAATAATTCAGAGGAATATTGCAAACCTGTTCCAATAGGTAATTCAATGACAATGATTTGGCCACCTCTCATAATGGGCGTTACCTGTTTAGGGTAGATTATTCCATTTAGCAGCAGCCTTTCATTGCCACAGGGGAAGCATTAGAATTTATTCTGCTCCCAGAGATGCAGGGGTGATATGTAACATACTAGCTAGTCAGCTGCACTAATCAACAAGTATAAGAGGTGAAGCCATTGTATTAAACATCTGCTATCTACCCATGCCCTCCTTCCATCCATCCCCCTGAGAACAAGGGCTCAGTGACATAAGGGAGGCTGTGGACCACACATCAGCGCAGTGACAACATGTTAAACAAAGCACTGATCACACCTGGCTTCCTGCCCTCGCCATATGATTCAAGATCAAGAAGTGCTAAAATCCCCATAGAAGTCTACAGGATGGTTCTTGCACTGTTGTAGTGTTGGCAAAGCATCCAGCATAGTGGTATTTCCAAAGGAAAAGAGAATGAAAATGGGCACAATTTAAAACAACCCAAAGGACATGGCCAAGCCCAAGATCGGAATAATAAATATGATATAAAGCCACCATTGTCTATTTTTGTTCTGTCTTGGCCCGAGTGCAGCTTGGCCAGAAGCCCCGCCAGTTTCAGTCTGGAATTTTGGTTGGTCTAGCCAAGTACATCTGTGTCCCACAGACCTTGTGGGTGTGGTTACTGTCCCATCTGGTGCCACTGAGACCATGTATGGAGAGAATAATGAGTCTGCTTTGCAGCCTTAGCTACCAATCAGGTGTTTTTTAGCTCATGCAATAAAGGCTTGTGCACTACATTCCAGAGGGCCCAGGCTTGATTCCATGCACAGATGACTGGGGTCTCCTGGGCTACGTCTACACGTGCAGCCAACATTGAAATAGCTTATTTCGATGTTGCGACATCGAAATAGTCTATTTCGATGAATAACGTCTACACGTCCTCCAGGGCCGGCAACGTCGATGTTCAACTTCGACGTTGCTCAGCCCAACATCGAAATAGGCGCAGCGAGGGAACGTCTACACACCAAAGTAGCACACATCGAAATAGGGATGCCAGGCACAGCTGCAGACAGGGTCACAGGGCGGACTCAACAGCCAGCCGCTCCCTTAAAGGGCCCCTCCCAGACACAGTTGCACTAAACAACACAAGATACACAGAGCTGACAACTGGTTGCAGACCCTGTGCCTGCAGCATAGATCCCCAGCTGCCGCAGAAGCAGCCAGAAGCCCTGGGCTAAGGGCTGCTGCCCACGGTGACCATAGAGCCCCACAGGGGCTGGAGAGAGAGCATCTCTCAACCCCCCAGCTGATGGCCGCCATGGAGGACCCAGCAATTTCGACGTTGCGGGACGCGGATCGTCTACACGGTCCCTACTTCGACGTTGAACGTCGAAGTAGGGCGCTATTCCTATCTCCTCATGAGGTTAGCGACTTCGACGTCTCGCCGCCTAACGTCGAAGTTAACTTCAAAATAGCGCCTGACGCGTGTAGACGCGACGGGCGCTATTTCGAAGTTGGTGCCGCTACT
This sequence comes from Carettochelys insculpta, assembly GCF_033958435.1. Taxonomy (NCBI): domain Eukaryota; kingdom Metazoa; phylum Chordata; order Testudines; family Carettochelyidae; genus Carettochelys; species Carettochelys insculpta. The sequence continues at coordinate 70,292,070 of NC_134137.1, forward strand.
TCGACGTAGCGTGCACGTGTAGACGCAGCTCTGGTGTTACAAGCCTGACTACTACTTATCAAGTGAATGTGCTATCCAAGAGGATTTATGGAGCTACAAAATAGAACCACTGATCTGACCATGAACAGAATCAGAGTTCTTCCACAGATTAAGGGCGCCCACTGCCTTCTCTCTAGGATATTGTTTCACAACTTACTTTTATTTAAGCCTGATTCACTTCTGTAACTAAAATAACCCTAAGCAATTTTCAGCTATGCACAGGCTGATAACGATAATTCCCAGTGACATTTGTATTTAATATTAGAAGTTCTAACTTAAATGCAATGCAGTCCTAAGGACAGACTAACCATGTATACCTTAACTTGTGAACTGTAGAGCAAAACTTTCAAATTTAAAAACTGGGGAGAGGACAGAGGCTTTGACTTCAGCTAACAGCATGCACAAATTTTAGTCAGCTTTACAAAACAAACAAACAAACAAACAAACAAAACCCCACAATGTTACACAAAAGGAATTTTTCTCTCATTGGCCATATCTACACTAGTCCCAAACTTTGAAATGGCCATGTAAATGGCCATTTCGAAGTTAACTAATGAAGCGCTGAAATACATATTCAGCACCTCATTAGCATGTGGGCGGCCGCAGCGCTTCAAAATTGATGTGGCTCACCACCGCGCAGCTGATCCCAACGGGGCTCCTTTTCGAAAGGACCCCGCCTATTTAGAAGTCCCCTTATTCCTGTGAGCAGATGGGAATAAGGGGACTTCGAAGTAGGTGGGGTCCTTTTGAAAAGGAGCCCTGTTGGGACGAGCCACGCGGCAGCGAGCCACATCAGTTTTGAAGTGCTGTGGCTGCCCGCATGCTAATGAGGCACTGAATATGTATTTCAGCACTTCATTAGTAAACTTCGAAATGGCCATTTACATGGCCATTTTGAAGTTTGGGGCTAGTGTAGATATAGCCAATGAATCTGTTGTTAATGCAGAAGAGATAGTTGCAGAGCAAAGGAGGATAACCACAAAGGGATATTAATTCTGAAAGCCTACTGAAAGATTGTGTGGTAGAACATCTGTACAATTTGCATATGAACCAGTTCTAGACAACCAGCATCAGGGAAGGCAGACAGAGAAAGGAGGTGGGGAGGGACATCAGAAGGATAACTCGAGAAGAAATTAGGAACTGGGAAGAAAATATGTCAAGGGAAGCTGACAGTTATTAAAAGATGTAATATTAGAGGCTCAACATTAAGCTATTCTGACACAGACAAAAAATAAGAAGAGCCACATGAGGCCAAAGTGGCTGCACAATGAGTGTTTTAGCTAAAATCAAAAAGGGATAGACAGAAGAAATGAAAAGAGGGGCAGGTCACCAAGGAGGCATATGTGGGCTTTGCACGAGCATGTAGGAATAAAATCAGGAAAGCCTAGGCAACGAATGAGTTTCAGCTGGCAAGGAATAGTAACAGAGAGGGAGCCATGCTAGTCTATATATTATCAAAACAAAAAACTAGTCAAGTAGCACTTTAAAGACTAACAAAATAATATATTAGGTGAGCTTTCATGGGACAGACCCTCTTCTTCAGACAATAGCCATACCAGAACAGACTCAATATTACGTCTGTCAATACTGAGTCTGTTCTGGTACGGCTATGGTCTGAAGAAATGGGTCTGTCCCATGAAAGCTCACCTAATAAATTATTTTGTTAGTCTTTAAAGTGCTACTTGACTGCTCTTTTGTTCTGGCAAGGAATGTAAGACAGCAAGAAGGTGATCTAATATGTCAGACTGAAAATAAAGAATGGTGTGGGCTCCTGTGCAGTGGGGACAGGGAGCTGTTCACAGAAGGTGATAGAAAGGCAGAGCTGTTCACCCCCTGCTTTGCTTCAGTCTTTTCACAGTAAATTAACTGTGATGAGACAACTAGCAAAGTAACCATAAACAATAAAGGTAAAAGGAAGCACATGAAGATAGGGTAAAGAAAACACCAAACACCTTCCAAACAACCTGAATGAATTCTGATCAGTGGAGCCTGATGCTTTTCACCCGGGTTATCTGAAGAAATTATCTGAAGATACTTTCAGAGTCACTGACAATAATATTTACATGTTCATAGATGGCAGGGAAGTCTTCGAAAACTGGAGAAAGGCTAATAGAGTTCTTGGTGTAAGTTGCTACTAGAAAAGCTACATGAGCAAATATTTTAGACCTATCCAATCCGGCATCTTGGCAGGGTTTTAGTCTAGAGGACACTCTGGTCCCTTTTAAACCTACGATTGTATGATTCTATGATACATCTACACTGCAAAGTCCCTTCTGCAGCCTGTAGAATCAATACATTGTACTTACCACTTGCATAGATGTAAATAATAATATATGAATGCTTATGGTATGTCTACCCTGCATGCTTCTTCGGCAATGTGTTGGTTACATACCCACAACACCCACTATTGTGAGTACAAAAATTAGCATAGTTGGTGAGGCATGGTTTAGGCAAATATTATAAACACAGACCTCAAAGATATGTGTGTGTACATACCCTATACATTCTCTGCTTTCCCAAGCAGTGCTGTTCTATTCACTCTGTTCAGCAGTGTATTGTCCCACTGGCAGAGTCTTTCTCCTCAGAAGCTTATGCAAGGTGGAAGACAGTAAGCAGAGCCTCAACCAGCTCCCAGCTGTTGGTATTTTTCCTTGCTGTCTCTCCCTTGCCAGGACCTTTCACTGATACCATACAGTGTGGATACACCTGGTTTTTTTAAATGTTGAGTAGCTACATGAAACCTACATATTCTGGTGTTTGATCTTCAGTCTAGACACACCTTGAGGCAAGTCCATATTGAAAGACACCCCTTACGCCTTATTCATTATCCATTCACTTAAACCTCAGCCCATAAGTGCATGAAATGGAGGCTAGGCAAATGATGCTTTCTGTGATGTAACAGAAAAAAACATTGGAAATGACAATGAGAAGTCCTGTTGAACCTTAAAGACTAACAGATATATCGGCCCGTAAGCATTCATGGGCAAAGACCCAATTCATCAGATACACTTCTCATAGTTTTTGCAGATACAGATTAACAAGGCTATAAGAAATATTAGAAAATGGCAAATAACAACAAACTGGTATTGCGTTTAATTCTACCAAGGGGTTTTCTGTTCCATGTGCAGGTCAAAAGATTATAATATTTAGGTTTAAGCCTCAGAAAAACAGGGATGTATAGACCATAGGTCTGTATCCTGACTCTGGCAATGCTCACTACCAGGTACTTCAGTGAAAGCAGGTATAAAAGCCATTATAGCTATTAAATTATACAAATAACCTGCCCATCAGAAAAGTATCTTGCTAATGAGTTAGAGAAGGTCTTATGAAAACTCTTAAGAGGGACATTAAATTATCATTAAAATGCACGTTAAAGTCTCTGATTGGTTCCGAGTGCTCCTAACTCAGGGAAGGAGTGGCAGCATGTGGCGCTGCTTTGGAAAGGTAAGTGAATCTTGGACTGGGGAGGGCATTGTGGAAGGTTAAGGCTTGGGGTAGTTTGCAGCCATGAGTGGGAGTGAGGGTTAAAACCTGGTGGCGGCTCCAGTGGAGGAGGTGGTGGCTTGTTTCTCCAGGCTGCAGCAGTGGTACCTGGGGGTGGGGGGGGGTGGGAAGGCTTGGGGTTGGGGGGATGGGTGTTGGAACCGAGTGCGGTGTGTATGGGGGGAGTTGCTGCAGCGGGAGGGTTGGGAGAAGGCTGGGCTGGGGCTGGGAATCTCCCTGTCCCTGAGCCAGGGACACCACAGCTGGAGCTGATCCAGCCCCTGGGCTGCACTTCTCCCTGCTCCCTGGCCAGGGACCCCTCGAATGTCTCAGGTAAGCAGGGGAAGTTCACTCACATAACGAAGAATGGTAAGTGTGTGTCCCCCTCATTTTAGTGAGTACTCATAAGTAAAGCACTTGTTAAATGAGGGATGAGTGTATTTTTGAGAGGATTGGGGAGAATTAAACATAGGATTCCCACCCTGCAAAATTCTATTTAAGGGATGGGAGACAATCAAAGATCATCTTCGGATGACTTTTAAAAACTGCGTTCCCTACTCTAAGAGGATACAGAGGAAGAAACCGGAAAACAAAGAACTCTAGTGACACAAAAAGCTGTTAGACTCATACCACAGAAAAGATCAGCTCTGACTTGAGAGATTGTATCTGAAATAAGCCCTAGGAAGAGAAATATGATCTGCAAAAATTGCACAGTGTATTAGGTGTAGTTGTAGTTCTTTGTTTATTTTAGATTAGTAGCTTTCTTTGATCTATCTCTTTTTGCTTACAGTCATTTAAATCTTTCTTTTTATACTTATCAAAAACACTTTTGTTTATCATCAAACCCAGGGTAAGTAACTGTTACCTATTTGTGGCGAGTGGAGGGGTGGGGGGTTGGCAGAGAAAAAACAACTCTCTTTCTTGCTTTCATAAAGAGGAGGGCAAGGGAGCTTCTGGTCCAGCAGGATAGCATGGTGGAGTGCAGATAGGTGGGCTCAGCACACTGAATGACAGTCTCCAGAGGCCTCTTGATTCAAACTGTCCCAGCTTTCAGTATCCAAATACATGTCTATTCCCTTTTTGAATTCTGCTAGGCTATTAGGCTCAATGATACCCTGTGACAATGAGTCCCACAAGTTATTTGTGCACTTAGTAAACCAAATCTTTCTTTAACTGGCTTTAAGTTAAATTGCCTTTTTATTTCACTTGGGCTGTGTCTACACTACATTCCCCTTTTGGAAGAGGAAAGCAAATGAGGGAGATCAGAAATGCAAATGAAGCACTGATTTATAAATCTTGTGCCTCATTTGCATAATCTCTTCAGATCACATTTCTGGAAGAGACTTTTCTGAAAACAAAAACAGCCATGTAGATGGGGTTCCTTTGGGAAAAAAAAAACATTTTCAAAAGAACCCTTTTTACTATTTTGTTTTGTTCAGAAATGTGATCTGAAGAGATTATGCAAATGAGGCATGAGATTTGTAAATCTGTGCTTCATGCATTTTCAGTCTCCCTCACTTGCTTTCCTCCTCCAAACAAGGGATGTAGTATAGATGCAGCCTTGATGTTTTTGTGGTTTTAGAGTGTTATTTTTTTGGCAGGGAGAAAATTGATCAAAAGGCAAATTTTACATGAAACATTATTTTCACTAAAATATTCAAACCATTAAACAAATTTTACTTTGGTAGAACAGCATTGGAAAAGCTGTTTTCCTGATGGTATACAATATATACTCTGGAAAGGAGCTGAATACAGTTCCAAGACAAGCCATCAACAAGTCTTTTAAAGAGGACCTATTTCCACTCAAAATTATAAGCATTGGATTTGGGAGTGTTTGGGGTTACTTTACAGAAGGTTCCAGTGAGTCTGCGATATCACAATGTTTGGATGTCTGATAGATTTACTAGAAGATAGGTACCTTTTAGCCTCATCTATAGATTTGATTGTTACTCGTTTTTAACCAAAGAGTGGAAAGGGGAGTTTTCTTCCCCCAAAGGGTGGCAAAATTACATTTTGATGGGAATTCATAAACAATAAAACTATATCCTTGGTGTTTACTTTCAAGGTTATATGTAATGGTATTTTTAGTAGGAATTAGTGGACTGTGCTTCATCAATAAGTCTGTTACTATTTGAATGCCTGTCTGATTAAATTTTAACTGACTCGTTATTAAGCAAAGTATGCTACAATGTGAAAGTTCATAACCCTGGTGATTTGCAGTTGGCAGATCTAACTACAGCCAGAAATGGATTTCTCTTAAATGTTAGTTGCTTACAGGACAGCCTTTAGGTGGTGAGCCAAATTATTCTTTGGGTTGTTTTGTGTGGTATTTGCATTGCTATTTCAGCTCTGTAGCAAAATGCAGCACTATTCTAATGTCAGTGAGCTTTATGGGAACTGCTCTTCCATGCAACGAAACCATAACCGTAATAATATTTTAACCTGTTAAACTCTGCTATTTCCTAGTACAGTTTTAAAGCAAAGTGGCTTACAACTTGCATACTCCGTGATTACCATGTGTACACCAACCATTCACAAACGTGTAATGCATGTTACTTTCATTCTCATAAGCTAACAACTGGAGTCAGTGATTCAGACTCATATCACTTATGTGTTTAATTAAATGATCAAAGTCTCCACTCATGTAATTATGGGTCTGAATATGAGGATACAAGAGGTCAAAAGCCTACCATTGGCAATCGCACTAAACAATTAATAATAAACGGGAGTTACATTTGAGACTGCAAATATAGCATGGCTCTTCCATGCCTGTTCGCACAGGATTCTTGTAGGGCAGGCTCAGTCATTGATGTTTATAGGTATACAAGCCATTGGGTCTAAAAGAAGGACATGGATTACAGAGATAACATTATATCATTTACTGATTCAAATGTTGGAGATCTTTGTTTTTATTTGTTATAACACTTCTTGCTTTAGATGATGCTGCAGGAGTGAGATATGAAGGATCAATTTTATGAGGATTAAAGCCGATAAGGAACTTATCAACTGAATATCTTTTCTCTGGAACTAGACAGTCCCAAACTGGATCTATTCATCAAAATATATGTCTTGACAAATCTTGTGTTTGGAAAGTTACTTAGATCCACAGTGAAATTTCTGGATCAAAACCAGAGACAGACCCAGTCATACTATTGCACATTAACCAATAGCCCAGTGGTTAGGGTGCTCAACTAGTTTGTGAGACATCCTGGTTTGTGTGATTCATATCAAGGAGGTGAACCTTGTCTTTCCCACATAGTGGGTGAGTGCCTGAATCACTGAGCTGTTGGCTTTTCTGGAGTAGATGTGGATGTCTCTCACATGTTTGTGAACAATTTTGAAAGTTCACATTTTTGCATGAAAGCAAATGAGTAGTAGCTTATTCTTGAATCTACCTTAAGCAATTCCATTAATTTCAATGGGACTCTTTGTCACAAATGAGGAGCTTTGGAACAGAGCAGGACAAGAACTAAATGACACTCAAATCAACAGAAGAAAGAGGGGATGGCAATGCCATACTCTCAGAAAAACAACATCCTGATCCAGAATAGTCTGTCAAGCTATCACATAGAAACCAAAAGGAAAACGCAAAAGAGGAAGACCACAGAAAATATGGAGATGATCTACTGAGATTGAAGGACAGCTGGGTATTTCTGGAGTCATCTAGAAGTTTTGTCTCAAGACAGAGTGAAGTGGAGGAGATTTGTAATTGACCTATGTTCCACTTGGGCTATGTCTACACTAGCCAAAAACTTCGAAATGGCCATGCAAATGGCCATTTCGAAGTTTACTAATGAAGTGCTGAAATACGTATTCAGCACCTCATTAGCCACAGCACTTCGAAATTGATGCGGCTTGCCACTGTATCGCTCGTCCAAACAGGGCTCTTTTTCGAAAGGACCTCAGCAATTTCGAAGTCCCCTTATTCCTATCTGCTCATAGGAATAAGGAGACTTCGAAGTAGCCGGGGTCCTTTTGAAAAGGAGCCCCGTCTGGACAGCCACATCAATTTCCAAGTACTGCGGCCACCCACATGTTAATGAGGCGCCGAATATGTATTTCAGCACTTCATTAGTAAACTTTGAAATGACCATTTGCATGGCCATTTCGAAGTTTTTGGCTAGTGTAGACACGGCCTTGAAGTACAAGGGTTTAAGTCAAGTTTGTGGAGTAAGGTACTACTCATCATGAGTAAGTGTATCAGATGATCCATGATGCCTAGCGTAATGTTAAAGGCGGTGTCTCCACTGTGAGATAAAATCAAACTTAATTCAGTTAACTCGATTTTACCAGGTGACTATCTTCACTGCGAAGACCATTAGCTCCATTTTGGGTTCACTAATCTCAAGACTATAAAATCCAAGTTATCTGATGGATATATTGTCAAGCTCTAATTAAGAAGTTTGATTAAAGGCAAATGTGGCAGTGCCACATCTTAAATGCAAACTTACTAGCCTTTAGAGGTGTCCCGTATGTAACTCATAATGCTCCTGTCACTGCTCCACTCTGGCCACTGCTCTCCAGTAACAGGAAAAGCCTGAATTTCTAAGTGGGAGCAGCGAGCCTTTAGCTGTGGAATCCTGTTAGTTTATGACAGCCTGAGAAATGGCTTCTTTCTTTCTATGTTATTAGTGATGTAAGCACATCTACCCATTCAAATAGCCCCAGCAGGGAGTTTGCGACTCTATCTGTACACTTACACTGGCCCCTGACCCACCATACCACGTATCAACAAGGCTGTGCTGAGGGTAGTGCTTGCATAGCACACCAAGAAACTTCTTCTCAATGATTGACATTTGTTTGTGAATCCCCTTTTCCTCTCCCACAGGTACCACACAGTCTGGGTCTTTCCTGTCCTCAACCACATCACATGAATAGCCCCCTAACCCAACCCAATAAAAGATGTGCCTGCTGTTCAGTGCTGACAATGCTGCCAGTTATGTGGTTAGGGCTGCAACGGTGGGAAAGACATTTTGCATTTTGCTTCTGCTGTGGGGAAGTCTCCCCTAGTTGTTAAGATAGTGGGGGCTTTGCTGCTGCCATGGGGAAGTCTCCCCCAGATTTTAAGATACTGGGCATTGTGTTGCCACTGTGGAGAAGTTTTCCCTGGCAGTTAAGGTACTGGGGGGTTTTCTGATGCCATGTGGAAGGACCACCTCAACTGCCCCCCCAACTACTGACCACCCCCTTTACCCGTACCAGGACTTGCTGCTGCTGGGGAAAAGTCTCCCCCAGTGGCTAAGGGGCTTGCTGCTGCCAGGGAAGGACCACTTCCACTGGTCCTCCACTAACATCCCCCCCGCTCCCCCCACAGCTTCCCCTTGGCCCATACCGCCACTTGCTGCCACTGGGGAAAAGTCTACCCCAGCGGCTAAATGGGTTGCTCTTGATGCCAGGAAAAGGGTCTATCCCGGTGGCTAAGGGGCTGGGTGTTGCAGGAAAAGACCACTTCAACTGCCCCCCCCACACACACACACACTTTCGCCCATATCAGTCTCCCTGGTGGCTAAAAGGTTTGCAGTTGATGACTGGGAAAAGGTCTTCCCCGGCGGCTAAGGAGCTTGCTGCCACCAAGGAAGGAACACTTCAGCTGGCCCCTGACTGCTCCCCCACTTCTTCCATATAGGGGCTTGCAGATGCTGGGGGGAACAAAATTTTTTTTCTGAACTTTTCTATCCTCTTTCCTCTCACTTTGAAAAAACAATCAGGGCCCCTGTATTGTTTTCAGGGATCGAATGTGATGATGGCAGGTGGGATACTCAGTGCATGGCCAGTTGAGAACACACTCATTTCACGGAAGCCTCATAGCATACTGGAAAGCCAAAGACGCTTCCCAACACCAATATAGTGAAGGGGGAAACCAAAAATTCTTTTTCCTAAACTTTCCAATCCTCTTCCTTCCCACTTTAAAAAAATAATCTAGGCCCCTCCGTTCATTTAAGGGATCACATGCATGCAATGATGGGAAGTGGGACAAGTGGATGGCCAGTTGAGCATACGGTTGCTGAATCTGTGTTGGCAAAGTAATGTGTGGGGAAACCAAAAATTCTTTCTTCTAATTTTGTAGGTTTCTGCATTATTTCCAGCGATCAACATATTTTCAGGGTCAGGACAGGAATGAGGAAAATGCAATGGGGGGAAGACGACATCAAGACCAATGAGTATACCCAGAATGCTACTGGGATGAGGGAACTGTGGGATAGCTTCCCACAATGCACTACTGGAATGGTTGATGTCAGCCAATTTGTGCATGTCAGCAATGACTCAACTTTGTGGAGAGCACGGCGGAAGTGAGGATGGTCAAAATTCAACTTATAAATTCCAGTATTAGAAAATCGATATAAATAAATTTGATTTTATCTAGTAATATAAAAGTTGCCAAAGACCTCGCTATATTGAACCACTCCAAGATAATGCACAGGCTAGAAATAAAATTCAAATCTCAAATATATTAATTCCTATTAATATGGTACCCAACTGTCCAATCACTTTTCCATAGTTTCTGTGTACAATTTCCATAGGGAGTTTATATACATTTTTTTTCCAGAGGTGAAAGTCATAACAACGCTCATTACCTGCTTGAAAGTTATTTAATATACAATGAGAGCGATAGCTAAATTTCATCGCTTTGTCTGTGCAGTTTACAGATGCTAATGAGTTCTTATTCTGGCATAAATGTGGTTAGAATGCGCACCGGGTAAAGGAGATTGATCTCCATGAGTGTTAATGAAACTGAAATGAAGAATAGATGAGATAGTGTTTCAGATCCAGCTTTGGATTCATTCTTGGCAGAACATCTAATTAACTGGTGCTCATTAGGACTGCTGCAGCATTGTATACTTCCTTTACCTAGAACACAGGTTAGCACAGATCAGAATGCAATGACTCTGCAACATGTTTCCACAACACTTCCACACGTTTTTTATTACAGACTCTAATGCAGCAATCTACCTTGTTTACGTATTAACATTACAATTATATTACCCACATATTACCTGTAGTTTTACTGTCAAAAGAAATTACACTTATTCAAGCTTGGCTAATGGCATAAGTAAAAGCAGTATTGAAAAATCAAAACTCCACACATGGAAAAACAAATGTGACATCGTATAGGGCAACAATATCGTTTATCTTTACTAACGCAACCTGCACTATGTGCTCTAAAGATAGCAACTGGAATGAATAGATTGAAAGAAACAAATAGGAAAAAGGGACGTGCGAAGGGGAATAAAAAGCGTCTCACCAAAAATTATTTTGTAATCAATGCAGAGCATACACCTTACCCTATTTTAACAACTTGAAAACATTAGTTTAAAGTGTCTGGAGACAAAGAAATTTCAAATGCCACAAAAGGTTGCCAAGAAGTAAAGGTTTCTGCATTTACAAGACTGTTCCCTGAAATTCAGAGGTGGTTTTAAGCCAGTAATTCATTCAACGTGGTTCAGCTGACACCATACCTCTCAAAAGTTTGGAAATGTCAGGCACCTTCATGATGAATTACTGCCTCACAGGGATCTCTAATTGCATGTTATAGATAAGTTAAATGAAAAAAAGCCTCAATTAAGAATAAAAAGGAGTGATTAATGCTGATTCTGAACTGTTTTATATTTGGATACTGCACCAGGACAATACACAAAAACACAAACACAAGCAACACACTTTTGAAGCATATGAAAAATACTTTGTTGATGTGCATTACCACTGTTTCCACATAAAATGAAAACTGGATTTACATCCTTGTGTTTCAATAAATTGTTTCTTTCTTATTGCAGTTTTGGTCCTAATGCTCATTTACAGTAAGGACATTTTACATCACTCTAGCTGTGTAAAAGGGCACTGCATTTATTTACATCCTCTTTAGTGATGTTTCTTATGCTACAAGAATAGCTGAAGTCTGCCTTACAGTAAATGAGAATCAGGCTTCAGTTGCCAACCTTTGTAACATACAACAAGCAGTCAACATCAATACCTATAGATCAGGGTGTAACTTAATAATGTTTATGATCAAACAGCAATGTTTAAAAGGAGTTTGATTTGCAAGAGAAGTTCACAAACTGAGGTGAAATACTCAGATATTTCTATGATCCCTAGGGAAAGTGTGTAATCTATTCGTCCTGATGAATTACAGGCCAGAGGTCTAGGAGCACAAGTTGGGGCCTCAGGGGAAAATCTCTGAAAAAGATCCTGAGCAAAAGAAACTCTGAAAGCTTTTGCATAAAAGGGTTCCTCCAAATCCTCCCATTGTGGGCTGCATGTGGAGTTGCTTGAGAGAATTTTCACCCCTAAAAATCCACATATCTTCTGAGGTTGGATTGACTCTTTGGGTATCAACCAGAGCCCTGTGACAACCATGTGAATATTTTATGGCCTATTACTGACTCCCATTTAGCACTCCATAGCACTTTAGCTGCTCTGGAAAGGGATCGTGGAATTATAGTGGATAGTTCTCTGAAAACATCCATGCAGTGTGCAGCGGCAGTCAGTAAAGCAAATAGGATGTTAGCAATAATTAAAAAAGGGATAGAAAATAAGACAACGCATATCTTACTTCCCCTATATAAAACTATGGTTCGCCCACATCTTGAGTACTGCGTGAAGATGTGGTCTCCTAACCTCAAAAAAGATATATTCGCGTTAGAAAAGGTTCAGAAAAGGGCAACTAAAATGATTAAGGGTTTGGAACAGGTCCCATATGAGGAGAGGCTAGAGAGACTGGGACTTTTCAGTCTAGAAAAGAGGAGACTGAGGGGCGATATGATAGAGGTATATAAAATCATGAATGGTGTGGAGAAAATGAATACAGAAAAGTTATTTACTTGTTCCCATAATATAAGAACTAGAGGACACCAAGTGAAATTAATGGGTAGCAGATTCAAAACTAATAAAAGAAAGTTTTTCTTCACACAGCGCACAGTCAACCTGTGGAACTCCTTACCAGAGGACGCTGTGAAGGCCAGGACTCTAACAGAATTTAAAAAAGAGGTCGATAAATATTTGGAGGTTAAGTCCATAGATTGCTATTAGCAAGGGGTAAGGTATGGTGCCTAGCCTTTTGTCCAAGGCGGGAGATGGATGGCAGGAGAGAAATCACTTGATCATTGTCTTCGGTTCACCTCCCCTGGGGCACCTGGCATTGGCTACTGTCGACAGACAGGATACTGGGCTAGATGGACCTTTGGTCTGACCCAGTATGGCCGTTCTTATGTTATTATATTCTTTGGAATCCCCTCCTGGAAAGGGTTTTCCACTCTCTGGAATGAGAGCTGCTGACAGTATCATACAGCTTGAGGCTGTATTTCATTCTCCATGGAGTCTGGGTACCAGAGGAAGGATTGGGGACATTACGTGTTTTGCCAAGGTCCACCAGCGCTCTTTTCCTCACATTGGCCACTCACTAGCCATGGTCAAAGGGAATACTATGGTGTGGTTAACATCAGTCTCTGGTGTATGGAAGCCTGTATGTGGCCTCATTCTGCTGTCTCACCAATACTTCCCACATTCAATCTTTTCTCTGCAGCTCTCCCACACATTGGGCTTGTCTACACTTGCCCCCAATTTGGAAGGGGGCATGGTAACCAGGGCCATGGGAGATTGCTAATGAAGTTCTGTGGTGAATATGCAGCACTTCATTAAGCCAGTTTTCCCCTGTGATAACTTCAAAGTGTCAAACTTGGAAGTGTTGGCATGCATGTAGCACTTCAAAATTTTGAGGAGTGAAGTTTGACACTTCGAAGTTGTCACAGGGGAAAATAAGTCTAATGAAGTGCTGTGTATTCACTGCAGCACTTCATTAGTAATCTCCCATGGCCCTGATTACCATGCCCTCTTCCACATTGGGGGCAAGTGTAGACCCAGCCATTGTCAATTATTTTTTCTTGGTCTCCAGATTCCATAGAACTAAAGAAAGTTGACCCAGTGGCTGGTACAGACTGTGCTAGAAATGAATGACAGTTCTCACAGCAAAGTCTGCCTTTTTCATGGGAAAATGAAGTTTTTGTGCCACAGACATTGGAGGAGCTAACGGTTCAAGGTAAATTCCAGTTACCAGGCATGTTTCTATAATAACTTCACTGACTGTATAATAATCTTTAAATAAATGTATACAATTCTGTAATATTGGTAACTATCTTACATTTTCCCTATACATATAACATGTCATGGGCCCCCATGCTTTATAAAAATTGAACTATGAATATGAATATGCATAATTAAAAGATGTTTGATGCAAAGTATGTCATGTGATATGTCATTTTACATGTTTTAATCTGCTGAATCTGTATATCATGTTTGTATGCATGTATCATTTTTGTATGTGAAGCTAGAAATACTAAGACAAAAACTTGTTTTATTAGTCCAGGTATTCTAGTAAAGATATCTCAGAAACTTAATGGCTGGGTGATTAAGTCAACAACTTGTCAATAGTTTAGTTTTTTTCCTTGCAAGCCCAAACCATGGTTGACCCTATAATAACAAATGACCAGCTTACCTCATGCTGGAACCCGTTTTGCATCTGGTACTTTTTCACTCAAGGTGAGAAAAATTTGCGTTGAGAACAAGGAATTTGCACATTGGGCAAAAGGAATATAAAGCAGGGAACCAAACAATAGAGGAGCGGCCAGACGCCAGACACCAGGGCCATTTCTACACATGCTAATAAATGGCCTGAAATACATTAATGATGTGTGAATGCAAATTCCCTGAGCCTCATTAGTGTAAGGTCACATACTTTGGAGTCATGAAAATGCTCTTCCGGACTCCAAAACAACATGTAGAAGCACGGCCCCCAAGGGGTCTTCCACAAAGAAGTCCTCCTTCCAGAGGCCCCTTCTTCCAAAAATATTTGCATCCATGCCTCATTAGCATATTTCAGGCCATTTATTAGCATGTCACTTTCGGAGAAAATGTCATAGGTAGAAACGTCCCAGGAGATCCCTTCTCATCACCCAGGATGCCTACTGAAAACATCTCAGACATAAGAGGGGGAAGGATTTGCCTCAAGTGATGAGGCTGCCTAGCATGTGAAAGAGATCATTAAAATAACATTTACGGTAAGAATTTTCATGTTGTTTAGGTTATTGGGATTAGGTGCCAAGTTTTGTTATTTTGGCTTAATAAATTGCTTTAACTATCTGTTTTCATTTGCAATCACTTAAATCCTATATTGTATATTTAATAAAACACTTTTATCATTGACACATAACTAGTTAAAATTATAATACATTATAATTAATTATTACTTGTGGGAAAACAACCAGTCTGTGTCCACACTTGTATCCTTCTTTTGGAAGAGGGTTGCAAATAAGGGAAATTGAAAATGTAAATGAGGTGCTGGTTTATTACATATCTCATGCTTCATTTGCATAATCTGTTTTCAGAAGAAGTTCTTTTGAAATAAAAAAGCATTGTAGCCAGCTCTTTCAAAATAGACCCCATCTTTGAAATAACCCTTTTTTCTATTTTGTGTCAGGAAGAAGGTGTGTTTCAAAGATGTGGTTTATTTTGAAAGGGCCCCATCTATACTGCTTTTTTTTTCTATTGAAAGACTCTTTTCTGAAAAAAGATTATACAAATGAAGCATGAGAGATGTAAATCAGTGCCTCATCTGCATTTTTTATTTCCCTCATTTTCTTTCCTCTTTCAAAAGAGGGATGCAAGTGTATGCACAGCCCCACTGTACATATCTTTCTTTCACTGATACAGTGGGCAAACTTATAGGCTACATCTACACTACAGAGATCTTCTGAAAAAAGCCCTTCCGGAAGATCTCTTCTGAAAGACCTTCTTTCGACAGAGTGCGTCTACACACAAAAAAGCAGATCAAAAGAGTGATCAGCTCTTTCGAAAGAGAGCATCCACACATCCCTTGCTCTTTTGAAAGAATAGGCCAGGGATTGAAAATGAGGACTGTTCTTTCAAAAGACGGGCCCTGTGGAGCGTCTATACACTTTTTCTTCCCAAAGAAGATTTTGAAAAGGGCCGTTCTTCCTCAAATGGGAAAGGAAGAGTGACTTTGAAAGGAGCACCACATTCTTTCAATTTACTTTTGAAATAACACTTGTTGTGTATAGATGCTCCGTGGGTTCTTTCGAAAGAACTTGCTAGTGTATACTCAGCCATAAGCTTTCTATGTGTAAAATTTCTGTACAGAGTAAAATGGAGTTATTTGGGATTTTGATCTTCTTTGGGGCTGTATTTCTGGGTGCTGTCAATGGCCTTAAAGCTGAGCCCACCCCCCCGCCCAAGGGATGACCTGGTTTAGCATTCACCTTGCTTTTCTGGAGGCTTCTTACCCCAACTCTGTGCATTGGCTTGGGGGAGACCAGAGCTTCTGGTCCAGCAGGACAGCGTGGTGGGGGCCAGGTTGGTGCATTCTGTGACATAATCAGCACACCTGGTGACAATCCTAATGGGACCCCTGTGATTTAATCCATCACATTCTACCCCTAGAGAAAATTGATCTTGTGGATCAGAAGTGAATGGCAGTTCCCAGAGCAAAGTCAGCCCTCACTTGTGAAAGTGCAGTTTTTGCACCTCAGAGACTGGAAAGCTGAAGGTTTAAGGCAAATTCCAGTTATCAGGTATGTTTGCATAGTAACTTATTTGATCTCACAAATATCTCAGAAACAAAACAAAACAAAAATTAAAGACTCCTTTAGCATTCATATTGATTTACTACAGTTTGCTCCTATACTTAGGACAGGAAATGACTTTGGATAATTACATAATGCATGATTGCACAAGAGGGTTTATATGCAATAACTAATGCAGAAAACAGACTGTGCATGCTAACAGAGGAGGGAGTTTGGACAGACAGGGAGCACTCCAGTATGAGCAATTGTAGTAAAGGAAGCTATTGTAAAAGTTGCAAAATCCAGGTGCTTATTTCGTGATTATTTTACAGCTACTGAAAGTGTGCTAAATTCCTCATAAAAAACAAGTAAAGACATGAGTCCTGCCTGGCAAATTTCGTGTACACTATGACGTTCACAATGTACTTGGCAACAAGTGAGCAGGATCAGGGCCTTAGCTCTATCTTATTTGAAGTCAGTATGTTTGAGGTCTAGGGACTAAACAGATCAATCTAAAATCAAGGGGGCTTCATACTGGTTCATTAGTGACCTTCATTTTGATGAGTGGAGCTTCTAACTGGTTCTTACCTACAAGTTAAATATTTACAATAGCTATTATGTTTTAAATTGTTTTCTTTTATGTGCTTGAGAATGAGGGGATGAAGAAAAGTGCAAAACAATACTTGAAAAAAAAAGAGAGAGACAGCTGACTTTTTAGATAGAGCCATCACTACCTCATATGCTTCCACCCTCTCCTCCAACTTCCAAATCCTTCAGTTTCAAAGACGCAAAATATTTCCAAAAAAGCTACAAATAGTAGAGGAAGAGGTTGAAATTCAAGCAACACAAACTGCTTTCCTGAACAATATCTTCACCAACTTAATGTAGTTTTCTCATCTGAAGAAGGTTCAGCTTCTTACATTTGAGTAATCAACTCAGCTGTGTTCAAACCACTCATTAAAGTAATTTATATTGAGGGTTTATGCTTACTTAGCCACCTATTATCTATCAGCTGTTGTCAGTCTTCTGAGTCAGCTTCAGCCACTGTGCTGACTCAGGTTGCTAATGATCACAAGACAGACTGAATAAATCAAGAAGCAAAGATGCAGAAGGAAAACATTCCTACTCTGGCACTTCAAATGACCAGAGTCATGTTGATAATTTAATGGCAACATATAGTATGATGTAGAAGATCCTTCAGCACTCAGATGTTGAACAGGAACAGATCGGAAATTAATGGCAAAAGGCAATTTTTATTTCTTATTATTGAAATTCTTTAAAGTTAGCTAATCTTCCACCTCATCTAAAGTTTCATATAGACAGACATTGGCCAAAATTGATCAAACTTCATAAAGTCAGGAACCTAAGTTCCTACTTAGAGAGACCTTATTTTCAAAAATGGTGCACACCTACAGGTCATTTTGAAGTTGGTGAGAATTATGAATGTTCAGGCCTTTGAAAATCAGGACATCTTTGTTTTGCTGCCTAATCACAGATTTAAGGTTTTTCTTCAAACACCCAAATGTTAAAAAAAAAAAATTGGCATAAGACATATGCAACCTATGTCCTGAATGATACCCTCCTAAATAAAAATATATTGAATTTAAGAGTGAGTTTTCAAGGCTTTCAGAGCTGATACTGAAAACAGAAAATGTGGCATTTCATAGGGTTTTTATTTGATTTATACTGGAAGTAGATCCACTGTTCGTGTTCATTTTATAATTCATTTATTTGGTTTTATGTTTGTTAACATTGTCTTTGACCAGGTTATGACAAAAGGAGATTGAAGTCAAAATGGGAGTCAAACAAGGCTGTGTCATTGCCCCATCAGTGTTCTGCATCTTCATCACAATGACCCTTCATTTCATTCATGGCAAGCTTCCAGATGGTGTGAAGATTGTCCATGAAATGAACGGGAAGCTTTTTAATCTCAGGAGACTGACAGCTAAAAGCAAGACCTCCACCACCTCAATCATGGAACTCCAGTACATGGATGACAACGTGCTGCTCTTTCTCCTGAAACCTGTCAGACCATCTGATATGCCTTCGCTGAAGCATATGAGCATCTCGGCCACACACTGGATATCAGAACAACCAAGGTGCTTCGCTAATCCTTGCTGACAGGACAATCTCATGGGCCTTCTCTTGAAGGCAATGGAAAACCGCTGGAAAGTGTGGAGCACTTCCCATATTTTGTAAGTCGTCTTTATGCAAAAATCAACATTGATGCAGAAATTTAGTATCATCTGAGCAGTGCAAGCTCTGCTTTTGCCTGCCAGAGACAAACAGTCCCAAGACAAACCAAACACCGCAGTGGTTGTTCCAATGCTACTGTACATTTGTGAAACCAGTACAACATTCAATCATCATTAGAAGGCACTTGAAAAATATCATCAATGCTGCCTCAGGAGAATCCTAAATATCCCTTGGGAGGACAAGTGCACAAACATTAGCATACTGGAAGGGTTGAACATGACCAAAATTGAAGCAACAATCATTCATCAGCAACTTCATTGAACTGGTCATGGGGTTCAGATGTCTGATTGGCACCTCCCATAACAGGTTTTGTTTTCCCAGTTGGAAGAAGGAAAGAGGAGTGTTGTGTGTGTGTGGGGAGGCAGTGGAAGTGTTATAAGGATATGCTGAAGGTACACATTAAAAAGTGCAGCGTTAGTGTCAACAGTTGGGAGAACCTTGTCCAAGACCATCCACGGTGGAAAATGGTAACCTGGGGGTGGCACAATATGATAGGTCCCACTGCACTGCATATGAGAAGAGACAGGGAAGAAGAAAAGAGAGTGAAAAACCTGCCCTGCACAGTCCACCACATCTGGGGCATCTGGCACTGGCCACTGTCAGCAGACAGGCTACTGGGCTGGATGGACCCAGTATGGTCATTCTTATGTTCTAGTTAGGGGGGTGACATGAAGACATTCTGCTCATTATTATGTGACTGCAAAGATTATCTGGTATTTTTTTTCAAATGTATTTGAACTTGAGTTTTATGTGGAATAAAAGAGCTGGGCTGAAAACACAGGAAAGTTAATTTTGTTTTCTAGGTATGTGGGACATGACCATTCCCCTAATGTTGTTAAGAAAATAATTCCATCTCCATTCACCACTGTGTCTCTGTTGAATACTGGTCCCAATTTGTAATATTTTAGTGTCTTGTTATATTATTGCTATTCATATTTAGGTGGATTTTCTTTTGCTCCTTTTTGTGTTCGCTTTCTACAAAAAACAAAAAAAAAAGAATAAAAAACTCAGAAACCAATATTAAGCAAGTGAAACCACCACCTTGCCAGGTTACAACTCTCCCTTACACACCTCTGAACCATTATCTGAGTTCTGGAGGATATTAACACTTAACATCTTCCTCCCACGCTATTAAATATCTTTGAGTGTGACCCTTGTTCCAGCCTACATATTCTCTCACTTCCCTGCCAAATATAAAAAATCTTATCCTTCCAAAACTGCTCAAAGAGAGAAAAAAAACAAAAACAAAAACAAACAAAAAAAACCTTTCTAAGCAATTTCTAATAACCTGTGACTGGTAAAGGTATTCATGAAAAAATACAGAGTTTGCAAAATAAACTGAAACTGGGCATTACAGTGCAGTCTTAGGCCATATATATTATTTTACAGGTGAAATCTGTACATGAGAGGCAGAAGAGCAGAAGAACACATTTTGAAGGCTGATTTAACTCCTCCATTCATTTTAACTCCATAGATGCACATATTTCATGCATTGTGGCCTAGATTTTCTGTTATACTGAGTTTCTATTCTAACTCAATGGTTCTCAGCTCTGCCCCAAACTGTGTTAAAGCAATCTGTGGACATTTCTAGCTTGTGCCATCTTTCAGTTATCCCCAGGAGACAAACAACCATAGATAAGTAGAAAGGATTGCTGCATACTCTGGTCATCTCTTTTCCCCAAGACAGGAAACTCTTATCACAGAGGCACTGTGGGACAAATCTCATGAATGGAATATAGAGGATAGATGAGTATAGCTGACTCAGGTAGGACAGACGGGGAAAAAAGCAGAAGTGTTGCAATATACAGCAGGAATGTACACATTTTTGGAGGTTCAGGACAAGGTGAAAGTCAGAATAGCTGGAAGATTCTGGAGGAAGATGGAGGGGGAATAATAGAAGCAAAATCAAAGTAGAGGGTCTACAAGAAACCATCAAATCAGGAAAAAGAGATTGAGGAGACATTTGTAGAACAAACAATGTATATTTACAAAACCTGGAAGTAATGGGGGATTTTAACTACTCAGACATCAGTTGGAAATGTAATACAAATGGTGAAGTACAAAATACCAGTAAATTCTAACGTTTTGTTTCAGGGGAATTACAATTTTAGATTCAGTTTTGATAAATAGGAAGAAATTTATAGGCAATCTGAAAAAAACATGTAATTTTGGTGAAAGCCATCATGAAATGATGGATTTCGTTATTTGAAAGAAAGGGAGGCATGAGCGTAGCAGAACAAGGACCACAGACTTTGAAAGAGCAGATGTCAACAAACTCAGGAAACTGGTAGGTAAAATGTGATAGGGAGAAAACCTAAAGAAAAGAGTTTGGGGATGCTGGTAGTTTCTCAAAGAGAAAATTTTAAAGCCCAAAAGCAAACTAAAAGGTCAACATCCTTGACCAACACCAAGTACTCTTTAATAGCTGAAATATGGACAAACTGTTAAGGATGAATACAAAAAATAGCACAAACATGAGGGGGCAAAATCAGAAGGCATATGACACAAAATGAAATATCTGTCATAAGAAACATAAAAGGCAATAAGTTCTATAAGTGTATTAGGAGTAACTGAAATATGAATTGTAAAGGAAAGTATAAGTCATCTACTTAGAGTGGTAAGAGAGCAAATAACTGATGACATAAAGAAAGCTCAGTTCAATGATGATTTTGCTTTAGTCCTCACAATAAAGTTGGTGACCAGAAACTCAACACAATTTATCCTAACAAGAAGGGGGAAGTAATGCATGCTAAAATTGGGGGGGGAAAATCCAAAGTTAAATCATATTTAAGTAATTTAGTTATAGTGCCACCGACAGGTCCCAGTAAAATTCATTGTCGGAAGCTTATGTAGCCAGTTGAAGATTCCAAGACATAAGCAGTTATTTTAGATTCTTCCTGGAGGATTGGTGAGGCAGAGCTCTTGATGTTAGTAAGACATCTGATAGTCCCATAACACAGTCTCATAAGTAAAGTAGGAAAATGTGGCCTAGATTCAATCATATGTGCAAAACTATTTGGAAAAAAAAATCAAAGTAGTCCTCATTGTTCACTTTGAAACTGGAAGAATGTATCCCTTGGGGTTCTATTGGGGTCTATCTGGGTCTAGTATTAGCCAATACTTTCATTAATGATGTCGATAATGGAAAGAAGTATATGCTAATAACATTTGCAGGGAATAGTAACAGAGAGGTAGCACCATAGCAAATCTGGTGGCTAACTTATGTAACTTTGTTCTCACCCACAATTATTTCTGATATGGGGACAACTTATACCTCCAGATTAGCGGCACTGCTCTGGGCACCCACATGGCCCCACAGTAAGCTAACATTTTTATGGCTGAAGTAGAACAATGATTCCTTAGTTCTCATCCTGTTACCCCTCCTCTACTTATGCTACATCAATGGCATCTTTATTATTTGTACCCACGGCAAAAAGACTCTGGAAGAGTTCCACAGTGATTTTAACAATCTGCATCCTACCATCAATCTTGAATATTCCACACGAGAAATATTTTTCCTGGATACCACAGTACAAATCACTGATGGCCACATTGACATCACCCTCTACTGGAAACCCACTTGAGTGCTACACTTACCTACAGGCCTCCGGCTTCTATCCAACTCACACCCCACAATCCATCCTTTACAGTTAAGCCCTTAGATACAATTGCATGTGCTCTGATCCTACTGACAGAGACCAAAAACTGCAAGACCTGTACCAAGCATTTACAAAAATGAATTACCCACCATGGGAAGTAAAAAAAAAAACATTGACGGGGCCTGACAAATACCCAGAAACCAGCTACTTCAAGATAGGCCCAAGAAGATCAACAACAGAACACCACTTGTCATCACCTATAGCCCCCAACTCAAACCTATGCAATGCATCATTAAAAATCTACAACCCATCCTGAATCAGGATGCTATACTCCAGAAGGCTCTAAGTGACAAGCCTGTCCTTTCCTACAGACAACCTGTTAACCTGAGAAAGATTCTCACCAGCAATCACAAGCTACTCCACAGTAATACTAATCCTGGAACTTTTCCTTGCAATAAACCCCGCTGCCAACTTTGTCCACATATTTATTATGGGGATAACATCACTGGACTTAACCATGTTAGTTACAAGATCAGAGGCACATTCTCATGCAGTTCCAGCAACCTTATATATCCTATTATGTGCAGCAATGCCTTGATCCTATGCACATTGGACAGACTGGGCAAAACCTTCTCCAAAGAATAAATGGACACAGAGCAGACATCAACAAACTCAACACACATAAGCCTGTCAGTGAACACTTCAATGGAGTGGGCCGTTCTGTTAAAGACATGAGAATCTCTGTCCTGCATCACAGAGAATTTAATAACAGATTAGAAGATGAGACTTCTGAGTTAGAGTACATATTCAAATTTGGCACACTAACACATAGTGGCTACGTCTACACGTGAAGCCTACATCGAAGTAGCTTATTTCGATGTAGCAACATCAAAATGAATAACGTCTACACGTCCTCCAGGGCTGGCAACGTCGATGTTGAACTTCGACGTTGCGAGGCACCACATCGAAATAGGCGCTGCGAGGGAACGTCTACACACCAAAATAGCACACATCGAAATAAGGGTGCCAGGCACAGCTGCAGACAGGGTCACAGGGCAGACTCAACAGCAAGCCGCTCCCTTAAAGGGCCCCTCCCAGACACAGTTGCACTAAACAACACAAGATACACAGAGCCGACAACTGGTTGCAGACCCTGTGCCTGCAGCATGGATCCCCAGCTGCAGCAGCAGCAGCCAGAAGCCCTGGGCTAAGGGCTGCTGCCCACAGTGACCATAGAGCTCCACAGGGGCTGGAGAGAGAGCGTCTCTCAACCCCTCAGCTGATGGCCGCCATGGCGGACCCTGCTATTTCGAAGTTGCGGGACGCGCAATGACTACACGGTCCCTACTTCGACGTTGAACGTCGAAGTAGGGCGCTATCCCCATCTCCTGATGAGGATAGCGACTTCGACGTCTCGCCGCCTAACATCGAAGTTAACTTCGAAATAGCGCCCAACGTGTGTAGCCGTGACGGGAGCTATTTCGAAGTTAGTGCTGCTACTTCGAAGTAGCGTGCACGTGTAGACACGGCTAGTATGAACAGAGACATCAGCTACCTCACACATTGCAAGGACTGCTTCTCTTCCTTTGATGCTCGTAACTACCTCAGACAGGACAATTAACATACCCCCACCTCTCACCCCTTCTTTCTATCCTATTTGATTTGCCAGTTTTTATCACAATTTTTTTCTTGTTGGTCCTCTATACTTATAAATGTCAGTCTGTATTAGAAATGAAATTGATCTAAAGAAGTGGGTCTGTCCCACAAAAGCTCATTGCCATACAAATAATTTTGTTAGTGCTACATGTCTGCTGTTTTGTTTTGTTCACAGTTAAAACCAATCTAGAAGGTGTTACAGTCACTTTGGAGGACAGAATTCAAGGGAACCTTGGCAAAATAGAGAACTGGTATGAAATGAAATGATGAAATTAACAAAGAGATGTAAAATACTATTCATAGGAAGGACAATTCAAGTTCAACGCTACAAAATGGGGAATAACAGGCTACATGACAGTACTACTGAAAACTATTTAGGAATAACAGTAGAAGGCAAATTAACTATGAGTCTGCAGTGTGGTGCAATTGCTAAACAAACTAACATATTTTCAGGACATAGTAAGAAGAGAGTTGGGTGTAAAGCAATGAAAGTAATTGTCCCCTGATGAGGTGTCAGTTGGAGTATATGGAGTCCTTCGTGATTCACTTTAACAAAGATGGGGGCAAACTCGAGACAATCTCAGGAGAGAAATAAGAACAAAAAGTTTAAAAGCTGGGCACTTTTACTCTTGATAAAAGACTGTTATTAGGGGACTCAAAATTACTGTGATCAATTGCTCTCCATGTCCAATGAAAGTAGGACAAGCAGTATTGGGCTTAATCTTCAACAGACGAGATTTGGGCTAGATACTAGGAAAAATCTTTTAAACTGTTAAGATAGTTAAACTCTGGTTTAGGCTTCTGTAATGTTTGGGGTTCAGCTGCAACCATCTTAAGTGGCTATGTCTCCTCATCCCCTGTAACCCTGGGGCTGCGTCTACACGTGCACGCTACTTCGAAGTAGCGGCAGTAACTTCGAAATAGCGCCCGTCACGTCTACACGTGTTGGGCGCTATTTCGAAGTTGAAATCGACGTTAGGCGGCGAGACGTCGAAGTCGCTAACCCCATGAGGGGATGGGAATAGCGCCCTACTTCGACGTTCAACGTCGAAGTAGGGAGAGTGTAGACGATCCGCGTCCCGCAACATCGAAATAGCGGGGTCCTCCATGGCGGCCATCAGCTGGGGGGTTGAGAGATACTCTCTCTCCAGCCCTTGCGGGGCTCTGTGGTCACCGTGGGCAGCAGCCCTTAGCCCAGGGCTTCTGGCTGCTGCTGCTGCAGCTGGGGGTCCGTGCTGCATATACAGGGTCTGCAACTAGTTGTTGGCTCTGTGTATCTTGCACTGTTTAATGAAAGTGTGTCTGGGAGGGGCCCTTTAAGGGAGCGACTTGCTGTTGAGTCCGCCCCGTGACCCTGTCTGCAGCTGTGCCTGGCTCCCTTATTTCGATGTGTGCTACTTTGCCGTGTAGACGTTCCCTCGCTGTGCCTATTTCGATGTTGGGCTGAGCAACGTCGAAGTTGAACATCGACGTTGCCAGCCCTGGAGGACGTGTAGACGTTATTCGTCGAAATAGCCTATTTCGATGTCGCAACATCGAAATAAGCTATTTCGAAGTTGGGTGCACGTGTAGACGTAGCCTGGGTGTTTCTGTGCTGTGCCACTTCAGTTCAGATTCCTGCCAACAGCAGCATGCTTGCAGCACAATAGCCTCATGCTGGCTTTCACAAGCACTTGTTACACATTGAAGAATGATCCCCAACAGCCTTCCAGTTCTGCACATTCTCCAAACCATCTGTCCTATAGTATCCAGCACTGTCACTGAGCTTTTACAGAAACAATTACATTCACTGCTCCCTAAAAGCAGCATGCTATCTTAACATACACTACATTTTACTCAAGCACTGATTGGATGTATAGTACGAGTAAACAAAGGGTCATGCACTTAAGTACTTCAGAGAATACAAACAGAGATAGCAAAGGCTACTAGCAAACAACAGTAAAAATTAATTTCTAAGACTAAAACTTAATTTAGACTAGAGTCTTATGTTCAAAGACATATTTCTCTCCAAATCTCTTTCCCCACAGAGCTGAGCAGACGCATTTGCCAGAATCCAACAAAAAGCTCAAAGTGTTTGGCATCTTTGTCTCTTCAGGTGAAGGATGTTAAAAAGGTTTTTTTGTTTGTTTTTTTTTTCTGTCTGTCTGCTTGTATCTTTTCAAATGTCATTAACTCTGAAGAGACAGAAAGCTTTTTGTGGCACCCAAATGCTATGAAGAACATTAAGTGATCATCTTTCCCTATGGCCTCTTCCAATGGCTTTCTTTACCCCCCATGTAAATATGACTTTCTTTTTCTTTCATCACAAATTATTTAATTTACAGTGTAGAAAAGATCAAACAGACAGAAATTACTCTTTTTTGCCTGACAAAGGTTTGGCTTAGATGCTGCTTGCCAAATACATTTTAGGAATTTATTTACAGATTGTAAGTGCTTTGTGGGCCTACCTTACATATATCACAGAGTGATATTAATGATCAATATGCTTTTTCAATATTTTTTTTCAATATTGCTTTTTCATATGTTACTTGACACCATTTGGTATACGACAGGATAATTTGTGCCCAAAGGCTCTAAGGTGCACCTGTGGTGGTGATAGCTTCCGAAGGTGGTTGCAGAATCTACATCACAGGAGGCTTTTTTTAGGAGGGGCTAGACCAATCGTGGTCAACCTTTGGCCCAAGGGATGCATGTGACCCATTGGGGATCTGTGTGTGACCCACAAGTCATTTTGTTCACCATACAATCACTGCTATAGTTCAATCAGCCGCCCCACAAATTCTAGGTATGGAAGTGCAGTTAGCACAACTATCCTATCCTGTGAAACTGTCCTTGTTATGACAATATTGTGGCCACTGAGATGAAATCAGCTACTCATGCAGCCCACTCACTAGCCACTGTTTCCCCTCACTGGGCTAGACAAACTACTGCCAAGGATGATCTAGGTTTGCTGGGTGCTACTTTAATGCAGGGGCTGAACTAGACTTCTCTAACTTTCTTTTATTCCTTCTAGAAATTCATTTCTATTATTCTGTTTCCATTGCCTGTGCATTTCCAGGCCCCTGTTAGGGACATTAATCTGATTTTATATTTAGGTAGAGTATTCGTGATGGAGTTGTAGAGCTATTTAGTAAGCAAGGCATCAGTCCCCCCAAATGAAAAAGAATAACTATAAAAATGCAAAAAACATAGATAAAACTGAGGGTTTTGAGTTTGGCAGATTTTAAGAAGAGCTGGATTAGGAACTCTGGCAAAATTTTAAAGCACCTCTCTCTCTTCTGTATTCAAAGCAACGACATATGCTGAGACCCAAATTTCCAGCATCTGTTTAGAACCTGCAACTGTCTCATAAATCCATATTTAGGCACCTCAGTCAGTATGTACAGACCTGGATATAGATTTTGAAGCCTATATTCAGGCACTTACATTTCATAAAGGAGCTCTGTGTGGTAGTAAATTAATGTATATTGGTCAATCACTAGTGCTATTTGATTAGTTCCAGCATATATCAGGTATTTTTTTTTGTATTAGAACTTGCCCATTTTTTCTCATTAAATGTTCCCTGAGTCCTTAACTCTCAGGTATAAAGCTAGATTTTTAATTATTGAAGTTATTGTTCTTAAGGATTTTTGTTTCATTTGCATTATTTGTAATTTAAACTTTAAATGTATTAAGGTAAATAATTTCCAATTAACTACAAATCAGCAATTATTAGATTCCATAATTAGAAGCTTAGCAGTTATTCCTGACAGCAATTGTACGGTATACACACATGAGCCAATTAACAAGACATTAAAACTTGCCAAGTAAAGACACTCAAGCAATATTTAGCAATTTTTACCTGGATCCATGAAATATGCTTCCTGATTATTTAGCATTTGAGAAGGAAATGAACAAGAAACAGGATTATGAAACCTTTATGTGAAAAATGTGTTTGTGTAGGACACAGTTTATCACCTCCTCTAGACAGGATAAGGGCCTGATTCCAATCTCACAACATTGTAAAACAGGAGTAACTTAATTTCAGTGGACCTGATTATTTCACATTTATGCTTAATTTATACCAGTGTTGCAGAGTGATCATAATCATGCCCTTGATCTGAGCAAGAATAAATTTAACTAGGAATCTGCCCCAAATGAACTCTTAATTTGTCTAGTGGGTATTTTTCTACCTATAAAATCATATCTCTTGTCTAGTTTTTATTCACTTTGTTCTCTCTTTTCCTTCATAAAACTGATAATAGTACATAAGTATTAAAAAATGTGGGTGACTAGAACATATCAGAATGCTGATTGACTACTGTGATCTCCCCAACTCACTAATAAAACTTTATTTTTGCAGTATGTGACCTTGTTTGAAAGAAGAGATCAATTAATAAAAAGCTCATATGATCCATCTGCTTCTGCATATGAGGAAGATGCGTATATTTCATGTATAACATTATGTTCACACTGCAAATATGCATAGCATTGTGTGGTACAGATAAGATGGATTTCCTGCCTCAGTCTAAATTGACATAGGAACAGCTAAAATGTAATACAGGAAGGGCTGAAATAGAACATGTCATGTCATGTCATTTAAAACTATGTGGTCAGTAGGACTTGTGTGTGTATTTGTATATAAACATATCCACTTTATGTATATGCAATATAAAATACTGATTGGAACACAAACATACATTTTTACACTATATTAATAAGAAATAATACATGAACAATTTGAAATGCATCAAGGGTAATTCAGGACTTTCACCTATTCCACTTTTATGTATACCTGCATGTCCTGGTTATAACTGGAAGTATCAAAATAATGAAAACAGTCTTTTTTCCTGTATTTCCTAACCAGTCAGAAATGTGGAGTACCAAACATTTCACAAAAACGTTTATTTCAGGGAGATGTCCAGACAAATTTAGAAAACCTAGGAATTATGGGTGATTTGATTACTTTGGTGTAATTGTATGTCCCAAAGTGAATGCTGTGACCTTGTAAAGTTTGCTGGATACTTTAGATGATAAAAACAAAATGAAATCAGAGACAATCCTTTCCAGCTTCTCTCAACCCACTAGACATTGTACAATACAATTGGGAAAATAGTAAATTCAAATATATTGACTATAAAAGACATATTGTGTACTCATCACAAACCAAGCCAACTACCACAGATCAGGCCCACAAAGGGTATAGAATTTATTTTTGAAGACTTGGGCTTTTTTAATGTTCTTTTACCAATACAAAAAAGTGCTACAGAAAATTTCAGTATTATTATTTTACAGTATAAATTACACTTTGCCAATAGAAGCACCTGTGAATAATTTTGTGATGCTGGCAGACCAGATACCAGCTCTTACCCAGACTGCAGACTTTAGCTAAGAACTAACAGACTCACAGGTGGAGAACAGACTAGTTCACCTGTATGTGAGTTTTCCTCAAAAAATGTATTAGTGTTTATCAGCCTGTATTCAGTTTTTAGAGTGTGAAATGCTTGTATGTTACATGATGAATTTATCTCACCATAATGTCTGCATTCAGGTCTGTGACTGAATATGTAAGTTTTGGTTTTAAATTTACATAACGTTTTCTCTGAATTTGTAAATCCAGGCATGGTCTCATGGTGTAGCCCACATAGAAGGACTTTCAAAATTAGACAAACCATCAAGAAATATCACAATACAAAGGACTGGTTAAAGGTCCCATCACACATGGAAAATACTACATGTAAGGAAGCACCTCCTGCAGACTTGGAAGCTGAAGGAAGGAAATGAAAAAAAGCCACAGAAACAAGAAGTCCTGTGGCACCTTATAGACTAACAGAATATTTTGGAGTATAAGCTTTCATGAGCAAAAACCCACTTTGACAGATGCATTCAGATATATTTCATGGGTCTTTGGCCACAATGTGCTCCAAAAATATCTGTTAGTCTACAAGGTGCCACAGGACTTCTTGTTGTTTTTGTGGATACAGACTAACACAGCTACCCCTCTGAAAAAAAAGCCACATAAAATGTTTCTGCTTTTTGATTCTTTGAATTCTGAGAGGACCAGACTATAACATGAAGGCAGAGAATCCCAAGAGGTTGTCTCCATGTCCACCCTGAAAAAACCTTTGAATTGACAGTTCATTACTTTGTCACTCTTAGGATTTATTTGATGACTCATTTATGTGAGTTAGCTGTGTTAAATTTGTAAATACACTACTTATTCTTTTTCCCTAGTTAATACATCTTTTTCCTCAGCAGCTCTCAAAATGAGGGTTAGGACCCCAGAGTGGGTCACACTTTCATTTTAATGGGGTCACCAGAATAAGCTTAGACTAACTGGTGGCCATGGCCTAAGACAGAGGCTCACCACCCTGAGACTGATGGCTGAGACCGTCAGCTCTGGGCAGCAAGTTTCAAGGTTCAGGTCCCCTGCCTCAGTGTAAAGCCTTTGGTCTTTGGCTTTGACCTCTTCCAGACCAGTATAGAGGGCTATGGGTAGACTCAGGTTTCAGAGCCCTAGGGTAATTTTTATTGTCAGAAGTGGGTCATGGAGCAATAAATTTTGAGAAACTCTCTTTATATAATCTGCTAACAGATTTACCCAACATTGCTTAGGTCCATAACTCAACTATTATTTTAAATAAAAGGAAAATGTACATGTGTAGCCAGACAGGGCGCAAGGTGGCGGTGATGCCAGCACCTTTTGCCCTCCTTGGGGGAAGTCTAAAAGTGCCCAGTGATCCTAACCAGTTCTGCGATTCCCCACATACTGATAGGATCATTGGGCACTTTTAGACTTCCCCCAAGGAGGGCAAAAGGTGCTGGCATCACCGCCACCTTGCGTTCTGGGATGTAGTGTGGTGCATCAGGGGGTGGAATGTAGCCAGACAGAGTCTCCCCCTTACAAGCCAGCTTGCTCGTTGCCCCCCCCCACTGAGGAGCACACAGGGCACGGAAATGGCTGCTGACAGCACAGTCTTTGATGCCCTCATTGAGGCCCAGATATGCTGGCTTATCGTGACCCTGAGAAGCAGAAAGTACAGCTAGAAGGCTAACAGGCCAGACTGTCAACATGAGGGGGGGGGGACCCTCAAGAAATCACCCCAGCTGGCATTGATCAATATGATGCACACACACAATCACCCAGAAGGGGACGTGCTCCGCCCGCACAAAAGAATGTCCTGTACTCCTAAATTGCTTATCTCTTGTCTTGCAAGTGCAAACTAAGTAGAAATGCCCTTGTAACAAACTGGAGTCACAAAGACAGACCAGTATGATCTGGCACCATAGATAAGAAAGAGAATACATAACCCAAAAGGGGTATAAAAGATGGGTCCAGCAGAACTCTAACTTTGACTGCATTCCACCAACTACCTGCTGGTCGGGTCAGGTGATTGCCTCCCGAGGTCCACAACTGGGGACGCCCAACCTCGTATTCGTCTTTCCGCGGAATTGAGTGACCGATCCGGCTTGGCTACGCTGGTATCGAGAGACGCAGAGAGGGTAAGATACACCCATGCTAGGTCTCTGACTTTTTTGTGCACAGCTAAAGAATTAGAGCTCTGTAACTAGATGTCATTGTGCCAAGATATCATTGTGTTAGATGATCACAGATATCTTTGTATTGGATTGTAATGTAACTTGTTAACACCTGTACTTTGCTAGCATATAAGAAGTAAACAATAGCCTTTTGTAACCGCATGCTTATAACTGTAGCTTAATAAACTTGTAACTAGTTTAGCTCTGAGCCTAACCATTTTGTTAACCCTTTTGTTACTGCAACACAGCCGGCACAACAAAAAGAACTTTAACCGTTTGGTTACTACAGCCTGGCCGTGGGTGAGAGTGCTAGGAGCTGCCTCCTCTAACAGTGAAAAACTGGGTTGCTTAGGACCCAGGGGAGTACCTCACCACACATTACCTGGCCACCGGCTAACAACATGTTTTATTTAAATCATTACATTTTTTCAAAAATACAGAGTTATTTTATGAACTTAATTTTTGTACTGAATTTTTGTTTTAAAAAAAGGATTGTTGTTTTATTCCATTTAATATTTTTAGAATTTTTTTTACATGGAAATGCCATTAAGTTTATTTTTTTCTTCATCCCTATAAACTCTTATCATTCAGTATATTTTAACTAAAAAGGGTCATGGTAAATTTGGTTTCCAGTAATATTTTCTTTTAGTTTTCATACCTTAAGCATTGAATATCTGTGCCAAAACAGTGCACTACCCCAAATTCACTCAGTTTTATCTATTTTGAGAACTGTACATGATTTGATGATTCTGTCTCTTTCATGTTTGGTTTAATGAGAAGGAATCCCATTCCAGGAACATCTCACTTTCCTGGTGTAATGAAACCTTACACTGTTTTAAGTTATGACAAGGAAAGCTGTATACCAAAGTGGTGGTCCTAGCTCTTAGTTTAGCAGCAGTTTTAGACTAAAAAGACTAACTCTCTAAAATATATAGTAGACAACAGGATTGGTTAAGATACCAAGTACCAAATGATCTGGAGAATGCTGGAGATAACTTCCACGTGTAAGTGGTGAAGAACTGATCAGGGCTGTGCGCAGCTTGACCTGATGCTCACAAATAGGGGAGAAATAGTAGTTGCAATAGAAGTGCGTGGCAACCTGGGCTGCAATGATCATGAGATGGTAGATTTCAGGATTCTGACAAAAGTAAGAAAGGTGAGCAGTAAAATACAGACCCTTGATTTCAGAAGAGCATACTTCAAGTCTCTGAGACAACCGATGGGAAGGATCCCCAGGGGAAGCTAATATGAAGGGGAAAGGAGTTCAGGAGAACTGATATCATTTTAAAGAGGTTTTTTTTAAGGCACAGGAGCAAAACATCCTGATATGCAATAAGAAAAGCAAGTATGGTAGGCAACCAGCTTGGCTTACAAGGGAAATTCTTGGCAAGCTTAAATTCAAAAAGCATGCTTATAAGAAGTGGAAACTTGAACAAGTGACTAAGGAGGAATAAAAATATATGGCTAGAGAATGCTAGGGGTGTAATCAGGAAAGTGAAAGCACCATTGGAACTTCAGCTAGCAAGGAATATGAAGGACAACAAGAAGAGTTTCTACAGGCATGTTAACAAAAAGATAGTTATCAGGGAGGGTGAGGGAGGTAACCTGGTGACATATGATGTGGGAAAGGCCAAAGTATTCAATGCTTCTTTTGCCTCAGTCTTCATGGACAAGGTCAGCTCCTGGACTATTAACTAGGCAATGCAGTATAGGAAGGAGGAGGGCAGTCCTCAGTGGGCAAAGAACAGGTTAAGAGCTATTTAGTAAGTCTAGATGCACACAAATCCATGTGTCCAGATGTAATGCATACAAGACCACTGAGGGAATTGGCAGATGCCATTGTAGAGCCTTTAGCCATTACCTTTGAAAGCTCATGGAGATTGGGAGAGGTCCTGGATGATTGGAGAAAGGCAAACACAGTGTCCATGTTTAAAAAAAGGAAATAAGGACAATCCAGGGAACTATAGACTAGTCAGCCTTACCTTCGTCCCTGCTAAAATGATGGACAGGATCCTCAAGAAATCCATTTTGGAGCACTTGGAAGAGGGGAAAGTGATCAAGAGTAGTCAACATGTTCACCAAGGGCAAATCATGCCTAATAAATCTGATTAGCTTCCATATTAAAGTAACTAGCTCTGGAGACAAGGGGAAGTCAAGGAATGTGATATACTTTGACTTCAGCTAAGCTTTTGATACAGTGTCTCATAACATTCTTCCCATAAGTTAAGGAAGTATGGATTGGATACGTGGACTGTAAGGTGAATGGAAAACTGGCTTGATGGATGGGCCCAATGGGTAGTGGCCAATGGCTCAGTGTCTGGTTGGTGGCCGGTTTCAAATGGAGTGCCCCAAGGATCAGTTCTAGGACCAGTACTGTTCAACATCTTTATTAATGACCTGGATGAGAGGATGTTTTGCACCCTCAGTACATTTGCAGATGATGCTAAGCTAGGGGAGTCAGGTAGATACATTGGAGGGTAGGGACAGGGTCCAGAGTGGCCTAGAGAAATTGGAGGATTGGGCAAAAAGAAATTTGATGAGGCTCAACAAAGAGAAGTGCAGAGTCCTGCACTTGAAACAGAAGGATCCCAAGCATTGTTACAGTCTGGGGACCTACTAGCTAAGTAGCAGTACATCAGAAAAGGTCCTGGGGATTACAGTGGATGAGGGGCTAGATATGAGTCAGCAGTGTGCCCTCATAGCCAAAAAGGCTAACAGTATATTCGGGTGCATTAGAAGAAGCATTTCCACCAGATCTAGAGAAATTATTATTCCTCTTGGCACTGGTTTGGCCACATCTGTAGTATTGTGTCAAGTTCTGGGCCCCCCAGTACAGAAATGATGTGGATGCATTGGAGAGGGTTAGTAGAGGGCAATAAAAATGATTAGGGGACTGGAGCACATGACCTGTAAGGGTATGCTGAGAAGTTTGGGCTTATTTAGTTTGCAGAAGAGAAGACTGAGGGGCAATTTGATAACAGCCTTCAACCCCCTGAAAGGCTCTCTAAAGAAAATGGAGAGAGATTGTTCTCAGTGGTGACAGACGGCAGAACCAGGATCAATGGTCTGAAGTTACAGAAGGAGAGGTGTAGGTTGGATATTAGGAAAAACTATTTCACCAAAAGGGTGGTGAAGCACTGCAATGTGTCCCAAGAGAATCTCCATCCCAAGAGGTTTTCAAGTCCCAGATTGACATAGTCATGGCTGGGATGATTTAGTTGGGGTTGATCCTGCTTTAGGCTGGGGGCTGGACTAGATGACCTTCTGAGGTCCCTTCCAGCCCTAGAATTCTGTGATTCTATGATTTATCATGAACTCCAGCTTGTGTACCTGGCATTGGCAAACTAGCCTGGAGTGCTCAAGGTGACTGTCTGACTCCATGTTAAAAGTTTTTGATCACACAGACTAACTCTCTAAAATACATATTAGATAACAGGACTGGGTAAGATATCAGGTACCAGATGATCTGGTGTAAGTTATTAGTCTCTTGGGACAGAAAGCAACCTGCATATTGAATGATTTTTGGTGTAAGCATACATTTATCATGAACACCACTTTGTGTACATGGCATTGGCAAACTAAACTGGAGAGCCCAAGGTGACTGTCTGTCTCCATGTTAAAACTGTTACAGTGATCCTGGACTTCACATTTTTGTTGGCTTGGTGAAATCTAATTACAGAACACATCACCAGTCTGGGGGACCTGCCCTGTTTCTGACAGTCTGCCCTGAGGTAGGCACTCAGAGTCATGAGCCAGTCTAGACTGCATGACAATCTGAACAATTTCTCCGATAACCTCTGTAAATTGATGAGTCTGCATTGACAGAGTATCTGACCCTTTCAGCGCTGTGGATGTCATTAAGCTAGAATGCATTATTGTCCCATCGCTATTCTGACTTCTCTTCGTAGCAATTTAAATGCAGCAACTCATGACCTAACCTAAAGAGATAATATTAGATTTTTCAGCAAACACTTCAGGCAAACACTTCAATCTACCTTACTTGTGTACATCAGCAAAGATGTCAGATTACTTTATTACAGAACAATGGAGGATGACTGCTTGCTTTCAACCTACTCAGAGAAAGAGTTAAAGATAAGGACATCAGATTTTCAGTTTAATTTGTTAACTCTGGCTACCTCAGTCATGTTCCAAAGATTGAGATTGTGTGTCAATCCATCCTAAACAAACAGTATATAGAACCAAACATTGATCTAAATATCAAGATACATAATCCTGGGGGGAAATTTAGCTTACTTGCAAGTGTCCCTACCAACAAGTGTCTAATGGAGAAGAATGCAGTCCTGTAACAAGCAAGCTAAATCTACATTTCATTATCACGTGATTGTCTGGAAGCAAATCTCTCTTTGCTTTTGAACAAAGATCAAGCCGTACTGTGCAGTAATGATTTCTACCTTATAGCATGGTGTTGACACTTGGGCCTGCCACCAACATTAAATTAAAGTGTTAAACATCCATACAGCTTCAGTTCTGTAGTCATTTAGACGGAGACAAAACAACCAACAGCAGTTTACTGGGTCCTGCTATTTTCGTATTTTGGTTTGTGTTTTTTCTAACTGATCTAGTGTCACTGCCCCTGAAGCTCAGAGAAAACAACTGTATTCCATGACTAGATTAGCATATAGCAAAGCAACTGGCTGAGATAATGAAAGATGACAACATTCAGATGAACAAAGAATATACTTTAAACACCCTCTAAGGTGGAAGAGCTAGTTATTTGACAAAGCACTGTCAGTTGTAGATTTCAGGGGGTCCACTTAGAAACATATGCCTCTATGGGAAATAATTGGCTTGAGTACAAAACAAAGTAACAACTACATCTACAGAAGCAGCCATTCCAATATAATGGCAAAAACAGCCTATCTGCCCAATTTGTCTCAGAAAACATGCCGTCAATAGGAATTTACGAAAATGACTATGAAGACAAACACCAACATTTTCCAACTACAAAGCAACAGTTGCTCATGATTGTTATTGCTATCTTTATGTTGTTTGTAGCCAGATTGTAAAGTTTGTAGCTTTTGAAGGAATGGTGACATTTAATTCTATGGTTTTTGATATTACAAACCTCTAGTTCTAAAGATAGCCAAAGTATTTACTCAAAATTTTTATGGTGGATATGGCTTTTTGAACATTTTTGATAGAAATAATTTTAACTTTTTTCATTTAAAATGTATAATTTGCAGAATTTTTAATTTATTTTTAAGGGAAACACTTCAAACACTTTCTGTAATCCTTTTCTGATAGGAAATTAAAAAGTGGGTTTTTTTAACCTTCATTAAATAAAATATTTCTAGACAAAAACTACATAGATTTAAAAAAATAGACAATTTGAAATGAAAAGTTTATTTAAATTTAATGTGTTCCATGTTAGCTGTAAATATTACGATTATAAAATTTGCATTATGACACCCTAATACTATCAGTACATGAATGCATATGCTGACAAAAGGACTTATGACATTGAATTGCTGCTTTAGGAGCTAAACACCAAAATCAAGCCATACTGGGATTCATAAAACCCTGCTCAGTAGCTGCCAAAACTCTTTGGCAGATAATCTCACTCAATGCCTAAATTGTTGCAGTAAAAGTTACCTCCATATTTATCTTTCTGCTTCTGAGCAGGCACGTTACTGCCTAGCTGTTGGCATCCAGCTGCCTAAAACCCCTTTGCAATGCACAAGATCACAGCAGATAAGCAATCCTCCTTCTTAACTTGCCAGCAGCATCTATCCAGTAGGTATATTTAAAGCTTCTCTGCTAGATTGGGTGAATGTGAGTGAGCTCACCCAAAATGACTGATGAAATGGGAAGAGTTTCAACTCTGGGCAAACACTTCTATGTTTCCACCCAATGGTTAACTTACTACCTGGCATGTGAAAACTGCAGATTTAAATTCCCCCTCTATCTAAGAGTGACAAAGGATTTGAAGAGGGCTTTACCTTTCAGGTGAGTGCCCTTGCCACTGGGGTACGGAACGTTCTGTTACAGGCTTCTCTCTCGGTGTCTCTTACTGCAGCAGCTCCACTGCTGATACCTCATTAAAAAGTCACTGAACATATTGAGAAAGAGAGAGTGGGAGCAGAAACAAGAGAGTGACTCTTTAGCCCAACAGTTGGACCACTCAATTCCTAGTTGCAAGATTGATGGTTCAGAGATACTGTTCCAATCCCTTCACCACAATGGAGGACTGAAGCGGAGGGTTTCCCACATCCCAGGTAAGTACCTAACAACTGGGCTAAAACAACAAAGAGTCTGTGGTACCTTAAAGACTAATAAATGTATTTGGGCATAAGCTTTCCTGGGAAAAAAACACTTCTTCAGTTGGAACTGGGACTTGTTGCACACAGGTCTTCTTGCAAAAAGACATAGGCACCACAGATCAAGAAAGGGTTTATAGCTGAGAATCCAAAACAGAGAGAAGATCCTTCTTGTAACTTATATTTATGTACCTATCAGAGAACCTGCCAGAAGGGGACCAACCTTTGGACGCCCCTCTCATTTTACCACTTAATTGTCTAGTGCACTCAGAGGAACTACTTATCATGCTGTCATTAACTAATCTCATTCTGAGGTGCCTTTCTATCTCCATTTATTATCTAGGAAGCCTACCCACCCAAATCAGGTTTTATGAAATCCAGTGATTTTCTAGGCTTCTGAAAGCCTTCATGTACCCGCATTGAAGATTCCTTATGACTCTAGGCTAAAAATGCTAAAACGAACAATCAAAACCTTCAGGTTTGCCCCAACCTTGAGGTACAATTCCATTATAAGACAAACACAGGGTTTACTGTCCACTTTCACCAACTTACTATCAGCTGATTATTCATCTCCTGACATTAAGAATGTGGAAGATTGCAAATGCTCTTAGTTGCTTGAGAAATCACTTTGCCAGTTTTGTGATTTTTCTACCATTTCAAAGATTTCAAGGCCAAAGGTGATCATTGTGATGATCTAGTCTGTCCTCCTGTACAACACAGGGCATAGAACTCTCTCCCCTACCTTATAACTCCCACTATGTAGATTTCAGAAAAAAAAGTTTCATTTAAAATTTGTCAGTGATGGAGGAGCCACCAAAACCCTTGGCAAAGTGTTCCAAAGGTCTCACCATTACAAAAAATTCAAAAACATATTAATTCTATAAATCTCTGTGAAGATGTTATGACAGTTATTTTTACTGTTTTTAAGGTATTGAATTTTTGAAACTTTTCAGATAAGATGGGGGATATATTGAGTGGAAATAATTAAAGGGAATATAAGACAAATATTGAGTACAATGTTAAAATAGTGTAATAATAGAACTTTCTTAAGGTTGGGTTCTTTCCCAAGGTTGAGTGTAGTCAGGACTTTGTCTATTCCACATATTGTATGGTATATGTTACATTTAAAATAGCAGATTTAATGGTTTGCGTGTGGAAGCAATATATATATATATATATATATATATATAGCAGGGTACTGAAAAGTAATACATTTCAGGGCACAGAGGAGACTTTAAAATTGGTTACCACCAGAACCCAGCTTCATAGCAATTTGAAGAAGAAACAGAAACACTTTGGTTCTGGAAGACAGTGGAAGTTAACATACTGCTATCGAGGAACACTTCCCTTGAGGAGGGGGTGACAAGAAATGAACCACATGGGGCAGGGGCAGGGTCATGATGCTTATTGAACTATAGGAAGGTGCTCAGGTACTATGCAGATGATGAAGACATTAAGAACTAGAGACATTTAAAAAAAGTCATCTTAGTTTTCTGTCAAAAATGTCATTTAGATTAAATAGGTTTTTTCTGAGAAATGGCATGGATTTTAACAAAAATGAAGTCCCCCTGTTCTTAAATGAGAATGTTGAAATATACTTTTTTGACATTTTCAGAAGAGAATTTTTTTTTTTAAATCTCGAAATGTACCCAATTTAATATACACAAATTTGGAAACAATCAAAACTAAAAATGATTAATCCAAAATAGTATGTGGTCCAGAATTTTGTTCAGCAAAATATTTCAACACATTGTCTTTTTATTGCAACATCTCAAGAAAATAACATTATGTTTTTCCTGGGATGGAAAATCCATTTTGGCCATGTCTACACTAGGGGAAACTTCAAAAAGGCCATGCTAATAGCCAAATCAGAGAATATTAATGAGGTACTGAAATGAATATTCAGCACCTCATTAGCATGCTGCCAGCTGCAGCACTTCGAAAGTGCTGTGTTTCACTCGCACGCAGCTTGACTACACATCCTTTTCGAAAGGACCTTGTAAATGTCAAAATCCCCTTATTCCTATCAGTGGGGCATTTTGATGGCAATGAGTCGCTGGATATTCATTTCAGTGTCACATTAGTATTCTCCGATTTGGCCATTAGCATGGCTATTTTGAAGTTCTCCACTAGTATAGAAATAGCCTTTCTGACTGGTTCAAGTAAAAATACATATAAAATAAAAGAGAAGTAAACAACTTGAAACAGTGAATGTTTCTGTTGCTTTAAGGGGAAAAAGAAGGTATCTTAATCAGGTTATTTATTTTTTTGTATTTTAGGAATTATCTGAAGATAGAAGACATTGACCAAAGACTGAGCTGACAGGGGCAAAAAGAAGGAAAGGCAAACTGAGACAAAGATGTCAGAGAAGTAAAGTAAAGAAAGACAAAAGGAAAGGAAATCATAACTTAGTCTATATCTACACAGCTGATTTATTTCAAAATAAGCTATTTCAGCTATTCTGCATCTTAACAACACCTATTTCAAAATAGGCACTATTCCTCCTGCAATGAAATTTACCAATTTCAAAATAATGTACCTTCCATTTCAAATTTATTTCAAAATAACGCACGTCATGAAGAAAATAGCAAAGTTATTTCAGAAGAACAACTGTTATCTCAAAATAACTTGGCTGTGTGGACAAAGCCTTAGAGAGGAAGATGGATGGGGAGATAATGAGATGATGAACACTGGGTATATGATATAGTAGATAGGTGTGGAGCTAGTCTACAGAAACTAAGCCACTCCACACTGGACAGGGAAAGATGAAAATAGTGAGAGAAACATCAGACACCAATGGGAGCTGAGCTCATGGTTGTTGTTGATGATGATGATGATGATCCTTCATGTTTAATATTAAGGCCATTTCTTCTCTAGAGAGTGGCATGCCAATCTTGCTAATGGATTCACACTGAAAACCGTGCTTCTCCAGATCCAGCCTTTACATGAGGGCAAAATACACATCCCCTTCTTCTCCAAAGTATAAGATTAGCCAATAGAAGGAATGAGCAGTTTTTTATTTGTGAAACATTTAGATCTTCTGCCTTGAGTACCTAAATATGATTAAGGTCTATACAACTTTAATGTCCTGTGCATAAATTCCTGGTAAGAATAGAGTGAAACATATTAATAGGGACATACAAACTGCCTAATGGGATCAAATCATTGAGTCTATACTTGTGTTGCTGAAAATAGTCTGTGCCTCTGAAGTTGAAAGAAAAGCTGGGAAGGCAGTTATGGAATAACTGGCCAAGAAGTTCATTCCATTACTCCATTTTAGTGAAAAAATTGTTTGTAGACTAAACTATGAGGATTTATAACCCTTCCAATTTTTTTATCTTCATTATATTAATATAACTTCATAGTCAATGTAGATAGAGCCAAAACACTATTGATAGTAAAACAGAATTTGTTGTTCTATTCAGAGTGATCGTCTTTCATGCTCACTAATGCTCAGCTAGTCTGTCAAAATGAGTTCACAGTAAAGCACCTACTCCTAATTCAGCAACCAGCACATATCTCACATCCCTTGAACATACGCTGCTTAGTAATCTATTCTGAAACAATAAGGAATTTCATTCTAAATTTTCGGAAACGTGCCGGAAGCCACTGCATTTTTAATCTTCACAATATATCATGCTAGACTTATCAGAGGGATCAAGAAGCATGAGCTGTAAACAGATGTCTCACTTATACAGTTCCATAATGTAGAGAGTCAGTGGGGTTTTCATTGTAATCTCCGAGGCATCCTACTTCAATTTTATGAAGAACAGATATGCCTGATTAAGGTCTAGAAAAGAATTTAAATTAGTGCAGTTCTGATTGATCAGGATTATTCCTAATATTCTCAATTAATGTCTGGAGAGCAGCTTGTCTACAGTATCACCAGCTGTTCCTTTAACCAATGGTGCATGTTTTGGCAAATTCAGCTCAAAGTTCAATGATTGATTATTGCTGTTACATTTCACTGAAGTTACAACATAAACTGAGTAGTTAGATTTCAGTCCTAAATAGCAGCTTTTTCTCAATTCATTCTTTTGCTTTAATTTTTGGCTTCCTCATTTCTCTTCACACGTTTTGCTGCTTGATAATGATTTTGGGCTCGATCCAGCTTTCAAATCAGTGAAAGTTTTCTCTTGATTTCAGTGGAAGCAGTATCAAGTCTGTAGAAGCAAATTGAGAATGAAGTAATATTGAGGTGCATCCCCTGCCTTTATTGGAAGTGGTGGTGCCCACTGAATGGATCTAGTTCATTCATATTAGGGCAAATCTCGAAAACAAACAAACAAACATATTCAATCCCTTATTAGGCAAGATCCTAATGGTAGGTGAATGTGAGTGTTTCTAAAGGCTCATCCTCACTAAAGAATTATACCAAGTTAGAACATGAGCTTGTAAATATAAACAAAGAAATGGAGGCATTTCGATTGACACCTTCAGCACCAACATATCTCTCACAATATAAAGCTCATGTCACATATATCTGTCTGATAGCATATAGTTTATCACCCTATCGCTCCCACCCAAACAAATCTCACAATAAAACTTTTTTGTGTCAGTCACAAGGAGTTTAGAAGAATTCTACCACACTGAGGTCAGGCACTATCACAGTGTTTGCTGTGCTGCAGGAAAGTCCTTAGTTCTGAAAACCTCTTACTCCCTCTCACACAGGTGCTTTTTTCTTGATTCTGCTAAACTATCAGGAAAAATGTGTCTAATATTTCTTGAACAAAAAAAAAAAACACTTCTCTGTTGCTGCTCCAAATGGCATTACTAAAGCTTTCACATACACACATTGTTGGCGGTGATCATACTGGCACCATGCCTAATACTGACAGATCAGAAAACATTTGTGCAGTAATCACAAAAGCATGTGTGCAATTGCTAACTATCTTTGCCCTCAGTTTATTTACTGAGGCAGGAACACATTTTCCAGTGCTGAAATCACTGAGAGTCTTGTTCTGTCCTTCATCTTTTGATGTGTAAATACAAAGTTCTGCATCCTGAAACTGTCTCCGTATCTTAACACATTTCTGTTACTACAGAGGAACATCATTTCGGGTGCCTTTAGAGATGACACTAAACAATTTCACTGATGCCCACCTGCTGAAGTATAGAAAATTTGGGTACTGTACAATGGGTGAATTTCTCACTTGGAGAGAAACATGTAAAAATATCAGGAAAATCTCTGTAGTACACTGGCCTTTACTGCAGTGAAGCAGTCATTTTCATTTTAGTAGAATAATTTGTTCATTAAGCAAATATAAAAAGAGTGAGGGTGGAAGAACCAAACCCTCACATATTAATATTCTATAGTTTTAGACTTATTATTAAAGGCTTAACTTTGCTTGACATTTACATTGCAGTATACTGAGAAGACTGGGGGAAGTAGAGTAAAGGCTACATAAAGTCAGTTTAAGGCTCAGTGCTGACCCTCAGTTTTTCAATGAGCAAAATGTTAGCAATAATACCTACCTACTACTGGACCTGGTCTTAGGCATAAGAAGAAGTTACTTACCTGGTGCAGTAATAATGGCTCTTCAAACTGTGCATCCCTACAGTTTCTCCATCATAAGTCTGTGTCCTTGAACTGTTGACTCGAGAATATTTTTAGCAGTCCATCCTGCCCATAGATGTGCTGCTTCTCACTTGCCAAGAGGCCAGCTAATGAGAATGGGTACGTCCTCATTTCTTTCTTTACCTCAGTGTCAATTGCCAGAGCGCTGAAGTAGAGGGGAGGCAGGTAGGCTGTAGAGCACCCAAAAGGGCATACATTTTGATGAGTAATTGCTGCTGCACAAGGTAACTACTTGTTTTACTAGAATGACTGTGGACACTTCACTGTAGATGACTCCTGAGCAGTGATAACCATTGGAGGACGGGATTTAGTGTCTGCAGGTGAATCCCCTAGGATGGGATAGTGTTCCTCAAAGATATGTGCAGATGCCCTAGGTAGCTGCTCTTCACACTTCAGATACATGGATACCCTTCGAGGAAGTGATGGAAGAAATTAATCTTGTAGAGTGCTTGCAATTTGAGGATAGGCATGGTACACTATGCATCTCGTAACTGAGCTTGGTACAATTTGAGACTTATTTGGGAAGTATTTGAACTGAAATCTCTGCACCCTTTGATCCACATGTGGAAGAGAGAGTTTTAGAGATTTATTTATTCCGTACAAACAGAAGGCCAAG
This sequence comes from Carettochelys insculpta, assembly GCF_033958435.1. Taxonomy (NCBI): domain Eukaryota; kingdom Metazoa; phylum Chordata; order Testudines; family Carettochelyidae; genus Carettochelys; species Carettochelys insculpta. Next base: position 70,335,662 of record NC_134137.1, read on the forward strand.
GCCTTCCTCATGATGACTATATGGAGGGTGGCTCCCCTATTATTCTGATGAGGTGTAAAATGAAAGGCTGAAAACTGAACAATCTGGCTTATATGAAGAGTGGAACTCACCTGGATGTGAACTTGGGGTGTAGCCAAAGACTGATCTTGTCAGGGAAGAACACATGCAAGGGAGCATGATCCTTCAGAGCAAAATAGTCGCTCATTGTCCTTTGCTGGTATTTAAAGCTTTCTGTCCTGTCACTTGATGGTTGGTGCGATGGGCACAGGAGTCTGCCATATGACTTCGGTGAGTTCCAAGAGACGTCTCATAAAGTGGGAGGACCACTCTCAAAGAGTCAAAGAGACATAAAATCTCCACCAGCTTGTGCTGAAACTCAGTCACCTCCTGAAATGGTAGTTGAAGGGCTTCTGCCACCCTCTGTGCTAGGTCCTGGAATGATTTCAAAACATTAGCTGTCAGTAGCAGAAGGGGCATTACCATTTTGACTAGTGCAAATGAGAAGTGGGATTCCTCCTCCATCTCCACCTCAATTTTCTTTCCTGGCTGCTCAGGGGATTTTGAAGCTTTTGAACCCCCAGCTGAAGGAAGTTGTCTTTTTATGAGATTGTGTGCCATGGTAGAACCCTTGGAGGGTTGGTGTCCCATTATGGCCATTGTCAGTTGGGGAGCCAGTGGATGGTACCATGGAGGGCCGAACCAAGGAGATTGGGGATTGGGTGGACAATATATCCAGGGAACCCATGTTTCTTCACTCACTTTCCTACTATGAAGATGTGAAAGAAAGTGTGAGCCAGGGGAATGTCAATGAGTCCAGAGCAGCTGACCGGAAGTTCTGCAAACAGGGCTGCCCAGTGACTTGGAAGCCCTCTCTGTAGACAGAAGTGTTTACACTGCACTTCTGTCAACAGAACTCTGTCAACAGAATCATTATGCCTCAGATTTTTGCGGGCTAACACTGTTGAGACAAATACAGAGTTCTGTCGAGACTCTGTCAACAGAACGCTTTATGTGTCCAGATGTTCCCTGAGTTATCTCAATAAAGGCCCCATCTGTTAAAAAAACTCTCCAGTGCAGACAAAGCCATTGTGAGTGTCAATCAAGCACTGAAATAGATTCCTTGTCACTGAGGCACTTTTTGAAGCACAGAGAACTGGGCATACCTTTTTACAGTGCTTTTGGTGAGAGGTAAATCCTTTTGTGTTTTTGTGTATGTGTCTGATGGTTAATAAAACACAAAGGAAATAATAAAGAAAAACCCTTCAAAAGAAGCTAAAATTATCATATCTAAAGAAAGTTAATGATCCAAAAAATAAAAATTCTAGTCTTGTCTTTAGCCCCAGGGTGGTTGAGAAGGAAATGAGGAGGGACAGCCTTTGCATGCTGGCTAGCCATATAATAGGGGAGAAGCAACACAAGTACAGGTGTAGTGGGCTGCTACCAAAATTTTCTGATCAACAAACAAGAACCATAGACACATATACACTGGAGCATCCAAATGAACATTACTCAAAGAAGAAGAAGACTAAACAATCTATTATGGCCCTGGGCAGCTCAAGGGAGTTCCCTATTCACTTTTTTTAATAACATAGTTTGCCTATTTTGGGTGAGGGAGGATACACTGCTGCTTAAGGCCCAGAATGGGCTAGCTTTGCTTCCGGGGCTAACTTATATTTTTGAAGTTCTGTCTACAAAAAACCACCAAATGTTAAAGTCATTGTTGGCCATGATGTCTCCTTGCTCTCTGACTTACTCTCAACAGCATGTTTGGCATATTAGGCTGCATTAGTAGGAGCAGTGATTGAGGGAAGTGATTACTCCCCTCTATTCAACACTGATGAGACCACATCTGGAGCACTGCACCGATGTGGGCCCCGCGGCTTCAGAAAAGATATGAACAAATTGGAGAGTGTCCAGTGGTTGGACAACAAAAATGATTAGGTGACTGGGATGACTTCTGAGATAGACTGAGGTAATTGATCTTATTTATTCTGCAAAAAAGTATGAGGGTGGATTTCATAATAGCTGTCAACTCTCTGAGGGTAGTTGCTACAGGACTACTTCTTACTTGAGCCGCATCTACACGTGCCGGCTACTTCAAAGTAGCCACGCCAACTTCGAAATAGCACCCGCCACGGAATACCCGGTCGTCGTGGGTGCTGCCAGGCCAGCCCACATATATGTCCAGGAAGCGGCCCCGGCTATCCACCAAGGCCTGGAGGACCACTGAGTGGTAGCCCTTCCTGTTTAAGTAGCGTCCTCCACTGTACTCCGGGGCACGGATGGGGATGTGGGTCCCATCCAGATCCCCAAAGCAATTGGGGAAGCCGAGGGTGGCAAACTCCACGATGGCAGCATCCTGGTCTCCAAGCCATACGAGCCTGTGGAGGAGCAGGGCGTTGATGGCGTGGACGACCTGAAGGGGAAGCACATGGGAGACCACCAATGAGGGGTGTGCAGGGTGTGTGTGGCCCTCCCCTGCCAGGGCTCCCCTCCCCTGCCAGGGCTGCCTCCCCCTCCCCTCATGTGTCCTCTTACCTCCATGAGGACAGTCCCGACGGTGGCCTTATTGACACCAAACTGCTGGCCCACGGATCGGTAGCTGTCTGGAGTGGCCAGCTTCCAGACAGCAATGCCGACCCATTTCTCAACGCTGAGGGCACGCCGCATGAAGGTGTCCTGGTGCCTCAGTGTGGGGGTGAGCCACTGGCATAGCTCCAGAAATGTCTGCCGGCTCATCCGAAAGTTCTGGAGCCAGCAGTCGTCATCCCACTCTCCAAGCACCAGCTGCGCCCACCAGTCGGTGCTCGTGGGGTAGCTCCACAGCCGGCGGTGTGTGCAGCAGGGGGGGCGGGGGCTGCAGGATTTGGGGTTGCTTCCTCCTCCCCTGCGGGCAGCTCCTCCTCTGTGGCTAGGATGTGATCAGCTGCCTCCTGCATGGCATTGAGCAGGGTGAGCACTGCTCCTGCAGGGGCGACTGAGTGGACCTCTGGCTGCTGCTGCTGCTGCTGCTGCTGCTGGGGGTCCATGACTGCATTGCCCGAGGTGTGTGTGCCTATGGCTCTGCAGACCATGTGCTGTGCAGGCTGAGTGTGTCTGGGAGGGGCCCTTTAAGGGATCGGCTAGCTGTTGCCCCGGAAGTGCTAGTCCGCCCTGTGACCCTGTCTGCAGCTGTTCCTGGCACCCTTATTTCGATGTGTGCTACTTTGGCGTGTAGACATTCCCCTGCAGCGCCTACTTCGATGTGGTGCTGCCCAACTTCGACGTTGAATGTCGATGGCTCCAGCCCTGGAGGGCGTGCAAACATTATTCATCGAAATAGCTTATTTTGATGTTGCTACATCGAAATAAGCTATTTCGATGTAGCGTTCACTTGTAGATGTAGCCTTGAAGTGTAGTTCCAAACAGGATGGAGCTAGCTACTCTAAGTGGTGGCAGATGACAGAACAAGGAGCAATTGTGTCAAGTTGTAGTTTGGGGAGGTCCAGGTTGGATACTAGCTAAAACTATTTTAGTAGGAGGATGGTGAAACAGTCAGGTGAAGAATCTTCACTATCCCCACCTTGAATTGGGGAGGACATGTGGTTTCACCCCTTTTTTCAGGATAATAGTATGTTCTCCCCACTTGTTCCCTGTGTGCCCAGCAAAATAAGTTGGCATGCAAGGAAGGAAGTGGATTTAAATCTCCTACGACTAATCCCAGTTGCTTATAGCAGAAGGTAAGTCCCTGCATTCTTCCTGTTCACTGGGGCCTAAGTCTCAACCTGCATGGAGTTGAATAGATGATTTTAGGTTGAGCTTTTCTCCCCACATCTCCAGTTTGCAGCTGGCCACCAACTGTGGCAGTACAGCAGCATATGGTTTTGAGAAAAATTCTTCTCCAGCAGCTATGTTTCCACATATTTTTAATGTTATTTTTTTCCCTACGGTGGATTTCTGAATTTTCAGAAGTATCCAGGAAAGGGGAAAATAATTTCACACAGAATTGTCAAAACACTATAAATTAAATTGTTCAAATTTTTCAGAAGTTTCACTTAACCAAAAGCTAGGCTGAATTCATTTACAACATGATGATATGCTATGAATAATGCATCCTCTTTTATAAAAAAACAAAAACAAAAACAAAAACAAAAAAAATCTCCTTTTAATCTAAGAAAATGGTTACCATGTTATCTTTTTAACCTTCTTGACCCCAATTTCTTCAAGCTTCAACAAATAATAAAAATTGCACTAAAATTGTAGCTTACGAGATTTGGAAAAGATATGAGACATAGGAATGGAAAATGCCAGTAACCAAATAAAAGGGAAACAATACAAATTAAAGAAAAATATCTGCCCAACTATGGATGGACAGAAAGAGAGAAAACATCTGTAGGCATTCCAAACATTTTCCATTATCACAACAAAAGCCCATTCCAAACAATGATGGACAGCGCTTAATGACTGCTTTTAAACTCTTCTCTATTTACATGCCCAATCATTGTCTCATGGTTTATCTGCTGTTAGTTCCTGCCCCTCTGCAGTAAGTAATATATATGCCCCTGTCTTCTTGAATTACAGGCATAGTGCCCAGTCCTTCAAAGTTTCACATACACAGGAAACTTTTCTCTCACAAAGGGCTTGCCTACACTAGCCCCCTCCTTTGAAGAGGGCATGTAAATGAGCCCGATCACAGAATAACAATGAGGTGCTGTGCTGCATATATAGCATTTCATTAGCATAATTTCCACTGTGGGAGCTTCAACGTAGCTAACTTTGAAGGACTGACAGTCAGTGTAGCAGCGGGCGTTTCAAAGTACCCTTGTCACTTCAATATTCCTTTACTCCCAAAATGTTTTGGGAGTAACGGAACATCAAAGTAGTGCGGTTACTTCAAAATGCCTGCAGCTATGCTGCTTGCTACCACTTTGCAGTTAGCAACTTCGAAGTTCCCGCAACAGGAATTAGGCTAATGAAGCGCTGTATATGCAGTGCAGCACCTCAATACTATTCTCAGATAGGGCTGATTACCATGCCCCCTTTGAAGGTGGTGGTGGGGGTAATGTAGATCAGACTATAGTTTCCCATTGATTACTGAGCTACTTTGAGTGCCCTTATCTGTGCACAAAAGTGTTTGCAGGTTTGGGCCCTTAATAGATCCCTTAGAGCAATGGCAATTACATCTGTAGTATCTGACTAGTCCAACACCTTTGTATAGTATCTCGTCTTCAAGTATTTACTTCTTGATTTAAAAAAAAAATATCAGCCAAATACTACTTTGCCAATAACGAATAACACTAATCCACTCTCACTGAAACAGCTCAACAGTTTTTTGTTTATCTCCATTTCATGGATGAGCAGACAGGTACAGATCACTGAAACAACTTGCCCCAAATTATTGAACAACTCAGTGGCAAAAACAGGAGTAGATACTCAAGTCCCCTGAGTCTCAGGCCAGTGTTCTACTTACTAGGACACACTGCCTCCTGGGTTCTCAAGTAAAACATAACTACTTTGTAAAGTGTTTTGAGTTTTACGGATGAAAAGCACCCCGTAAGAACTAGGTATTATATTTTCTTTAGTATCTCTTGTAACTTTGTTACTGATCATACCCTCTACTGCCATAGCTTTTAATCTGATTATGTGGACATAAATTAATGAATTTAAGAGAAACCAACTTTCAAGTCTGCATCCCTAGACTCATTAACACTCAACAAACAATGCCCAAAGAAGTAAAATGGGAGACAAGCAGGAATGAAATAATTATCTTTGCAAGAGATTCACTGTCTAATTTAAGTGAGCCATTCAGCCATTATTTTTGTCTCTTAATCAAGCCCTCTTGGTATTTTTTAATTTGAACATACCTACACCTCTTTTCCCCCTAATGAACCTTAGAGATGAACCACTCTGCAATTGTTAAAAGACACATATTTTCCAAATCATCCACTTGGTCTGGGAAACTGTACATTTAATTTGTACAAAGCAGATCTTTACTATTGGGATTTTCCTTTGCAGTCTTAATTTTCCTGCCGGGCTTTTAAACTCTTGATTTTTTTAAAAAAAATTAAGAACTATGTACCTAAAGCCAGAAGATTTATTAATCAGAGAGAGAGAGAGGGAGCCATGCTACTTGACTGTTTTTTGGTGTTAATCAGAGAGAGATGCTGCTCAAAAAATGGACAGACTTTTAAGAACCAGCATAGGAAACAGGAGATAAATACAAACACATATAAGATTGAGAGGCTGAAAATAGAAGAGAGAAGCTACATAAAATAAGTTTAGCGCATTGATATACTGTGGCCTTCATTAAAATGTCAGAATTTTCCAACAGTTACCACTCCACGGTACCTATGAAACTAAAATTATTTCCTCAGCTAAATATAGGAGAAGTCTGCCATAACAGAAAACATATGTAATGTGGTACTTGTTGGTATATGCTGTGACTACCATGATAACGTTTTCATAGGCAGATGTCTTTGTATCCTAAGAAAAAAGGTGGCCTAAAAACAATGAAAAATCAATGCATAGAGAAGAGAAATCAGAAGCCATGGACACTGAGAAGTAACAGAATAGAAAGAAAAGCATGCTAGAAAATTGTAAAGATAAATATAATACAAATACAATAAATAGAAGGTTTATTGGTGTGATCTTCAGAGAAGTAGGAATATGTATTGCTCTTTGTATAACATAAGTAATGACCTGAAAACTAGGTCAGGGTCCGACAAATGTTACATTAGTGGAAAACAACTGGAAGAAAATAACTCTCAGATGCCTCTAACCCAAAAGCAAACAGCTGATGAAGCCATTCAAGCAGCCTCATCATCATCTCTCTGTGGACTTGACCTTGGAAACAAATCTGTTGGCACTATGTGCCCTAATCTTCTTGTTTATCTGCTGTGACAGTCTGGAAATCAAAAAATGAGCCTTTTCCTTGAATGCCTTTACTAAATGCTTCTTTATCCAGTATAGTGGCAGAATGCTGTATTCTGTTCTTGTTCCTTGTTATAAGTTCCACTGCACCCAATCAGTGCTTATCAAGAAGAAGTTTTCACAAGGATTTGTTCTGGTCACAGAGAAAGAGTATTTGAAGAAATAACTAGGCATGTATCTTCAAACAATATTACATTCTATATGTACTGCATACAGTTCAGAGGACTGGAATGTTAACCAGATCACATTTTTAGAAGGGATATTTTGAAATTGGTCAATCCACAGAGCTCCTATTAATGTCAGCAGAGTTTTGTGGAAGGAATGAGAACAGTGTATGTTCTTCACAATAGTAAAATAATGCCTGTCTAATAAACTGAAATAAACACAATGGGCACATCTAAAGGGCAGTCTCTGTTGGCAAAACTGGGTTTTTTTCGCTAAAACTTGCCAGGCTTGTACACGGTTAAAAAGCTCCATCAAGAATTTTTCGACAAAACTCAGCTGTTCAGTCGGCAGCATTATCGCTGTTCCCAATCGGGTATGATACCTCTGTTGATGGTGTTTACTTCTGTTGACAGAGAGGGCTTCTTGTTCCCCAGACAGCAATGTTTGCCAAGCTTCCAGGCAGCCATTCTGTCAACAGAGGGCCGGGCATTCTGGCTACTCTCTGTTGACAGAGCCACTTGCTCTTCCCAACTCCTTTTGTGTGTAGACTCTATCTACTGACAGAGATACTGATGAGGTTTCTCTGTGGACAGCAACCTGTGTCTGACAGAGGCTGCCCATGTAGACATGGTCTACAAGTCCAACACAAATCCTAGTGATTTTGTCAACTCAGGCACTGTTTTTTTTGTGGAAAGAATTAATTTTATTTTTCTGCACTACTCTGCCCTTTCATTTTTAGTATGTAATATATCGTCTTCTGGAAAAATGAATCTTCCTTAAACATGGCTAGTCTCATAGGGGTAGCCACGCTTTTCTGTGTCTGCAAAACAATGAGAAATCCTGTGGCACACAAAAGACTAGTGAATTTATTTGGGCATAAGCTTTTGTGAGTAAAACTCATTTTGTTGGATGCATCAGATGCATACAATCCAATGCATGCAATTCAAAGCATCTGATGAAGTGCATTTTACCCATGAAAATCTAAATATCAGACATTTCTAAGTTTAATGACAATAAGGAGCTCCAGAAAAAATATTCTTATCAGCAAGTTACAGTATGTTTTGGGTAACCGGACTGTAAGATGGATAGAAAGCTGCTTAGATTAGTTGGGCTCAGTGGGTTGTGATTGACAGCTCAATAGCTGGTTGGTGATTGGTATCAAGCAGAGTCCCCCAAAATTCAGTCTTGGGGCTGGTTTATTCCACAAGTTCTTTAATGACCTAGATGAGGGCATGGATTGCACCCTCATCAAGTTTGCAGATGACACTAAGCTAAAAGAGGTAGATATGCTGTAAGGTGGGAATTGGACAAATTGGAAGATTGGGCCAAAAGAAATATGATGACATTTAACAAGGACAAATGTAGAGTCCTACACTTAGGGCAGAGTACTCACAAATACTGCTGCAGGTTGTGGAATGACAGGCTAAGCAGCAGTTCTGCAGAAACAATCTGGGCATTACAGTCAATGGGAAGCTAGACATGAGTCAACAATATGCCATTGTAACCAGGAAGGCTAACAGCACATTGGATTGCATTAGTAGGAATATTGCCAACAGAGCTAATGAAATGATTATTCCCCTTTATTCAGCACTGGTGAGGCCACATCTGGAACACAGTGTACAATTCTAGCCCCCCCATCATTACAAAAAGGGATGTGGATGCACTGGGGAGAGTCCAGCAAAGGGCAACAAAAATGATTAGACGAATGGACAATAGGATTTATGAGAGGCCGATGGACTCATGTTTATTAAGTCTACAAATGAGAAGGCAGAGGAGCAGGATTTGATATCAGCCTTCAGCTATCTGCAGTGGAATTATAAAGAGGATGGAAAGAGGCTGTTTTTAGTGGTGACAAATGACAGACTGAGATGCAATGGTTTCAAGTTTCCATGGGAGAGGTCCTGGCCGGACATTGGGAAAAACTATTGCACTGGGACGGTGGTGAAGCACTGGAATGTTTTACCTAGAAAGGTGCTGGAATCTCTATACCTAGAGATTTCTATGTCCTGGCTTGACAAAGCCCTGACTGTGATTATTTAGTTGGTATTAGTCCTGCTATGAACAGGGGGTTGGACTTGATGACTTCCTGAGGTATCTTCCAACCATCTGATTCTATGCATTTATGAACCTGTAAAAGGAATGAATATAATACTCATTGGAATGCTTGTTGCGTTGTTTGTGGCATCATTATTGCTTGGTTTCCCCATGTGTCTAGGTTTCTGCTGCCTCTTAATGCAGAACATACATTTTTTTTCATTCTTCTCACTTCCATCTTACCCTTTGCATGTACACTACTAATCTGATTCCCTACCATTACCTTCTCTTTAATTTTTCGTAATTCATTGCTGATCTTTTTATTAGAAGGTAGAAAATCATTTATTGATACACTACTTCAGAAAGCTAACCAGTTTCCACAATTCTTGTTATTATAATATTAAACCAGGTGTCTCCTTTGCTGCTTACGTATGAGATAAAACAAAAGAGCAGAAATGTAGCACTAAAACATTTCCAGTACAGACTGACATCTATAAGTACAGAAATTAAAAAAAAATGCATTAAAAACTGACAAATCAAGTACTTAGGACTGAAGGAGCAGGATGAGAGGTGGGGAATGTTAAGTGTCTTGACCGAGATAATTACAAGTATCAAAGGAAGGGAAGCAGTTCTTGTAATGTATGAGGTAATTGCTGTCTTTGTTCAAACCAAGTCTTAATGTGCTGAATTTGAATATGAACTCCAGTTCACAAATTTCTCTGTGTGATCTGTTTCCAAAGGCTCTTTTTTCTAAGACACAAATTCTCAGCTCTTTAATAGAATGGCCCTCTCCATTGAAATACTCACTGACCGGCTTATGCGTATTGAGATTCCAAATGTCTGCTCTGCGTCCATTCATTCTTTGGCAAAGTGTTTGCCTGATTTATCCAACATACATAGTGGGAAAACATTTTTGGCACATAATGGAATAATAATATTGGTTGAAATACACGCGGATGAGCCCTTGATCTTGTAACTAACATGATTAGGTCTGGTATCTCCAGAATAAATATGTTGACAGTGGGGTTTGTAGCAAGGAAAAGTTCCAGAATTAGTATTACTGTGGTGTAGCCTGTGATTGCTAGTGAGAACCTTTCTTCAGTTAGGAGATTGTCTATAGGAGAGAACTTTCTGTCAGCTAGGGCCTTTCAGAGTACAGCATCATGGTCTAGAATAGTTTGTAGGCTTTTAATGACTTGTTGATGTGATGACAAGTGGTGTTCTGTTATTGATCTTCTTGGGCCTATCTTGAAGTAGCTGGTTTCTGGGTATTTGTCTAGCCCTGTCAATATGTTTGTTTGATTGACAAGGCCAGAAAAACATCCAGACACCAGCTCATAGATGTTAGTCTGCACTGGAAATGCTTTTGATCTGATGAAGTGGGTCTGTCCCATGAAAGGTCATCACTGAATAAATCATTTTGTCAGTCTTTAAAGTGCTACATTTCTGCTGCTTTGTTTTTTTAGAATAAAGACTAACACGGCTACCTCTCTGTTACTATTCCCCATATGAGATAGTCCTCTTTTCCTAAAATATATTAGAAGACTTTTATGATGGGCTTTTTGGACAATGTTGATATAACACAGTTTTTGGCATCCTTGTTAGAATTCTTTTAGTCAATGCCCAGCAAAAAACTTCCTGTTAGTTCTAAGGTGATAGAGGTAACCAAGCCAGACCTCTCCTGCAGCTCATTAGTTTTCACTTCCAAGGGGGACTTATCAATGTATGAGTAATACCTCTCGTGCCGACTTTTTCCAGAAGAGATTATTGCAGGAGCATTTCAGAAAAGATACATAGAAGCAACAGGTGAATGACAGTGCTAGGTTTTCATTAACATTCACTCAAAAACAAATTTAAAAAGTGGGTTTTGGGATCTGAAAACAAACAAACAAACAAACAAAAAAAACTGTCCTATCTAACTGTTCTAACTTTCTCAGAATTAAAAAAAAAAAAAAGCTGCTGTATTCCTTAAAACCCTCCTGAAACAGGAAGGCTGCATCTACACTAGCAAGTTCTTTCGAAAGAATTTTCAAAAAGGGGGTGGGGGGGGCTCTTTCAAAAGATTCCAAGGAGCATCTACACAAAAACACATTTATTTGAAAGTAAGTAAAAAAAGTAGTGCACTTTTCAGAATCACTGTCCCTTTCCCACTACAGGAAGAGAGCCCCCTTTCAAAATTTCTTTTGAAAGAAAACCTGTGTAGACTCTCTGAAGACCCTTTTCTTTTTTTTTTTTTTTCTTTTTGAAAGATCAGTCCTCATGGTGCCTGATATTTTGATCCCTGGCCCATTCTTTCAAAACAGTGGGGGCTGTGTGAATGTCTCTTTCGAAAAAGCAGATCACCCTTTTGATCAGGTTTTTCGTGTGTGGATTAGCTCCTCTGAAAGAAGTTCTTTTGGAAGAGATCTGCCGGAAGTGCTTCTTTCAGAAGATCTCTGTAAAGTGGACATAGCCGAAAGGAAGAGTGATTTTGAAGGGATCACTGCATTCTTTTGATTAACTTTTGAAAGAATGATTTTTGTGTGTAGACACTCCGTTGGATCTTTCTAAAGAGCCCCCTTCTTTCAAAAAATCTTTTGAAAGAACTTGATAGTGTGGGCACAGCCTAAGTGATTGGCTGAAAAAGAAGTAGTACTAAGTGGATTTGTAAGCTTTTACATTTGCGTTGTTTTGTTTGTGAGTGAAGTTATATAATAAAATATTTACATTGTGTAAGTTGTACTTTCTCAACAATGGAATTGCTTTTTCATTATTTGTATTTATTTTGTTCATTTTCATAGTGCACATTTTTGTAGATAAATAAAAATGTGAGCACTGTACACATTATATTCTGTGCTGGAATTCAAATCAACATATTTGAAGATGTAGGAATTCATCCAAAATATTTATTTAAATTAAATTGAAACTCTATTGTTTAGCTGTGCAATTAAAACTATAATTCATTATATTATCAAAATTAGTTTTTGAATTAATCACGAGTTTAGAGCAATTAATATATAGTGAAGCTTTTTTGATACATAGTAAAACAAAAGAAAACAAATATTCTTTTCGCTCCTTTAGCAGATGATCTTTAATGTATGTCTTCTCTTGACCTCACAGATTAACTCCTGAGCCATTTTGATTGTGTAGTGCTACAACAGAACACTAAAAGACTGATCACACAACCGTCTCATTCTCCTAAAAGGCTGGTTTAACTCAATGCTGTCTTCATTGTGCAAATTCACATTGAAATCTATGATGACACTCCCTCATGCCTTTTTAAATGAGTTTGCATAATAAATTTAGCATGAGTCATGATGGCCCACCAACATTATCCCTGAAGTGGCTTTGTCAGTTGATTAAACAGTTACTTTACCTATTTGCAAATACACGTACAGTGAGAAAAGCAAGTTTAGTGGCTTTTCTAATACCCATTTTTAGGTGAGCTGCTGCTATTTTTGAAAATAATTTTTAATTATTTTAATTATCTTTTCAAATGGAAAAAAGCCCAACCAGGATATACCTATACTGCAATCAAAGAGCTGAAGCTGCCCCATGGCAACCGACTCAAGTTTGGAAGACTCAGGCTACAGAGAAACATAATTTTCCTGTAGATGATCTGGTTTGGATTGGAACCAAGGCTCTGTGAAGCACTCTTAGTCTTCAGCCTAAGGATAAAATGTCTACATCAAAATGAAAAGTCTATTTTGCCTGTTCACAACCTGGCGTCACCTGGAACAGGCCATCTGAGGGATCTTAATTGTAGGCTACAGACATGCCCTCAGAGAATTAGTTGCTAACATGGGATTCCTGCACAGTAACTAACTTTTGTCAGAACTAACCTTTCCAAACTGGAGCATACAAGAGACAACAAAACATTGCATTTAAATTAGGATTAATTTAGACTACAGTGATAAACATCTGGGATCATACCTGGAAGCTCATTGTGATGTGGCATTGGGACATGAAGTTTAAATACTTTTCTGCTGAAATGTTTCTGAAACAATACATTTTTGAATGGAATATCTAAATCCTTCTTGTGCTATCACTTCCTGTGCTATCACTCCTGTCACTTAGGGCACAAAAACACTGCCATTCCTGAACAGCATGATGACCCTGTTCTGCTCCTAAAGCTTAATTTTTGCAATGAATCTATCATCATTCCCACTATCATTGAACACAAACCTTCCCACAGGTCAAGATGCTATCCACAGACAAAGACATACCATAGAGATATACACAAAGATATACTATTGCAAAGAGCATATGAAATAAATAAGTCACATTTGCTTACCTACGCTGTCTACAGACCTAAATCTAGCTTCAGAAACCATTCTGCATGCCACATTCATACACACATCAGTGAAAATTTCACATGAGGGATTGGGACTTCAGCTTCTATTTTGATTAAAACTTTCATTAATAAGTAAGTTGCAATGGACAAATCTGACAGCATGCATTACCAAAATCTTTCAGATATCATAGTATACTAATTAAAATGTAGTGGAAGATTTCCAGAATATTTAACTTTCATGTCATTTACATATTGGGCTTTTGTTTCAAAATCCTTATAAAGACATTGGCTTAGTGGAATCACTGAAAACAGTCATGAAAAAAAATTATGTCAAACTTATACCCAGATTCTTCACATCATTCCATTTTTCCAGTTTCTGTCAAATGATACTATGATGGCTCTTTTCACCTCGAGAGACAGTGGTGAGCAGTGGCATTGAGGATAGGTAGGCAATATTTGAGTCTAAAGCTTCTCTCATGGCTTATCCATCCAATATTGGATTACAATATTTTGCATGTATCCTTGAATCTTAACTTTGGTCTTCCTCTTGTTGTCAACCCACAATACAGTTCACCAAAGAGGATTTCTTTGGGAAGATTTTGGTCACCCATTCTTCTCACATGACCAAGCTATCGTAGTCTACTGCTGTTGAAGATTGCTATGAAGCTGGGTATGCCAGATCTTGACAGGACATCTGCATTAGAAACTTTATCTTGCCAGTTGATATTCATAATTCTTCTGAGGCAGCAAAGGTGAAAGCTCTTCATATTTTCTCCTGGTTCAAGTTGGTGATCCAAGCCTCAGAACCATATAATAGGATACTCAGTACTCATGCCTGGAAGATTAGTATCTTTGTTTTCACAGTCAGTGTAGGATTGTTTCATGTTTGTTTTGTAAATCTGCCAAAAACAGTAGCTGCCTTCCTGATTCTGAAGTTCAGTTCTTCGTCCATGGATAGGTTTGTGGTCACAATAGACCCAAGGTAACAGAATTGTTGAACCACATCTAATGGGCTGTTATCCAGAATGACATTGGGTCACTGAGGTATATCTTGAGTGAATACAACAGTTTTCTTCATGCTTATGTTAATGGAAAACAGCTTGCAGGTTCTTGACAGAGAATCCATCAGTGGCTGTAGTGTCTCATTATGAGCAACGACAGCTGCATCATCTGTGAAGAGGAGTTCCCTAATGAGGACTTTCTTGATCTTAGTTTTGGCTTTGAGTCTTGCCAGATTGTAGAAAGAGCCATCTAATCTTGGATGGAGAAATTCATTGCTGCATAAATTTTGAAATCCACAATTTAATAGAACTGAGAAGAATATGCCTAAGAGGGTAGGGGCAAGAACACACCCTTGTTTGACTTTGCTGTTCATTGCAAATGGTTCTGATCTAGATCCATCATATTGCACTGCTGCTTTCATGATTTTGTGAAAGAAGTTATGAGCTTGAGTAGGGTCAGTGGACAGCCAATCTTGGTTATTACTGTGTATAGTCATGGTCTACTAACTGTGTCCACAAATGCTATGAATAACGGCTTTCCTTGTTCTCTGCATTTTCCCTGTAATTGTCAAAGTGAGAATACCATGTCTATTGTTGATCTGCCAGCCACATTCTATTTCTGGTTAGCCTCGATCTGTGAGTTTTTGCAGGTGTTGGAGAATGACATGGGCAAATGCTTTACCTGTGATGCTCAGTAATGAGATGCCTTTGTAGTTGTTGCAGTCATTCTTGTCGCCTTTGTTTTTATAGAAAGTGATGATGTTTGCATTCTTCATGTGATGTGGGACATCTCTTGCTCTTCAACATTTTAGGGGTAAACCATAGAGGAAGGAGAAGACCAAAGCCTTGTTTGCCTTCAGGACTTCATCTGTGATTCTCTCATTTCCTGGTGGTTTTCCTTTGCAGAGGTCATTGAGATCTTGAGAAAGATCCTTCTTTGTAGCCTCTGCATCTAGCTCAGACATTTCTGGAAGAGTTGGGGTGAGGTTGTCAAGTTCAGGTTGTATTGTATGCCCATAGGAATAAAGACTTAAGTAGTGTTCCACCCATCTGGACATCTGCAGCTTTTTGTCTGTGATCACCTGTCCATCTAAATTCTTCAGTGGGTTGACTTTGGT
The DNA here is from genome assembly GCF_033958435.1 of Carettochelys insculpta. Taxonomy (NCBI): domain Eukaryota; kingdom Metazoa; phylum Chordata; order Testudines; family Carettochelyidae; genus Carettochelys; species Carettochelys insculpta. The sequence goes on from NC_134137.1 coordinate 70,351,162, forward strand.
AATGTTTGCTCTGAGTGCTTCCTTCAATCCATCCTACATGGTTTTCAGATTGCCCAAATCAGATGTCTTTTGAATATTACAACATACATTGGCCCAATACTTGTTCACATACCACCTGGATTCTCTCTGAAGAACAGATCTTGCGTGTTAAAGTTGATCTCTTATGCTTTGAGATGGGTTCTTTATGTTACTCATATATGCCTTGCATTTTTCTTCAGAAAGAGGCCTAAGAATATAAGCATTCTCATCGATCCAGTCTTTGTTAGAGAATTTACATATTCTAAAGGCAGATTGGGCGCATTTGTATATTGCATCTCACAGCATACACCATGTTTCATTAATGGTTTGTTGGTCAGTATTGTGTTCCACCTTGAGAGTGAGATCATCTGTGAAGACAGAGCATTTCAGCACATCTCTGGTACTGAGGGTATTGATTTTTGGTTTATTGCATTCCTTTGTCATATAGAGTTTCTTTGGGATGATTTTCACTCTGCTGATGATTGTAGAGTGATCAGTGTCACAATCTATGTTCTGATATGTGCATGCAATTTTGACAGCATTGAGATGTTCCCTGCATACCAATACAAGGTCAAGTAGACCAGTGACCGGATCGGGGTGGCACAATGAAACCTTGTGACTGTCTTTCAAGTTAAAGAAAGTATTAGTGATGCAGAGCTGATTCTGAGAGGAGAATTTGAGAAGCCTTTGAGCATTTTGTTCATTCTCCCAATACAGCGATGACTGAGGCAGATGGGCCAGGACTGATGGTCATGTCCAACTCTTGCATTGAACTTGCCAAGGATGTACGGTTGTTCACCAGTTGGAAAGGTGGTGATAATTTTCTGAAGTTTATAATAAAAGCAGTCCTTGTCTTTGGCTCATGACATCAACATGAGTGCATAAACGCTGATGATGTTGACATATCCTGACTTGGTGCAGAGCTTCAGGGATATAATACATTCTGATTTAGCTGTGGGCGTATTGATGGATTTCAGCAGCTTGTTCCAAACAGCAGATTAAACTCCACAATTGTGGTGTTCTTCTGAACTCAAGCCCTTCCTCAAGAAAATATATTTGGTTTCTTTCACTGACTCAGCATCTGCCAACCTGGTTTCCTGGGCAGCAGTGATAGCGACATTCCGCTTGTGTAGCTGTTGATCTATGACTGCCATTTTGCATATTGAGTCAATGTTTGTAATGTCATGGGCGATTCAAGTCTCGGACACATGGTCCATACATTCCAGCTACCAAGACAGAGACAAGTTGATTTATTATTTCTTTTTTTGGCAGGTACCTCATTTACATCTACTTTTTGATTTTTGGTCTATTCCCATGCACCCATTCAGGTAGGCAGATGTGGCAGGTCAGCACCTTATTGGCTGGGGGCTGTCCGGCTTGACGCAGTCAGTAGCTGACCACTGGAGGGCGATGACTCCTCCCACCAATGAAAGTGACCCATGGCATCCTCCTCTTCACCAGTTGACGAGGGCTTATAACCTGTAACTGCCACTTCCCATGTTGTTTCCATGCTATCAGCAAGGATGGAGTGTCCTCTTCATTTGGCACCCTCTTACACACTGCATTGCCTGGGCTAGTGTTTGGAGCAAGTGCATTGCTCAAGTGGCACTATCTCCCTCTCAATCACTCCAGTTGAATCCAAAGGAAAGACAGAAGTCAGTATGTTTGAAACTGAGGTAACTGCAAGGAGATGCCAGAAAGTAGGTTTGATGAATCCTCCCTGCTAACTGCCTGAGGGTCTCCACTCCGGATTTTCTGTCTGGGTGTATTCCCACAGCCTTTGGATTTCCCAAACCTACCCACAAGGCAGTGGGTAATTTTTGAACAGGATTATTTTCCCTGGGGTGACGTTCAGATCCTTTCCATTTTCTCTACACCCTATCTAAACATTGGTGACCAACATTAGACATAGTACTGATGAGGCCTAACCAGTAACTGCTGAGGCTGAGTATGGCAGTAATATCACCTCTCAGGACTGACATACCATGAAAGTCACTTCGTTTTTTCTGTCTCAGTTTCTCTGTCAAACAGGATATTAATGTTTACCCTTAAAAAAAAAAAGTTGCTCAAAGTCAGATAGCCAAGTAATGCTTCCTTCTGATCAGGATATGTAGGAGCAATACTTGCTCTGATGGGACTGTAGTAAAGTATCCCTTTGAGAGCTGTCAGATCAAAATTTACTCCTTAATTCTGAACCCACCAGTCTCATTTGACTTCAGAGAAATGCACCAGACCCCAGCCCAATTTGATCATTAGCATTGGATCGCCTCCTCTGTTCTAGTGCTTAATGATGACCTATTAGTATGCAAAATAGTCTGAGAGAGGTAAGTGGTGGTCTCACCAGAAGGGTGAAGGATTTGGCAGATGCATAAGTGTTAGGCAACCATTAAGCTCAAGCCAAGGATACAAATAGATTTTTATGACCTCACAGGAGAGTAAATTTTTGATTTTTAGTAATCTGGTCATATTTGAGTCTCAAACCCAGTAACGGAAGTGGGCTACCTGTATAAGCAATGGGAAAGGAAACAGGACTTGAAGAGGTAGATTTGAGAAAGAAAAAAGGAGGAGGCTTATATTGTCCATTTCTAATTTCACCAGATTTGTATGGAATCTCATATATTTCACAGTAATCTCTATAGACTCCACATATATCCATAAACTGTATTTTTTCTTTTTTTTCCATAGCTCTCTATAGAGAGTTTCTGTAATTCTTTAAAATAAATGCCCAAAAAGGGAGACTGTGTAACAATGTACTTCAATTTTTCTGTCTTCCAATGTCACAAAGGAGAACTAAATTAACCTTTTTTTACCTATCCACAGTGATGTTCTGTGAATAGATTGCAGTTTTGTTACCCCTGTGCTGTTGTATAAATAAATTACCATAAAGCCTGAAGGTACAAATGGTAAAATGTTATAGGTAGGGAAAAACAAAACAAAATAAAAACAAACAAAAAAACAAACAAAAAACCTCCAAAACTAAAGTAAAATAGAGCTCAGGTTGATGAAGATCTCATTCAAACTTTCCCATTTTTGCTACACAAAAACATTTCCAGGGATGCACTAAAACATTTCTGCTCCTGTAAAGTCAAAGCTTTCAAACTCCCATTCATTATGAAATTAATGTATTGCTAGGATAATAATTATTTTCCACATATTTGATAAGGAATATAATTTATGTTAAAGTTGTGGTTTAATGTGTAATATGAAACATTTCAACTGGAACACAGCTCCAAAAAAAGTTACAGTTAGTCCTTCTTTCATAGTCTATACCTCACAGTATACCTTAGAGGGCAGTCCTACTTGCTATCAAGAACCCTTGACTTTAGCTATTTACTTTACGAAAAAAAAGTATCATGGGCAGATAGCTAGAGCTGGGAACCAGAGTCTAGTTAGGTGTGGTTCTTCTTTTAAAAATTCTAACTGTAATTTTCTTTGTTACATTAGGTGCCTCATTTAAAGTATTCATGACTTCATTTATCCATTTGTAAAATCTGTTTAAAGTTACTTGTTTATATTTTTTGGACACTGTGGTGATACTCAGATGAAAGCTGTTGTAAACAGCTGTGCCTGATTCACCAGAGTTACTCTAGATTTGTGCAGCTGTAATTTCCTGTAAATCAGTGTTCTTACATCAGCAAAAACTGGAGTAATTCAGCGTTGAATCAAGCCCAGTAATTACACATTATAATTAGATATAAAGTACTGCTGAAATAGTAGTGACTGTAAGAAGAATACAAACACAAAGGAATACATAATATGACACATTTTTACCTGACTGCAAGTTTTTCACTTTCTAAACATCAAAAACAGCATCTTTTAAGGCCTAATTGTCTATAAGTTAGCAGTTCAAATGAAGCACAAAGTAAGATTGTTTTCCTAATCCAATATTTAAGTGTGAATGTAACAATTTTCTACTTTACAGAAGGCAGAACTTAACCTGATCCTGGATAAATATTGACATGGTAAGTCTGGTGCTGACCTAAAATAAGGACATGGTGAAGGAAGGTCAACAATTGGTGAAAAAAGCACAATAATTTTGTCAATGGAATGGATATGCTATTGGGACAATAAACATTAGTCCAGTATTTCACAGAGCTTAAGATAGTTATGGGGAAAAGAATTCTCCAACTGATGGTCACACAACAGCAAGTGTAGTGGGGATAAAATATGTGGTCCCTTGGGATATGTCTATACAGCAAAGTTGTCTCAAAATAACAGCCCTTTCAAAAACAACACACGATGCAACTGCTATTTTTGAAATAGGTAAACCTCATTCCCTGAGGAATAGCACCTATTTTGAAATAGGGCCTGTGGGGACAGGGAATAGAGACTATTTCAAAATAAGCCACAGCATGTTCAATGACTCTATTTTAAAATAGATTCAACTGTGTGTTGACACACTGGTGTAGCCCTTCCCTTTTGTAAGGGGCATGCAAATGCAGCGGACCAAAAATGCAAATTAGATGGTAATTTGAAAGCAGCCATCTTACTAATTTTTTTTCAGGAAGAAGAGTGTGTTCAGAAGTGGGGCTTCCTTTTGAAGGAACCCCATCAACACAGCTGTTTCATACTTCAAAAGCAGTTCTTTTGGCATGGACAGCTACTGTCATTATGCAAATGAGGCAATGGATATGCAAATCAACACCTCATTGCATTTCAATCTGCCATGTTTGCATGCCCTTCGAAAGGGAGGGGCCAGTATAGATGTAGCCACTATTTTGAAATAGGTGAAGGCTATTTCAAAATGAATTTTGTGTAGCTGTGTTATTTCAAAGTAAGCTGTTTTGGAGTACATCTTCTAGAATAGCCTACTTTGAAATAGCTTTGCTGTGTAGACATCCCCTTGGGCTGTATCTACATGAGCAAGTTCTTTCAAAACAGTTTTTGAAAGAATGGAGATCCTTAAAAAGATCTACACACTAAAATCATTCTTTCAAAAGTTAATCGACAGAATGCAGTGCTCCTTTCAAAATCACTCTTCCTTTCGAAAGAGCAGATCACTCTTTTGGTCTGCTTTTTTTGTGTGTGGACATACTCTTGAAAGAAGTTATTTTGGAATAAATCTTCCACAAGGTCTTCTTTTGAAAGATCTCTGCAGTGTAGACATAGCCTTTGGGTCTTTATCTCCAGCATTTCTCATACTACCATGAATATCTACCATATTCTCCATGTTTAATTGTCAGACTGTCCAGGTGTCAATGCAGATTGTATAGTACTCTCCATAATTGCTTCCCCCAGGTGAACTCAGAAGACAACATGTCAGCTAGGACCACCTCATTCATTTTCCCTTTTTACAATGCTTGCATCATGACAGTTTTCCTCCAGAGATCTCAACTGATTTCCTTACTTTTTCCCTTTAGTTATGTCTATACTAGAAGTATGTCTTCAGAAATTATTATCAGAGAGAAGTTTTGACAAAACTTCAGTCATCAGATCACATCTACACATAAAAGTGGATCATCTTTTGACCTGCTCTGTCAATGAAAGGGCACCCTGGAATATCTACAAGGATTTTTTGTTGACAGTTTCTGTTGACAAAACGCATTTTGCATTTAGATGCTCCACAAGTTTTGTTAACAAAACTCTCTAGTGTAGATGTGGCTCTAGAGAAAAGTGAAGATATAGTATGACATATGACCAAGAACATGATATGGACAATAAAAAGTTTAATTAACAAATTAATTAAACACACTGGCTATGTGTACACTAGAAGTGTTTTTTTTTTTTTTGGACAAAATGAGAGTTTTTTCAACAAAGCCCATGGAGTATCCACATTTAAAATGTGTTCTCTCAAAATACTGTTAACAGAACTCAGCACTTTTGTTGACAGCCTTCTGCCTCTTCTACATGAGGCAGAACACCTTTTTTCAACAGAATACATAGACAAAATGCCATGTGCATGCGCCAGGGGGACTTCTGTCAACAGACAGAGGTTCCAGGTCACCAAGGTGCCCTGTCTGCTGTGCGTCTGGTTGGCCGTTCTGTTGAGAAAGGGCCGGGCAGTCTGGCCACTCTGAGTTGACAGAGCAGATCACATTTCCATTTGGTTATGTGTGTGGATGCACTGTCAAGTTTTGTCAGAAAATCTCTTCCAACAGTGATGTCTGTTGACAGACCACTGTAGTGTAGACATAACCACTTTGTTCCTTTCCTCTGGACTTCAGTTACACTACAGCACTCTGTCAACAGAAGTCTCTGTTGGAAGAGATTTCCCAACAAAGCTTCTGCCGAAAGATTTAGGCCATATACTAAAAGTGAATTGGAAGAGTGTTCCACTCTGTCAACAGAGCGGCTGGACTACCCAGCTACTGTCTCGACAAAACAGGTATCTGGATGCACAGCAGACAGGGCTGTTCGTTGTTCTGAATTCCCTGCCTATGGAGACAAGGACTCTGGAGCATTCAAAGCTTTTTTTGCCAACAGAATCTGTCTATAGTAGCATTATGCATCATGGCTGAAAGGTAGAATGCTGCTGGGAAAAGTACTGAGTTTTATTGGAAAGCTGTTGACAAAACACATTTTAGCTGCGTCTACACATGCCGGCTACTTCGAAGTAGCTGTGCCAACTTCGAAATAGTGCCCGCCACGTCTACACGTGGCGGGCGCTATTTCAAAGTTGACATCGACATAAGGCAGCGAGACGTCGAAGTCGCTATCCCCATCAGGAGATGGGAATAGCGCCCTACTTCGACGTTCAACGTCGAAGTAGGCAACGTGTAGCCGATCCGCGTCACGCAATGTCGAAAGAGCAGGGTCCGCCATGGTGGCCATCAGCTGAGGGGTTGAGAGACGCTCTCTCCAGCCCCTGAGCTCTATGGTCGCTGAGTGCAGTGCCCCCTTAAAGCTCCCCGCCCCCTGCCTTCCTGTGCAGGAAGCTGAGAGAGCTTGCAGGTGGCAGCAGTAACACGCGGCCAGCCTGCACACCTCCCTGCAGCCCCAAGACACCCCCCCACTGCAATGGCCACTCGCCAGCCCCCCAAGCACCCCCAGGGCACCCCCCCAAGGGGACCCAGGGCTCCCATCCTGGCAGCCAGCCCTGGAAGAGACAGTGGGGCCCCTCCTGGATGTAGGCCGAGATCCAGGACCTGCTGGGGCTCTGGAACGAGGAGGAGGTGCTCCAGGTAATGCGGAGCAAGAGGCGGAATGCAGATGTGTTCGCTCAGCTGACCGAGGGCCTGGCCGCCTGGGGTCACCCTGCCCACACTCCTGACCATGTCAAGAGTAAGGTGAAGGAGCTGCTGCAGGGTTACGCCCAGGCCCGGGATACGGCCAGCCGATCTGGGGCTGCCTCAGCCACTTGCCCCTTTTACAGAGAGCTCAGGTCCATCCTGGGCCCCCAGCACACTTCCTCCCCTCCGGCCACTCTTGACACCTCGGCCGACAAGCCCCAGCAGACTTGAGAGGCAGAGTCCTCCCTGGAGGCAAGCCCGACACCCCCAGGGCCATCCCAGGAGCCCACCCCGGGACGCCGGAGGAGGAGGAGGGGGAATCCTCCTCCAGCGACGGGGGGCTGCAGATCATCCTGGCTTCCAGGAGCTCCAGCAGGGCGTCCGCCCAGAGGGTGTCCCCCGACCGTGGGAGCAGACCGTCAGGTATGTACCCACCCCCGGTGCACACCCCCGGGGTTGAGAGGCAGGGACAAGAGACATGACCAGGGCCCTCCACATGCCCATATGACCATGGCCCCAAGGACAGCAGTGGCATGTCCTTCTGAAGAGTGCATCAGCCCCTGCCCCCGAGCAGGACAGTGCCATGCCCCATCATGGGATGGGTGGAGCGGAACCTAGGGTCCCCCAGGGGGGGACGGGGTGGGACACCCATCAGCAGCAGCAGCATCTCCCGGGGACGGGGATGGGGAACCAGCAGCAGAGGGGTTGGGGGACAAGGGCCACAGCTCGGGGGCCACACTAACGGCTGTCTCCACTCTTCTTCCCACCCTGTACTCCGCAGCTGCACCATCGGAGGGCCCAGAGAGCACCGTCGAGGTGTCAGTGGTCCCGGACAGCCCACCGGGGTCATGGCTGCAGGCCAGCCCCTCGGCGGATCACCCACCAGCCCCAGGGCGGGGCCGACAGCAGACCCAGGACCACCACAGGACAGCGATGGACCCCCAGCTGCTCGCGACCCTCTGGCGGCAGCTGGAGGTATTGAAGCAGCGCCTGCGGGTGGACGAGCGGTGCCTGCAACTGCAGGAGCGGGTGCTGGCCTGGTGCCAGGAGGCATGGGGGGCCTTTATGTGCACTTTTGAGCGCATTGCAGATTACCTGGCCCCCTATGCCACACCGACCGCAGCTCTGCCCGTCCTGCCCGCCGCTCCACTCGTTGCTCCACCTGCCGTCCCACTACCGTCCGCCACCATGGGGCCTTCTGCCGAGGGGGATCTGGGGCCTGCTGACACCCGCCGGCCATACCTGTTGGTTCGCCTGGTCCCCAGCCGGCCTCAGCCAGGGCTGAGGCCAAGGCGAGGGTCGTCCCTACCAACCCCAGGCACTGGACAGTAGGGGGTGCGGGGCCCAGGACATGCCCCACCCCCTTCTACATATTCCCATTATTTTGTATATAGTTTGTGTTAGACCCCTGTTCTTTTATGATACCTGCCCCCCCGTGTAAATAGTTCTCCCCTTCCTTGTGTTCCACCATTTATCATATATATAATGTGTATATATATATATATATATATATATACATATATATATATATATGTTTGTAGTAATAATAAGAGAATTCACCATTTTGTGGTTTCAAGAACAACAGGTCTATTTTTATTTGCAAGAAAAGTGGGGGCGGTGCTCTTGGGTGCTCTGTGGTGTGGGCGTGGGGGCAGGGAGTGTTGTGGAGGATGGGGGGGGTGCAGTGGGGGGCCTACCAGCATTCACCCCGCGGCCTGGTCAAAATGGTCCTGCAGGGCCTCCCGGACCCCGGTCCCCTCGGGGTCCACCTGGCGACTGGGGGCAGCGGGTGGCTGCACATCAGCCCTGCCAGCCTCCACAGCCCAGCCCTGAAAGAATGCCTACCCCTTGCTCTCCATCAGGTTTTGGAGTGCCCTGCACATGCCCACAATCTGGGGGATGTTGGTGGGGCCCACATCAAGGTGGGTGAGGAAACACCTCCAGCGCCCTTTGAGGCGGCCAAAAGTGCGCTCGACCACCTGACGCGCATGGTTCAGGCGCGTGTTGAACTGCTCCTGGCTGGCTGTGAGATGGCCTGTGTAAGGGTGCATGAGCCAGGGCCGGAGGGCCTACGCCGCATCTGCGATGACGCAGAGGGGCATGGTGGTGTCCCCCATAGGGATCTCCCACTGGGGGATGTAGGTCCCCGCCTCCAGCCGGCAGCACAGGCCTAAATTCCTGAATACCCGGGCATCATGGGTGCTGCCAGGCCACCCAACATAAATGTCCAGGAAGCGGCCCCGGCTGTCCACCAAGGCCTGGAGGACCACCGAATGGTAGCCCTTCCTGTTCAGGAAGCATCCTCCATTGTGCTCCAGAGCTCGGATGGGGATATGGGTCCCATCCAGAGCCCCGAAGCAATTTGGGAAGCCCAGGGTGGCAAACCCCACGATGGTGGCATCCGGGTCCCCAAGCCGCACGAGCCTGTGGAGGAGCAGGGTGTTGATGGCGCAGACGACCTGCAGGGGAAGGACATGGGAGAGCACCAGTGAGGGGTGTGCAGGATGTGTCTGGCCTTCGACCCCAGGGCTCCCTCCCCCAAGCCTCCCTCCCCCTCAGAGCTGCGCTCCCCCTCAGGGCTGCCCTCCCTCCCCAGGGCTGCCTCCTCCTCCCCATGGGTTCTCTTACATCCATGAGGACAGCCCAGATGGTGGACTTGCAGATGCCAAACTGCTGCCCCACGGATCGGTAGCTGGAGTGGCCAGCTTCCAGACAGCGATGCCGACCCATTTCTCCACGCTGAGAGCACGCCGCATGGTGGTGTTCTGGTGCCTCAGTGCAGGGGTGAGCCACTGGCATAGCTGCAGGAATGTCTGCGGGCTCAAGCGAAAGTTCTGGAGCCAACGGTCGTCATCCCACTTGCCGAGCATCAGCCGCTCCCACCAGTCGGTGCTTGTGGGGTAGCTCCACAGCCGGCGGCACGTGTGGTGGGGGGGGCACGGAGGACAGCAGGGTCTGGGGTTGCTTCCTCCTCCCCTGGGGACAGCTCCTCTTCCACAAATAAAAGGTGATCAGCTGCCTCCTGCATGGCATTGAGCAGGGCGAGCACTGCTCCTTCAGGGACAGCTGGGTGGACATCTGGCTGCTGCTGCTGCTTCTGCTGCTGCTGCTGCTACTGCTGCTGGGGGTCCATAACTGCTTCGTGAGGTGTGCGTGCCTGTGGCTCTGCAGACCTCGTGCTGTGCAGGCTGAGTGTGTCTGGGAGGGGACCTTTAAGGGAGCGGCTAGCTGTTGCCCCAGAAGTGCTAGTCTGCCCTGTGACCCTGTCTGCAGCTGTTCCTGGCACCCTTATTTCGATGTGTGCCGCTTTAGCATGTAGACGCTCCCCTGCAGCGCCTACTTCGATGTGGTGCTGCCCAACATCGACGCTGAACGTCGACGGCACCAGCCCTGGAGGACGTGTAGACGCTATTCATTGAAATAGCTTATTTCGATGTCGCTATATCGAAATAAGCTATTTCAACGTAGCATTCACGTGTAGACGTAGCTTTTGTGTGCACATGCTCCACTAATTTTGTTGACAAAATGGGGTTTTGTCGTCAAAACTCGCTAACGTAACAGTAGCCTTGGTGGGGAAGAAACCATATTCCAGCATCGCTAGAAAATATACTATATAAAGAAACACATGCAGACAGCTGCCTTCTAGATATTACATCCTCAAGAAACTATCTCTACAGCTTCTTTCTTCAGGGTGGATTCAGCTTGTTTTCTTAAACTGGTTCACCCATCCCTAATCCTCAGTTTGCCAACATAATTTGCTTCAGCCTTTGGTGATGTCTTAGCAGCTAAAGAAATAATATAACCCCTCCTGGCCTTCACTCACATCTAAAACAAAACATCTTTCATGCAGCGGAATAATTTATAGAGAGCTACATTTCCAGAGGGCAGAAGTATAGTATAGCACATTGGAGACTCTTCGCTGAAAATATTTGTTTTCCATTGAACATAAATGTAGCAACTTCCAAATTCTTTCCTAGTATGACCTGTGCAGATCCTTAAGGTTGAGTACATGCATGTATTATGTAAGGTCAAAGGGGAAAGCGAGAGATCAGCAAATAACAAAGACATGCATCTGAGTTTAACACATTCTCCCATAGAGCTTGTAGTCTTTGATAGCAAAGAGCATGTTCTTTTTATTGGAACAGAACCACCACTGAAGTATTTCATGAAGTCACTTTCATAAAGTATTACCTAACAGCAAGCACATGTACAAAACTCCGAACCTTTCTCCACCCCCAACCACAAGAAAATTACTTTGTATTGTAAAAGAATTACACCACAAGCAGCCCCTCTCTGTATCTCTTTTTCTTATTCCTGAACTAAACCTGTGCATATTTTACAGTGCACCAGAAACACTGTTGTCTCCAAACGTAATTAATGAATGATACTCTGGGAAACTATGGTCTTGGCTGGGGTTCTGCTATGACCTGTTGAACCTGAGATGACAAATCTTCCCATCTTGTGCAGGACTGAAGTAGCAGACTGAGTCCCATGAGCTCACGAATAGAACAAGAAGACAGTGCACATAAGTAGTATTTAGTCAAGATCTGGTCAAAGTCACAGGTTTCCTTACGGCTGACAAGCCACAAAGAAAAAATCAAAGTGCGATAATCATGACCACACTTCTCCCCAGTAAATTCTGGCCCTTCTGCACATAAAGTGTTCTTCCCAGGTATCTGGAGGCAAATGCATCCCAGATGCCATTAGCAGACTATACCTGAATGTGGAGACAGAGGTCAGGCTCCCAAGAGACCAACTGGAGGTTGATGAGATATGCCAAGTTCAGAAGAATCTAAAGAATCTAAACTGTCCTTGTCCACACATTCCTGACTTAACACTATGGCTATGTCTACACTAGAAGCATCTGTCTACAGCAGTTACTATTAAAAGAGATGTTCCTGCAAAACTTCTGTCCACAGACCGTGTCTACACATAAAATAAGTTTAACATTTTGATCCACTCTGTCGACAAAAGGGCCCCTGGAATGTCTACACAGCTTTTTGGTTGATCGTTTCTGGTAACAAAACACATTTTGGCTATGTCTACACTAGAAGCATCAGTCGACAGATGGCAACCAGAAGCTCTTTGTGTCGACAGAAGTGTCTATGCTGCACTTCTGTCAATAGTATTCTGTCGCCAGTGTTATGCCTCGAATTTGGGAGGGATAGCACTGTTGAGGCAAATGCAGAGTTCTGGTGAGACTGTTGACAGAATGCTTTAAGTGTGTAGATGATCCCAGAAGAGACCTTCTGTCAACAAAATGCTCTCGTGTAGACACTGCCATTGTGTATAGACATTCTATGAGTTTTGTCTACAAAACCCCAGATTTGTCTACAAAATTGTCTAGGGTAGATGTAGCCAATATGGAAGACTCAAGCCAATTTTAATGCTATATTTTAGCTCTTTAAAATGTGGCAACAAATTCTAATATCTGTAAATACTTGTCACATTTCTCACTGTAAAAGGTATTAACCATCCTATAGGAAATTGCCTCTTAATTAGCTATAGACTCTCTTTTTTAAAATGGCAACTTCCCTCTTATTCTGAGAATAACAAACTTAAATATGAGATGCATCACTAATATTTTGAAGTTTTAAAAAAATGTAAATATGTTAAAATGCAAACAGCTGGCAAAGGACAAACCTCACTTGTTCTGGAATAAAAAGATTGATTTGATATCTTAGAAGGTGCTCTGTCCTCAGAATCAATATGGGAAAACAGATAAGAAATTAAAAAGTCTTATCAGAGAGAAATGAATGAGACAGAGAAAAGAGCAGACTGATGCTAATGGCTGCTTCAGGCTGAAAGCACCTTTCTTCCGTCATACTTAAGAGGCTGGGCAGCTAAAGTGTCATAATGGGAAAAACTGCCTCCTCTCATGCATCCAAACGATTATCTGATATGCTTCTATTTATGTTTTCTGTGTAAGTTGTAACCAAAGCTGTTTATGGACTGAGAATCCATGAAATCAATCCCCTGAGATCAAAGGATGGGACCCAACACTTAAAAGACAATGAAGCATTCGCTTCTAGCTGGAGAGAGCTCTATAATGAGCTCTTGAACTGCCCCTCTATTGTAGTCCTAAAATCCCTTTACCAAATCCCTCAGCAACTGCCTAGAGATGATCTTGCAACACTTCTTACCCAGAGCGAGTTCCAAGCTGTCATCAAAATGATGAAGTGCAACAAGGCAACTGGAGTAGATGGAATGTCCACCAAAGTCTTCAAAGAAGGTGGGCCAGAGCTCCACAAACAGCTCCACCTCCTGATTCTCAAGATCTGGGATAGGAAGTAGATGCCACAAGATTTCAGGGACACACTGATTGTCAGTCTTTTCAAGAAAGGTGACAAGTCGGACTGTGGAAACTATTGTGGCATCTCCCTTCTCACAAGAACAGGGAAAATCTTAGCTCTAATCCTTGCCAACTGACTTCTGCCCTCTTAGAAGTAATTCTGACAGAATCCCAGTGTGGCTTCCAACCATTCCAAGGAACAGCGGACATGATCTTCAGTGCCCGGCAACTGCAATAAAAATGTTGTGAACACACCCAAGACTTAAATAAGATTTTCATCAACCTGACCAAAGCATTTGACTCAGTCAGTTGTAGCACCCTGGGGACCGTCTTCTCAATGATTGATTGCCCCAAAAATACATTAACATTTTAAGGATGCTTCATGACAGTATGACTGCCACAGTATTGAGCAACAGTGGGTCACAGAGTGACCCATTTGAGGTCAAAATGGGAGACAAACAAGGCTGTGTCATTGCCCTACATCACTGTTCCACATCTTCATTGCCATGTTCATTCACCTGATTGATGACAAGCTTCCAGATGGTGTGAAGATTGTCTACAGAATGAACAGGAAGGTTTTCAATCTCAGGAGACAGAAAGCTAAAAGCGAGACCTCCACAACCTTAGCATACAGCTCCAGTACTCGAATGACAACATGGCTGTGATCTTTCTCTGACAGCCCTTCAGACCATCTTAAGTGCCTTCGATGAAGCATATGAGAATCTTGGCCTCACAGTGAACATCAAAAAGATCAAGGTGTTCCACCAATCTTCACCAAAGGGACAATCTCATGTACCTTCTATTGAGGTCTCACTGCAGTGCAGATGAGGACAAGCGGAGAAGAAGAGTGTCAGAAAGTGCCCCATGCCCCTCCAACAGCTACCATCACCTGCCTCTTCTGTGGTAAGATCTGTGGCTCCAGAAATGGTCTGGTCACCCATCAATGGACTCACAAATAGGAGGGTGACATGAAGACATCTTACTTGTTATCAAGTGACCACCATTTCAGTGTAAGTTGTAACCTTCATAGCTGAAGATGAAAACCTGAAAATGTCACTCTTGAAAACTGAAAACCAGAAGGTAAAAATTAATAATAACAAAAGCCACTCATATGTATTACCTTGAAAAAAATCTAATAATTTTTCTTCCAAATGATGATTTTTAAACACACGGTGTATCCATGCAACTTCAAAGTGCTCTTACTCCCAAACCTTTTTGAGAGTAAGGGCACTTCAAAGTTGCACAGGCACTTCGAAGACCCTGCAGCTACATGTCTTGCCAGTGCTTCAAAGTTGCTTCGAAGTTCCTGTGGCAAGAATTAGCCTTATGATATGCTTCATATGCATAGACAAGCCCATAGTTATTATCCACACAGGTATAAAGATACGAGGCAATAGAGAAGCTGGTCATAGCTTTTATTTCTCTCTCAGATCAATATACCCAAATAATATGTGCATCGAATATTTCTTTAAAAACAGTATAAGATACTTTTGTTTTGGCATATTTTAGGGCCAGGTTTTCCAGCAACTGAGCACAAAAGAGCTTCTGGCAATATTTGCAATAATGATACTACAGAATTCACGTTTTATAATAACCCTGACTGTTATATTGTTAGGCTATATCTTCACTACATCATAAAGTAGATTTTAAGGCAGCTGATTCATTTTACTGTGTCACTCTTTTCACTGTGAATGCCATTAAGTTGATTTTAGGGAGCACTAGGACTGATAATACTACAGCCACAAAGAGAGTCAGGGTAGTGCTAATTTCAAATTTAAAAGTTTGGATTAATGCTAATGTGGAAACACCAGTTATTTACATCCACCTTACCGGATTCCAGGGGTGTCAGGTACATATTCCACAATGCCCCCCAGCTGTCTGCTTTTCCCACTTCCATCTCTGCTGATCTCTAGATGTGAAGGAAGTAGTTAACAGGAAGCCTATGAATTTGAATTCTGCATCGGGAAACCCAGGAAATTAAAGTTGGCACATGGGCCCATTTTGAATTAACTTTTTTATTATCAGCATGGTGATCACATCTACCCATGAAAAAATAGCCCTACTATGGGGTGGTGGCTTCTTTCCTGCCAGTATCATAACCATATTACAGAATTTTTGATCAACTTTTGCTTGCTTCAGTCACATCTCATATCTTTATCGAATAGCCATTTTTTTCCTGAAAATATTTCTTTTACTGTACCTTGTAGCTGGTGCATCCTGATGACTTCTGCTAGCTCTCTGGCTGATGGAATTATATTTTATATGTATAATATAGTTACAGTGTTATAACAATTAATTTCAGTGAGTGCCTAATGAATGTTCCTCTCTTTAAAACTCACCAATCTTTGATAAATGCACAGGGAACATGACTATTATACTTTTAATAAGTTGCCAGCACAATTTATCAAGATTGTAAAGAAAAACTATATTTTTCACAGAAATTCTCCATGATTTTATGAGTCAGATGATTAGATAGATATGGACCACATCTGACTCAATTTACTCACGTTAAGTAGTTACATCGAGCTTAATGCAACTATTCACTTCAGTAAGGTGAGCAAAATTCTGCCTTTTACAGAATTTTCTAAGTTGTGACCTAGACTATATGTGTATGTCTACACTGCAGCAATCTGTCGACAAAAGTTACTGTCAGAAGATATCTTCTGATTAAACTTCTGTCAACAGATTACAGTCAGACAGCAAAGCAGATTGAAAAAGAGATCTGTTCTATTGACAGAGAGTGTCTGGATGGCCTGACCACTCTCTTGACAGAACGGCCAACTGGAAGCACAGAAGACAAGGTTTCCTGGTGACATGGAAGCCCTGTCTGTCAACAGAAGGCCCCCCTCAGAACATCCATGTGGCCTTTTTTGTCAACAGATTCTGTTGAGAGAGGCATTCTGCCTCATGGAGGAGAGGCAAAAGTCTGTCAACAGAAGCACCACATTCTGTTGATTTACTGTTGACAGAATGCATTTTTAATGTAGACACTCTGTGAGTTTTGTTGACAAAGCCAGCGTTTTGTCGACAAAACTCTCTAGTGTAGACATAGCTTAAGAGCCAGGTTCTGCTTGCTTGCACACTGACGTGGTCCCATCAAACTCAATGAAACTTCTCACATAAATAAACCAAATAAGATTTATCTCTGTCCTGCATTGCAATGTGCCAAATAATAGGCATTCTTGAAAAAACATGAACTTCTAATTTAAATCTGTGTGGGCTAAGGATATCATCAGGGTTCTCATAAATATCAGGATAATTAAACTGTGTTGATCTATATTTAAATGAATTAATCTCAGGTCCAAAAGGGAGTGAGTTTATTGCATTGATCCTAAAGCATTCTGATAGAAATTGCTCAGGGCCTCCAGCTTTTCTTTTTGGTAACTCTTTACACATTCTGAGGATTTCTTTTTTGCTAATTTCTTAATTGAGGAATTCTCTTTGTTCACTAAATGTTGATAGATTTATTTGACAGCAGATGACTTGTGCCTCTCAGCTCTGGGGCCACTGAAGGATAAGAAAGTATATTCAAATTTGCTTTTGGATTTTTTATGAAACATGACACCTTTGCAGTTTTTCAATTTAAAATTAGTGTTAGGATTTTCTTTTTCTCTAGTCTCATATCCAATTTATTTTTCCCCTTATATTGTTTCTCCATCTTTCAAGTTTCACCATAAAAATCATTTTCATGTCACTTCTAGCCTAATTAACTTCATAGCAATATTGGCTTTTATGCATCCAAGGGCAGTGCTTATAACACATTACCTCCATGCTCAAAGATGCCATGCTATAGTGAGCAGAAAAGCTCCTCCTTTGCCCTTGGGAACTGGAGAGAACAGATTTGAGGGGGCTTTCTGTGAGTTCATGATAGTCATCTTTTAGGTGGGCTAGAGGAAAAAAATCCTCTTCCTGCCAGCTTGACATATTCCCTTCATAGTAGCTGAGACACCCAGTCTGTAGGTTAGTTTATACAATTCATTTTGCCTCAGCTTGGCAAGTTCCCAGTGCAGGTAAATGATACCTAAGGAGTTTTGGTCCCTGCCTAGAATGGGAAGTAGATTAGCAGGAGGCCTCTCATAAAGAAGGTAGAGAATGGCATTTGGGCTCATAATGCTATATACAGTGAGGAGACACCACTTGTTCATCCACTGATCCTTCCTATGAAGAGAGGGTGATGGAGTCTAAGAAACAGAGCTGGGACTTGGTTAACAGGTGAGTTGGAGGGTTGGTGGCAGTTTGTTGACAAACTCTCTCATGTAGACATAGCCAACATCTGTTAGAAAAAGAAAAATGACCCAATCTTGATATAGAAATTGCCAGCAATGGAGAATACATAACAAGCTTTGGCAAACTGTTCCACTATCCAAAAGGTACATTTGATTTCCCATGTGAATTTGTCTAACTTCTGCTTCCAGCCATGGCATAGCTTTGTTATAACTTTATCTTCTAGGATGAGATGCTCATTAAATAACTTGTTTCCCAGCTAATCAAGTCATTTTTTACCCTTCACTTTCTTAAGCTTAAAAGATACGTTGAGTTCTTGGGTCTATGGATGTTTTCTCAGGACTCTTCTTTGAACCTTCTCCAATTTGTAGATATGAGAAAAGATAGTATATATTATATAGCATCCACCACTCACTTATGCATTGAATGCTGTACAATATCAATACACCGTAATATACACCACTCACCAGGCCAGTGGTTTACTTACATAATATTATATCCTCCTTCTCTTGTGCAAATAATTTTCCAGTTGACCATTCTCTTGAGTAAAAGGTTTGGGCATCTAGACAGCAGAGAAAATGTCATGTGATTTAAGTGACAAATGCCATATTATGGGTAACGGCTAACAAATAATCGAAGCAAACAGGTCATATACAGTTCACATTTGTTTTCATAAGCCCCTCAGTAATTATTCCTTATTAGCAAATACATTCATGTACATTATAGACAAAATCCTGGCAATTTGATATCAGCGACCAAGATCCTACTGACAGCATTGGGGCCCAAGTGTCAGCCCAGGGTTGGTTTGCAAAGATGTATGGATAGACAAAAAGAGGTAAAGTTATGCTATCTATAAAGAATAATTTAATTAGTTTCATTTAAGAAAATAGCCCAAGAGTTCCAGAACTTATTTTAACACAAGAACAAGATTGTTGTAATAAGTGCAGCAGTGACTTTATTGAGCATTAGTTGTTTCAAAATATTTTTCTCAGAAGAGAGTTGTTATTTTCTTTTGAAATAATGTCTCCACTCTTGGGCTTCAGACATTTTATCATAATCTCAGTAATTGGTTACCTTTGGAGCACTAATTTGGTATGATTGCCCTTACAAGTAGTGAATAATTATAATATGAAACATTTGTGGTTGTTGTATGCAGAGTTGTAGGCAGGATATTAAAGAAACAAGGTTGGTCAAAAGCAGACTTTTGATCATAGAAAGTGCTTAAACAAAGCTTGTCACTCTGACCAGCCAAAACTGCCCAGTAAAAGAATTTACCTCTCTGACCTTTTCTATTAGTAGTGGTAGCAATTTCACTTAATGGATACTGTCATGGCATTGAACAGCGAATGACAACTAAGAAAACTGAAGCCATTTTCTTCTTCCATTATACAAACTGAAGAAAGAAGAAGCTGTTAGGGACATAAGAGTTCAAATATTTGCAATACATGTTATGCCTTTTGCAGCAGCTGTTCTTTGAATCTCCAGAATATACCATGCTCTATACTCTACATCTGAGCAGCAGTTTCTAGAAAAACAATACACTCCTAAACCTCCCAAAGGAGATAAAAAATAGAAACATGACTAGAGAGGAAAACAAAATTTAAGCATGGGACTGATCAATATGAAAGGCCACATGTGTATTTTATTATCAAATCCTTTCAAAAAATCAAACTCTTATATGAGAAGCTGGAAATAATCCTGCACAGTTGCTTCAAATTATATTTTTCATCTTTTAATCAAAAAAGTGGGCTGGAGCAAACCTGAAACCCAGTGTACACTTGGTCTTGATCCTAAGCCCATTCAGATAAGTTGGACTTTTGCCATTGACTTCAATATGACGTTCCAGGCCTTGGAATATTCTCATAGACCAATAATAGTTTCTGAGGTTTTTCACAGATCATTTTCCTTTCTTTTGCTTCTGTGAGGATTTATACACACAACTCTAATGAACACCATATCTTTTTTTTCCTTTCACTATTCAGGGGTATTGGAAAAAATTATGTTTGAGAAAAAATGAAATCAAGATGAAAGAGGTGAGATTGAAAAAAAATGACTAATTTTTGTCAAGAGAATCATTCGGCTAAACATTATTGGATAGGGTGTATTTTTTCATAAACCCATGTTGATTTGCATTACCTACATCACTCACCTTCAATTCCTTTCTCAGCAAGACCTATATCAACTTCCCCATTATGTTGTCTGGGATCAATAATTGAAACTGCACAATCAAATGGGTGAGGAAGAATTTGAATTGATACTGGGGTCCAAAGAAATTCTATTCATATAAAAGATTTTTAATGATGGTATATTTCAAAACCCAAACATTATCTCCATGTCTACACTGACCCCCACTTCCAGAAGGGGCATGGTAATGAGTGGAGTGGAAGATGCATATGAGGTGCGGATTAAAATATTTTGTGCCTCACTGCATATTGCCAGGAGATCGCAGAAGAAAATGGAGGCTCTGAAGAAAGGTCTTCCAGAAGGGGGATTTCCTTTGGAAGGGCCCCCCATTTCCTTCCAAAGGAGCCCTGTCTACATGGCATGGCAGCTTTTGCTTCTGGAAGGGGATCTTCCAGAAACAAGATTTGCAGGACTATGTAAATGAGGCATGAGATATTTTAATCCATGCCTCATTTGCATCTTCCACTACTCTCATTATTATGCCCCTTCCAGAAGGGGGGTCCAGTGTCGAAGCGGCGTATGTAATCAGAGAACTTATCTCCTACCTGATTATATGCTGCAGTTGTGACGATGGTGTAATAAGTATCCATATACACACGTTGATCCTTTTTTCTGTTATTAAATATGTATATAATGAACTGTTCAATTGTTCAAACCCATTCTTAGACCCCAGAAAAAAGCCTTCAGAAACAGACTGCAATATGAAACTGATGAGCTGAACTTCATATGCAAATTTGACACCATCAAAATAGCTCTGAATATAGAGATGGAATTGCTCTCTCATTGCAATGTCATTTCCCCCTCAGGTACTCTCACCTCTCATCACTGTTGAAGGTGAGCCTCATCCACTTTGATTTACACTCCCATTTCTCTTTCCCTTCCATTCTTTTACTTCAAGCATCCAAGGAAGTGAGTTGTATTTCACAAAGAGCTTGTTTCCCACAAAATTTGTTAGTCTTTAAGGTGCCACCGAACTCCTTGTTGTTTTTGTTCAAAGATGAAGACCTAGATTTTCAGAAGTGGCTCTTGACTTTATGTGCCCAGTTTTGGGAACTCAAGAAATACATAAAAGGGTCATGATTGTAAGAGGGTGGATATTCAGCACATCCTGAAAATCAGGCTATTTTGGTCCAGAATGGTAATGTACAGAAGCCTGCGGGGGCTTCAAACTCCCTGGACAGTCAGTGGCAGATTTAAGGGTGACAGTTCTGAAACAAAAAAAAAATTAAAAATCAAATGGAGAGAGAAATCTCTGAGCTGCAATTTATTTGCAAATTTGACTCCATTAACCATGGATTAAACAGAGACTGGGAGTGGCTCACATCTTACAGAGGCAGTTTCTCTGCTTTGGTTGCTAATAGCTCCCCATTAGACTCTGACAAAGGCTCACATCCCCCTGTCTGATCCGACTTGTTTTTTCCTCTTTTGATAAGTACTGTTGATACTGGGCCATTTCCAACTTGTTGAATAGACCTCGTCAGCTCTGGCCATCCCTCTTACTGGGACCCCACTCTTTACATACCCCTCTGAAATCACACCCCCATTCAAGCATCTGATGAAGAGGGTCTTTGCCCACGAAAGCTTGTGCTCCAAAATATCTGTTAGCCTAAAAGGTGCCGCAAGACTTCTTGTTGTTCTTGAGGCTATTTTATGGTGTCTTTAATTCAGCACTTAAAATCAAGCCACTTCAACTCACTAGTCACTAGTAAAAACTTAGGCCAAAAGCTTTCATAAAGTGAACAAATATTGCAAATTGTGTAGCAAGAGGAATCACTTTATTTATTTTTTCATAATTTATTGCAATTAATATGCTACATAGTTTGGAGGAAAAAATCTAACAGTGAGATAGAACTGTGATAGAAGAGAAGCAGCAGTAATTGTTAAAGCACTTAGCTTATTAAGAAAGGACAGTGACATTAGGAATGAAAACAAATCACCTTCCAATGCATAATTTTGGAAGATATTCCAAAGCAACAGGTGTTAGATGGGTAAAACGCCATCTCCATGACACTAGTGTGCTGGTCAGAACTCCTTAATTCATGCAATCTGCTATTTTTTCTTTGTCTTATTGTTTAATTTGCTTTTCATAAAAAGTAGTGTAGAAAAAAGATAGGAAGAGATGAGATCTATCTATGACTTCTGCAGTTGGGAAGAATACTGTGGCAATTGCCACTTAGCCCTAATGGTTGATCCACAGACTTGTGTTTTCCCACTGACACTTCATCTGGAACTCTTAAAATCTCATTGTATCATCATAACAAAATTCTGACCCTTTTTAATCTGTCTGTGAGTATGCAGATCTGTTGTTCTCAACTCAAGTGTGTGGTTCCAGAAATGTTTTTTCTGGTCTATGAGAAAAGACAGTGTATTAAATTATAATCACTTCTATGGCTATGTCTACACGTGCCCCAAACTTCGAAATGGCCATGCAAATGGCCATTTCGAAGTTTACTACTGAAGCACAGAAATGCATATTCAGTGCTTCATTAGCATGTGGGTGGCTGCGGCACTTCGAAATTGATGCGTGCCTCCGCAGCGCGGCTCGTCCAGATGGGGCTCCTTTTCGAAAGGGCGCCGCCTATTTCGAAGTACCCTTATTCCCATGAGCTGATGGGAATAAGGGGACTTCGAAGTAGGCGGCATCCTTTCGAAAAGGAGCCCTGTCGGGACGAGCCGCGCGGCAGAGGCGCGCATCAATTTCGAAGTGCTGCGGCCGCCTGCATGCTAATGAAGCGCTGAATATGCATTTCAGCGCTTCATTAGTAAACTTCGAAATGGCCATTTGTATGGCTATTTCGAAGTTTGGGGCATGTGTAGACACGGCCTATATTACTTATAATTGCTTTAAAGCAATGGTGCTCAATCAGGGACATATGGATGACTTCCACAGGGTACATCAGCTTATCTAAATATTTGCTTAGTTTTACAACAGGCACAGAAAACCACTGGCTTAATCAGTATAAATTAAATCTTTCTACAATGATTTGTTTATATGGGTCTCTATACTACACACTGAAATATAAGTACAGTATTTGTATTCCAGTTGATTTATTTTACAGTTATATGGTAAAAATGAAAAATCCGTGAAACCTTTATTTTCTTTTTATCTGATTTTATAGGAAAGCAGTTTTTAAGAGAAGTGAAAGTTGAGGATCTGCAAGGCAATCAGACTCGTGAAAAGGAAAGAGAAGTCTGAAAAGACTGAATGCCACTGCTTTAAAGAACCTGAAGCACATGGCACTTGTTTTAATTTCCAGTCATTTATAAATATATCTAATTAAGTAAACATGGGTTTGATGATTACTGTAGTAGCACTGAACGTGGACACTGGACAATACCTCTCATACTAAATACTGCTGTGAGGTACTCTCCTTAGGTTAGTAGTATTGATCCCATTTTACAGAGAGGTTAAATCAGCTGGGCAGAATTATCAATGTGAGCAGAGTTAGAGCTGGAATTGAATTTTCATAGTATATTAGACAACACTGGATTGCCTGCTTTCACAGTGTGTCAGGTGTGTTTGAAAACATTTCCCTTCATCCCAATCTACATCCTCTGATTTTTCAAATTGACATGCAGGTTCCAACAACTGCAAAAACACTAATCAAAACCCAGTAGAAATCATTGACATTGATCTAGTGTTGTTTTAAACCCTTCCAACATGACAAATGTGACATGACTGTGATGCAAGACAGTAAATTGGTCCAGATTCACACAGGCCCAAGTGCATGTGAAAGGCACATGAATCTTTCAACAAATCCTGTCTGAGTTTCAAGTTTTTAATGAGGCACAATACCAGGTGACTTTTAGTTTGTTCAGGGTTTTGCTGTGAATATTTGCATTGCATTTCTCAAGAGTTCCTGACTTCCCATCCTGTGGCAAGACAGCTCTCATCTGTCTCTTTACAAAAAGTTATCCTCATCCTGAAAAGATTGAAAATCAAATGCTTCCTGATGTCCCTGCATCTGAAAAATGCCTTGTTTGTTATTATCACTGTATGGAACATTGAGTGTAAAGAAAAGTTCTTCCCCCAAAGACTTATAAAGTAAAAGTCAGACTCAAGAAATGAAGATGAAGGAGTTAATGGATTGACTGGAATTTTTTAAAGAAATCATTCTTAGGATACAGCCCGAACCACTTAGCTATGTAATATCCAGGTGTTTCAGAAAGGTTAAGACTGTGGGCACAAAAAAACTAAATTAATTTCAAGTAGATATTTGAGTGAAGAAGTAGTGTGACCTTGCTGTTCTGGGACTGGAAAGTTGTTCCATGCTTAGTACAGGGATGTCAATGGAAGAAGGAAATGATGAGAACATTGAGGCTGGTATCACTGGTGGAATTCAGAGTGTAGCATTTACAATTATAAACAAGATTTGAAACATAGGTCGGTGAAGAGTTGAGGAGGGCCTTGAAGGCAACAAGTAACAATTTAATCATGATGCCATGGGAAAAAGGGATCCATTAGTTATGTTTCTTAACTTTGTCTCATCACAAAACCTCTCTGATGTTAAAACTAGATGTACCTGTGTCTCAGATAAACTTTGTTTCCTCATAGGTGTTTGTTTTAAATTAGTGACTTTTTGTTCAACCCATTTTAAAGTCCAACATCACACAACTGGGCTTGGACAAGATGAAAGGTTGACTTGAGGAGCACACAATAGAGAATAATCTCTGCTGTATTATAAACCACTCATGTTCATGGCTATGATTACACTCCAGCTGCCTAGAATGTAGATGTGGTATGTATGATATTTCCCTGCTATTCATTATGGAGAGCAATGAAATTTGGAGAGTGCATCCAATATCATTTGTGGTCTCAGCTCTTAAACATTACTTCCCAGATTGCTCTGTCCTGCAGATTATGTGCTCATTCTGATATAATTCCTGAACGTTATCCTATCACTTCGCCTACAGGAAAAATGGGAATGTTTCCCATGAACATAGCAAAATAAAGTTATATATTTGTATATCTCAAACCAGCAGGGATATGTGGTAGTTACCCGTACACCTAAGTATTAATTATCCAGTGACACTTCATGGAGCATTTGCCTTTTACATATCCTGGGGGATATGATCTAAAGAGGATATTAAACATGGTTTAGCTTAATAGAGAGACATTTTAATACAACCTATGTAAGTCAAGTTCTGTTTAGGAGCTGCAATATTAAAAATAGGTGCCAGTACTATCATAATTCAATTGGTCTAGTAACAGATCAAAGATCCAAATGGAGTAGAAAAATATGCATTTAATGAAAGTGTACTGTATTAGGCTTTTTATTTGTTAATTGAAGTTCATGGCACATATTTGCATGCTCACTTCTTATGGTGTTGGCATCCCCTAGGATACAATATAAAACCAGGAAAGAACTAGGAGTGTGACTCTATCTGTATTTATATTACAGCTATGATCAAGAGTTTATTTTCTGAAACTTTTCTGCTAAATTCTGTTTTGTTATTTTTTTCCCACCATAGTTACCTTGTCTTTTGTCATCTGCCACCAGAACTAAAAAATTTAAAAGTGCTTACATAATATAAATTTGGCCAGAGGCACATAAATCACATATGTACTACTGAAAGATTACAAAGCTTTTGGGACAGGGAATTTATCCTAGGTATTCAAAGATATTGAGGTGCCTACCTACCACTGATCCTCAAAGATATTTAGTCTTCTAATTCCCATTAGAAATTCCCTGTTAGGGCATGATTCAACTTGCACTGAAGAAGGTCAGGTGACTTACACATGAGTTTATCAGCAGTTGGATTATTTCCCTAAACTCCAATCCAGCACGAGTTCATACATAGTTCCTTATAGCTTCAGCTGAATTACTCGTGTGTGCACAAGTAAGTGTTCACAAAAGTGGGGATGTTCACCTTCTACAGATATATTATAGGATGCTCTGCTTTGGAGTTAAAAACATTGATCTGTACCAGTTGATTTACTATCACCTCTGCACTGAGACTAGAACCCAGTTTTCCAAAAATCAGTACAGAGCATGCCACTTAGCCGCAGTGCTGGCCATGCCACCTGGCCTATAGGTTTTTAATTTTGGAAGGTTTTTTTTTATTTTGCAAAGCTGTATTAATTTTTATCGTAATCACTGAAAATTAAATGTTTATCATAAAAGCAGGTAAAGCATAATAGAAAACTGTGGAAAGACCAAGAGCTTTGAATTTAAAGACATATTTTATTTTTTAATGGTGACTATACAAGCAGAGTGTATCCTCTGCAGGTTGTTAGGTACAGCAGGAAGTTATCATACTGTGAGCAAATATGGTGTAGGTATATAATCCTTTATGTATGTATGTATGTATATAACCCTTTACCCTTATGTATATAAACCACGAGAAAAGCTGCAGACTCAAACACTGCCCATAGATTCTGACTGCCACTGCTATACTGCTAATCACCATCTCTCAAGAAGAAAAGAGGGCATATATGTACATGAAAAACAATTAGCCATATATATGTGTGTGTGTGTATATATATATATATATATATATATATGATTATTTCCCTAGCCTCCAATCCAGCACGAGTTCATACATTCATACGTTCAATCCATATATATATATATATATATATATATATATATATATATATATATAATCGTCAATAACCATGGGCTCAGCTCCCCTTGGTGTCTGATTCCTCTCTGACTATTTTCTTCCTATATATATGGTTAATCTTTCAGGATTCATACAAACAAGACCAAAAGACCAATATAAGACTGCATTTGAGATCTGACTACTCAGTGGCTTCAGTATAGCAGGAAACCAGTTTGAGGGGAAAATCCATTCTTTTAACAAAATAAGCAATGAGTTTGGAGAGTTAGAAAATGAAGTATAGAAAACGATTTCTCGTACAGTTCACCTTTACGTCATTTCTTCCCTGGAGTATCAAGCAATGTTACAAAATACTGTAACAACACTAATTATTTTTAATAGGATCTTATGGATTACAATGAAAAGCCAAACTGCAATAAGTCATACTGCATGTCATAGCTAGTAGGATAAGAAAGACCTACAGGATATTGAAGTAGAAAGTAGTGCAGTAATTACTGAAAAGGGCTGCATGCACATTTCTTCATTACGGACACTCGGGTGTTGATCAGCAACAATGAAGCTTATATACATATTATTCAGTACATTGCAGGATACATAGAAGAAGGTAAGGTTTATTCAGCCCAGTAAATCCCTTGTGGAGATACATGGCTTGAAAAGTGCTGTCTACCAATATGCTCAAGCTTTTGCTTCACATAACTTGGAGAACTAGGGAGTCCAGGAATTCTGAAATAAGTACTAAATCCACTGTCTGGAGAGTTTGATGAGAGAAACACTGTGAATAAAAAAGTTATAAATATCTGGAATATTTTGAAATTGAACAACTGATACAAACAGCCACTGCCTCTGTGCTGGCCCATGACTGAAGGCTTTCAGATTTCACAATCCTGTTCCCATCACTGTTTGCCAGTCACCATAGGGCTTAATTTTAGGAGAGTGGGACATAGGAAGATGTCCGTATGTGACTTTTTTTAATGTGGGGTTGGGGACTGTTGCACTGCAGCCACCACACAATCCTTGATGGATAGAAGGCTCAGGTCCAGTAGCGTGGGATCTACAATGACTGGGAGTCCCTTCAGGGAGCGGGAGACACCCTTCAGCATTTCTCTCTGATTCACTGAAACGCACAAGCACACTTACTATGACAAATGGATGATCTGGAGAGTGGGGGTGATGATCTCACATTTACCATTCCACTAGCATAACTGACTGGTTATGCATCAGGATTGGTTCAATGAGAACCAAGAGGAAATATGTTCAGCACTGGGAGTAAAGAGAAAAGCCTTTATCAAATGGCAGAATGACCCCTCCTCAGTCTCCAAACGGGACCATTTCAAGCACCTTCAGAGCAAAACACAGAAAGACCTCCGTCAGATACAAAGCAGCTGGTGGGAGAGCAAAGCCAAAGAAATTGAGCACTATGCTGAGACCCACAACTCAAAGATGTTCTTTAGCGCTATTAAGACTGTCTATGGACCTCCTAAACCAAGGACTACCCCATTGTTCTCATCAGACAACACAACACTGATCAAAGACAAAGAGGGCATCAACGAAAGATGGCGAGAACACTTCAGCAACCTCCTTAACAGACCATTGGCTGTGAAAAAAACGTCCTCAGTGAAATTCCACAACAACCCGTCCTGACAGATCTTGACTTTCTGCCCGCTATAGATGAGATTAAGAAAGCTGTTAGCCAGATGAGTTCAGGAAAAGCTTCTGGAAAAGATGGGATGACAGCAGAGATACATAAAGCGGCAGGTCAAGCAGCACTAGCAGCGTTCCATAGCGTGATCATCAGCATCTGGGAGGATGAAAACATACCACAGGACCTCCATGATGCTATTATTGTCTCCCTTTTCAAGAATAAAGGCAGAAAAGCAGAATGTGGAAACTACAGAGGCATATCCCTCCTCTCCGTTGGAGGGAAGATCATCACTCACATCATCTTGAACGTCCTAATAGCCAGTAATTATGAGGCAAATCTACCTGAAAGTCAATGTGGTTTTCTACCTGGCTGGAGCACAGTCCACATGGTGTTTGCTGTCAGACAAATACAAGAGAAGTGCATTGAACAGAACGTGCACCTGTATGCTGTCTTCATAGATCTGACAAAGGCGTTTGATACCTTCAACAGGGAAGCCGTTTGGACCATTCTAATATGACTTGGCTGCCCAAGAAAATTTGTCCAGATTATACGTCTTTTCCATGATGGCATGACAGGCGAAGTACTGTTTGATGGAGCCACATCAGCCCCCTTTAACATCACCACCGGCGTGAAACAAGGATGTGTTCTCGCTCCTGTCTTATTTAACCTGTTCTTTGCATGCGGCCTTAACCATGCAATGACAGATCTGGACCAAGGTATATACTTGAAATACCGGCATGATGGTTCACTTTTTGACCTCCGTCGCCTGAATACAAAGACTAAGGCAGTGCAGAAACTCCTTTGTGAGGCACTCTTTGCCAACGACTGTGCCCTTATGGCTCACACAGAAAATGATCTTCAGCACATTGTCAACAAGTTTGCTGAGGCCTCACAACTTTTTGGACTAACTATCAGCCTTGGAAAGATAGAAGTTCTCCATCAACCTGCACCTGGATCAAATGCTCCTGTCCCGAGTATCTCCATTGACGGCACTCAGCTTAAAGTAGCGCAGAACTTTAAACACCTGGGTAGTGTCATATCCGGTGATGGATCACTGGATAATGAGATCAACACGCGAATATTCAGAGCGAGCCAGGCACTTGGCTGTCTGCGTGTCAAAGTTCTAAATCATCACAACATCCGGATGTCAACAAAACTGCTTGTGTACAGAGCTGTTGTTCTCTCATCTCTTTTGTATGGGTGTGAAACATGGACACTACATAGGCGTTACATCAAGCAGCTCGAAGCATTCCACATGCACTGCCTCCATAACATCATGAAGATCTGCTGGCAAGACAAAGTGCCCAGTCTTGAGGTCCTCGAGAGATCCCAGATGACAAGCATCGAAATGATGATTATGAAGTCACAACTATGTTGGACCAGTCATGTCAGCTACATGCATGCCAACAGAATCCCTAACCAGCTTCTGTACGGTGAACTCTCTCAGGGCATCCGGCGTATAGGTCGTCCATGGAAACGCTACAAGGATACCATCAAAGCCAATCTGCAGTACAGCAGTATCAAACCTAGGGACCTTGAGGACACCACCCGTGGCAGAACACAGTGGCATGCAACAGTCAGAAATATCTGCATTGCCTTTGGGGAAGACCGCTGCTGGCATCTACAAGAGGCATGCGAACAACGTCACAGAGCATCAGCAATGCACAACCCACTGATTGTGAACTTCCCATGCACCATCTGCGGCAAAACGTGCACCTCTAGAATTGGCTTATACAGTCACCAGAGGCACACCATGAGACCAATAACAGAAGATCTGCACAGATTTGTCATCATCTGATCAATGGACTACCATTATCTAGCATAACTGAAGGATTTTTAACAAAAGGAATAAAAGTTTGACATTTTAAATCTGTAAGATTTTGGGAACTAGCATCCAAGAGTTTTTGAAGAGTTGGGTAAGGAGCTCACTGAACTGCTATTGATAATTTATGAGTAAGGCTTCAAGCACAGGGGATATTTCAGAAGAATGGAAAAAAGACAACATTGTGTCAATTAAAAAAATACAAATGGGAGACCTCAGGTAGTTATAGGGGAGTTAGCCAAATAACAATCCCTAACATTATAATATAAAAGCTGACATAGAATTCAGTTATTAAATCATCAAAGGCAATATAATTAATGTAAACCAACATGTTTTTTATGGCAAATTGATCCTCTCAGACTATTTTGGTATCTATTTTTGATGAGATTATATATTTGGTTGACACATATAATAGTTTTGATGCAACATACTTAGGTTTCAGAAAGCTGTTTAACTGGGAACATCACCATATTTTTGATATAACATTTGAACAAAATAAACTGAACATGGCTCACATTTAATGAATTAAAACTGGCTAAGTAATAAGTTTCAAAATGTGATTGTAAATGTGGAATCACCAGCAAGTGGATGTGTTTCCACTGAAGTCCAGCAGGGAGCCATTCTTTACCCTAAATCTATTAAACATTTTTATTAACAACATTGAAAAAAACCCATACAATTGTCATGAATAAAGTTTGCAGATTACCTCCAAAAGGGGGAGTGTTAAATAGAGAAGTAGGTAGGTAACTGATTCAGAACAATCTGTAGCATGTGGCAAACTGGTTGCAAGTCAGCAATATGAATTTTGATAAAGTTAAATGTAAATACATTAAAAACTTTGTTATCTGGCACTTTGTTAAATGGAAAACTTTGTTAACTGGCATTGCAGCACTGTTGGTTGACATCATCAGTAAGCATAATAAGAACATAAGAACATAAGAATGGCCACACTGGGGCAGAACAAAGGTCCATCCAGCCCAGTATCCCGTCTGCCGACAGTGGCCAATGCCGGGTGCCCGAGAGAAGGAGAACAGAAGACAATGATCAAGTGATTTATCTCCTGCCATCCATCTCCTGCCCTTGTACTGAAGGCTAGGGCACCATACTTTACCCCTGGCTAATAGCCATTTATGCACCTAACCTGCAAAAATTTATCGAGCTCTTTTTTAAACCCTAATAGAGTCCTGGCCTTCACAGCCTCCTCCGGCAAGGAGTTCCACAGGTTGACTGTGCGCTGTGTGAAGAAAAATTTCCTTTTATTAGTTTTGAACCTACTACCCATCAATTTCATTTGGTGTCCCCTAGTTCTTGTATTATGGGAAAAGGTAAATAATTTTCTATGTTCACTTTCTCCACACCATTCATGATTTTATATACTTCTATCATATCGCCCCTCAATTGCCTCTTTTCCAGACTGAAAAGTCCCAGTCTCTCTAGCCTCTCCCCATATGGGACCCATTCCAAACCCCTAATCATCTTAGTTGCCCTTTTCTGAACCTTTTCTAATGCCCATATATCTTTTTTGAGGTGAGGAGACCACATCTGCACGCAGTACTCAAGATGTGGGTGTACCATAGTTTTATATGGGGGAAGTATGATATCTTTTGTCTTATTATCTATCCCTTTTTTAATAATTCCTAACATCCTATTTGCTTTACTAACTGCCGCTGCACACTACGTGGATGTCTTCAGAGAACTATCCACTATAACTCCAAGATCCCTTTCCTGATCTGTTGTAGCTAAATTTGACCCCATCATGTTGTACGTGTAATTTGGGTTATTTTTTCCAATGTGTATTACCTTACACTTACCCACATTAAATTTCATTTGCCATTTTGCTGCCCAATCACTCAGTTTGCTCAGATCTTTTTGTAGTTCTTCACAATCCCTTTTGGTTTTGACTGTCCTGAACAACTTGGTGTCATCTGCAAACTTTGCCACCTCACTGCTTACCTCATTTTCTAGATCATTGATGAACAAGTTGAACAGGATCGGTCCCAGGACTGACCTCTGGGGAACACCACTAGTTACCCCCCTCCATTGTGAAAATTTACCATTTATTCCAACCCTTTGTTTTCTGTCTTTTAACCAATTCCCGATCCATGAAAGGATCTTTCCTCTTATCCCATGACCGCCTAGTTTGCATAAAAACCTTTGGTGTGGGACCGTGTCAAAGGCTTTCTGGAAATCTAGGTATATTATGTCCACTGGGTGCCCCTTGTCCGCATGTTTATTAACCCCTTCAAAGAATTCTAATAGATTAGTTAGACACGACTTCCCTCTGCAGAAACCATGCTGACTTTTGCTCAGCAATTTGTGCTCTTCTACATGCCTTGCAATTTATTCTTTACTATTGTTTCTACTAATTTGCCTGGTACTGATGTTAGACTTATCGGTCTATAATGGCCAGGGTCTCCTCTGGAGCCTTTTTTAAATATTGGCGTTATGTTGGCCATCTTCCAGTCATTGGGTACCGAAGCAGATTTAAAGGGTAGGTTACAAACCACTGTTAATAACTCCGCAATTTCACATTTAAGTTCTTTCAGAACCCTTGGGTGAATACCATCTGGTCCTGGAGACTTGTTGCTATTCAGCTTACCAATTAACTCCAAAACCTCCTCTAATGTCACTTCAGTCTGGGAGAGTTCCTCAGATTTGTCACCTAAAAAGGCTGGCTCAGATTTAGGAACCTCTGTAACATCCTCAGCCGTGAAGACTGAAGCAAAGAAATCATTTAATCGCTCCGCAATGACACTGTCTTCCTTGATTGTTCTTTTATATCTTTATCGTCCAAGGGCCCCACTGCTTTTTTAGCGGGCTTCCTGCTTCTAGGCTACGTCTACACGTGCAGCCAACATCGAAATAGTCTATTTCGATGAATAACGTCTACACGTCCTCCAGGGCCGGCAACGTCGATGTTCAACTTCGACGTTGCTCAGCCCAACATCGAAATAGGCGCAGCGAGGGAACGTCTACACGTCAAAGTAGCACACATCGAAATAGGGATGCCAGGCACAGCTGCAGACAGGGTCACAGGGCGGACTCAACAGCCAGCCGCTCCCTTAAAGGGCCCCTCCCAGACACAGTTGCACTAAACAACACAAGATACACAGAGCTGACAACTGGTTGCAGACCCTGTGCCTGCAGCATAGATCCCCAGCTGCCGCAGAAGCAGCCAGAAGCCCTGGGCTAAGGGCTGCTGCCCACGGTGACCATAGAGCCCCGCAGGGGCTGGAGAGAGAGCATCTCTCAACCCCCCAGCTGATGGCCGCCACGGAGGACCCAGCAATTTCGACGTTGCGGGACGCGGATCGTCTACATGGTCCCTACTTCGACGTTGAACGTCGAAGTAGGGCGCTATTCCTATCTCCTCATGAGGTTAGCGACTTCGACGTCTCGCCGCCTAACGTCGAAGTTAACTTCGAAATAGCGCCCGACGCATGTAGACGCGACGGGCGCTATTTCGAAGTTGGTGCCGCTACCTCGAAGTAGCGTGCACGTGTAGACGCAGCTCTAATGTATTTAAAAAACATTTTATTATCATTTTTTGAATTTTTGGCTAGCTGCTCCTCAAAATCTTTTTTGGCTTTTCTTATTACATTATAGCCGTGTCTACACGTGCACGCTACTTCGAAGTAGCGGCACTAACTTCAAAATAGCGCCCGTCATGGCTACACGTGTAGGGCGCTATTTCGATGTTAACATCGACGTTAGGCGGCGAGACGTCGAAGCCGCTAACCACATGAGGGGATTGGAATAGTGCCCTACTTCGACATTCAACGTCGAAGTAGGGACCATGTAGTCGTTGCGCGTCCCGCAACATCGAAATTGCGGGGTCCTCCATGGCAGCCATCAGCTGAGGGGTTGAGAGACGCTTTCTATAGCCCCTCAGCTCAATGGTGGCCGCGTGGAGCGGCCCCTTAAAGGTCCCTGCCCCCTCCCTTTCTGTGCAGGAAGCTGAGAGAGCATGCAGGCAGCAGCAATAACACGTGGCCAGCCTGCATGCTCTTCAGCAGCCCCAAGAACCCCCCAGCGCACCGATGGCCACCCGGCAGCCCCCCCAGCGTCCCCAGAGGACCCCCCCCAAGGGGAGCCACGGCAGCCAGGGCAGCCAGGCTGGCAGCCAGGCCAGCAAGCGGCAGCGGGGCCCCTCCTAGATGGAGGCCGAGCTTCGGGACCTGCTGGGGCTCTGGAGCAAGGAGGAGGTGCTCCAGGTAATGGGGAGCAAGAGGTGGAACGCGGATGCTTTCGCTCAGCTGGCCGAGGGCCTGGCCGCCCGGGGTCTCCCTGCCCGCACTCCAGACCATGTCCGGAGTAAAGTGAAGGAGCTGCGGCAGGGTTATGCCCGGGCCTGGGATGCGGCCGGCCGATCTGGGGCCGCCCCCGTCACTTGCCCCTTTTACAGGGAACTCAGGGACATCCTGGGCCCCCGGCACACCTCCTCCCCTCCGGCCACTCTTGACACCTCGGCTGAGGAGCCCCAGCAGGCCCCGGAGCTGGAGTCCGCCCCGGACCCCAGGGCCCCCCCCGGAGCCCACCCCTGGGGCATCGCAGCAGGAGGAGGAGGAGGAGGAGGAGGGGGACTCCTCCTCCGCTGAGACGGGGCTGCACATCCTCCTCCCATCCCGGAGCAGCAGCCGGGCTTCCTCCCCCCGGGTGTCCCCGGACTGTGGGAGTGGACCTACAGGTATGTACCCCCCCGGTGTACACCCCCGGGGTTGAGTTAGGTATGCAGACGAGCCCCTGGAACTTTCTGAGTCACTATAGGGGCTCGTCTGCATACCTAACTCAATCTAATTCTTGATCTTCTCCCCCACCCCTCCACCCTCTGATTTGCTCACCTTGATTATCTTTTTCTGATTTGTCCTCCTTGCTTACTGTTTTTGGTTCTCTATGTCTTAAATATTGAGTCTGTTCTGGTCTGGCTATGGTCTGAAGAAGTGGGTCTGTCCCACGAAAGCTCACCTAATAAACTACTTTGCTAGTCTTTAAAGTGCTACTCGACTGCTTTTTGTTTTGATACCAGGGATTTTAGTTTAGTTACTCTACCATTTAGTTTCTGTTTAACTACGTTCCTCATTTTAGTGTAATTCCCCTTTTTGAAATTAAATGCCGGAGTGTTTGACTGCTGCGGTGTTCTTCCCAACACAGGAATATTAAAAGTTATTATATTGTGGTCACTATTTCCAAGCGGTCCAGTAACAGTTACCTCTTGGACCAGATCCTGCGTACCAGTCAGGACTAGATCGAGAATTGAATCTCTCCTTGTGGGTTCCTGTACTAGCTACTCCAAGAAGCCGTCATTTAAGGCATCAAGAAATTTAATCTCTGAATCCTGTCCTGAGATGACATGTACCCAATCAATATGGGGATAATTGAAATCTCCTATTATTACTGTGTTTTTTATTTTGATAGCCTCTCTAATCTCCCTTAACATTTCTGCATCACTATCACTGTCCTGGTAAGGTGGTCAGTAATATATTCCTAATGCCATATTCATATTAGACGAATGAATTGTTATCCATAATGATTCTATGGAACATTTTGATTCCTTTAGGATTTTTGCTTCATTTGATTCTATATTATCCTTCACATATAGTACCACTCCGCCACCCGCACGACCTGTTCTGTCTTTCCCATATAATTTATATCCCCATATGATAGTGTCCCACTGATTGTCCTCATTCCACCATAGCACTTCCTTCCCTCTCATCCAGCCTCCAGTACTCACGGATGATGTCATCATCAAGTGCCTCCTTCCCACTCAGTCCTCCTCAAGCTGCCAGGAACAGGAACTGCTGTTACTATTTGAATACTGGGAAGTGGAAGGACCTAAGTGCACCCACTGCTAAGGCCCCTACCCCAGTCTAGTGGGAGAGACTCCTGGACCAAGGACCCAATAGATTGCTGGGGACAACTAATGAGAAAACAGGGGTAGGAGTGGAGGTTAGGACATTGGGAACAGATCCATAAGCTTTGTTATCCAGCACATTCAATTAACTGGTCACCAGCATTCCCCAGGAGTACTAGATAATACGGTATTCATTGCATCTGCATTTAAAAAATGAATGTAGGTCATGCAAGCTGAAGCTAGTCAAATTCTCACTGGGAAGAAGGTATACATTTCTGAGAGTGGGAGTAATTAATCATTAGAGCAATTCCCTAAGAGTTGTGGTGGATTGTCCATAATTGACTATTTAAAAATAAATATTAGATGTTTTGGTAAAAAGATACTTTGGGAAACATTTAGGGGAAGATCTATATTTTGTGTTTTCGAGGTCAGACTAGATGATCACAGTTGTCTCTTATGATCTCTGGAATATATTGTTTTATAAGTCAATGACCAAGGTGATAAAAAGAAAACATTTTGTCATTTTCACTCGTGTTAGCTTTGGGCATTATTAACGTATAACTAAAGTCACACTTGCCAACAGAAACCCAAAGGAGATGAAAAGAGGCCAAAATAAGAGTTAAACAAGATGTCTGGATTATTTGAACAATCTAGGGGTGATCAATAAATAAGTTTATACAAGCCTGTTTTTTATTTTATTTTTTTTGGGGGGTGAGGGGGTGACTGCTTCTCACACTATAATTTATTGGAACATGCAGTTTTTTCTCTCACTGTTTTATATGAAAATATGTCACTTTCTTCTATTGACATTACCTTTAAATTTACAGTTTATTTTTAAAAATGGCCTGTGACTCTGTTTAAAAATATCTGTCTTTTAATTTCCTTCATTTCTCCTAATTTCCTTGCTTGTTTTCAGGCAGGTGCTTATGTTGGCAAGGATTGATAAGAACTACTACAGTGAAGCAAGAAGCCCTAGGTGACCAGTTTACCCTTCCCCAGTAGAGTACCAGCTGGCAATTGCCCCCATTCTGTGATGGATTGTCCTTCTTTTCACCTTGTCATTAATCCAAGACTGTACACTGTAGGAGTACAGGTAAGCATCTGTCTCTGTAGTTGTTGCCAACAGCTCTCCCTTTTCAGCTGCCAGGGGTGTTTCAAAGAAATGTGAACAACTTCCTCTAGATTCAGTGTTTCATATCTGGAACAAACCATACCTTTCCTGCCTGGGGATTGCCAAATGTCAAATATGATCCAAAGTGGAAATCCAGTTCACCGTTAAATATAAAGTGTTTTGAGATTTGTTTTCCTTTTTTTTTATTGCAGGCATTCCACTATACATTTATTCTAAATATTAGAAATATGTCCTCTGATGAAATTATCTCTTACAATACAAACTTTAAAGGGAAACCATCAGCTCCATTGGCTACCTTTACAAGTTGCCAGTTTTGCCTTTGATAAATCAATAAAATTACTGCTCTCTGTACTTTTCCCCTTGTACTTATGCTATGATTTGCCTAAAAGTTGCTGTCTGGGGCCAGGCTTGTTCAAATAGACATGTACATGCAGTCTCTTCTCCCATCACTACACAGTCCAATTGACTCTGTGAAGAACTTCACTTGTGCTTGGAGACGTCTTTACAGGCCGGAGACTCTGGGCAAGATTTTAAAGGTACATTTTAGACAGCTACTGCTGTTTGAAAAATCCTCAGCAACTGCAATCACCCTCAGCTCTTCCTTGTGTTACTGCTTCTGGCTTCATCCCTCTGCTGACTTACTGGTATTTACTTAAGGGAATACTCATGTTAAGAACATTTTCAGGGTCAGCTTAACAGATAGAGTGTCTCAGGAACAAGGTGGGCCTTCAAAAGAAAAGACCAATAGTCAACTTAAAACAATAATTTAATTAACTTTTAATTTATCTGCAGTGGGCTTGCTGTTCCTGAAGGTTGGAAGACAGACTGTTAGGAGGAAGAGAACTAGGGAAAACACTGCTGCAGGAAAAGAAGCATTGTGTGTATCTATGGAAAACCTCCAACAGACACAGAAATGCACAACATAAGAGAGTTTCCTTCACAATACAGCTTAAAATATCCTCATCATGCCTGGGTGGCACGAAAAATGCCAAACAACCCGCAGAATGTGATTTTCATCAAAATTGAAATTTTTGGTGGGCAAAGGTGGATTTTGGTAGATTGTTCATTGATAAAATGGAAATAAAAACATTAAGCCAGGTTGACATTTATTTTTATCTGTATGATCAATCAAAGTAGCCCTTGGGAGCTGTAGTTTTTGATCCCTATGACCTCATTTTGCTTTGTGGGATGTGCTCCTGTGACAGATTATACCTCCTATGACACAACCTGATCTTTCCCTATCTCTGAGCCATTGTGGTACTCCCTTTATTTACAGCATCTAAGAACTGTCTTTTTTTCTTTTCATCAGTATTCAACATTTCAAAACTGAAACTGGCTGGAACTTTTCATTTTGTGGTTTCAGATTTCTGTTCCACTGAGAGGAAAGAGCAAATATAGAGATACTGGACTTTCCCAAGGAAGGGAAATTCCATTTTTCTGTTGGCTCTATCTTTCACACATTTAGCTGGTGTTGTGATGTCAGCACTCAATGTTGGCTACCGTTGCTGCAGTTGTAGCTAGATTTGGTGTTGTACAGGGAGACTGATTTCTTGTGTGTAGTGTGTTTTCCTATGTTTCGGAGAAGGAAAAAATATTCCTTGTGACCTTTTAAACTCTAAGTGGAAATGTGATATGTGGATATGTGGGCATGAGGATATGTGTAAGAGATTGCCCCAAACTTGGTATTTTTTGTTTGTTTTCTTGCTTTGTATTATGGGAGAGTGACATATTTAACCAACTTTAATCTTTTGAACAACATTATCTAAAGCATATTGTACAGTTTGTCTCTTTGTCTGTTTGATCAAGAACTCCTCCTAAATGGTAAGAGCTAGGACCACCAAAGTCAAGATACAGCTTCTTGTTATCACAGCTTAAAGAAACATAAGGATTTGGTTGTGCCAGGAAAATGGGTATGCTTGGAATGGGACTGCTTCTCCTAAAACTGAACAGAAAAGAGGCAAAATCACCAAATCAAGTAGAGTCCTCAAATTGGACGTAAGTGAGCAAATGTTGAAAGAGACTGAACTAAGTTGAGCCAGAAAAATGGGGTGAGCCATGAATAGGGTTGCTACTCAATAAACATTAGAGAAAAGAGATAAAATAGACAAGTTTGAAGTAGTGTTCTATTTTAGCACAGATAAGTCAATGCTTAAGGTTGCAAAGTAGAAGAAAATGTTATTGGAAACCAAATTGACCATATCCCTTTTAGTTAGCAAATAGTAAGTGTTTATAGGGATGAAGAAAAAATATATTTGATGAAATTCCCATTTTAAAAAAAATAGAAAAAAATAACAATCCCTTTTTAAAGAAATCCAAAATAAAATTACCTTCATAAAAAGAGCACTATACTTTTGAAAAATAAAATCATTTAATTAAAGCATGCACATTTTCCTTTTATTTTCAAACAACAACAACAACACATCTACCTCAACTAAGTTAAGGATTGGAATAACTCTGGATAAATCTGCTCATTGCTTACTGCTGTAAAAGCAGGTTTCTCTATAAAGCATTTAGAATGGTACTGATTTACTAAATATTGCAATACCTATTTGTATTTCTCATTTGGTTGGACAGTGAAGTTTTCTTTCAGGTAAAGCATCTCTAAGCTCTTCTATATGCCAGATTATGTGCCTCTTTTTAGATCTCCCAACATGCTTGGTTCAACTTGTGTTTATTTTTTGTTTTTAAAAAAATATATTTATAGGCCTTGGCCACTGGGTGCAATGTCTTAGCTGGAAATATTGATATAAAGATATATTGTTCCCAACAAGAGCATTTCATTTTTTTTCTCAGGGGCCAAAAGTGGAGTATTTGTTACTTCTCTATTTCCTAGATCAATTTTTAGTGTTTTCACCACCTTATTTTCTCAGAGCACTGGCTTTACCCAGTTGGGGAAATAAAACATGTATTATATTGGCCTTCTTCAGAATAATCTTTTGTATAATAATTATATTAGGTGTAAAGAGATGAAGCATCAGAGGGATTCAGAGGCAGAGTTATTTTGTTCATTGGAATGGAGGAGATAAAGTGTTGGCAATCTAGCAGAGTTTTTCTGCCTACCCAGTAGGCAGTGGAAGGAAGGTCAGCCAATATTACCTCTCAGCTATGGTAGACCAAGACTAATGTGTACCTCTGTGGTGACCTAATCCCCTGCAAGAACATACTGTTCATACCTACTCAGTCTGTGTAGTTTACAACACCCTTTGTGGGTCAAATGGCATCCTCTGAGGTGTACACATCACTCCCAGTGATGTAATTTGGCTTTAAAATGCTATTCCTCTGAATAGAGTAGAAGACATCAGGACCTATTATACAATCTCTGCTTAATAAACAGATTGATGATACCAGAGTTATTTTCCATCATTTAGCAGATTATTTTGGTCTTTGTAATTATACCTGGTTCTTGGCAGGCTGTGTGAAAGGAAGCAAAGGAATATTACATTGGCCAGTTAAGCTGGGAATATCACATGATATCAGTCGAGGTGCAGATTTTGGCCAGTGACACTCCACAGATGGATACTGGTGACTGGAGAGAAAAACAAATGTGTGTCACAAGCAGAAAGGCAGAAGGGCTATGTTCAGACATAGCTTGGTAAAAGAAATTGCTGGTACAGAGAGTCACTGAAATACCTGCCTGAGACACAGTATGCGGGGTAGAGGTGTTTTTTTTTTTTGGCTTCTCTTCAAGTTTCCAATACCTGGTGCCCTTGTGAAGGAAAATGAACCGGAGAGAGATTACTAATGGAAAACATAATACCTAATAGGAATAAAGTGAAAAGATTTCAGCTGGGAAATGCTGCTTCTCCATCACATGATTTAGAGAGCATATTTCTCTCCATCTGTACCTTTGCTGGCCTTTTTAGGGGGATGTGGGGGGACAGAAGAGATCTACAGTGATAAGAATAAGCTGTTTGTTTTGTTCCATTAGTCTCTGAAGCACGACCCCAACCTGTTTGTTTTCATTACTCAGTTACTCTGTCATTATTGATATTGCCATAGCACCCCACGTCCCAGTTAGATGGAGTCCTCCTTATGTTAGAGCCTGTATTAAGCAACATCTCTTGTCCTGAAGAGCTTACAGTCTATGCACCAGATACACAAAAGGCAAGGGAAGGAAATATGAAATACCTTAGCTCATTGATCGATTCAAAGCACATATTAAAAAGTATTTCTTTCCAGAAAAAAAAATGTTTGCTGTTGCTTGAGTATTAATTATCAGGGGCCCAACTCTTTGGACTCATTCTGTAGAAATAAATAAATAAATAAATAAATGAAGAAAACCATTCTCATAGGCTGTCTCATTCTGGAAGGATACTATCAGGAGGAAATATGAGTATAGTCAGTAGGAGCTTGGACAGATAGGAACTGTACTGCCTCATAAACTTTCCCATTTTCAAAAAAGACCTCCTCCATAGTACCGTTTCCAGTATTCCATGCTTGTTTTCATTTTCTAGTCAGGCTATAAATGTACTTATTAATTGTCACCTTACATTCAGAGAAAGAAACAAATAGGTCTGCATTTGGTTTTTTTTTGAGTTTCTTTTATTATACTGAATTTCAAAATAAGAGTTCCCTCTCTCAAAAATCCCTCACTTCCTTTTTCTGAAGCAATTTTTAGCTGTTGATTGATATTAGGTTTTCATGTCGCCTAATAACTATATCAGGAAATTCTTGCTATTCTTAGGACTTAGAGGTGTGAGTTTTAATATAGTTATATATATGAAAACATACTTGTAACTGAAAACAGCAAAGACATTAGGATTGGGGCCGAAAGTAATATAGAAATGTATTATGTATATAGAAATGTACAAAGAAATATATTATGTAACAGGAACACGTATATTCATTATCCCTTTCAAGACACTATCAGAAGGAATTAATGGAGAGTTAGTGTGTTGTCATAAAGGTTTACCATGCTAAACATGTAATTATTTTGTTCTCCTCCCTTCTTCTTGATTTTTAGTTATCACTTATTATATCTTGCCCTATGATAAGGCCCCAATCCTGCCATTTGTTACACCAGAGAACACCGCTGATCTCAGTGAGGAGATCCAGACAGACATAAATTCCCACCCATAGTCAAGCAATTGAAGGATCAGTGCCTAGCGTGTAAACAGGTTGGCTCTATGGATTGTTTATATATATACATATATATATGCCTGTAATGCCTCACACACATTTTAAATTTTGAACAGCAAATAAACAAATAATCAGAGACCATTGATTTCTGTTTGGGATAATACTGTAATGTCATAATATATATATAATAGAATAAATGCATTCTATTTAAAGGAGTAATAAGATTTGGTAAGGTGAGGTGCATGAATTATGTCTATATGGTAAAGACC
The DNA here is from genome assembly GCF_033958435.1 of Carettochelys insculpta. NCBI lineage: Eukaryota > Metazoa > Chordata > Testudines > Carettochelyidae > Carettochelys > Carettochelys insculpta. The sequence goes on from NC_134137.1 coordinate 70,393,408, forward strand.
TTCCTCACTACTTTACCAGATAGTAATAGAACTATCGTGTCCTTCCACTTACTCAACATCTTCCACCACACAAAACCTTGGCCCAAAAACTCCTCTACAAAAGAAAACCTGAGCAAATAAGACCTGCTACTTATTCCTGACTAATATGCCAACATATCTATGATGGAAGAGTCTGAGATCACAAATGGTCACAGTGTTGGTAAGAATAGACCCTGGTCCAGTTCATATAGGTTCATTTATACATGGGAATGGGGCCATGTGATAAAACTCTCCCATGCCTTGCTGTTAGTGATGCTTTGGGTACGATATTATAGCACAGCAATGACTAACTCCTCCTGCCAACTGCAGTCATAATCTGCTACATACAGACAGATATCAAATGTTGTAGTTTTCACAGTTGGTTCTTTGACAGAAGCTGTTGGCAGGAACTCCCAGACAATAGTGACAGTAACCACCATAGAAATAGCAGTTACTCAGACTGTATGCATGTGTCACACTCCACCTCACCACGTTTCTCAGAAAGCTGCCTTTTATATCCTATTTTAGGGATATGATTGCCTTCTGTATCAATCACAGAGCCTATGGGCCTCCTGGAATGTAAGCTGGGTTATTATTACTTGTCCATTGTTACTTTTAGTTTGTCACTGGTCACTGTGTATAAAATGGCTAATCCAGCAAGGCAGAAGAGCTGGGTGTTGATTATTCACATTGTTAAGACAGCTATGACTCAAGTTTCTACACTCTGAACCTCTCTAATCTGGCACTCTCTGGTCTGGCAACATACATGGTATGACATTATTTTAGTTAGATGGAAGCTCACTTATCACTTGGGTGTTGCCAAATTTCCTACGGTCCCATAAAGTTTGTCTGCAACCACCAGTCATGGCTTTCTGTATTCTGTGCTGTTGTTTAGCGCTCATTTACCCCGAAATAGCTTCTAAGAGCCTAGTAGGCAGTGAAAATGCTGGTAATTCTGCTAGACAATAGTGATCTCCCCTGGTTCAGAAAATTCTCTAGTTTGGCATTGGTCAGGTCCCAAGGGTGTTGGACTAGACAGGTTCTACCGGTAGTACACATTATTTGACTCACAAATACCATTTATTCCTAGATATCCACTTTGGAAATTTTCATCTTTGGTACACTTTACACTCCCCTCTTGTCAGGCTCCAAGTGTAGGAAGCCAAAACTCCTTTGCTCCTTAATTGAAACTTCTTTTGAAATAACAACAATTGTATTCTCCATTATGTCTGCAAATCACTACTTTAAGGACTTCAAAGACTTTGAATGAAATATTACCCTAATTTGCTATACTTTTTTCATTTTCGTTAAAATTATTAGTGTCATATTTATTTCCAAAGCGGGTTCTTCTAAGCTACTAATTTGCCCCTCACCATCCACTTCCATGCCCTTCCTGCAATCTGATCAAAGAATACTATGTTCTGTTTTCTATTAAGCACCACAGTAGGTCACTTTGACAGACTATCCTTTTCAACTTCTCACACAAAAAAGAAATTTTCTATATTCTTAACATTTTCAATCTTTGCTCTTCCCGAGTTACGAAAATAACTTGAAGGAAAAATGAAATTGAATCTAGTCTTCTCCAATTATTTCCATATTTCCTTGTCCTTCATGAGTTTCTGAGAGAAAGCTGGCACAAGCGATTGGCAACGGGATATAAAGTCTTCATCTGTAAGTTACCAGTTCCACTCAACCACAGTTTGGCAAGGAATACAAGTTAATTATAATTGGGTCTTTCGTTTCCTTCATGAAGTTAATTGACTATTCGAGTCCAAGTGGGCAAGTGTGCTCATCCATAGAGTGTATACATGCACAAAAATAAGCCCATATTTCTCCTATACAATAGCATGCTGCCCTATACTTTAAGGGAAAGGAGGAAGATGTCCTGGTACTTGGCAATTCAAAAGGGTCCGGGGCTCCTGGCTGCCACTGCCAGTAGCACAGGAGCAGCAGCAGCAGCTGGAGTCCCCGGACTTTTAAATTGGTGCAGGAGTGCTCTGGCTGGCACTGAGGGCTGAGGGGGGGCATGGCATGGCACTCTGTAGGAGGTACTGAAGGCTAACTGCCCCAGCCTTTCCCCTTTCACCTGATGCACCCCTCCCGCTCCTGGGAACACAAAGATGGGCCCTTCCCCACCTTGCCTGGATCCTGGAAGATCTGTCAAACTCCCTGCATATATTTTAGTGGAACTGAACAGAATGGGAAATTCAAGTGTTCCCTCACCTTTTATCCAGTCCCAGATTCAGGCAGCTGGAAGTTTAAAGACGTGAAGAATAGGGTTGTGCTCCTGATGAACTTGGTTAATTATAAACCACTCACTGCTGTCAGTGAGCTTGTTTATTTCTTTTTTGAATGCAGTTATAATTTTGACCTTCATCACATCCCCTGGCAACAAATTCCATAGGTTGCCTGTGTTGTGTGAAGAATATATCCTTTTTTTTTTTTTAAGCTGATGACTATTCATTTCATCAAGTGACCTCCCCACTTCTTATATTATGGGAAGAAATAAATACTGCTTTGCTAATATTTCGCTCCACACCATACATGATACTATGGACCTCTACCCTACCCCTTCTTAATCATCTGTTTTCTGAGCTGACCAGTATCAATGTTTTAATCTCTCCCTATAGTGAACATGTTTCATGCCTACTCATTTATATTGCTCTTTTCTGTATCCTTTCAAATTTGAATATATATTTCTTTTAACAGTTTGTCTTAACTTCAATGTCTTTCTTGGACTGCCTTATTATATTTCTACATTGGATAGACTTTACACTCTTTTCTGTTTTCCTCAGTAACATTGGACTTCCAAGTGGCCTGTAACCACCTTCGTTACCTAAAATTAAAGGTGAGCATTGCTCTTCTGATAAGTTACCAGGGGTAAACAAGGTAAACATCAGCAACTCCCAATGCACCCACAGATGCATAAGATCTGGTCCCATGGATTTGTGTACATCCAACATTTATAAATAGTTCTTAACCTGTTCTTTCCCCACTGTGAGCAGTCCACCTTCTCCACGTACTGTGCTGCCTGGGAGCTGACCTTGTCTTTGGAGACAGAGGCAAAAAAGCACTGAGTAGTTCAGCTTTTCCCACCTCATCTGTCACTAGATTATCTCCCTCATCCAGTAACAGCCCCACACGCTTATTGACTATTTTCTTATTGCTGACACGCCAGTAGAAACCTTTCTTGTTGCCTTTCACTTCTCTTGCTAGCTGAAACTCCAATTGCACTTTGGCCATCTTGATTGCACACCTGTATGTTTGAGCAACATAACTATATTTTTCCTTAGTCATCTGGAAAAATGACATCCACTTTTTATAAGCTTCATTTTTCGTGATTAAGCTCACTAAAAATTTCTCTATTAAACCAAGCTGGTCACTTAACATGTTTGCTTTATTTTTTTTAACTTCACTTTGGGCTGGTGTGTTCCTGCATCTTCTATAAGGCTTTTTTAAAATACATTGAAGTCTCCTGGACTCCTTCCCCCTCATGTTAGCTTCCCAGGAGATCTTGTCTATCAGTTCCCTGAAGGAATCAAAATCTGCATTTCTGAATTCCAGAGTCCTAATTTTACTGTTCTCCTTTCTTCCTTTGGTCAGGATCCTGAACTTGACCATCTTAGGATCACTGCTGCCTAGGTTGCCACCCACATTTACTTCCCCTAACAATTCCTCCCTGTTTGTGAACAGCAGGTCAAGCTGCACATGGTCCCTGGTTGATTTCTTCAGCACTTTCACCAGGAAGTTGTCCCCAGCATTCTTCAAAAACTTCCTGAATTGGCTATGTGCTGTATTGGACTCCTAACACATGTCCAGGTGAATGAAGTTCCCTGTGAGAACCAGGGTCTGTGATCTGTCACCTTCCATTTATTGTTCAAAGAAAACAATTTCTATCCATTCATTTGATCCAGTGGGCTATAGTAGACACTCACCAAAACATGACCCTTGTTATTTCCACCTCTAAACTTAACCCAAAGACTCTCAACAGGCTTTTCTCCTGTATTACACTGGAGTGCTAAGCAATCATACTGCTCTTTAACATGCAGTGCAACTCCTCCAACTTTCCTCACCTGCCTGTCCTTCCCAAAAAGTGTATAACCTTACATGACAGTGCTCTGCTCATATGGGTTGTCCCATATAGTCTCCATTATTCTGGTCACATCATAGTTCCTTGACTGTCCCAGGACTTACATTTCTTCATGCTTGTTTCTAAGGCTTCTTTTATTTTTGTACAAACACCAAAGATAACTATCCAAATGCCTTGATTTCTCAGTAAATTGTAGTGGTTCTCCTCTGTTGCACTTTCTTCCTTTTGTTTCTTGCCAATATCCCACTTCTACACTTACCTCATGGCTTAGTTCACCATCCCCCAAATAACCAAGTTTAAAGTCCTCCTTACTAGGTTTGCAAGCCTGTCTGTGAGGATGCTCCTCACTCTCATCATTAGGTGGATCCCATTTCTTCCTATCAATCCTTCTACCTGGAACAGCATCCCATGGTCAAAGAATCCAAAGACCTGTCCTTGACACAATTACCTGCACAACCACTCACTTACTTCCTCATAGTTCCTCAATCTCTACCTGGGCCTTTCCCTTCAAAAGGGAGGATGGACAAGAACAAAACTTGCACCCCAAACTCCCTGAACCTTCTTCCCAATGTCCTATAATATACAGTATATATAATATACAATGTCCTATAATATACAGTAAGGTGCTGAAGGACCTTCTTGGCAGTATGTTCTTAGCTGAGCCTTCCCACTGAATCAGAAGGGTTGGCAATTTTTACTTTTGTTTTTAGGGGAGTTGAATTTGGTTTGCTCCTTCTGAGCTAGTCAGAAAATCCTAATTTGCAACTATTTTCCAAGGAAGCTGAGCACTGAGATTTCCCAAGTTGCCATTGGTGCATTTCTTCTCAGCCTCTCTGAGAGCTTTCAGTGGCTTCAGAGAATGAATCTTTGCTCTTCTCTGTTCTAATGAGGGGAACATGCTATCACAGACTTGCCTAGTAGGCCCTCATATCATCACAGAGTGAATCAAGTCCTTAGTCTTCTGGCAATGCCAGGAAAAGGGAGATAAGGCCATTGCTCCAATTCCTTGTATTTAAGGAAACATGACCAAGTTGGAGTGATTTAGGAGCCTGTCATAAAGCAAGTATGGGAGGGAGGATTATATAAAGACAAGGTTCAGTCCAAAATTCAAATATAGAGCTTGTCCCCCATTTTTTGTTTTTTTATATGGTTTGCTATGGTGAAGCTGGTTTCCTGCATGATGGTATAAGCAGTTTGTTTGCCATAAGGTTGGTTTACTCAGTGTTCTATTGTATAGCTTAAGGATCTGCTATACAAATCCTTTATTATCCAAACAGTCCTTACTACAGTGAGTCAAAATGTTCATAATAAATTGTTTATCCTTACTTTTCTGGTTGCAGAGTATTCACAGGGAAGCTACACAAAATTATCAGTTATTCATAACTAAGCAAATACTTTGCTATGGATTGTTTGTGAAATGATTCAGTCTGTGTGACTGGTTTTCTAAGTTGCATAGCATTGTTTATATTTCCTTTTTGGATGAACTGTATAAGCATACATAATATCATTGGGACTGAGAAGGCAGGATAGGAGAAGAGAGCACATCAGGAAGAAGATTGAGGTCAGGAGCTAAGCAGGTCTAAGAAATTATAAATGATTTTAAACATTTTGGACATTAAAAAGCATCATATCTGAGTGTTTACATGCATCTGAAACTTTAAAATATTTAGGTTTCTTTCTGAATGAAGGAGGATTAGAGAGACAAATCCACATTTATTGACAATTTAACAGATGTAATGTTCTGGTTTCCCTTTAAACTACATTTGTAGAAATCTGTAGTGTTATTTGTGAATAAAGCAGCCAGATCCTTGACTGGCTCATTTAATTGCCTGAGTGTCAAGCGTCTAGCCAGGGAGCCATATGCAACCACACACACTATTTCATATGTCTGGCAAGAGCATGGATTGAAATTTACCAGTTTCCATTAATCACGCTATAATTCTCAGACTGTACACCACAGTTGTTAATCAGGTATACATGTGCAGGGCACGTTGCAAGTGTGCATTCACGTACCTTCCCCTGTCTAAACTTATTAACTCTGATAATGCCAGATCTTTATAATTTCTTTTCTATTATCACTGCCAGTCACTCACTTCAATAAACATGTGTAATGAAATTTCAGAGCAGTAGCTGTGTTAGTCTGTATCCTCAAAAATAATTAGAAATGCCGTGGCACCTTATAAACTAACAGATTTATTGCAGTACAAGCTTTCGTGGGCAAAGACCCACTTTGTCAGATGTTTCTGTTAGTCTATAAGGTGTCCATGACCTTTTATTGTTTTTGTATCTAAGCTGATATCCGGAAGCTCAAGTGGTCAACAAGCTCTTTATTGATGAGCATGAAAAAGCACGAACAGAGATCTCCACATTCTTAAGTTCCTCTGTTGATATTTGGTGGTGATGGGAGTTCACCATAACTATAAATGAGCTTTGATTTTCAGTTATACTTGGGTTAGTGGCAAAAGTGCTCATACCTTGCAGCACACTGCTCATTTCCAAGAAGCCGGAAATCTGGTCAGGGATCCTAAGGGCTCTTGGCTCCCCTCCTCACGACTTCGAGAGACACCACAGACTGAGAATAACAAGGAGTCCTGTGGCACCTTATAGACTAGCAGATATGTTGGAGCATAACCTTTCGTGGGCAAAGACCCGCTTCATCAGACACATGAGTGGTGTGGGGGTGGCTTCAGAGGGGTATTTAAAGAGTGGGGTCCCAGTAAAAGGGAGGACCAGAGCTGACAAGGTCTATTCAGCAAGGTGGAAATGGCCCACTATCAATAGTACTTATCAAAAGAGGGAAAAACAAGTTAGATCAGACAGGGGGATGTGAGTCTTTGTCAGAGTCTAATGGGGAGATATTAACGCCCAGGGCAGAGAAGCTGGTTTTGTAAGCTGCAAGCCACTCCCAGTCTCTGTTTAATCCTTGGCTAATAGAGTCAAATTTGCAAACGAATTGCGGCTCAGAGATTTCTCTCTACATTTGATTTTTGAAATTTCTTTGTTTCAGAACTGTCACACTTAAATCTGCCACTGAGAGTCCAGAGAGATTGAAGTGCTCACCCACAGACTTCTAAATTACCATTCCTGATGTCTGATTTATGTTCATTTATTCTTTTACAGAGAGACTGTCCAGTTTGGCCAATGTAAATTGCAGTGGGGCATTGCTGACACATGACGGCATATATTGTATTGGTAGATGTGCAGGCAAAGGAGCCCCTGATGGCATGGTTGATGTTAGGACCTGTGATGATGTCACTGGTGTAGATATGTGAGCAGAGTTGGCAGCAAGGACTGTTGCAGGGCCTGGTTCCAGACCTAGAGTCACTGGTTTGTGATTTGTAGTGGCTGCAAAGGATTTGTTTAAGGTTGGCAGGCTGTCTATAGGTGAGTACAGGCCTGCTTCCCAAGGTCTGTGAGAGTGAAAGATCATTGCTCAGGATGGGTTGCAGATCACTGATGATGCGTTGGAGAGGCCTTAGGTGGGGGCTGTATGTGATGGTCAGTGGTGTTGTCTTGTTATCCTTGCGAGGCCTGTCTTGTAGCGGGTGGCTTCTGGGTACCCGTCTGGCTCTATCAATCTGTTTCCTCACTTCCTTAGGTGTGTATTGCAGTTTGAGGAAAGCTTGGTAAAGGTCTTGTAGATGTTTGTCTCTGTCTGATGGATCAGAGCAAATACAGTTGTACCTTAGTGCCTGGCTGTAAACAATGGATCATGTAGTATGCCCTGGATGGAAGCTGCAGGCGTTTAGATAAGCATAGCGGTCGATGGGTTTTTGGTATAGGGTGGAAATGCCTATAGGTTACCACCTATATACCAAAATAGGATTACCACCCTATACCGAAAACCCATGGACCACTATTCTTATCTACACTCCTCCAGCTTCCATCCAGGGCATACTACACAATCAATTGTTTACATTGTTTTTTGTTTTGATAACAGTGTTTAAATGTACTATAATACCAAGGGTATTTCTGAGTTCTCTCACACAAGCACACTTATGCCTGTTTTTGTCATCAAAATCATTTTGCCACAGTAACCAGATGACAATTGCAAGCTTGTGGGAAAGGGCATAGCCATACTTGTGAGATATGTAGTTGTATACCTCAGGCACACATTTCATTATCTGGGTTAGTTTGCCAGAGAGTTTTGATAACTGTAGTCCTCAACTTTCTGTAATTACACCAACAGAAGCTTCCTTTCTGCTTCTGCCAAGTGCATTTGTTGACAATTCATAACACTTCTGCTACTCAGGAACATTTTTGTGAATAAATAGATTATAATTAATCACTGTAAATTCAACAACATCCTGAGTTCCTAAAAGTAAGTTACTTGGATGGATCACATCAAAGTAAGAATCCAGAATTAAGTTTGATCAGTGTAACTGTACTCTCTGTACTTTTCTGCTTGTCATGTTTTAATCCTATAAGCTAAGAAGATTCAGGAAACAGATCAGCTGCCTAGTCACATTTTACCTGGTCATACCTGTTCATATGATTCTTCTTTCAACTTCAGAGAAGGCTCTCTCCAATTTTATTATAAAAGAGAAAAGGTTAGATATTGGATATGAGATTATATAATTAATATTAAAATTAGAATGGCCTCTTTATTTCTCATCAAAAGTTTTTTCTTCCATTCTGTATAAAAATCTTAATACTCACTATATTAGCAAGTTAAGCACTCAGAAAGTAACACAAGCTAGTTGCAGACACCAGAAAAAAATATATATTTCCAGTGTTTATATATATATATATATATATATATATTGCCCCAACCCACTATATATATATATATATATATATATATATAATGTGGCAGAGTCAGTGTCATTCCTGGGCCCCAGATCCTCTGTTTAGTCCACTGGCCCCACTGTATGAACCCCGTCACCCTTTTTGGGGCAGTCTCGGGGAGAACCCAGTCCCCCCTCCACTCGCTTCAGGTTCCGGCCCAGGGACCCTGGATAGCTGCTACCCAGAAGGGCTAACTCCCTTTGCCCTGGCCCCTGCAGCTCCTTTCCCTGGGCCACTCCCCCCAGACACTTCTCCCTGGTACCTCCTGGTACCTGCCTCCCCTCTCCTATATATTAGGAAATTAAGCAGTCAGGAAGTAACACAAGCTAGTTGCTGACACTAGAAAAAAATTATGTATCTATAAAAGGTAAACACTGGAAAAAATATAGATATAGATATATATTTCCGGTGTTTACCTTTACATAGATAGATAGATAGATAGATAGATAGATAGATAGATATAGATATAGATGTCGATATATATTTCCGGTGTTTACCTTTTATACAGATATAGATGTAGATATAGATATAGATATAGATATAGATAAAAGGTAAACACCGGAAATATATATCTATATCTATAAATATATAATTTATATATAACATATATTTTATAAAATATAAATATAATATAAAATATAAAATATATATTTTCCAGTGTCTGCAACTAGCTTGTGTTACTTCCCAACTGCTTAATGTCCTAATATATAGGAAATATATAGATAGATAGATAGATAGATAGATAAATATAAATAGATAGATATAGATATTGATATATATCTCCCGTGTTTACCTTTATATATATATATATATATATATATATATATATATTTCCTATATATTAGGACATTAAGCAGTCGGGAAGTAACACAAGCTAGTTGCAGACACTGGAAAATATATATATATATATATATATATATATATATATATATATATATATATATATATATATATAATATTTCATATATATATATATTTCAAGTGTACACATCATCATACTTCAATACCTCTACGTCAGCCCATATATGATCTATGGGTCTGGTAAGTTTCCTGGTGCTTTACTGGGGAAGGAATACAGCACCTATCTATCTATCTATCTATCTATCTATCTATCTATATTGAGGTATAAGATTATTACTAATTCTGCAAAAGAGTTTTTACACACAAAACCTGGGTTAGTCATTTTAAAGGACTTATCGTGTACTAGTAGTAGGCATCCTTCAGTCTGCATAGACTATTGATTGCGCCCTTTAAAGTTTCAATTGAAGACCTCATTTACAGCATCTATTGTGACTATGAAGACCCACACGAGGGTGACAGTCCTTGCTGCTAGTTCTTCCCAGTTGTCCAGCTCAATGTCTACCTCTCTGAGGTCTCTCTTGCAGACATCTTTGTAACACAGCTGGGGGCGTCCGGGAGGTCTTTTGCCAGAGGCTAGCTCACCATACAGGATGTCTTTTGGAATCCTTCCATCATCCATCCTGTGGATGTGGCCAAGCCAGTGGAGCTGACGCTGCCTGAGGAGGGTGTACATGGTTGGGATTCCAGCTTGCTCGAGGATGGCGGTGTTGGTAACTCTGTCCTTCCATGATATTCCAAGGATGCGCCTGAGGCAGCGCAATTGGAAGATGTTCAGCCTTTTTTCCTGGCGGGCATACAGGGTCCAAGTCTCGCTGCCATAAAGGAGGGTGCTGAGGATGCAGGCTCTGTAGACTTGCATTTTGGTGTGAGTGTACATCTTGTTGTTATTCCACACTCTCTTGTTGAGTCTGGACAGAGTTGTGGCCACTTTTCCGATCCGCCTATTTAGCTCAGTGTCCAACGACAGGGTGTCAGTGATGGTGGACCCGAGGTAAACGAACTCGTGGACGACCTCTAAAGTATAGTTGTCAATGCTGATTGATGGGGATTCAGCAACATCCTGACCGAGTACATTCGTCTTCTTTAGGTTGATGGTAAGCCCAAAGTCCTTGCACACTTTGGAGAACCGATCCAGCAGTTTTTGAAGCTGGTCTTCTGTGTCAGACACTACAGCAGCATCATCTGCGAACAGCATGTCTCTGATGAGGACTTCTCGCACCTTAGACTTAGCTTTCAGCCTTGCAAAGTTAAACAGTTTCCCATCAGATCTTGTGTGCAGCAAGATGCCCTATGTTGAAGATCCAAAGGCATGCTTCAGGAGGAGTGCGAAGAAGATCCCAAACAACGTCGGAGCAAGCACGCATCCTTGTTTGATGCCGCTCCTGATTCTGAAAGCATCCGATAATGCGCCGTCATATTGGATAGTTCCTCTCATGTTTCCTCTCATGTTTCCGTGGAACGACTGGATCATCTTGAGTAACCGTGGAGGACAGCCTATCTTGTGGAGCAGTTTGAACAGACCATCCCTGCTGACCAAGTCAAAAGCCTTGGTCAAGTCGATGAAGGCTATGTAGAGTGGCTTTCTCTGCTCCCTGCACTTCTCCTGCAGCTGCCTTAGACAGAAGACCATACTAATCATGTAAAAAAAGTACAAAGACCTTTACCAATGGCAAAGCCTATTTTTTGGTCTTTCATGTGCTGTATTCCTTCCCCAGTAAAGCACCAGGAAACTTACCAGCCCCATGGATCATAAAGGGGCTGATGTAGAGGTATTGAAGTATGATGATATGTAAACTTGAAAGTTCAGGTTTTCAATAAATCCTGTATAGTGTTAGGCTTGAAGCCATGACCGTGTCTATTCACTAGCTAGGATTCATATGGCTTTTGGCTCACCTTCTTACACTTCTGCATCTGCTACTTCCTGGTGCGTACAACTGCATCTTACACTTTGCTGGCAGATGAACTCATACTTCTTATTTTCTTTCGCTGATAGGCTTTTTCTCTTAGCTACTCCTTCCTTGTTCTTTATCTCTTTTTTTCCCCATCCTTTGTACACTTTAATGTTAAAAAAAAGAGTTTCTCTCCACACTTGATTTCCAACTACCTTCTCTCCTACGTCAATAACTGCACCAAAAAAGAAAAGGGTTTTTCACAACTAATTTGCTGCAGTGCTGTGCACAGAAAAGGTGAAACTTAACGTACAGTTAAAGACTCACAAATGACAGAAATAGGTTATGTTGGTCAGTTTTTTCCTTTACTTTTTAATGGAGGCCCATACAGCTGCGTTCCCTCCCTCAGCACTCTGCTTTGTGAGAGCCAGTACAGTGCTGCTCATGTCTTTGTGCTGAGTCATCTTCAAAAATGTTCTGACAAATTCTGAAGATTTTATTGTTATCTCAACAGAATCAGATCCTGCACTGGGACAGGAATTGGTGAGATTAATCATATGATATTTTCTGTCTTTTCTGTACTTCGTTTCATTTTAGGATCAACCATCTGTAATATTCACATTCCTTTAGAATAAAATTCACCCCATGCAGAGGAAGAGAGCAAGGCCATTGAATCACTTAGGTTTCAATTAAGCTCTCAGGAGTACAAGACTTGGGCTAGTCCCCGACACAGGATGAATTTCACTCACAATGCAGGGAGTTTGCCCTTATGCTGCCACAGTGTGGTTACTCAACATAAACATCCCATTGTGTAATCCAGTTTTCTTAGTATACAAAAATGACTAAAGTTTTTGGATTGCTCTCTTTAAAGCCGCATGTTGAAAGGTGCACACACAGCCAACTCATAAACAAATGACTTTTTCCCGTGCTGCTCATTTGTGGTAGCTCTAATATGAGTATAAAATGATGTTAAGAGGGGAGGTTGGGATGTTCTTGTTTCTTGAGGTCATGATTGTAAAAAAATAAATGTGTTGGTAAGAAGTGTTAGTAAGAAACTCATGTTTATTTCAGGCTTGAGCCATCTGACATGAATACCTGAGCATCCACTAATGAATGGCACAGAGCATGTCCTTTTGACTCATTTAAATAAATGGTAATGGACACTCGAGTGTGTGGCATCAGAGAAGGAGCTGGGTGGAGCTCTTTTTCAGGGGCTGCTGGTAAACTAAGTCAGTAAATTCCTGTTAGAAAAAGGATGTGCCCAAAAGTGGGGGGGGGAACTTCTGATTGTCGTATTTGGAGTAGGACAATTGTATCATTACACCTATGTCCACTCGGTAACCATGCAAACATGTCACAAATTTCTAGAGACAATTGTGGCAAAGCCCTTCCTCAATGTTCTAAAGAGATTGCAATGCATGCTGATGCACCTCCAGAGCTACCAAACAGAGATCAACTGTTGTCCAGAATGGTCTTAGATGGTGTCCTGAGCAGGGCATTGTCTATCCAGCATCAGCAGCTTGGGGGAAAGGGAGCAGAACACTGAATCCATTAACATGCTGCACAGTCTCCCAGTTTCACCAGAGACCCAGATATAAATCAAAGAGGTTATCGTGAAGGACACCCAGCTACAGGCAATCAAGACAGTGATATTACAGTGATATTAACAGGGTGACAAGAAAACTAAACAGAAGTACCAATAGGAACAGAACCACATTTTCATATGAAAGATGAACCAAGTATGCAGGAGGGAATTATATTTTGAGGCCAGAGAACTCTTATCTCTGTCTCATTACATAAAAAATTATATGCAAAAGAATGCCTTGCCCTTGATTTTTGTCAGTGGTATTAGAAAAGCTTCAGAACGTACTTTTTAGGCTGGGGTTGAAAACACAATTCCTTGACAGAAGGATTTTACACCTGCTGGTCATGTGATAGCTTCAAGCAAAAAAAGCACCGTTATCATGAGAACTGCCGTTCTGATCATAGGGAAGAGGATTTATTTACCAAAAAGAAGTAGTCGATTACAATGGACCACAATTCAGATTTTAAAGAGGTCAATACCCTGTTTGTTAAGGAATCTGTCAGTAACAGCAAACACAAAGCCTACTTTCTAAGATATTCCAACCACTGTATTCACTGATAAATTAACTTAATTTGTCTGGAAGGATTCAAGGAACTGCATTTCATGGGAATTTGACCACTACATCTCGCCTCTAGTGTATCTACAATGTAATAATGAGATGGAATCACTAGTGAAAATATTGAGACTGTTACACTGGCTATTTCTTCTGGCTCAGACCACTTGTTAGCATTTTTGGCACTCAGGAACACCCCATCACAGAAGTACCAAAACAGTTCAGTGCAGGCATTGATGGTGCGATGGAGCAAAACAATATTGCCAATAAGGGGAGCCCTTTTGCAGTCTGAATGATGGCAATCCTCTGAGAGCAGACAGCCAGCAATCAGGGAAAGAACACTATCAGAGGCCAGCCAAAAACCTATCAACACTGGAGACTGGTATTGTTACATCTGAAGAGCAGTGTCAAGCGACCTAGTGGGCAGTCAACAAGGTCCCTGATGTACAGGACCTCTAATGCATGTACCGTCAATAGAGCTGTCTCCATGTCTGGATTCCCCACTGCACGTCAAAGGCCAGAGCACACACTGTGCTGGTGAGCTTCACAGAATGGACAGCCCCTTGGGTGCATTACAAGCTAGCACAATCTTTCAAGCTTCTCTGACTTTTTAAAATCCATGTCTTGGCCATCCCTAGTGTCAAGACAAAAGTGTTAACAGGCATCTCAGATCCACTTTGTATCTTCTAAATTCATCTGAATAAAGTTCTACTGTGTGGCAACAGATGTTATCATCCAGTGCGTGCATATGTAGCCCAGTTCTGCTTTCAGGTGGGCATAGGTAGCGTACGGGTAAAATGCACATTCACATTCCTCCTTTACAGCTGGCTTATGATTATTAGCCAATGAGGCTTACTTCATTAGCGCACAGGGTAGTGATCTGTGCTGTGCTGCCTAAAACTGTAGTTTAACAGTCTACAGATTGTTCATTAAAAGAATCTTTATATATGTATGTCTCCCACTGACTTCCATGGGAGTTTCACACGCATACCAGAAGATTTAGGTGCTTAATTGTTTCTATGAAGTTACAGACTTGTTTGGTACGTCAAAATAGAAGTTGTTTGCTTGCTTGTTTTTTCATTTTTCCTAGTTAAAATTCACCAAATATACCGAGAATGTTTTGGAAGGCTCTGTGAAAATCAGGGCTATTGGTGAAAATCAGACATATTGGTCTTTTGTTTCTCCTTTGTTAACTGCTCTGTAGTATTCTCCAGCAGTCAGCAAGGTGTCTGGCTGTCTGCAATATGAATGGCTGAGTGTTTCTTGCAAAAAATGGAATACACTACATTGCTGGAATTGCATACAGAAAAAATCTTTAGTGTTATGGAAAAAGGCTTTGGGACCTTGGATGTCAGTGCTAGGAAAGATGAATTTATAGGCAGAACAATCTCTCTCCTAGAACTGACATCCGAGGTCCCAGAGGCTTTCTCCATAATACTAAGGAGTTTTTCTTGTATTTCCAACAACATGATATATGGTGCACATAGTATTTTGAACTCTTTCACACTCAAAGTGATACCAGCAAACTTTGGATCAGAAAGGCATCCCTCTTCCCCGCCCTGGATTATTACTTCAGAACTTTTGTTTCTAGCAGTTATTTGCTTACAAAAATGGAAAGCAGCATGTTGCAATGAAAGGGAAGGTCAGAGTTCAAATTCAGTTTGCTTGAATGCTTTCTTTTGAGCTAAATAAATTCTTTGTGTTCCTTAGGGATACATGAGCTACTCTGGGAAACTAACCAACAAGGTGTGTTAGGTACAAACTGAAACAAGACCATTTCAAGTTACATACTTTGTAAAAGCTTCATTTACGGCCCTTTCAATTTTAGCAATCCTTTTATCTGAAAATTGTAAAGACTGCTATACAAATATGTCTCTCATTCTTCTCAACAGCTGTTTGATCCCCTTCCATAACACAGCTAAGCCAAATTCTGGGCATCATTAAGACAATGAAAGTTTTGCCACTGGTTTCAATGGAGTCCTGGCTTTTCTGTACTGCTCTGAAATAACATATTCATAGATTCAAAGGCCAGAAGTGATTTGTGCGATCATTGAGTCAATTCTCCTGTAGAACACAGTCCATAGAAGTTCACCAAAATAATAGCTAGCACAAATCTGGCCACAAAATTGCCTGTGATCTGCCACAAACCTTGGTAAATTCTTTCAATGGTTAATTACTCTCACTGTTACAAATGTACACCTTATTTCTAGCTTCAGTTTCCAGCCATTGGAGAGTGGTTGTACCTTTTTCTGCTAGACTGAGGAGCCCAGTATTAAATATTTATTCCACGTGTAAGTATTTATAACTTGTGATCAAATAACCCCTTACTTCTCTTTATTAAGGTGAATACATTTAACTCCTTGCATCTATCATCATAAGGCATGTTTTCTATGCGTTAATTATTTTCATGGTTCTGTTTGTACCCCTCTCTGATTGATTAAGACCCTTCTTGAAGTGTGAGCACCAGATGTGGGGATGTTATTCCAGCAGTGGTCATCCCAGTGCCACATAGAGAAATAAAATGCCCCCTTTGTTCCTGCTTGGGATCACCCTGTTTATGCATTCCCAAGTCATGTTCACTCTTTTGGCTACATTACAGCGTAACACTAGGTTTTCATATCAGGCTATCCTGTCCATTTCACTTTTACCAAGCATAATATCCTCAAAATGATCCTTCACTGTTACTTTTTAATGTTCTGCATCTCTATTTTTCTTTGTAGAGTTACTCCCCTTAAATATGTGTATGCTTAGGTACTGATATAAACTGAGGAAATTTATTCAGTACTTGCTTATATAGCCCTTAGCCATTCAAAATCTCCGGTTCTTTCATTCCATTCTCAGAGTGTACAACTTCTGAAAGAGGTAATCTTGGAAATAATAGCAGTGCAGTAAAACAACAGTATCCACCCACTATTTAAAAAAAAAAACAATACCAAAACAAAATAGGGAAAAGAAAGAAAAAAATCACCTGTATTATTACAGGACATGGGGACTACTGTTAGGAAAAAAATAAAAAGAATAAAACATGGCAGGTAAAACATATGTGGTCTTCCAAAGAATTCTGGATATTTTAAGTCTCTCTTGATCCTGATTTTGTAGGCATAAACTGATAAAACCTTACTGGTGTTTTTTGGCTAAACCCATCAGCACCTGGATTTATATCTAGAAGTGTATAGCAAGCAAGCATAGAGCTTGGACTACACATGTTATGTGATTACCTTGCAGGCAACTGTACTCTGTACTCACTGAAATATCGGCGTGCCTGAGTAGCTTGCCAGAAGTGCATTAAAGCAGTTCAGTCTTTTCTTTTTTTTCCCCATTTGTTCTCCCATGCCACTACCCTATCAAACTTCTTTTGTCCCCTCAGTCTCTATATTTCTTCCTTTTTTAATTTGTTCCTAAGGCCAGATCGTAACCCTCCTTCTGTGCATTGTTGTTGTACCATGAAATCACATCAGCAGGTGATTGCATTGAAACACAATGACACAACACCATTACATTTGGACACATCACAATGTAATATCAGGATCCTGTGCCCATTATCACTCTGTGGCCCTCTGCAAACATAATAAGTAACAAAGTGATTTTCTAGCTATTAAAGACTAACTACCTTTATCCTGAACAGAGGGTGAGAGAGAATCAAACTTATTTCATGTATATGATAATGATTGAGTGAATATATACTTTTAGATCAAATATCAAATTCATCCTTGGTGTAACTACTTTCAAGCCACACAAAACATGGTCCAATTCTATTTCTGAATGGTGTAAGAATGTGTTTGTTCTTTGACATCACAATTTCACATTGCTTAGCAGTATGAGCATTTCTCCATTCATATAATCGTGCACATAACATAATCAACAGACAAGTCATCTCTCCTCTATTGATGCAACTTCATTCACATCAGTGGCATTACAGTGGTGTAACCAAAAATGAGACTAGACTAGACTTCAAAAGTGAAGGATAGAATCAGATATACATAACCTTTGCTTATACTTGCCCATGCCTGTATATTTACTAGTGTCTCTAAAACTCATATAAAATGCACAGCATGCCATGGAGTGATATACAGTGTTAGTTTAATGCAGTTCTTTTTACTCTGAGTTGCTTCCCCTTCCCTCTGTTTAAGTGGCAATCACAAGACTTGAATGTAAGATAGAAAGAGATTTTACTGGCAGCAATGCCCAGCTATTAGCAGAGTCCAGGAATAATTGTGTGGGCAGCTTTCAAACTGCTTGTGGATCACTCTTGTGATTGGACTCCTGATAAGATGTCTGAGCTACCATCTCCTCCTACATGTCATCCTCTTTCAATTTGATTTGCTTGTAGGAAATGCATGTTTTTCTGTCCCATGGTGAATAAATATAATATATTTGCTCATTGGAACGATAAACAGATACGACTTCATAGGACAAAACAAAGAGAATACATTAGATGTACTGCTGTATATGTACTCATGGTATGAGTTTCAGTATGTTACACTTTTAATGCTCTCAATGCCTTTATTTTGACATTTGTGTCAGCCGTTGGATTCTTTTCTTTGCACTTATGAAGCCATTTACATATTTTGATGATTACAATTAGAATTATTTTCTTAGCAAGAAGGCCTTCCAATATGGTGTGGAAGTTGTAATTTGGAAAGGTCACAATTCTGTATTTGGAAACACTAAATTTAAGAGGACCAAGTCCTATTTTCATCTCCAAAGTTTTCATTTGCTGTTTTCAACAATATTTGCATGTCCTTTCTAGTGCAAAAATTTTGTCTCTTCCAGTAAAACAGACAAAAATAGGAAGCCATATAAACAGTGCTTCTATCTAACAAAGACAGACAATAAAAACAATGTGATCTTTTGGACTGAAAAAAATCATATCTCAGAGATATTGTTGTCAGTAGGCAGCTGCAGGATGGTTTCTGTGTGTTCTGACATTGTCAGTTTTCAGGGCAGAACATAGTGTTGTTTGAAAAAGGAGAGGTCTCTGCCTGGGGCACACAGTGGTTTCAAGTAAGATTAGTAGTTCTTCATGTGTGCTTTATAAATAGAAAGCATCTTCAAAAGACTGGTCTGATGGCAACACTGCATTCTGTAGTGGAAGGTACAGGGATGGTAATAGGAAGACTCATGCACAATCCCCTGCTTTCTGGAGACCATACGCACATCAGGAAATTAATATGACAGTGCTCATTCTTGGGGAAGGCAAGGAGGAAAGTAGGCTGAGGACATCATTGTTTTTAATTAATGAAGGGAAACCACTCAAACATTCCACCCACTAAGCATGGGATGGAGATCAATAATGGAGAAGAGTATGAGAGGAAAAGATGGGGAAATCTAGGGTCAAATGTCAAATCGCTCACATCAATGGCAGTTTTGCCAATGTGAGCAGGATTTGACCCCTACTTTTCAAAGGCCACCTATGACAAGGGCACTTTAGAAATAGTAAGTGGTTCAGTTTCCTCTCTTCTGGCTCCATCACTTCAGTCTCCCATTCTCAGATGGGCAGACTCCAGTGTTTCATAATGACTTAGCCCACTAGCCAACTCATGACGCTCCTTCCCTCCACCTTCTGGGGTAAACTAAAATGCCCAGAAACAACAAACAAAATATTTTCAATGTTTCACTCTACTGCACAAGGTTCCTTGTATACTTTTGATCCCCTGTGTGTCTTAAGGGCCCAGCTTTCCCTCAAATTCATGATTTCTCTAAGCAGAGAAAATTGGCCAGTCCCCCTCCTGATCTCAGGCACTTCCACAAATTTTCCCGAAGTGTTCATTCTGTTTCTTCAGCCTTGTTCATGGCCTTCTGCAGACAGTCTTCTCACACTTCCTGTCATTCATATGGCTCTGCTATGAAGAATATTTCTACTCACTATAAATCTCTCCTCCTTTTGAGTGACTGAATAGATTTTTGCTTATAGGAAGCACCTCCTCTGGTCTACTGTTGTGTGCTGCTTGGTCATTCAAGCCAAAAAAACAGCCTGAACCCAAATTATCACAATAGCTAGACATAAGCGTGGCTAAGCCCGGTTTCCTGAAAGGCCCAGCCAACCCTTTGAGACTACTTCTGTGCAGAATGTACTTGCATAAATTACATGCGTGACTACTATACTTGTATACTATCCTCTCATCACAGCTGAACTACAATGTATTTTTGGTTTCAGATGTCTTTGAATACCAAAAGGATAACATCAGACAAACAACATTTAAAATATGATAATTTTACCTACTAATCTTGCAAGAGATTTAGGGGGTGAACCACATATTTGCTACATGTAAGGAACATGGATTTTCAATATTGAGGTTGTTGCCATATTAAATATAATATTTTATTCATAGAAAAATATGCAATCTAGCAATGATGCAGGAAAAAAATAAACCATTGTTTCGTAAGTGTTTCTTTCAGCAGCTATTAACCAAGTTTCCCAGCATGTGTTTGAGAATCAAGGATGATGAACATGCAGTTCTAGGGTCTTTGCACTTCAAAAATACATGAAAGAAGAGAAACAGTAGGGAGACAAGAATGAGAGAGTAGGTTAAAAAATAAAGGCCCCCATGAATATTCACTCAGTAACTCTTGTCACTACCAATGAGAGGTGAGTGTCCTGAATTCTGAGCAGTGTGTACTAGCAAGGCAAAGACAGACCATACCTTCACCCTTGGGATCCCCAGGCACAAGAAGAATGTATTAAAATTTAAAAAGACACTGTCAAATACATAACACATTGGCATCTGCTCTAGCCTTTAATTTGTGTTGTGTGCTGTAGGCATAATCTTACTGCAGATGTGAAAATACCATTCAATAGCACTCAATTCTTATAAATCTGGTTGCAATGCTGGCTCTAAACCTCATTAGCAGCTCCTGACAAAAGGGGCACTGAACCACGTTAATTGTGCATCTATTGGGGGATACAAAAGGTCAGACAATATGTGGGAATGTCCACTGAATGGAATGAAGATGAAATAGTAGTAAGCCCATCTATCTGTGTCTTGATACCTCTGTTGTGAATGTGCACTCACAGCTAAGCAGAATTAATGGAAATTCCTGAAAGGCTATTTTCCATTGGAAAAATATTAAGTATCTTGAGCACAGGGCTATATTTATACTTTAAGAAAATCTTCTTTTGAAGTATGTCTGCAACATTGTACTTTATGCATATTATATTGTATATATCTTTTCTGGACCACAAAACTTATTTTAAAAAAACATTGTACTTCATACATAAAAATAGAGTGTGACATGAGGCATTTAATGAAGCACGTGAGAATGTGTAATTTTTGCTTGTCTAACAATTAGCCCTTTCAAATACCTGTCTGAAAGGAAGGGGGAAAAACTGTCAAGAGAAAGGGTTAGTACTTTTGACTGAAATAGTCTTGAGAAAGGATATTTCTATATTTAACTGGGTGGGAAAACAAACCAAACAGGAGAAACTAAGCACTGAGAAAATTTAAATGTGAAATTATGTATCAGCCTGACAATGTATTTTTTTGTTTAAACAAAACCATGCCAATAATGCCAGCTTAGGAGAGGAGAAGACCTCATTGCAGAAATATTCATTTTAAAAAATCAGCTGTAAAAAGATAATTCACTGTAGTATCTGATAATGTCTCACATCAGCAATTGTCTTCTAGGACAAGAATCACCTTGTTTGCAGATGCAAGCTTGATCGGGGACCAGGTAAAAACATATGTGCTTCTGAATAATCTTTTTTCACATAAAGCTGTATGCAGTTACAGTAATGTCACATATTCACACAGGTATATGGCTTTCAGTGAAACGAAAGTAAAACATACACCTACATTTTCCTTTTGAAAGGGAAAGTTTCACGCTGTGATCTGAGATATGCCAGTGAAAATATACAATGACACAATTAACATTCTGAATTATTTCAGCTGAGTTATTCTGGATTTTCATGACACTTCTCAGAACAGAATTTGGCCCCAAAACTTTTTTAAAAAAATGACATGCCAGCCTGCCCCAGTCCTCTGGAGCTACAAGTTCAAACTCTTTGGTAATACTCTTTGTTATAATTTTTGCAACAGTACAAATATATGAGATAATGCATTTTAATATGTAATCATAAAATTATAGAAATAGAAGGGACGCAAGGGTGACCTAGTCTATCCCCCTGCCAAGAAGCAGGATTTCTTGTGACTAAACCTTTCAAGGCAGATGACTATCCAGCCTCCTTTTGAAAATCACCAGTGAAGGAGCTTCCACAATTTCCCTTGGTAATGACAACCACACTGATTACATATCAAGGCCGCGTCTACACGTCCACGCTACTTCGAAGTAGCGGCGCCAACTTCGAAATAGCGCCCGTCACGGCTACACGTGTTGGGCGCTATTTCGAAGTTGAAATCAACGTTAGGTGGCAAGACGTCGAAGTCGCTAACCCCATGAGGGGATGGGAATAGTGCCCTACTTCGAAGTTGAACATTGAAGTAGGGACCGTGTAGACGATCTGCATCCTGAAACATTGAAATAGCGGGGTCCGCCATGGCAGCCATCAGCTGAGGGGTTGAGAGACGCTCTCTCTCCAGCCCCTGCAGGGCTCTATGGTCACCGTGTGCAGCAGCCCTTAGCCCAGGGCTTCTGGCTGCTGCTGCTGCAGCTGGGGATCCATGCTGCATGCACAGGGTCTGCAACCAGTTGTCAGCTCTGTGGATCTTGTGTTGTTTAGTGCAACTGTGTCTGGGAGGGGCCCTTTAAGGGAGCGGCTTGTTGTTGAGTCTGCCCTGTGACCCTGTCTGCAGCTGTTCCTGGCACCCTTATTTCGATGTGTGCTACTTTGGCGTGTAGACGTTCCCTCGCAGCGCCTATTTCGATGTGGTGCTGCCCAACGTTGAAGATGAACGTCGATGTTGCCAGCCCTGGAGGACGTGTAGACGTTATTCATTGAAATAGACTATTTCGATGTCGCTACATCGAAATAAGCTATTTCGATGCAGCGTGCACGTGTGGACGTAGCCCAGATGATTTCAAAAAAGCTAATATTACAGATAACAGGGAACACTGGCCAGGGCCCCAATAATATCAGTATCTGTACCACATCCTTCTAGAAAGTTCTGGTTAGGCAATGTTTTAGTGCTTGCAGCAGTGTAATACAATTCCTAAAAGCATATTTTTCAGATGCCAGACATGTTATGCCACCAGAGTTAATAATATGGCAAACAGGAAGGAAAACATATATGCCTCCCTTAAAATGAGGAGAAAAACATGTGACTGGGAGTGATCCAAATCCCTGAGAGAATTTCCTTATTTTAGGAAAATAGATTTTAATACTAATTGCTAAGATTTGAATTCCCATACTAATATAACAGTTCCTCAGAAGCCCCAGGCAATATAGAATCTAGAATCTGTTGCTGAGTACCATAAATCAAACTTTGTGAAAATTACAAATACATGTTTAGAGAGCTAAACAGATTTACACCAGTTGAAGATCTGGCCTGTGCAATTCATGTATTCACAGTTAAAAGTGTTCTTATTTTTCCAGGTGACATTCAAGCTACATTTTCCTTTACACTCTCACCTGAAACATGTTTACTCCACTCAAAGCATCTCTAGGCACTTTCACCTGAGGCTGGCCTTTATGAAGATGGATAGTCATACCTAGCAAGTAAGTCAGAAACAGTCATAGCTTCTTTGTAACTGTCAGAAGAAGCTCACAAAACCAAGAGTTGCCAAACTCAGAATGTCTGCATAAATATCACAATGATGCATGCTACATGCATCCTGTACATGTAGCTTGTGTATGTGTCAAATTCTGTCAGGTTCACCTTAAAGAAAATGCTATGTTTTGAAAACAGTTACCTGTGGCTGAGGGTGAAATCACATTCGTGCTCTGCATGGGTCAATAGTTAATGGAGTTTGCCACCACTGAGAAGAATAAAACCGGGTCATCTCATCCCTAGTTACTGTACCATATTTATTTAGTTGCTGTTTACATTTACTTTGGTGATGATGGTTAATTTCATATTAATCAAGAGAGATCTTGGCTTGTGCTCCTCATGTTTCCATGGCAGCAAGTTACTATTTCCAAAGGCATAAAGAACCTGCTCTGTCACTCACTATCATGTATGAGGGTACATAATTAACCTCTGCCATCAGTATATAAGTTAAATTTGTGAATTTTCACACATAAATATATAGCTATAAAAGATTTTTTTCTCCTGAAGCCCTTACTTATTAGAGAGTCCTACTAACATAAATATCACATGAGCAACACTTCCTCACGGGTGCCAACACTGCTGGTCTGTGCCCATTTCCAAGTAACACCCTCACATGTTAATCAAATCTCGTACAGTAAAAAAGATCTTACAGTCCCAGTTCTTTACTCAGCTCCAACTTCCTGCTCTCTCTTTGAGTCACATGATTTTGCATTATTCTTTTCTTTTAAAACTCAAGTTTACCCAAGCAAAAAGCAAAGCTGTCAAATAGGAACAATTTAAATTAGTTTACACAATTTGGCCAAGGATACTACTGAAAGCCTGATTCTGCCAGCCTTACTCACCTTGGGATGCATTTACCAAGTTGAGTATCAATCCTGAGTCCTGAGATAATGACATTATTCACATAAGCAGCTGCCATTTGTTTACAAATTTGGATAAGGTTTGCAGATTTAGGCCCTACTGTATGATACAGTAGACTTTAGCAGTAATTCTCAACTGAGGATCTAGGGCCCCCTGGGGCTTGCAAGCCCTTTCAGGGGGCCTGTGGGGCCCCATGGCTGAAACCTGGTGCTCTGAGTCCCAGAAGTCCCTGTGGGGATGAAGTAGAGAGTAGCACAGGGCCGAAGACAGCATCCCCTCACCATGAAGCCAGGAGCAGCATAGGTCCTGATTTTGGGAGGGTGTAGGACTGAAGCTGACTCATACATTCTACTTTGAAACCAGGAGCAGCATGGGGCTGAAGCTGCAAGCTCCAGTACCACTCCCGCCGTGTCTACACTCGCCCCAAACTTGGCCATTTCGAATTTTACTAATGAAGCGCTGAAATACATATTCAGTGCCTCATTAGCATGTGGGTGGCCGTGGCACTTCGAAATTGACGCGGCTCGCCTCCGCATGGCTCGTCCCGACAGGGCTCCTTTTTGAAAGGACCCTGCCTACTTCGAAGTCCCCTTATTCCCAACTGCTCACAGGAATAAGAGGACTTCGAAGTAGGCGGGGTCCTTTCGAAAAGGAGCCCCGTCGGGACGAGCTGCGTGGTGGCGAGCCGCGTCAATTTCGAAATGCTGCAGCCGCCTGCATGCTAATGAGGTGCTGAATATGTATTTCAGCGCTTCATTAGTAAACTTCGAAATGGCCATTTATATGGCCATTTCGAAGTTTGGGGCTAGTGTAGACATGGCCCCTCAAAGCTGGGAGCTGCACAGGGAGCCCCCTACTCCCCTGGCCATGAACAGCCTCTAGCCACTCCCCTGCCTGCACCCTGAGCTATACCCCTCACTTCTCACAGGTCCCAGCAATCCCTTCCATGAGCCCTGAACTACACCCATCACTTCACACCCCCTTGTATTACCCTCTCCCTGCACCCTGAATTGCACCCCTAACTTCATACATCCTCAGGCACCCCTCCTGGACTTTCAATTACTCCTTGCCCACACCCTTAGCATCCTGTTGCCTGTACAAAGCCCCTAGGTACTCTCTTCCTGCAACCTAAACTATACTTCTCGTTTCACACAGCCCTCAGCTACCCCCTCCTTGCACCCTCAGCATTTTTCAAACTTCCTCAGCTGAGTCCTCCCTTGACTCAGCCTGTTCAGACGAGTCAGGGTCGTGTAACATTCCTTCCCTGGATGCTACTGAGAGGAGCCAGACTGAATCCTAGCCATTGCCCTGCCAAAAGAAATATAAAATTATGCCTATGGCCAAGCTTCCCTTCTCTGGCCCATAGCCTTGAATTTCCCTCTTGACTTGCCTCTGCTGGGTCCTAATGTTTTTATAGCATGGTGAGTGGGCCTCAGCAAGAAAAAGATTGAAAACAAGCCTTTGGTCTCTAACATGTTGGGTAAGTCCTTAGAATCAGATGCCACATATGAAGCATGCCATGTCATTGTCTTGACAATATGTATATCTCACTGGAATCTTATGGCAGCTTGTCATAACTTCATCTGCTTGTAGAAATCTGTGCTCCTCATAAGAAAGATACATTTAAGAGCATCTATAAGCATCTATTAACCATATCATACATAACATTTTTAAATAAGTAGAACAGTAAATTAAAATGTCACCAAAATGTCCCCTCCCCCCCAGATATGAGATAAAACATGATGTTTTCATCTGGTTCTGTCAGGTCACATCATATTTTGTCACATCTTAGGATATGTTTAACCTAATGTGATGTGATATAAATGAAATGTCTATATCAAAAATTTAAAGTGATACATTTAAAATAAATCTGAAACTTGGATTTGGTACAGGTTACAAATATACCTCTCCTTCCTGCTGATAGATGGGTGCTCTGATATTTTCAGATTCTGAACCTGAGCCAGTAACAGGTACTGAATCCCCAGCTACTTGCTAATACTAATAATATTAATAAAAACAGTGGACAATTTAATTGAAATGCCACTTATTTTTTTCTTTCAATGGGTCTTGACAAGAAAATATTCGTGCTGTGTGACTTTGAAAATGCCCTTCTCTGGCAGCCAGCCATTCTGCCAGTTCTACTGTTTGCTGGCATTTAATAACAGAAACAAGGGCCAATTTAAAGTCTGGGAATAAATCAATTTGTGATGCACAGGATCCCCATGAAGCAGTTCTCACCTGGATGGGCAAATTGTCTTTTTTATTCCATAAATTTTGCACAACTTAAATATTCAGGTATTGATGTGCATTACTTGCCTGTAGTAACATATTTGGTACAGTATCTAAAAAAAACAAACTACTGCCTTACTGCTGTGGGCAGTAGAGTGCGTTATTCTTGCCAGTAGGACATGTGGGTAGAGCAGGACTATAGTATGCTCTTTGGAGATGAATTGGACAGATTTAAAAGAGAGTTCTCTGCTGTCTTTGGAGTTCTATGAAGGTCCCAGATAGTGAATATATAGTTTGTACCTCTACTCTTCAAATCAAGATTTTGAGATGTGTTCATATTTCCCTGCACTCCCTTTTAGTTGATTCTCGGCCCTATATCTTTGTGTAGCCTCAGTCTCCCTGTCATACGCTGCTCTGTAAATTCAGTAGCAATTCTTGCCATGTCTGCAATAAGACTAATTCTCTTGCCTTTAACAGTTTGGAGCAATAGGAGACAAGGAAAATAGAAGCAGAAACAGAGAGCAAGCCCTTTGTGTTCTATGAAGTGGGTGGCGCTGTTCTGTGAAATGTGCTTCCACAGAAAAATGATTCACAGTTATTTTGTTTTCAAATGTGTTCCCCTGATAAGTGAAAGTATGTTTTCCTTTTCCTGCTGCAAACAGCTCTAGATGTTTAAAGCTGGGCATCGTAACATTGAGACACCTGAAATAAAAGGCCACTTTTGAAAACCTGGCCCATTATTGAGAGCAGAGAGTTTGTAAGGAATGTGATGCCTAGTCTCTGTAATTAGATTATAAAGATTATGGCTTGGAGTAGCACCTTTTATGTCAATGGGAGTCTTCCTATTATTTCAGTGAGAGCAAGATCGTTCCACAAAGACTAAGCGAAAATAGAATGGAGATTAGAAACTGGGCATTAACTTTAATTTTTTGTGGTTTTACCTTTTGGGTTGCATTTTAAATAATGTTTTCTTACATATGGCAGTAGAATGGGCATCTCAAGGACACTGAGTGGAATAGAAACACAGCTATGTATAGCGAATGTCTTAGTTATGCTGCTAGAATGAAATAGAAAATTCCCACTCATTGCTTTGCTATATTCTACAAGAATCCTTGTTAAACAGAAGGAGCAAAAGAGACCTAGACAGACAAATGAGCTTCTCTGTCTGCCAATTCCTTCCTCGGTCCTTTAAAGGACGCTTAAAATAATCTGCTTCTAGATAACAGTATTCCATTCCATTCTATCATTTTCTGTCTGAGTACAGAGAGTACATATTAAAGGATGAAATGTAAAATCATTGTTCTGAACAGCTGTGGTTGATAAAGTTTTCCTGGAACTTTTTTTTTCATGTGTAGGAGTTTGCAGACCAAATTCTACCTGGTTAAATACCAGAGCTGGACAGAGAATGGTATTTCCATTTTCATGGAGGATTCAGGTGTTTTTGAAGTTTGTTTTAGTTCTAGTCATAAACAATCATAATAAAATCATTATAAAACCAAACTGGGTGTTGTCAATAGTTTTGAAGCAAAGATCTGCCTGGGAGGCTGATGGAGCTCAGAAGCCCAAAAACCAAAAAGCTTTGGTGGAAAGGTGACCAAAGAGCATGGAAACTAGTTTTTGAGACAATTATGCCTGATTTTCCATGAAAATTTGCCACCGTTGGCACCATCCTCATGAAGGGAAGGGTATCCTGGGCTGCAGACCCTGCCCAGGTGGGCAAGGAGTCCTGGCCCAGGAGGGAGGGGTAGGAAGTGTGGAAGGCCCAGGCCAAGGGCCTGATCACTCACAGCCTTGCTGCATGGTGCGTAACCTGCTGGGAGGGGGCCTGAAGGGCTGGGGTGGAGCCAAGGGCCTTGACCCAAGGGCCTGACTACCTCAGTCCCTTACCCGTGTGACCCATCTCCTGCCCCTGCAGGTCCTGAGGGCCATCAACTCCCTGCTGCTTTGAAGGCTCATCTGCCTGGACAGTGTCAATGCTGCAGTGGTCAGGTTCAAGGCCTCAGGCTTCCCCAACTGCTTCAGTGCCATCAACGGGACCTACATTCCCATCTATACCCCAGACTACAGTACAGCACTGTTCATCAATAGGAAGGGATACCACTCAATTGTGCTGGAGGCCCTAGTGGACCACTGAAGGCACTTCATCGATGTATACATTGGGTGGGCTAGCCGTGCTCCCAATGTGAGGGCATTCCAGAACTCTGGCTTCTTCAAGAAGATGGAGGAGGGCAACTTCATCCCCTGCTGGGAGCTGGCCCTTGGGGATGTGGTTATCCCTCTGAGCATGGTAGTGGACGCCATCTACCCCTAATGCCATGGCTCATGCAGCTCTATACTGGACTCCACTCAGGAGCTCTTTCACGTGTACCTGAACCAGGCCCGTTTGCTCATGGAGAATGCCTTTCGGCCACCTGAAGGCCCGGTTCCGATATTTACTAACATGCCTGGACGTGGGGGAAAGCAAGGTACTCCAAGTTGTTGAGTCCTGTTGTGCCCTCCATAATCTTCTGGAGGGAAAAGGGGAGGCCTGGCTCCCACCAGGGAACCTGTCTGGCATCTGAACCTATAAGAAGCCTGGCACAGCCCCAACAAGATGGGCTGCACAACCAGGAAGCTATCCAGGAATGATTCTCCCAGGGAATGCAATAACCCTCCCCCTGCCTCAAAGGCACAAAGACACTCCCTGTAGGGGTTTCAGGCCTGCTGCCCCATCCTGTCCCCATCTTGGCCCCTCCCTTTGCCCTCCCAGCCCTCCACTGCCTCTCCCATAACTAGGGACACAGGGGTTGTGAACAAATAAACCTTGACATTTAACAGAAGAATGAATGTGTAAAACTATTTATAAAGTATAGTGGGGATGAACTATGTACTGTGAGGTTGAGGCTTGGAACAGTGGGGCAGGTGTCGCTCTAGGCAGGGGGTGGTGGTGGTGGTGGGCCCTGACTCCACAGAAGAGTGGGAGCCCTAATGGCCCTGACCATTGGATCCCCACCTGCCACAGGTTCGAGGTCCCTGTTGGGGCAGGGTAGGGACTGGTGGCATGGGGAGCTGTGGGAAGGGAGGGAACATGGCAGGGTCAGACTTTGATGTGGGAGCCTGGGGAAGGGGGGGCAGGTGTGACTTGGGGATTGGGGAGGGCCTGGGGGGGCAGGGGGCATGGCTGAGGACAGGATCTATTGGGCGAGGTTTAGGACAACTGGGGGGAGGTCTATTGGGGAAGGGCAGTGGGAACAGGGGGAGCAGGGGGAGCTGAGGGAGGGGGATTTGGGGCAGCTGGAGGAGGCAAAGAGGGGAAAGCTGCGGGGGAGGGGATTGCAGGGGGAGGGAGAGTGGTGGGAGGTAGGGGGTGGGCATGGGTGGTTGGGCCAGCTGGTCCTGCCAGATGGCAATGGTATTGTCCAGGTGGGACATGAGCTGGTCCCATGACTGTGCCTTCCACTCCTAGTCCCTTCACACCTTGCCTTATCTGCCTGAAGCTGCTGCTCCGTAATGTCGGTGACCCACCTGAGGATCCCCGAGTTCTCCTTGATCTGGTGATGGGCCCTCCATCCATGTGGCCACCCACATCACCATGACACTACAATGTACCCCCAAGCTGCTGGTTCTGTGGCTGTGCCTGGCTCTGGCTCTGACTTCTCCTGGAGTCTGGGGGCTGGCTGGCCCTGGTGAAGAGGCAAGGCCAGCCTGGCCTGTTGATGGTCCACCTGGAAGGGTGACAAGGAGGCTAGATTGTAAGTCCTTTCCCCCACATGGCCCCTGGGGCCCTCCCATCCCCCTACCCCCACGCATGCAGCTCAAGGCACTATCCATGGGTGTGGGTGCTGCCTGTGTCCTGCAGGCATGTTTGCGAGTGGAGGGTCATGGTCACTGGTGGTGTGTCTGGGG
This sequence comes from Carettochelys insculpta, assembly GCF_033958435.1. NCBI lineage: Eukaryota > Metazoa > Chordata > Testudines > Carettochelyidae > Carettochelys > Carettochelys insculpta. The sequence goes on from NC_134137.1 coordinate 70,423,832, forward strand.
TTGGGCCCTTGCACGTGTGGCTGTCCCACCCCATCCATGTTGGAGAAGCAGGCTCCCACCCTGGGGGCCTAGGGCCCTGTCAGCCTCCCCTGGGGCTGGCAGCAAGCCAGTGCCTGTTCCCTGCAGCTGTGTGGTTGGACCCAGTGGACCATGGTGCCTTGAGCACATGTGCAGGTGCTAAGTTCACAGAGCAGATCCTGCCCAAGCTGGACCAGGGTTGATTGCAGCATGCCCCACCCTTGCATGCCCCACAAGCTCCAGGGTTTGTGCCCCATGGGGTACTCACCAGCAGGGACCTTGAAAAGGTCTGATGAGGCCCTGGTGGTGTCTTGCTGGAGGAGGGGCCCGACTCCAGGCTGATGGCCAGGATCCCATCACTGGCCAGGGAGGTGCCATTGCCCTTGCCCTTGGGCTGCTGCTCCTCTGGGTGGGACTCTGGTTCTGTGGGGGTGGCCTGCTGGGAGGTGTCCAGGAAGCTTGTGATGGGGGAGGTGTCCTCCACCCAAAGGAGCTCATGTAGCTCCCTGTAATAGGGGCAGCTAGCCCATCATGTCCCTAAGCGATGTGTGTCATCCTGACACTGGGTATAGCCATGTTGCAATGCCTTGATTTTTGCCCAGACCTGCTCCATCATCCAGGATGGTGTCCTCACTCTGCCAGGGGCTGCTGCATTCCTCCTGTTGGCTGCCAGGTCCAGCAGCACTGTCTCCTCTACCCCAAGGCTGATGAGGTCTCAGACCTCGGTGTCCATCTAGGATGGGGTACTCCTTCTGGCTGGGGGTGAGTCCAGGAGCTCCTCTCCTAGCTGCCTGGTAGGCTGGGCTGCTGTCATTGCCGTGGAGCAGCTGCAGGGCATGGCTGTGGGCAGGCTTCAAGTACATGTGCTGGCTAGGCTGCTGGCATGCTTCCTACTTCCTTGTATGGGGTTTTCAGGGCTGCTGTCCCTTTAAGGCTGGCTGGAGGAGCAGAGCATAGAGCATAGAGCTCTGCTTGTGGTGGATAGAACGTCTCCTGCCCCCAGGTAACCAATGCCATGGAGGACCCCTCTGTTGATAGAAAAGTGTCTGCACTACTATTCTGTCAACAGAATCTGTCTACAGAGGCGCTATGCCTCAAACTTTCAAGACAGAACTCTGCCAGGAAAACTGCTGTGTTCTGTTGACAGATTCTAAACAGAACATGTGTAAGGTGGATCTAAATTTGCATTCCTCTTTCGAAAGAGGTATGCAAATGATGTAAATTGAAAATGCAAATGAGGTATAATGTTGCATATTTGGCACCTCATTTGCATATTCTAATTTCAAAATAGCGTTTTTCAAAAGAAGAAAGCTAGTGTAGACGCTGCTCTTTCGAAAGTAAGCCCCATCTTCGAAAGAATCCTTCTTCCCTTTATTTAATTTTATTTATTTATTTAATCACTTTAATCCCCCCATATCCCAAAGTCTGGATTATATTTTGCACCTGAAACAGTATGGATTGGCAAATACATCCATAAAGTATATTTGGCTGCTATTTGCATGCATCATGTGAAGAGAGGTGGATGCACAGTCTTAACACATCCTATAAAAAGAAAAGTCAGAAAACGTCTCAAAATTTCTTTTCCACCTATAAAACCACTTACTCCTGCATGAGACTTAAATGTGTTCCTTCACATACTCACCAGAAAAGCCTTTGAACCAATGGCCTCCTTGTCATATTTATACCTGTCTGTTAAAACATTTCTAATAGCCTTAATGTCAGCCAGAAGTGCAGGAGAGCTGGCAGCTGTCATGGCCAACCCACCTTATATTCCATTTCATACAGACAAAGTCATCCTCAGGCCACATCACAAAATTCTCACTCAAATCACTTCCTTGTTGCACATTAACCAACCTATGCACTTACCCTTCTTCTTCCCAAAGCCACATGCCAATGTGGCACATGCTATACTTCACAGTCAGGATGTCTGCAGAGTACTGGGTTTTTATCTGCAAAGAAAAAAAGCTCACCATACCTCACCGCGGCTATTTAGCCCTACAACAGAGGGTTCCATTGAACAATTTCCAAACAAAGACTATCCAAATGGATATGACAATGTATAAGACTCTGTTATAGTCTGAACAATTTACCTGCTTTGCAATCAATTTTGGACACACACCACCAGGGCTATTGCTGCTTCGTGGGACTTTCTTCGGGACACTCCAACAGAAGACATCTGTGAAGCAGCAACAAAAGCATCAATACATTCTTTTACACATTATGCCATAGAGCAACATGTATCAGTGAACACTGTTTTGGACATGCCATCCTAAATATGGCACAAAACCATGGACTGAAGTACCACCAACCACAACAGAATACGACTCCTTAGTCAGCTTATGTGGAGCACCTACAGGGAGACTCCTCAAAGAAGGAAAAATGGTTACCCACCTTCAGTAACTGATAATCTTGAGATGGGTGTCCCTGTGGGTGTCCCACAGCCCATCCCTCCTTCCCTTTTCTTTGGATTGCACACTTGGTCTGAGGTTGAGGAGGAACTGAGGGATGGCAGGTGGAGCAAGAGGTTTAACTTCTGCTACAAGTGTGAGCCACGTACTGCTAAAACTCCTCCAACAAGAATCACAAGGTGCAAAAACATCTTTTGTGATGCACCCACAGGGACACCCATCTCAAAGAATGTCAGTTACTGAAGGTGAGTAACCTTCTTTTTCTTCATATGATGCATCAGTTGCTTTAGAACATTTTCTTCCTAGGGACGTTGAAGCCTGAATTAGCAGTGCAGCTAAATTGCCTGCATTGCCTTGAAGTTCCTCTCCAGTAAATGTAAAAGATAAACATGATAAAAATGAATACATTCCTTTTGCATTTTTCTTATTTGTTGACATTTTGCTTTTCATGTACATAATGTATCCAAAAGAAAGAGTGATAACATTTAATGGATTATATTCTATGGTAAGATAAATACTTAAAATATCATGAATAATACCTCAGATCAGAATTTTTTTCACTCATAATAAATTTACCGAGTTCCTGATTAGAAGTGTTCTAAACTATTCATTAGTACTTTGAGTGGTTAAAATGTGTGGCGGATAATTGGCAGACAAGAAATTGCTAGACTTGTCTTATATTATGTGCTAGTGAAAATCCTCTTTCAATATCTGTATTGTTTTCCACATTGTGTATCCATTGGATCATATACAAGCTAGCATAATCAGTATTTTAAATACAGTAAGAAATAATAGTTACAATGTTTGCTTTTTTAGCCTCTGTTTCTTGCATACATATGGTTTAAAAAATCTTTGAAGCTTTGGTTTCATTTCAATGCTGAGATATGTATTTATATCTATTCATATTAATAGTACTCAGCACCACAGCAGAACACCCAGGACTATGGTCACAGCTGTTGACTTCAGCAGTCACAGGTGTGTCTAATGGCAGATTTGGACTTAACATTACATTTCCTGACTATTAATAGCTCACCAGTTTGTTAAAAGTTGAAAATGATGGAGGTATTGATCAAAATTGTTTAGATTGATTTGGTCCTTCATCTTGTCTTTCCCAGAGAAGATGACCTCAGAAAACATAGGTCATGGGAGCCAAACCATAAAAAATAAATGCTAAAAGGAAGCTTTCATCTTGTCTGAGCAAAGCAGATATCTTCCCTGTGCGTTTGGAGTTAAATTTTCATAAGTGTCCAAGTAATTTAGGAGACCAAATTTCATTTCAAAAAGTGCTTAATGACTTGGGAGCATACATCCCCTTGAAAGCCTAAATCTCACAATTCTAGCTTTAATCTCCCAACATTTTTTCTGGACTTTTTATGTTTGGACTTTATTCCTGTGTGAATTACATTTCAGGGAAATGAAGGTATTATATCACATTACGCTTTGTTTGCATCTATTTCTTTGTCATTAAAGTAACAAACATTCTATATTCTTCTTTCTATATTTCTGTAATGTAGTGCTATTTAGTCTGTTTAAAAATTGCAAATGTTTCTATAAAATAGAAAGAAAATATATAAATATGTACGAATCTTTTTCTTCTTGGAAACAAAAATAATTAAAATAAGAAAATACAATAGCAGGTTAGAAAATGAACACAACAAGGTGCTAAGTATGTGCAGACAGGTGGAGACGCTATTAAAAACCACCCAGTATGCTCTCGGGAGGCTTTGCAAGAAGATGGAGATGTGCATATGGATTCTTTTTTACATACATCTCTTTAGTTTAATCCTTGTATCAGCCATTATACCTACTTTGCTGGACTACTTTCATACAGCACAACATCTGTGAATCACACAAAGGGACAAATCACTGAACTTCTGAAGCTGGATACATTTGTTCTGCAGTACATTTTAATAATTTAATTAGCAGTTTCTACATTGACTAACAGCATTGAAGAGGAAGAAATCTAAGGCTGCGTCTGCACGTGCATTCCTCTTCCGAAAGAGGCATGCAAACGAGGGACATTGAAAATGCAAATGAGGTGCAGATTTACATAGCTGATGCCTCATGTGCATATTTTTCTTTTGAAAGAAGAAAAACAGTGTAGACATGGCTCTTTTGAAAGTAAACCCCAACTTCAAAAGAACCCTTCTTCCCATAAAAAAAGGGAAGAAGGGTTTTTTTGAAGATGGGGTTTATTTTCGAAAGAGCCGCATCTACACTGCTTTTCAAAGCTCTTTCAAAAGAAGAATATGCAAATGAGGCACCAGATCTGTAAATCTGCATCTCATTTGCATTTTCCGTTTTCCTTTACTTTCAGGCCTCTTTTGAAAGAGGAATGCAAGTGTAGACACAGCCTAACAGATCTAAATTTGGGGCATTTTGGGAACTGATGAACATGCGAGGCCAGTGCAGGAATTTAAAGAAATCTGTTAAGGAGAAGAAACTGAACAGGCCCAGAGTAATATTTGCAAGGAAATTACATAGTGCAAAGAGTGAGAAGCTACTTTTCCATGCTTTTTTCTTTTTATACTTTTTGCTTATCTCTTTTCATTTCTCTTTCTTTCATTTCTCACCTTTTTAAAGAGGGCATTTATGTCATTTCTCAATCTATATATCAAGTCAAACAGGTTTTCAGCAGCGTTTGTCACCAACCAATACATAATATAATGACAGAATACTCAGGCCTCCTTTGTAAATGCAGGTGAATTAAAAGTTTATTGTTGCAATTTTCTCCCCATTCACTGCTTGCATTAGTCTGCAATGTACATACCATTCTGATATTTTTCAAAAAACTATTTACATTCCACTTTTATTGGCTTAGTAAACTATAGTTTTGTTGTTTTTCCTGACACATATTGGCTACGTCTACACGTGAAGCCTACATCGAAATAGCTTATTTCGATAATGTCTACACGTCCTCCAGGGCTGGCAACGTCGATGTTCAACTTCGACGTTGCACAGCACAACATCGAAATAGGCGCAGCGAGGGAACGTCTACACGCCAAAGTAGCACACATCGAAATAGGGATGCCAGGCACAGCTGCAGACAGGGTCACAGGGCGGACTAGCGCTTCCGGGGCAACAGCTAGCCGCTCCCTTAAAGGGCCCCTCCCACACATACTCAGCCTGCACAGCATGCGGTCTGAGGAGCCATAGGCACACAGACCCCGGGCGACGCAGGCATGGACCCCCAGCAGCAGCAGCAGCAGCAGCAGCCAGAGGTCCACCCAGCTCTCCCGGCAGAAGCAGGGCTTGCCCTGATCCATGCCATGCGGGAGGCAGCTGAGCACCTCCTTGCTACACCAGAGGAGGAGCTGCCCCCAAGGCAGCAGGGCTCAACCCCCAACCCTGCAGCACCCCACCCCCACCCCCACCTCACACGCCGGCGGCTGTGGAGCTACCCCACCAGCACCGACTGGTGGGAGCAGCTGGTGCTTGAGGAGTGGGACGACGACCGCTAGCTCAGGAACTTCAGGATGAGCCAGAAGACATTTATGGAGCTGTGCCAGTGGCTCACCCCCGCACTCAGGCACCAGGACACTGCCATGCAGCGTGCCCTCCCTGTGGAGAAATGGGTCGGCATCGCTGTCTGGAAGCTGGCCACTCCAGACAGCTACTGATCCGTGGGACAGCAGTTTGGTGTTGGCAAGGCCACCATCGGGGCTGTCTTCATGGAGGTAAGAGAACCCACGGGGGGAGGGGAGGGGAGGGCAGGGCAGGGCCACGCACACCCCGCTCACCCCTCATTGGTGCTGTCCCATGTGCTTTCCCTGCAGGTTGTGCGTGCCATCAATGCCATGCTCCTGCACAGGCTCGTGAGGCTGGGGGACCCAGATGCCACCATCGCGGCCTTTGCTACCCTGGGCTTCCCAAATTGCTTCGAGGCTCTGGATGGGACTCACATCCCCATCTGCACCCCGCATCACAGTGGAGGACACTACATCAATCGCAAGGGCTACCATTCTGTGGTCCTCCAGGCCTTGGTGGACAGCCGGGGCCATTTCCAGGACATTTATGTGGGCTGGCCTGGCAGCACCCATGACGCCCGGGTTTTCCGGAACTCGGGCCTGTGCCGCTGGCTGGAGGCAGGGACCTACATCCCCCAGTGGGAGATCCCTCTGGGGGACACCACTATGCCCCTCCGCGTCATCGCAGATGCGGCATACCCCCTCCGGCCGTAGCTCATGTACCCCTACACGGGCCATCTCTCCACTAGCCAGGAGCGCTTCAACGAGCGCCTGAACCACGCACGCCAGGTGGTGGAGCGCTCATTTGGCCACCTGAAAGGATGCTGGAGATGTCTCCTGACCCACCCGGATGCAGGCCCCAACAACATACCCCTGATTCTGGGTGCCTGCTGCGCCCTGCACAATTTGGTGGAGAGCAAGGGGGAGGACTTTTTCCAGGGCTGGGCTGTGGAGGCCGGCAGGGCCGACGTGCAGCCACCCGCTGCCCCTAGTCGGCAGGTGGACCCCGAAGGGACCCGGGTGCAGGAGGCCCTGCGGGCCCACTTCGATGATGAGGCCGCGGGGTGAACTCTGCCAGGCCCCCCCACTGCCCACCCCTTCCTCCACCACACTCCCTGCCCCAACGCCCACAACATGGAGCACCCAACCGCAACCCCCTCCCACTTTTCCTGGACAAATGACAACACACACTTGTGGCTGAACTTAAACTGCTTTTTCTTTTAGAACTTTTTTTTTAACTATAAATAAAACAAGAACAAACTATATACAACATGTGTGGAACCAAAGTAATATGTACAAATAAACCAATAGTAATAAAAAAGTGTGTTCAGTAATAAAAAGAAAACCAGGGATGATAAAGGGGAGAACTATTTACATGGGGGGGATGGGGCAAACAGGGGGCACAAAATAATAAGTCCCAACTATATACAAGGGCGGGGGGCCACGTCCCGGGCCCCTCGCCCCTAAAGTCTGGCACTGGGCATGGGCGGCCGGGAGCCCCGCCGCGGCCGCAGCCCTGTCCGGGGCTGGCTGGGGTGGGGCGGACTGGAAGATATGCCCGGCGAGTCTCAGCTGGCTCCAGGGGTCCCTTGGCGCTCCGGTCCTCGGCGGTGGGTGGCGAGGCGACGGCGGAAGGGACGGCGACGTGCGGAGCAGCTGGTGATGCAGCGGGTGGAGCAGGCAGGGCGGATGCTGCGGTGGCCAGTGCGGCATGGGGGGCCAGGTAGTCCACCAGGCGGTTGAAAGTCTCCATGTAGGCCCCCTGTGCCTCTTGGCGCCAGGCCAGCGCCCGCTTCTGCAGGTGCAGGTGCTGCTCCGCGACCTCCAGCTGCCATCGGTGGATGGCCAGCAGCTGGGGGGTCCATCGCCGTCGGCTGGTGGTGGCGCGGGGTCCGCCATCTAGCCCGCCATGGGGCCGGTCGGTCTTCGGCCGAGGGGCTTGCCTGGAGCAATGGCCCCGGAGGGGTCTCTGGGACCACTGATGCCTCGCCGGCGCTCTCTTCCGGTCCTTCCGATGGTGCAGCTGCGGGACACAGGAGAGGAGGTGGGGAAGAAGAATGGAGACAGGCATTAGTGTGGGCCCCGAGCCGTGGCCTTTGTCCCCCCAGCCCTGTGCTGCAGGTTCCCCATCCCCGTCCCTGGGAGATGCTGCTGTGATGGATGGGGTTCAGGGGTCCCCCTGCACTGCACCCCGTCCCCTGGTGGGAGCGACTCTCACTTCACTCCGCTTGGTCTGACAGCAGGAGAGGTTTCTTAGGCCACAGATGCCCAGTTTCTCCCAGGAGTGACAGCACCAGCTGTCGGAAGAGACAGTCCTTCCAACCCGTCCTGGGGAGAAGACCCCAAGGGGTGCCCCTCTGGGATGCAGCTTTCCCCCTCCTCAGGCTGGCTGCCTTCCAGCTCTCCCTTCCCCTAGCCTCTACCTGTGTCCCCCCTCCCCCCCCAATTCCAAGCCAGCTCGGCTCCTCCCTCCTCTTTGTTCAGGGCAGAGGTGTCACATGCCAGCTGTAGCCCCAGGATCCTCCTTTGCCCCTGGGAGCTATTCGGCTCTTGTTGCTCATATCTAGCCTGTCTCCCTTTTGAACTCCCCCCACTCCATCACATGCTGCTGCTGCTGCTGTTGCTGCTGCTGCTGCTGCGGGGTGTCCCACCCCCTCCTCCCGGGGGCCCCTCGAGGTTCCGCTCCCCCCTGGCCCAGGGATGGGGCATGGCACTGTCATGCGGGGTGGTGGGGGGCAGGGGCTGATGTAATGCTGTGAGGGACATGGCCCTGCTGTCCTTGGGGCCATGGCCATGTGAGCATGTGGGGGGCCCTGGACACATATCTATTACCCCCCACCCCTCAAGCCCAGGGGTGTAAACCAGAGGGGAGTACATACCTGTCGGTCCACTCCCACGGTCCGGAGATCCCTGGGGGGCGGAGGCCCGGCTGCTGCTCCGGGATGGCAGGAGGAGGATCTGCAGCCCGGATTCTGCGGAGGAGGAGCCCCCCGCCTCCTCCTCCTCCTCCTGCCGCGATGGCCTGGGGGTGGGCCCCGGGGGGGGGCCCCCGGGGTGCGGGGCTTACCTCCGGGGCGGACTCCGGCTGCAGGGCCTGCTGGGGCTCGTCGGCCGAAGTATCAAGGGTGGCCAGAGTGGAGGAGGTGTGCCGGGGGCCCAGGATGTCCCTGAGCTCCCTGTAAAAGGGGCAAGTGATGGGGGCAGCCCCAGATCGGCCGGCCGCATCCCGGGCCCGGGAGTAACCCTGCCGCAGCTCCTTCACCTTACTCCTGACGTGATCAGGAGTGCGGGCAGGGTGACCCCGGGCAGCCAGGCCGTCGGCCAGCCGAGCGAACGCATCTGCGTTCCGCCTCTTGCTCCCCATTACCTGGAGCACCTCCAACTCGCTCCAGAGCCCCAGCAGGTCCCGCAGCTCGGCCTCCGTCCAGGAGGGGCCCCACTGCCGCTTGCCAGCCTGGCTGCCCGCCTGGCTGTGCTGGCTGGCCTGGCTTCCCTTGGGGGGGGTCCCCTGGGGGTGCTGGGGGGGCTGCCGGGTGGCCATTGAGGTTCCTTTGGCTGCTGAGGGACGTGCAGGCTGGCCACGTGTCTGGGCTGCTGCCTGCATGTTCCCTCAGCTTCCTGCACAGGAAGGGAGGGGGAGGGGACCTTTAAGGGGCCGCTCCACGCGGCCACCAGTGAGCTGAGGGGCTGCAGAGAGCGTCTCTCAACCCCTCAGCTGATGGCCGCCATGGAGGACCCCACAATTTTGACGTTGCGGGACGCGCAATGACTACACGGTCCCTACTTCGACGTTGAACGTCGAAGTAGGGCGCTATTCCTATCCCCTCATGGGGTTAGCGACTTCGACATCTTGCCGCCTAACATCGAAGTTAACTTCGAAATAGCGCCCGACGCGTGTAGCCATGACGGGCGCTATTTCGAAGTTAGTGCCACTACTTCGAAGTAGCGTGCACGTGTAGACACAGCTATTGACTCAGAAATGTGCAAATATCAGAGACTAGCCAGTAATCATATTGTTTTTTCATTCACTTTCTGGAACAAATTGCACTTGATTCTTCTCTGCTTTCCTGTCCTCAGATAAAATAAAAAGAATACTGTATATAAACAGCTAATCTTTGGCTTTTAATTTTAACGAATGATACTGTACATGTAATGGATCACTAAAAAGTTATTCATGTTTTTAATCCTTTGCCTATTTAATTTCTTCTGAAGTCAGTGGAGATCTTGCATGTGAAAAGACTGCAAGAGTGGATCCTGAAAAGATGACTGGAAAGTATTTCAGATTCCAGATTTAGACTTCTCTACATCGCTCAGCTCTTCTGGACAATACATTGCACACATTCTCACTGGATTTTTCCACACTGTGTTCATATTGTACGTGAGGATAATGTAATGACAGTTTACTTTACTCTGGAAGTCTTAACATTAGAAACCTTTCCTGCGCCATCACTGACTCTCTCCCTCCCACCTTAGGAGATGGCTTCTATGAGAGCAACAACTATTGATTGTCCCAAGCCTTCTTTATGGCCTTTGGACTCCTGTGTTGATTAGTACCAATGGTGCTCTACCTCATCTGAAAGGACTCTGCTTTGATTGTCCAGGACGCACAGACAGCAATTGTATTCTCCACGATTTAGCAGACCAACCTACTTCCAGTTAAACAGAACAATTTTCATTTCAGAAGGAAGAGAAACAGAGAAAAAAATCACAGTGGTAACCATGTTAGTCTGTATCTTCGAAAACAACAGCAAGTCCTGTGGCTCCTTATCGACACACAGATATTTTGGCGTATAAGCTTTCATGGGCAAAGACCTTCTTCGTCGGATGACTGGGTCTTTGCCCATGAAAGCTTACACTCCAAAATATCTGTTTGTCGATAAGGAGCCACAGGACTTCTTGATGTTCTCAGAGAAAAAGAAATAAAGACAAGAATTCACCCTCGCTCTCTCTTAAAGCACTGTATGAGGCAACAGAATTATTTTAGGTCATCACAAAACATAAGGTACAATGGCTAAAGTTTGAAAAGTGCACTTTTATGTGGTGATAACATTTGTCGCTTTTTATAGTTGCTCCAGCATGCTGAGAGACATTCTGGTGTTTGCTCAAAAGTAAGTCTGATGTTGCTGTGTTATATCCTTTGTGTACAGTCTTTCTCATAATTGTTCTTTTTCGTTTTGTTTTGTTTTTGTTTTTGTATGCCACTGAGCTGCCCATACCCTATGGATGCACCTAGTTCAGGATAATGCCAGAGATAAGGTACTGGAATGGAATGACCTGTTTCTCATAGTTGGTCTTCACTTAATTCAGTTTTTATTTTCTATAATTTTGATGGATAACACTGATATTTGTAAGTAAGCATTTTTTATATTTGTATCTATTCAAATGTTCACAGTTGCAGGAAATTGTGTTTACAGACAATCAGTGGTGGTCAGTGTGTTTTTTTCTCAACCATGAGAAACATACGTCGTATTAACATAAGTGATGGTATAGATCTGCCTTTAGCAATCCATGCCATTAATCCCACAGAAAGACTTTTAATGAAGATGTTATTGCTATTATAAAAAAGAATATACGTATAAACACTTAGAGACAATATAATCAATAACACATTGTTTATCCTGCCCTCTTGTTTTTAAATCACTGTTGATACTCAAGGGAAAGAATAAAACAGTAGCAAGAAATCAAATCTAACACTAAACATTATTACTTTTGTGCTTAATTATGCTGTTATGTGCCTGTTTGGCATTCTTTTTAAGATGAAGTGTTCAGCATAATGTGGTTTATAAACCTCACACTGGGCATAGGCAGATGGGACATGAGAGTCTTCACTGCTTTCTAGCAGCTAGGTTGACTCCCACACTGCTACCAAACATGGAGGTATGAATCCGGAGCTGTTACCGGTAAAGACAACAGGCCCAGCTACAAACCAGGGAGACTAGAGAAAGGAAAGGGAGACAACCCCACTCCAGCTTGCCTCTGAGAAACTCATAGGCTACATCTACACTAGCTCCTTCTTTTCAGAAGGGGCATGGTATTGAGCAAGTTGGGAAGATGCTAATGAGGTGCTGTGATGAATATGCATTGCATCATTATAATAATGGCTCCCCAGCAATTTGAAAGTGCCGCCTTCAAATCACACACCACCCAAGTAGACAGGGACCTTTCGAAAGGATCCCCCTGGACTTGAAAAGCCCTTTCTTCTTATTTGGTTTTAGGAATAAGGGGTTTTTGAAATCCAGGGTGGTGTCCTCTCGAACAGCCCCCAATCTACATGGGCGGCGCACAGTTTGAAAGTGGCACTTTCGAATCATGCTGCCATTATGCTAATGAGGCATTGCATATTCATCGAAGCATCTTATTAGCATCTTCCCAACTCATGCATTATCATGCCCCTTCTGAAAGGAAGCGGCTAGTGTAGATGCGGACATAGGAAAATAAAAGGAAACTGCAAGTCCTGGAATTTAAGTGCTGATATAGACCCTTAATTGCAAGGGCCACTTAGGAAAAAGCTAGGAGTCCTAGAGAGACCATAGCAAGAGCTGCTAATAGTCAGCCAAGTTAACATTTTTAAGTGAGATAGTTTAGAAGGATGTTTCCCTAATACTATGTAATTAAAAATAAAAATGTTTTAAGCACATTGTGATCTTCTATTTTATAAACTATATAAATAAACTAAAAAAACAGACCTCACAGTTTTATGTTTAATGCTAAGAAAAGACTATGTTTGCAAAGATAATCTCTCATAGGTTTCATTTCTCTTCAACAGAGAAGTGCTAAATCAAATTTTAACCAATATTTTACTTATTTGTATTGTGTCATAACTGTGTAGGTCTCATCAATATATGAATATCATCTTTGAGTCTTTCACCAATACTACAGAGAAAGAAGATGCCTTCATCTTGAATGAATATTTAGGGTGAAGTCATGATCCTGTTGATATTTATAGTCCTAATCCTCCCAGTCTCATTGACTTAATTCCAATCAACATACCATTTTCTTCAATGAACAACTTGTCTGAGTAAGGACTGCATGTTTAGATCCTATAACCTGACATGCAAGAATTGATGTTTTAATGGCAAGTAGGCAGACTAGGAAGAGCTGAGGTATGTCAAATGATATAACAATCCCTATCGTAAATTCCACTGAGGAAAGGAATCTAAACTGACTATGGCTTTGGCTACCAAATGCATTGAGATTCAAACCAAATCCTTCAAGGCTACACTGTAGTATCATAAATGCATTACGCAGTGTGAAATTTGCTCTAGGAACTTACTGTCATATGACATTGAGGTATATATATATATACAGACATTGTGAACTTCCAGAGTTCAATAGAGGCTAAAAATATCTTCATTCTTCTAAATGTCAGCTGCAAAGGATGACAAGCATATGTCCTCTATAGACAGGCTGCATCGTAGTTGTTCATTTGGGGCGGAGGGACATCAGGAGACACACACACACACACACACACCACGTGCATCTGGTTCTTGACAATGCCAGAGGCAGGATACTAAAATGGAAGGACAGTGGATCTGACTCCTGTTCAGCTGAGAATAATGGTATCTTAAATTGCAGGTAACACACTGTTATGTCATGGACAAACAAATGAGATCCTTACGCTTGAAATAACAGTAATTAAATAAGGGAGGGATAAAGCACTTATTAGGGCTCTGCAAAAGCAAGTTACGGCTTAGTTGGATGCTAAAGATGAACTCAAAGCTGGAGAGACTCCTGAAAGTGTCTTTTGAAGAGGGTTTTGTTTTTTATTTTTTGTTTTTTGGTGTTTGTTTTTTTAAATCCACAGTAATCTGTGACCAGCAACACAGAGCCACGACGAGACAACATGACTGGGGATTGATGATGAGAATCTGATTCAGTGCTAAGTGGATGACATCAGAAATCAGCGTTCGCTATTTCAGCAGAAATATTCAGCTAAAATACCTTGCATATAACCCATCAACTCCCCAGGTGCCAAAAATTCCATCTGCTGAAACTTCAATCTTCCCCCTCAATTAATTCTCTTGGGCAATTATGTATTGTCTATATGAAGATGTCAGCTATTCAAGCTGAACTAATTAGGGGTAGAGTAAAATAAATTGCATTCACTAGCAAAAACAAAAAAAAACAGTATCAGAGAATGTAGCAGGGATGCTTATTTTTCATATTAAATACAATCAAAACCTCTGGGTGAATTTTCATGAATCTACCACATCATTTCCCATTTGCCACAGACACTAGAGAGCCTTGCAACAGAATATAGGTCCAGCTTCCTGTGAAATACACCAACCTTGAGTATAAATCTCATACTTAGATTAACTAGGTTTGTCTATATACTACTATCTAGAGCTATAATGAATTGGAAAGATTAGAAATAACAAGATCATGTCTGGAATGATTTACAAAATGAGATGGGAAGAATATTACAGTCCCAACCAGTGGAGGAAAACAATATTTGTTGTTGGCAAGAATCTGGAAGAGAGTTTGTAGAGAAGAAAGAGATGAGTCATTCTACAGCTGGAATCCTTCCGAACTGATACCGTGGGGTATTTTCAGTATCTGACTTGGAATAATGTTTGCCCTAATCCCTTGGGCCATGTCTACACAACAGCACTATTCAAAATAAGATATTTCAAAATGGATATTTTGAAATATTTTGAAATCACACAACCAAACACAAAATGTGTTTTAATATAGCACTTAGCTATTTTGAATCTCATTTCTGGTCCTTAGCACTATTTCTAAATGGTGTTCTTGGAGCCCATTATGGCCTATTTCAAAATAGGTGTTATTCCTCGGGGAATGAGGTTTACCAGAATCAAAATAACGCACCTGCTATTTCAAATTTATTTCAAAATAGCATGTGCATCATTTAGGCAATGACAAATTTATTCCAAAATAACTGCTGTTATTTTGAGATATTTTGGCTGTGTAGACATATCCTTGTAGAAAATGATACTTCAGAGATAGGATAAATTAAAATGACAGTAAGACTTTCAGAAAAGGTGAGCAAAACAAATCTCACTTAGTCTGGTCTACATAGCGGATCTCTTATAAATCCATTTGTGTGCAAATGGAAGTCTTTGAGACCAACAAGCTAAGGAGACGTGGCAGGAATTATAGATTCCAAGCCAAATTATCCCCTGTAGTCAAACCACTGAAGCTGATGGATTTGACTGTAGGGATCAATTAGCCCATGAAGTCAAAACTGAAAAAGAACAAAGAAAGTGAAGTAAGGGACAATTTATAGACAACTAAAGAGGTTTTTTGGGATGAGATGGATGAGAAATGAGTGAGCCCACTGAAATAAAAGCTAGAAACTTTGGACTGTTCTACTTAAAATTTAGACCAGTCCAAACTTACAATTCATGTATGTCTGCCACTCAGGAGTGTTGAAAAGCCATCTCCCTCCAACTAATTTAGCTGTGCTGAGCTAACCCCCAATCAAAGCAAAACTAAAGGTAGGTCTACAGCCATTATTTCAAAATAACTATCTTAGCATCTACACAATGTAAACACTACTCCAAAATAATTTCAAAATAGCATTTGGCTTATTTCAAAATTGATAAACCTAAATTTAAGAGTAATAGTGCTTATTTTGAAATAGATACTCTGAAATAGGGGATGTTAAGACAGGGGTAGAGCCTATTTCTAAATAAGCCATAGTGAATCTAATGGCTCTATTTTGAAATAATATCTATGGCTGTGGCCGCACTAGGCCCTTCGTTTCGGAGGGCTCCTGTTAATGAGACACTTTTTTAATGTTAATTAGGTGCTGTGATGAATATGCAGTGCCTCATTAGCATAGTGGCAGCTACATGCAATCCGAAAGTGCCGCTTTCAAAAAGCTCACTGCCCGTGTATCTGGAGGAATTTTGAAATGACCACATGGTTTCAATAGTACCTTCTTCCCATTTGGTTTTGAGAACACGGGGCTTTCAAAATCAGGGGGTCATTTTGAAAGTCTCATGGCTACAAGGATGGCTTGCATTTTGAAAGTGTCATTTTTGAAGTGCACATGACCCCATTATGTAATGAGATGTTATATATTCATGGCAGTGCCTCAATAGTGTATGCTGAAGTGCTTCATTACCATGCCCCCTTGTAGCCAGACAGAGTTCACCCCTTTTTTGCTCTCCTCCATCTAATTCAATTGACATCTTTTGAGATAAGGAAGAGGGTATGTGACCCACTGGGTATAAAGTAGGGCCTGGCAGCCCCCTCTAACTGAGCTCCAAGTACCTCTACCTGCCGGTCAGGAAGGTCTTTGACTCCCGAGGTCCCAGGGGATGCCCTTTCCTCGTATTGCTTCTTCCCGAGGGATTGAGTGAAAACGCTGGTCATGCCACTTTGGGTAACACGGGGTGAGAATAAGACCTGTTAAGTGTATTGCTTTTGCTTTTGTGCACATTCAATAATAGATCTATAAATTGTTATATGCTACCTATTGGTAACTAAAGAAGAGAAATACAAACCTTGTAATCTTGTAACAAAGTATAAACCTTATAATCTTGTAACCATAAGAGTTAAGTTCCTTAGTCAATAAATAACTGGTTAAGTTTTAACCTGACTCTTCCTGTTACTGTGCAAACTGAACACAAAGAAAGAATTCAGCCGCTTTTCAGCTGTATTAGCCTGGTCATTGGTGGGGTGTACTGAGAGCCGAGCTCTGAGTCGTGCTGCCTTCACAGAGCAGACTCTTGAGGCACCCGTCAGCCTCCCTGGCTGCCCGCTGTGAAGGGACTGTCTGTCCTAGCAGTTAAAGACTCGGATGAAAATAAGGGCACACATGGTATCTCACCTGACCTTTGGCTAACACCCCATCCAAAAGGAGTGGCTACTGAGGTCATAGCCTATGTGTGTAGATGCTGTATTTTGAAATAACTAAGTGCTACATTAATCCCTCACTATATGAGCACAGTTGATTCCCAACTTTCTGCTCATAGTCCAAGATCATAGGAGGGACACCAAATTACCATTAAATACACGTTAAAGTCTCTGATTGGTTCCTAGTGCTCCTAACTCAGCAAAGGAGTGGCAGCATGTGGTGCTGCTTTTGAAATGTAAGTGAACCTTGGGGGGGCATTGGAAAGGGTTAAAGGCTGGGGTCATTTTGGGGCCATGAGCGGGAGGGAGGATTAAAACCTGATGGTGACTCCAGTGCAGGAGGTGGTGGCTCGTTCCTCCGTGTGGCAGCGGTACCTGTGGGGGGTATGGCGGGTTGGGGGGGTTCTGGGACCGGGCCAGGGTGGGTGTTGGGAGCGGGCCGGGCCGGGCCGGGCCGGGCTGGGCTGTGGATCTCCCTGCCCCACAGTCAGAGACTCCACACCTGGAGTGGAGCCAGCCACACAGATGCAGGTCTCCCCATCCCCACAACCAGGGACCCCACAGCTGTCTCATGTAAGTAGGGAAAGTTCACTTGTTTTGTAAACAAAGATATCTATTATGTCCCTCATTTTAGCAAGTACTTGTAAATAAAGTACTCATTAAACAAGGGATGAGTGTATTTCAAAATGCATTCTTGTGTGTAGCAGCATTATTTTGAAATAAACTATTCCAGATTAGCTATTCTGGAACAATTTATTTTGAAATAAGGCTGTTGTGTAGACATACTTAAGTCAACAAAAGACCTGGTGTTAGACTAGCTAGCTTTAATGCAAGAGGTATTCCCACACACAATAGGAAAATCCCATTAATTGGTGTAGGTTGTATGCATATCCCCCCCACCCCCGGTTAGTAGGACGTCAAGTATTTAAATTTTAGTTCATACTTAAAATGTAGGTTGGCACAGCTACATAGTTCCAAGGTTTAAATAATCAACACCCCTGACCTTTGTAGCAATTTGGAGCTTTTGCAGCTTCCCCAAGTGTACGTATAGCTGTCAGTGGAAGAATGTTTCCCTTAACTTAGCTACCATTGTTTGGAAACAAGGTGCTGCCACACAGAAGGAGAAACGCCTTCTGTTAGTTTGGACTGTATTATGTAGTTATGTATTATGGAGTTATATTGACACAACTCGGCACCATAACTATACCAGTACAGCCTCTGTGGTGCTGACTTACATTGTGTACTGTTATTAAGTTATCTAATTTAATATTCTGTTTATGAATGTTTGCACTGATTTTGGATAAAAAGTTATAGAATAACCAGTCCACAAATCACATTTTTTCCTGTGACCCACATTAATTAGAAGTTTTTTGCTTAGCTAGTGACCGATTTAAATTTAGAAGTGGAAAAGGCTGAAAAATGGGGGGAAGGGGCAGGCAGTGAGAAAATCAGCAGAAGATATCAGTGACAGTTAAAAATTGTTCATTTTCCTGTGAAATTGCAGGTGAAAGTTTTGATTTTATTGATTGTCAGGTGACAAGAGTTTCCTGGACATCCCATCTGCATCTAGCAGAGTTAGAAGGAAATAGAGATGTTCTGCTACTTTTATCAGAAGCTGAGTTGGGGAAGTGAATGGACAAATGACTTCAAAAAGAATTTTAAGGAATAATAAATTACCCTCAAAAAACCAAATAGATCTTTCAATTTGATTCTGATAACATGGACTGACAGGGATATGGTGGAATTTGGCCATATGTTAGTAGAACTTTAAGATATAAGGTGTCTTCTAGCAACAAAACCCCTTTTAATATTAAGGAAAATTTTACTGTAATAGAAAACACATAGTAAGAATATCTGAGTATGCTGAGAATCCCACAAAAGTGGCACTGGTTTTTTTATAACATTGAACAGGAAGTAGAATTAAGTAGCCTAGAGACCCAGAATTGTTTTAGAAAAGACCATGGTTGCACTGATCAATAGAACACAGTAATAACATTTTGGGAAACTGAGGGAGGATTTCTGTGAATCCTTGAAAGCATGTGGTTACCCTCACATTGGAGAGATTACAGGTATAGGGATTCTTGTATAGTGACAGCCATCTTTCTATTTATATAGGGTACATCTACAGTAGATGGGTTTGTCGACAGGCAAAAGTGTGTTCTGTCACCGTACTGTTGACAAAACTCAGCACTTGCATTGACAGCCTTCTGCCTCACCCCGCCAAATTTGTCAAAAAAAATTGTGGATACTCCAGGGTTCCCTCTGTTAACAGACAGGGCTTCACAGTAACCAGGCAGCCCTGTAATCTATGCTTCTGGCTGGCCATTCTGTTGAGAGAACAGCTGGGTAGTCTGTCCACTCTCTGTCGACAGAGTAGATGAACAGAGCAATTCACTTTCGTATGTGTCCACAGTGTGTTGACGGAAGTTTTGTTGGAAGATATCTTTGTTGATGGATCACTGTTATGTAGCTGTAGCCTATATGACTGAGGGAAACCTTGTTCTTTAAGGAAAAGCAGCCCCATTTTTCTAAAAAAATATTGCAAGGTAAAGAATGTACTGAGAGGCAAATACATGTGAAAAAAGGAAGTATAATAGAATCCAAAATTAATAAATATCCAGTGAGAAAAATTTATTTGATTTCCAGCTTTTCTGTGTTATTAAATAGATCTTACCTAACGTATCTCAGAAAAAAGAAATATTTTTTCAACAAACCTCTTCTTTGTTTTATTTAACTTTCACAATGACCTATTGCAGTCATACCATATTTCTATTACCTTCCAACTTGTGGACCAGAGATTACAGGAAACTGTATCTTGTCTGCTTCCCCACTCTGGCCTCTGACCAGGCCACAGTCACACTTTCTGCACATGCTAAACCTGTGGCTTATTCTCCCTCTAGTCTGAACACCTCTCTGCTTTTATCCCAGTGGTCAGATTTTCCTAGGTGATGAGTGCCAAAAGATCCAATGGATTCATTTCACCTTCAAATAACAACAGATATTTTTTTCAGCCTGAAGAGGGGAGTTTGTTACGTGTGAAATATGTGCAATGAACTATTGGAAGATCTGCCAGAAAAGTTCAGTGGTATAAATAAGACATCTCACTTTTCTATCTGTGTTTCAAGGTGGCAGCTGACGAAAATAGATAAATTTAAGCTTTAAAAAAATTGACTTACAATGATGATTATAAATAAATAAAATGGCAAAGTTAGTAGCTGAAAAGAAGAGTGACCTCACAGGATTTCAGCAAAGCAGTGGGAGGAGATTTAAAAAAAAAAAGTAAGAAAGGAGGAAGATAGTAATTAAAGTAGGTGGAAGAAAGGAAATAATGGAGATATACCAGCTGAAGGGGGCATGATTAAGGAAAGGTATTCATGTTATTTGCATAGAGTTATGGGTTTACACAATACTTTTGCACATGATGGTACAATATCTGGCTTCTGCTGAAACTGATAACAGCAAACATAATTTTTATAGCATTAATGTACAGTAAATGCTGTTTTAACCATCATACTATCACCCAGAATTCTCAAATAACCAGCATTCTAGTTAAGTTTAAGATAAATGGTGAAATTAAGTTAAGTTAAAAATAAAGTAAATTATAGCTAAGTTTCATGTAAGCATAGTACATATGTAGAGACAGTTAAAGTAAATATAGTATACAGTATTGTTTAAGTTAAAGATAAGTAAAGTTTAGTTACATTTTCCATAAGTACAATGCAGTGAGATTAAATGCAAATAAATACAGGAAATACAGTATAAGTTTACAATGTACAATACTACCATTGTTACTGTCGGTAAAGTACTCTACATAATTTTGTGATTCTTAATATCTAATCTTATTTTTCTTTAGTGTTATGCATTGTTAGATATACCTCTCTATTATCCAGAATATTTGAACATCCAGCAACCTCCCCATCCCAGGGCTGCCAGAAATGAAAAAGTTTATTGTATTCTAATGTGATTTTTTGGGAAACCAGAAACTCAGTTCACACAGGCTAGTGCACATTTGTCAAGTGGCATTGACTTTTGATCACTAATCTGTGCTGAAGTCTATCCACCACTGGCCTACAGATGAAAGACATTATATCCCATTTCCCGTATACTACACTGGGCCTGAGTTGTCTGGTCTGAGTTGTAACAAAGAAATAATCAGTCTACAAAAAGTTAATTTACATATTTCCCTGTGTTTTCATTTTACTGTAAATATGCAGCACTAAGTAATCCCTGGTGATCAGCTTTAAGGAGTTTAGTAGCAACCATGGGTTTCTCTGACCTGTGCACACTTATTTTTCTATGTCTACAAGGAATATCAGTTAAAGACTTTCTAAAGTGATTTTCTGCTCATTGAGCTGAACATTCTGAAATCTACGTAACTCTCTAAAACTGATTTGACTGGCATTTTAGTGGCACATTGTAAACTAGATCAAGTTAGTAATTCCGTCTTTGGAAAAGGCTAACATTTTTGTACTGTTTCATTTGCATTTCCCACCCCTAACTTTGCATGTTATCAAAGAACCACCTTGTCATATCAATTGTCTCATGAGTACAAGGACATTTGGGCTACGTCTACACGTGCAGCCAACATCGAAATAGTCTATTTCGATGAATAACGTCTACACGTCCTCCAGGGCCAGCAACGTCGATGTTCAGCTTCGACGTTGCTCAGCCCAACATCGAAATAGGCGCAGCGACGGAACGTCTACACGTCAAAGTAGCACACATCGAAATAGGGATGCCAGGCACAGCTGCAGACAGGGTCACAGGGCGGACTCAACAGCAAGCTGCTCCCTTAAAGGGCCCCTCCCAGACACACTTGCACTAAACAACACAAGATCCACAGAGCTGACAACTGGTTGCAGACCCTGTGCCTGCAGCATAGATCCCCAGCTGCCGCAGAAGCAGCCAGATACCCTGGGCTAAGGGCTGTTGCCCACGGTGACCATAGAGCCCCGCAGGGGCTGGAGAGAGAGCATCTCTCAACCCCCCAGCTGATGGCCACCATGGAGGACCCAGCAATTTCGACGTTGCGGGACGCGGATCGTCTACACGGTCCCTACTTCGACGTTGAACGTCGAAGTAGGGCGCTATTCCTATCTCCTCATGAGGTTAGCGACTTCGACGTCTCGCCGCCTAACGTCGAAGTTAACTTCGAAATAGCGCCCGACGCGTGTAGACGCGACGGGCGCTATTTCAAAGTTGGTGCCGCTACTTCGAAGTAGCGTGCACGTGTAGACGCAGCTTTGGAGTCCAGGGTTAAGTGTTGATGTCTGACATTTAGTTTCTCATTCCTGGAGCATGACAGAGTTCTGGAAGAAGTGTACTCACTGCCTGGTTACAGGAGCAGTTGCGTTATCTGCTCTGAGTGTATTTGGAAGCTCTCTGAGAAATTCTATGGGGAGCCCTACCCTTGGTTGAAAAAACATTTCCCACTATGGGAAGCCTTTACAAAGTTTGGGTTGGGAACAGGGGCAAAGGAAGGGATTCTGGAATAACAAATCTACCCCCTTACACATCACTGAATATAAACAAAAGGCTGCATTTTCATGCTTTGTCATTGTGCGCTGAAGCGGGAGAATTTAGATTCACAGTCAGGGTACAGAAATTCTCTGGACAGCCAGTCATCATGATTTGGCCATAGAATCATCCTTAAAGCTTTTGTTTTGGTTTTTCCATTCTCTTTGTGCAACTATGCTCTCACAGCGGAGAAGAAAAGGGCAAAACTTTGAATGTTTCTGTGACAATATCTGAAAAATAAAATCAACTTAATCTACAATTATAACTGTGGGAAGGTCACTAAGCCTCCCCAGTTTTTCTTTAGTGTTCTGCTAGTGAAAGAAGAACCTGAAAAGGAAGCATGAGGAATGAGATGTACTACTGCATAGTTCATTACTTAGGTTAGAAAAAAAGGGGGAGACAAAGAAGTGAGGAGAGGATAGTCCTATGTACTTGTCACAAATTGTGGAATAAGAAAGGAAATGTGCCTTATGTTGATGCAAGCCCTGTCTATGTCAACTGTGTTGAAATAATTCTTTCAAGGAAAGTTTACCCTTGTGAAAATGGCATTGCCTTGAAGTTGGCAAGGTCAGTGTCAGCTTGGATTATCTGTTACATACATATCACTCAGGCAAATTAGTTTGGCCTAGGGGTTAGTCTAACCTGAACACCTAGTTCTCTGAAACTTTTTCTTTCTAGAATCAGCATTCCTTTTGTTCATGTGCCACATCCATTCTGTTTTAGGCTTTGCTTTACTAACCTAATTTTTTTTTAACTTTAGATCCTCTTCTGACAGTAAAATGTGCATAGTATCATCATAGCGCCTATCGTTATCCTCACGACTCCATTGGTGAGACAGAGAAATTAAGCCTAAAAAAGCTCCAAAACAAACTTGACTGATCGTGTCCAGAGGATGCCATCTATTGTGCTGACTAATAATGTCTCATTTCCCTGTTAATCTCTCTGGACCCATCTTTATCTTTTTTTCTCCCTGTCTTATACTGACATGGGAAGCTCTTTGCATCATAGTCTATCTTTCTGTTCTGTGGTTGTAGAGCACCTCTCTGTCCTGGTCTCTTATGCCATAGGCACCAACTCTGTGGGTGCTCTGCAGCTCCGGCACCTACATTAAAAATAACACTCAACCCCTGGTATTGGCCATCAATCAGCTGTTTGGCAAGGTACTGGGACTGGCAGGAAGTGCTCAAGGAAGCTGGTGGAGAGAAGCAAGCAGTGGGCAGCCAGGAGAGCTTCTAGGGAGGGAAGCAGAGAAGAGCTACAGTGGGCAGAGGGCTTTGGAAGAGGAAGAGAAGCAGTGGCAAGAAGAGACTGAGAAAGTTCAGGTCCTCAGAGAAAAAGGCCAAGAGGAAGCAGAGCCCTGGACATGACATAGAGCATACACTGTGAAAATCAAAAGTCTATGCCTTAGCCTAGGACTCCTAAATACCTAGTACAAATACAAATCCTCATTGTATGGAGGGGGGATTGACACACAGCTTGAATAAGGCCTAGCTCCTTAAAGGCACTTTGGTACCTAAATCCTAGTTAAAGCAAATGTCTTGGAGGAGCTGGTCCTAAGTAACTTGCTTAATCAAGGTCATTCAGGAAGCTTGGAATGGCACAGAGAATTGAGCCTGGAAAGCCCAACTTTCAGGATAATGACTCTAACCACTAAACCATCTTTCCATTTTAGCATTTGAGAAAAAGGATATTGCAGTAGCTCAAACCCAAGTGTGTGCTACTTGCCTATTTTCTCCCACTTTTCTAAAATTTGTTTGTTTTCTATGGGAAGATGGGGAGTGGGATGAATTGCAGCTTTTCTTTACTGTTTATCTGCTATGTGTCTCCTATGAAATGCAATTCTTATTAAAAATATGAAGAAAAATGTTAGTAAATGCTGTGCTATTATGACTATTATGTAATACTTTTATTCTGGTTCTCTGGACTAGTTTAGATCCATCCATTGTCCCTCTATCATCCAGAAGTCTTTCTGAAAATTCTGCATCAATTTATTGTCCAGCAGGTACTTTCATTCAAAATAAAAAATGTAGGTTTTTTTGTCTTAAGAAAAAACAAAACAAAACAAAACAAAAAACCAAACCACACGGAAAGTGAAAACGTTAAACATTTGGTTTGCAGTTCTGTCAGATTTTGTTTGTTCAGTAAATTGTTCACAGGATGTTCTGGATATTTATCCAATGTAAAAAAAATGTTAAAGTTTTATACCTTATTATTTAGCTTCAGTACGGCCAAATAACAACTGAGACAAAAATGTGAATATATCCAGATTTCTGACCAAATGACAATCAAGTACAGAACTATCTATAAAAGCAACGAGGGGTCCTGTGGCACCTTATAGACTAGCAAAAATGCATGAGCTTAAGCTTTCGTGGGCAAAGACCCACTTTGTCAGATGCAGGTGAAGTGGAGCTTTGCCCACGAAAGCTTATGCTCATACATTTCTGTTAGCCTATAAGGTGCCACAGGACCTCTCGTTGCTTTTGCAGATCCAGACTAACACGGCTACCCCTCTGATACTTGAGAATTATCTATAGATTCAAAACAGCTTAGATGCATACCCCATGTCCCTGACACCTAACTTAACTGTTGAGTTTACTGTAGACATATGGGCTCAGTTGTGCTGGGCCATTTTTAGCTTTAGATGTCCTGAGTTCCAAAAGTTATCGGGGGTTACAGAGGAAAATGCATTTAGAAGTATTGCTGCATCAAGAACATTTTGGCATATACAAGGCGGCATTGAAGAAGACAGTTTTGTGATACTTAAAATTAAATATTACTATGGATGGTGGCTTATTTATACTGAATAATTATTCAAAGAATTTTTCCCCTTTATGTGTGAAGAAATATGCTTACTCTGTCCACAGAGCAGTCATTGTGACCTAGGCTCTAGAGCAATGGACTGTTGAGTGTGAGTCATATTTAAAGTCCCTGTGATTTTCTCTGCTGATGATAGCTCAAGGGGAGACTGGTTGTTCAGGATGTTCTGGGGTCAAACTCAGATAACATGGGATGGCACAGTCTTTCAACCCTATGAACAGCTGGTACAATTTGAGTGGGGACCAAACCATTCTAAGCAATCTTAAAAGCAGCGCTAAAACAGTTATTCTCCAATATTTCATTCTCTGGGCCACCACACAAGAAATCTCAATATCACAATTCCCTACCTCTTGGTGCTCAAATTCTGTGACCTGATGGGAAAAGGAGCACTGGCATCTAAGAACCAATGCACTTCAGGGGTACTGATCCTATAGTACAAAAAACACAATGCGCACATTCCTAAAGAAATGCACATCGCTAAACAAATCCAAAGTAGGAGATTGCTTTCTTGAATATCATCAGTTTTATCTGACTTATTTGATTTTATTAGGTACATGTAACTTTATCGAAGGTTTGACATATTTGAAACAATAAACATTAACATTCAAATTACATTTCATCGTGCTTCTCCATATAAAAGACGACAGCTAGAGGTTGGTGAAATACATAATCAAAAGAGAATCTGAGAAACAATGCATGAATAGCTTAAAGCACTGCGCAGTTTATACCTTTTCACAGTGTCATGCTTGTTGGCTGTGGATAGACCTTCTTGATGAATTTTGCTAGCAAAGTAGATTATCTCAGGTGCAGAGGTGAACACCAAACACTGAGCATTACAGAGAAACTATATACACCATTCCTACACCATCTTTGCTTCAGTTTTTGAAAATCACAGGAAGAGCTATACATGTGCAGCTACTCAGCAGGCACCTAACAAGGCATGAACTAAATGAGATATGGCATTCTGGTTACCACCTCAGAAATTGCATGACTTCCCTAATGGAGTTTACTACAGTCTAGACAAATTACAGTTCTAAAGCATGGGGGTAGAGGAGCTTTTGACATTGCAAACCAAATTGTTTTTGCTGGAAAAAATACCTTATAACCTCTATGGTACACTGCTAAACACATATTTCTGTTATATGATTAATTCCTTTTTGGGTCTAGTAAAATATTTCTTGGTGGAGGGAATAAATCAAGTCAAACATGATCAGATTAGAGAAAAAAAGATATAGTTCCCTTGGGAAAAAAAGTTACCAGTTAAATGCCAAAGGTTACCCCTTAATGATATATTAAGGCTACAGTTGAACCAGAATTTTTGTCAACAAAACTTATGGAGCATCTACACACAAAAAACATTTTCTTGGCAGACTATCGACAAAACTCAGCACTTCTGCCAACAGCCTTCTGTCTCTCTACGATGAGGAATAGTGCCTTGTCGACAGCTTCTGTCAGCAAAAATGTTGTATAGATGCTCCTGGGGGCATTTTGTAGACAGACAGGTCTTCTGGGTCACCGAGAAGCCCTGTCTGCCATGCTTCTGGTTGGCTGTTTTGTCAGGAGAGCAGTGGGCAATCTGGCCACTCTCTGTTAACAGAGTAGATTGATCTTTTTGTAGTGCCCGGAGGGGCTGAGACCTCATCTGGGGTGAGTGATATCTCTGCTCTACAGCCTCCCCTGACAGCCAGCTAGACTTTAGCTCATGTCATAGAGTACAGGGATTTAGATCCTATTCTCACAGGGTCTATTCCTGGTGCTGATAACTTGGGTCTGCCAGCATTACAACTGGTGCATTGGCTGGGAAAAACTGCTGGAAGGTCTCAGAAGCTTGAGACACCCTTCCTCAGCCCAGGGAATTATGTAGTACCCAGAGGCACTGAGATCTCATCTGGGGTGAGTGAAGTCTTTGCTCTACAGCCTCAGCTGAGAGGCAGCTGGCCTTTAGCTCACGTGGTAGAATGCAGTGCTTTAGACCTTCTGCTCACACGTTCTATCCCTGGGGCTAGCAACATGGGTCTGTCAGCTTCACATTTTGATCCACTTTGTGGTCTGGAAGTGATCAGTCAACAGAAGTTTTGCCAGAAGATATCTTCCTACAGAAATTTCTGTTGACAGATTGCTGTAGTGTAGACATAGCCTATGGGTATATATTTAAATATATAAAAATAAGGAAATAAAAAAATAAGGTACTCATTCTCATATTAACTTACCTTACTTCGATAATTAAGTATAAAAACACTTTTGATTATTAGGTAGAATGTGAAAGCTATACCTAGAAGTAATAACAGTTACACATGTTTTACAATGGCCTAATGCTATTGACCATTAGAGACCCTGCTAATTTACATCAGAGTAAGTGAAAGCAAATTCAGACCCAAACGTTTTAATATTCAGGCAACAACAAAAAATGAAGTCCAGTCATTTCCTTGCAGTGACAACAAATATGTGAGTATATTTTTACAATGGGAATGTTGATTTTTAATGTCCTTTCATTTTTTTTTTACAAAATATGGACATGCAAAAATGAGACCAGCACCATTAACTTCTCTCCTCTCTATGGCAAAAGGACACCACTCTGTATTTATGCAGCCATCAAGCCATTTTCTTCTCCTGCTCCTATTCTCCCTGGCTTATGCAGCATAGTTTAGTTCAGGGTAATGCCAGACACTAGTAGAA
Source organism: Carettochelys insculpta (assembly GCF_033958435.1). Lineage (NCBI taxonomy): Eukaryota > Metazoa > Chordata > Testudines > Carettochelyidae > Carettochelys > Carettochelys insculpta. The sequence continues at coordinate 70,451,559 of NC_134137.1, forward strand.
TTGATGGTACAAGTTGCATAATCTCCCAAGGGAAAAGGAAACTTCTCCAGCACAAATGAAGTGTTCTGTTCCATTCTTGGACCTTACTCCTCTTTCCCACTCACAACCAGCAGCCTCCTGATCGATGTGGCTCCCAATGGTAAGGATATGCTGAGATCAGGCAGATGGGAGACACGTGCAGTCTTCAAAGAGACAAACTGAGCTATTATTAACTTCAGAAAATTGACTAAAGATTTTCTACAACTTACCCATTCCCATCTGAACAAAAACTAGGTCAGAGTCCATCTGCTATATTGTCCCCATTGAGGTGAATGTTCCTAAGACACCAGGAAAAGTCATGGACAGCTAGGTATTGAAAGCACACACTGATCAGCACCTGGGTGTGACTGGTGGGCCAGTCAGCTGTTCTTAGAGCAGGATCTATGTTCTTCTGTAGTGGGTGCAGTAGAGAGCTTTTCTTATGTGGTCAGAGGCAGTGAGGAATTACTGGTGAAAACGGGAACAAAGACTTTACAGATCATGTAAGAATCAGGAGAAAAGCTTTCAATGCACTGTGGAAATGGGGAGGGACGGTGTTTGAAATCTGAGATCTGGTTTATGCCTCTTACCCAATACAGGATTTACAGTGGAACCAAATGTGTGATTGTCACGAGGTAGAAGCTCCTCTCTACACAGCAGCTCCTTCTCCATCACCTCTCCAGCTCACAGACAGACTGCTGGACAGGGGAGAGGGATGGGAGAGGATCTGGTCAGAGGGTCAGCAGTTGCTTCCTGCTCCTCAGGGTCAGGAAGCCTAAATTCTTGGAGTGGAGAGGCCAGGGATGTAGTCCCTGCAGCTGTCAGTTCTGAGGCTGCAGAAGCAGAGGAAGTGGTAGCAGGGTGGGGTACTGGGGCCCCAGGCCACTCACATTCTGCTGGCATCAGGTGTGAATCAGAGAGGACACGGAAGCACCAGTTCTGGGGGTCCCAATCTACTTATGCAATGTACTGGGAATATGCTGTCTATGTGTGGACTGGGGACAGTCAGCTGATCCCACAGTTTCTAACCTTCCTGTCCTAGTTTGAAAACCATGGGGTGGAATCAGCTGACAGTGTCCTCACTTGGTCGGCACAACAGACACGACTCTGAGAACTACCTACTCTCCTCTGCACTCTGAGCCACCCTCTTGTTTCCCACCCCCTCTCCAGTTTAAGGTTTAGCCCTTAAGGTTTAGCCCTCTAATTAAAAAAATAAATAAATAATGGCTTCCCCCCTACAGAAAAAAAAGTCTGGTTACAGGAGTAAACAACAATTAGCCAACTCCCACTCTCTATTTCTAGCCCTGATGGTAGGAAGCTGCCGCCGGGGCAACTCAGTGAAAAAGAGAGACAAATAGGACCAGTGAGAAAGATGGGTATCTGCTCTAGGTGGGCATCCCATTTGCCCCCTCTCCAGCCCTGCTGTGCATATTCCTGGACTCTCCCTCACTCAAAAGATGGAGAATAGCCCCTAACCCTCTGTGCTCTCACCCCAGCCTCAGCCTTGCTCCATCTGGGGATCAATCTTCCCTCTCCATCCTACTTATTACAATCATTCCCTGAGGGGCCCACAAATATGTTTGGCAGCAGCCTCACAAAAAGTTAATCCAACCCTGCTGTTACCCCAACCACACCGCACACTGCCATGGGAAGGGGGCTGTACCACAGCCTGAACTGTATTCTTACCCATACCATATACCTAACTTACTCCCCTCGGCCCCCCACACGTGCCTCTGGAGTTCAGGTGTGGACAACACGAAGGTTATGGTGTAACTGTATGCAGACACATGCAACTGCTAGCATAAGTGTGTTAATTTATAGTAAACAAGAGTCAATGTGAAATGTGTAAGAAAGAAGCATTTTAATTAACCCTCCTCATATTTTAATTTTAAGTTTATGAAAAAGTGGGATGATTTTGACCCCCTCCCCCATTTTAATGGGGTACAAAATGTCAAACTCTCTAATTCTTGTAGGGCAGCAAAACTGTTTCTCTTTGTTTGATGTAAGCAACATCAGACTGTACTTTCAAGCAAAATAAGCCTATATTTTCTCCTTGTCACTAGGCTACTTGAATGTCCAGGCACTGTACTGAAGGCAGTGAACATCCTGTAAGGTCGAGATATAGAAGTATACTATTAATCACTATTTATTTCTTTCCTGAAAGGTACTGGAATCAAATACCCTTTTATGAATCACTGAAATGTCTTCTTTCCTTCCACAGCAGACCCTCACACTTGCTCAAGTCTACTGACAAATACATTCACTGACCTCTGTAATTACCACTACTTCACAGAACAGTCAGAGACATTAGGCTGAGGATCCAAGGTGCTCTTCCACAGATGCCAGTATGTCTAAAAGATCTATTAGTCATTATGAGGCCACTCACATGTGGTTTTAAATTGCTGAAGTTCAACTTGCTGATGGAAATTAAAAAGAAAATGCAGTGATTGTAGTGTTGTCAGTGTGGATTCCTACAAAGGTCTTAGATCAATATTGGTTTAAAAGCCACAGTGAAGACAATTGTGATGGCAGAATCCTGCCTGGCTGTCTGAGGTAGAAAAAAGTTATGCAGCAGTTGAAGGATTATCCTACAAAGAACCAGTCCAATTTTATTATATTGTTGGTTGAATGTGTGCACACACAGGCTTTTGAAAGTTTTAGTGCGAATTTTTGTTGTCTTTGTTTTGCCCATAATGTCTCAGATTAATGAACAAGTCACTAATTTTTGTACATCACCATAATTGTTTCTTTAAAAGTAGGGAACATAAGTGGAAGAGCAAAAGAACAGTATCTCAAGGGAGTTTAGCAAATTGGAATGTTTCGTTAAAAACAGATGGTAGAGTTTAACTAACCGTACTGCTATATTTTTATGGGTCAAAGGCTCAACACACATGCTGTAGGTACAAAAAATCCAAAGTATGGTTAATTAAAATTTCCTGACATATCTTCTTTTGTTAGAAGTTAAATTTGACATATATTGTCACCATTATAAGACAAACGGTCAAATCCAAATCCAGGCCTCAGGTAAGCAGAACCTTTATATTGCCTTTTACGTTTTTTGCCTCCATGGCATTTGCTTTACTACATATGATGGGTATAAAGAATCTAAATGCAATGTGTTTAGTTTCATTGAGGTTCAGTATCATATAAATCAACTTCTTATGGACAAGTAAACATTTAACTGAAAAAAATATCCTTAGATCTACTGAAATCTTTGTGTTACAATGGTGACTGTTTCAATTGGTGCCAAAACACTACCCATTAGGTTAAGGTGATAATCAAATATTTAGATAAAGATCACTAACCAAGAAATGAAATAGAAATCTCCAGTGTTAGGGCAGTATAATTTCTCTACATCTCTGCTCTGAACCAATGTTGGAAGGTTGGTTTGGGAAACCATCTTAATATTAAAGACAAAAAGAAATCCTGTAGCACCTGGTAGACTAACAGATATTTTGGAGCATAAGCTTTTGAGGGCAAAGACCCGCTTCGTCTATTAAACTATGTTGCTATTAACTAGTTTCTGACAATGCAATTAGGTGCAGTAAAACTACAGGATTTAATATTAAATGATAGTTTTATTAAGGTTATTTTCTGAACTGTAAATTTGAATCTTTGTCTATGTGTAGACTACAGGATTTTATCAGCAGAAGTTAGTTTTGTAAGTTTTATCTTGCGGCAAAACTTCTGTTGACAGTGTGTCCAGACAGCAAGGTGCATCAAAAGAGCAATCCTCTCTGTTGACAAACAGCAGCCAGACAGACCAGCCACTCTTTGGACAAAACTACCACCCAGAACAATGTCAGCAGGGCTGAAGGTCACCCTTCCTTCCTGGAGCTAGTGTCGAAGCCCTGCAACAATGGGTACTTAAAGAGACCCCTCCGAACAGCCATTCCCTGACCCTGCTGCAGGCTCGCCTGCCCCTGCAAGGAGCAGCAGAGCTCTTGCTGTGCCGGATGTACTTGCCTTGTGTTTGGGGGTGACACAGGTGTTCGCTGGGTGCCATGCCACTGGAGCTGCCCCTGGACTTGCAATGACCCCTCATGGACATGTCGTGTCTGGGACTAAACTTTCTGGAGGCTGTGTTCCTGTTCCTCAGCAAGGAAAGCCTGAGAGCACCAGTGGGGACATCACGCTGGCTGCAAGTCTTGCACAGTTGCATCCTCCACCCTCCTTCCGTCTCTGGAGGCACCACACCTGTTCAGTCTTGTGGGACTGGCTGATCATGGAGCAATAGGATGAGCAGCAGTAGCTCCAAAACTTCCGCATGTGGAAGGACGCTTTCTTGGAGCTCTGTGCCTGGCTCACCCCTGCCCTCCAGAGATGAGACACTCAGCTGTGCTCCACCATCCCTGCAGAGAAGAAAGTCGCAATTACACTCTGGAAGCTCACTACCCCCACCAGCTACTGGTGGTGAGCAACCAGTTTGGCATGGGGAAGCCCACAACTGGCACTCTCCTGGCACTCTCCTCATCTAGATAACACAATCCTGGGCCAACCCACCCTCACGCCCTCACACAGCCTTGCTGGGGGTGTGGCTTCATAGGGGGGTACCCAGACAGCTCAGGGGGAAGCAGACAGGAGGGGAATGAGGACCTCCCAAGGGCCCAGGTACTCCTTCCCTCAGTCCCTGTCATGTGTCTTCAGTCACCCTTCTGCAGTTAGTGAGGGCCATCAATTCAATCCTTTTGCGGAGGATCATCTGTCTGGGGGACCCCAACCATGTTGTGGCTGGATTTGCTGTCCAATTTTTCCCAAATGGCATGGGGACCATCAATGGGAACCACATCCCGATCCATGCCCTGGAGCGTAGTAAGGCCAAGTACATCAGTTGGAAGGGCTACCTCTTCATGGTGCTGCATGCCCTGGTCAACCAATGTAGACAGCTCATGGACATTTATCTTGGTTGGTTGGGCCAGGAACACAATGACACTTGTTCCACAACTATGCCAGAGGCTGGAGGTGGGCACATTCATCCTCAGCCATGAGCTGGTGGTTGTGGATGTGCAGGTGCCTATCTGAATTGTGGGCTATCTGACCTATCCCCTTATGCCATGACTGATGAAGCCCTTTACTGGCCAGCTGGACACTAGCCAGAAACTACTGAATGCTTGCCCAAACTGTGCCAGGATGCAGGCTGTGTGCCTTTGGCCACCTCCTGGCATGGTTCATGTGCCTGCTCACCCACCTTGAATGGGGGGAGTGCAACATCCACCAGGTTGTGGGGACTTGTTGTGAACATTATGGAGGGGATAGGAGAAGACATCCTTTTGGGGGTGGAGGGTGGACCCTGCCCCAGAGGGACATGTCTATTAGCAGCTGGGCACAGCCATGATCTGCCAGGCCTACCAGGATGGGCTGAGGATCCAGGAGGGCCTGAAGGAGAACTTTTCCCCAGCTTCTCTCCTTAATTCTCACCAGAGCCCCTCAGTGACAGCCTCATGCCTACAGCCCTATCCCTACAGCCCACCCCCCTCATTCTTCCCCCAACCCTGCACAATAACAGTGTGTAGTACCCAGACGTACTGAGACCTCATCTAGGGTGAGTGAAGTCTCTGCTCTACAGCCTTGGCTAAGAGCCAGCTGGCCTTTAGCTTATGTGGTAGAGTATAGGGCTTTAGACCCTACGCTCCCAGGTTACAATTGTTGTAAAGCTGACAGACCTGGGCTGCCAGCCCCAGGGATAGAGCCTGTGAGTATAGGGTCTAAAGCCCTGCACTCTACCATGTGAGCTAAAGGCCTGCTGGTGCTCAGCTGAGGCTGTAGAGCAGAAACTTCACTAACCCCAGATGAGGTCTCAGTACCTCTGGGTACTACAAGTGGATGCCCACATGGTGAACAATTGAATGGCTTTTATGGAGCAACAAAAAAAATGCACAAAACAAAAACAGTGCAATTCCAAACTATTTACAAAGAAGTGATGTGCAACCATAACTATTTACAGGGGGGAGCTTGGCAAAGGGAGTGGGGGGTGGGAGAAGGATGGATGACCATGAGCCTGAGGGGGAGCAGGACCCTGAGCATTGATGGCATTGGGATCCTTTCCTACCATGGGTTTGGGGTCCCCATTGGGTGTGGATTGGGGCCAGAATCCAGGAAAGGTGTGAATGGGGAAGGGTTGTGGTGGGGTCTAGATATACAGGGAGAAGGTTGGCATGAGGCCAAGGGGAGAAGCGGGGGCCTGTGGACCAGGGAGAGGGGCTTTGGCAATCACCTATTGGAGCAGGGACTGGTCCAGAGTGCCATGTGGGAGGGCAAGCAGGCAGTGGAGGCTGGGGGGCTGGGACAGCATGTCCCACCAAATACTGGTGATAGCATCCCAACAGGACATTAGCTGGTCCCAACCCCATGACCACCACTCCACATCCACTCCGAGGCAGTGCTCCATTGTGGCATGGATGTCCCCCAGCACCATGATGTATTGCAGCATCAGTTCTTTGTGGACTCTCCAATGACTCCTCTGGCTGTGGGTGAGGCCTGGTGGGGTCAGAGGGGTGACCTGGCTTTTGGTCAGTGTAGGTCCAGCTGTACAGAAGACAAGGATGAGAAATGGTGAGTCATTCATGCAATGCATCCCCTAAGGCCATGCCCCCCAAACTTTGAGCAGAAACCAACACCTCCAGGGCCAAGAGACAAGATGTCCTGGGAGCAAAGCCATGTGTGCCCGGCACAGTAGGCCTTGATGCATGGGGAGCTTTGCAGTGCCTCTGGAGCTGTGCTGATTGCTGTGCCCCCTGCCTCATGCTCGATGGACTAGCAGCCCAGGGGTTTGTCTGGCCACTGAGGGGTCCCCTCAAGGGTGGCGGGTGAGCTGGGAGAAGCCTAGCTCTTTCCGGGGTACACTAACCTACCTGTAGCTCACAGTGCTTCCCACAGGAGCAGGTGCTTTCTCGTTCTTGTGAGCATGTCCATTTGCCAGAAGGTGCACTCCTTGTGGTGCCTGGGGTCAGACAGGCACCCTGGTGGCTAGCCCACTTCCAGCAATGGCAGGATCATGGAGTGCACCCCCCCGCCATGGAGCCTTAGGCTTGTCCAGCCTCCCATGAGCCTGACAGCATAATGCCACCCATGCTCTAGGGATGTCTGCTGGGTCTGTGTGGTGCACACTATCGCTACACATGCTGGGACCACAGCATGAGGTCCCACATGAGCTGACCAAGTGACACTTGCAGCACGCTCTGTCTGCACCTGCATCCCATGCCCTGGGGTCTCTTATGTGCAGGATACTCATCAGAGGGACCCTCACTGAACTTGGAGGACACCTGAGATGTGGTCTGACTGCTGGGGACTGGTTCCAGGACTAGGACAAGGCTTCTGGCCCTGGATTCCAGCCCCTTTGGGGGTTGGATCTCTGCAGCTTCCTTCTGCTCCCTCGTCAGGGGCTACTCCTTGGCTGGGGGTGGGACTTGATCCCCATGTCAAGGCTCAGGCAAGGGGTTGAGGTGTCCCCACCAGGAGGTGGTTAAGCTCCCTGTGGTAAGGGTAGGAGTGAGGATCTGCCCCCAAATGTCCCACAGTGTCATGGGGCTGCACATACCCCTGCTGCAACTCCTTTACTTTGCCCTGCACTTGTTAAAGAGTGTAGCATGGGTGGCCCTGTTTAGCCAGAGCCGTGCAGATTTCAGCGTGTCAGTACCTGGCACTGATGTCTTGCAGGGTTTCTTCCTTGGCTCAGAGATCAAGGAGGACCTTGATCTCTGGGCTGGACCAGGAATGGGCTTGCCTCTTGGCACCCCAGGGAGGATCCTGTGAGCCGTGAGGGTACTCCCTCAAGGTCACAGGGGAGTCTTGGGCTCCTTCTTGTTCAGCCATGGGGGCAACACTGTTGAAAAGGTATGGCTGTCAGAAAAGAAACAGCAGATGGTAGCTCTGCTGTTCATACCCTCAGCTTCCTGCCACAGAGTTCTCCAGGCTCCCTGCTGCTCTAAGAAGGGCCAAAGTCAGGAACTATAGAATGCTGATTGCTCTGGAAAGAGTGTCTACTGAGGTATCTGAGTGATGTCCCAGAGGTCTTTTCTGTTGTTCCAGGATGCCCTGGGAACATTCAGACCTATGTTTTCTTGACAGATTTGTTGACAGCAGCATTCTTCCTCCAGTGAGCAGGGTCCAGCTGTTGACAAAAGCGCTTCATTCTATCGACTTCCTGTTAACAGAACACACTTCACAATCTGGATGCTTCGAGGGTTTTGGCGACAAAATGAATGATCTGTAGACAAAACACTGCAATCTAGACATAGCCTGTACGTTTTTTGGAATTCACCTGTCTATGCTGCTGATTTCTGAATATAAAAATCACAATTGTTTAATCTCTGTATATGATTCCTGTCTGTGTACTCATACTAAAGTATAGATCCACAGATGCTTGATAACAGGTTTATCAAAGAAACATCCAAAGCCTGAATTAAGTTAAATTAAAGCATCGATGTTGTGGTAATAGTTCCATAAGGCACCTCAGTTATGGCTACATGGGAGTCGATGGGCACAATTACGGCATATTGAGGCATAATTGAACTAGCTTTGACTGAAATAGCTCATGAGAAGGAGCAGTGAAGCCACCGCAGCAGGGGCTATCTGCTTGGGTATGTACTCAGGATCCAGATGGGCTCGTACTTGGGCAGATCCCATGATGTTGCAGCTTCACTATTTTCCATGAACGAGTTCAATCAAAGCTAGCTTAGGTGTGCCTACATATGCTGCAATCACACCTTCCAATTGCAGCATAAACCTACCATTAGGGACATTTTAAAAAGTATGTGAGTAGTCCCCCTGAAGCTCAGTACAAGTTGTACCTCCCTTGTCTGGCACCCTCAAGACCTGAGTGGTCTGAGACAAGGGGATTTGCTGGATGAGGGGAGGTCAGGCTCTGGGCTGTCTAGACGGAGGGGACTCCTATCCAGCAGGGCTCCTCTACTGGACTGCCAGGCTTCCCCACACTGGTGGGTTCTTCTTTACTGTGGGGCTTCCAGAAAGGCTCTATTCCCAACCAGCTCCCCATGGCAGGGCTGCCAGGTTCAACTATCCCCTGCTTGGGTCTGCCTCTGTAGGGCTGCCTGTGCAGGTGGAGGGGGGAGGGGGGCATTCTCCCTGCCTGCCTGGGTCCTCATGGCTGCTGGCAGAGCTCCATGCCCTAGCCAGGCTCCCGCTGTCTCCCTGCTACAGGGCTCCTTGTGTAGTTCTCACTAGGACTCACAACAGTGAGGGTCTCCAACCCTAGCTGGCATCCCCAACCTGGCTGCCTGCCCTTCCACAAGCAGGGTTCTGCTCTGGCCCCACACAGCTGGAGCGTTCTAGTTCAGGTGGTCGCTGGTGCAGCAACATCCATGGTCATGCCAGACAATGGATGTTGCCATACAAGAGTTTCAACCTGTGAAAATATTCACATGCTTACATTACAGTTAAGCACATGCTGGAGCACGTTGCTGAATCACATCCTTTATCTTTACAGAGTAGAACCAAAGGAGTCTGACATGTTTGTTATTTGTGAGGGTGAGACAGAGTCAGTTACATGTTTTCATGCTAGCAAGTATCAGAGAGCTGTGTTAGTCTGTATCTTCAAGAACAAGAAGTCCTGTGGCACCTTATAGACTAACCGATATTTTGGAGCATAAGCTTTCATAGACAAAGACCTGCTTCATTGGATGCTCCAAAATATCTGTTACTCTAGACAGTGCCACAGGACTTCTTATTGTTTTCATGCTGTAATTTCTAGCTAGCTGCTAGAATGGAATAATTTCATCCAACAATTACTCAGACTCTTTTATCACACATGCATATCAAATAGAACCCAAGGCCAAATGCTGAGAATGAGACCAAATCTTTGAGTATACTCTTGTGTAAGAAGGCACAATTTCTGCAGAATTACTTTGTCTGGCCATTAATATACTGATTACACCCAGGAAAGGGAGATGTTTTCCCCATTCTACACAATGGAAATAAATATGGTAACAAAAAGATCTGCCCACTCTGAAGTGATACAGTGATAATGTAATGAAAGTTAGCTTAATGGTGCTAAGAAATAAAACAAATCAAGATGATGTCACTCACTTGTAGGCCTTTTGACAAGCACTCTTTAACCTTTGTTAGACATCCCATGTTTGCTGTGCATCAGCTTTAAAGATCTGGATAAATGAATTAATTCACCTTTATCCCCTTGAGGAACATTATTGATTTTATAAAAATGAATGAAACATTCACTATCAATTAAGTTCTGTGTTTGCATTAAAAAATAACCATCTCTTTGCTGAATGATAATTTTACCTAACAGCAAATGCAGTGGAGTGTTGTGCTGTCCACTTATTGGTGTATGTACTAAATAAAGAAAAATCAATTACATTCCTGTTTGTACTCTATTGTGATTATACATTATGTTTAGCTCAGTTTTTCAAGTAGTTTTCAATAGCTAAATTATACCACATGGCCTACATTTCTTTACTGTGTTATCATTTGTAACATTGGTTATTACTGGATCTATGAGATCTTTAACAAAAGTGAACAAAATATTCTGAGGCTAGGTGTAGTTTGTATTTTATTATTTCTTCTCAAAGCATGATATTTACTTTCTTACCTCCTCATTGTTTATGCTGACAAAAGACTTTCTCTGTCTGTTTTGTTATCAACATAAGTAATTTCTGATGCCCAGGTATTCATTTTCTTGGTGGGCATTTTTACCAGATAGTCTTGTTTTAGCACTTTTTCCTTTCCTATTCCTTCTTCCTCCTTCCTTTCTGATTATACCTTTGTCATTTATTACATTTGATCTATTCAGTTCTTGTCCTTTTTGAAGTAATGGTGATTAGAAGTCTGGGTGCAAGCTAAAAAAAACCCTCTTTGACAGATATGAGATTAACTTCACAGCCAGGGCAGAAGGAAATGTATATCCCAGGGATGTTTCAACCACAACTCCCCTGGCAGAATCTCAAACAGCAAATAACACATGAAGCCAATGACACAAATTCTGAATCATTACATGATCAGAGTATTTTCCCATTGGTGAATTATATATTGAAGAGCTATTGGCTTTTGCAAATAAGTGCTCATAATGGTATCCTGTACAGTGCACTGGCAGGCTGACTTGACTGAGATACTCACTCTCTTATTGTCTCAACACTGAAGCATTCTAAAGAGTTTGGATCAGATACTTAGCTTGTGTGACTCCGGTGATTTGGTCTAGTTTGGTTGATTTAAAGCTAGTTAGACCTGCGAAAGCAAGTGGAGAATCACACCCTGTATGTACATCAGTTTCTGTGTGGGGAGCTTTGGATGTATAACTAAAAGAACAATGACCTCTGGAAGATTTGTGGTGGATTCCAGTCCTTCAGAAGCCTATTATTTAAGGGATCCTTGTGAGAACATGGAATTCTCAACCCACCCCAAGCAGAGTCTATATGCATTAAAAAATTCCATGTTCCCTTTTCTGGATTAACTCACACATTTGTCACAAAGGGAATCAACACTACAGCCAGAGAGTGAACATTTATTATCTTGCAGTCATTCTTGAGTTAGAAGCAAGCTAGAAATTTACTATTTACAATCACTCTAGGACAACAACAGAAACAGCTCAGACAACATGAAATTTCATTACCTACTGCTTGTCAAGCAAGCTGCTGAGCCGCACTTCAACATATTGGGGCTATTGATTGATCAGTCCATCCATCCTGAAACTGAACATGAAAATTGACCTCCTGCTTCCCTTTCCTTGAAAATATCACCAAAGAGTAGGAGAAATGAACGAATTTTGGTCTGCCCAGCCTGCTGCTTTACTAATTCCTCCTTAGGTGCAGCTCAACCAGGTTAAGTAAAAAGCCACACTTCAGGCTAGGGCCAATCAAACATCTGCTTCTCAGAGGACAGGTGTACACTATAGAGGAACGTCCAGTTATGGTACATTAATTATGTAGCTGAAGTTGACGTACCTTAATTAGGCTTCTGCGCCATCTCCATGAAGAGAGGTCAACAGGAATGAATGCTCCTGTCAACTTCCCTTTTGACTAATGAGGGGCACGAGTACCGGTGTCAATCTGGGTGCCCTGTAAATAAGGGACCACACAGGAAAACACTTCTCTCAAAGCATCTCTGAAGTCTTGTGAAATTGGAACTATTGGCCTTTTCCAGTTGGTCAAATCACACACCTACACATACTGAAAAACAGAGAAATTCTGCAAATTCAACTGAGCAGTTTCCATTGTTCTGCATGGACTATTGCCATGCAGGAGACTGGGACATGTTATCTAGGAGCAGCTTAGTCATTTTGACACCTGCAGAATTTTATTGTGTTTGTTTTCTAGCAATCTGCTGCAAGTTCTTTTCAAAGCTACTAGGGAACAATGTATATATTGTTTTGAGATTTCATTCAACCTATGATTTAGTAAAACTTATATAACCTGAAGCAGTTTGCATTCTTAGCAAATTGAAGACAGACACGAAGCAGAGCATTAGGCTGATGCAAAAATATTTTCCACAATATTCAGTCATTTACATTCTATAGTTTATAAAGGAAAACCTATGAGACTGCTTTCTCTACACAGAAGCCAGTGACTAGGCCACTGGACTGGAACTTTGTATCTACTTCTGTCTTAGCTATTGTCTTGACTGACTTTGAGCAAGGTAATTTCCCCCCTGTATCTCAGTTCCCCCATCTGTAAAATGGAAATAATTATACTGTCCCTTTTAAAAAAGTGATTTGAGATCTACTGATTTAAAGCACAATATTAGAATTAGATACTGATATACAGATTATTCAGGATTGTAATGTAAGTCATAAAAACATTTAAATGTGTTCTTAACCCATCAGTAATGAAGGAAGGATGCAAGCCCATGCGCATAACTTGTCGGAAAAGTGCTGAGTAAAGGAAGGTTTTCTGAATCAGCACATCAAATACGATAAATGTAACATGAAAGAAAAGTTAGATGCATTAATTCATGCTTTGCTTTTCATACATACTCTTGATATGTCTATAGACCTGCACTCAGCAAATCAACTATTTTCATTTAAATCTAAAAGTCAGTGCTTCGTTGAACTGGGACCACAACATCTGTGTTTACATTAGCAATTGTTACTTCTGAAACAAGTTTTCTCTAAGTTTATCTCTACACTAGCATCCCCCTTTTGAAAGGGGGACGCTAATAAAACACATAGAGATATGCTAATGAGATGCTGCAATGAATATGCAGTGCCTCATTAGCATAATGGTGGCCATGGCACTTCAAAAGTGCCGCTTTCATATGTGGCTTGTCTACACAGGGTCCTTTTCGAAAGATGTCGAAATATTTGCTTATAGGAATAAGGGGATTTCAATGTCTGCAGAGTCCTTTCGAAAAGGACCCTGTGTAGATCAGCTGCACACAATCTAAAGCAGCACTTTCGAAGTGCCATGGCCACAATTATGCGAATGAGGCACTGCATATTCACTGCAGCACCTCATTAGCATATCCAAATGTGTCTCATTAACGTCTCCCTTTCGAAAGTGGGTGATAGTGTAGACACAGTCTATATTTGTGGCAAGTCAATTCAACCCTATCAAAACCTTTTCTACCGCAAATATTAAGGCAGTTGGATAAAATTCATTTCTTGATTTCTAAATGAAAGACCAGGTTTTGTCACTTTCCATGGTCTGTGTTGGTGATGTTGAAATGTAGACCTGCATTTGCTCCAGAGGAAGATCCAAGAGGAGGTTTCTATAAGAGAAACAAAATCCACCCTGGTGTTCTTCGGGATGTAGGGGGAAGATTGGTTCAGCAAATTCTCCTTTCAGCACTTGGTCATATCTGCTGGCTGGCACCAAAGCAATAGCTCCCTCCCCTCACTCCCTGACCTTGCAGGGTAAAAGTCATTTACAAAAGAGATGGTAGGAAATGAAATCTCTACACAAGGACTGCAGAAGTGACAGATCCTTATGAAAGAAGAGCTAATGCCCCCCCCCACCCATGCTGAGGTTGTCATGTTTAGTTACAAGTGAAAGAATTACTAGAAAAAAAGCCATCCATTTTCCTCCTGGAGTACACTGACTTCATATTGAAGGCTTACTTTTCAGAACATTGAACTTAATCTGTTAGGCTTTGTCTACTGTAGCCCCCTGGAAGGGGGCATGGTAATCAGCCTGAGCAGAGAATACAAATTAAGTGTTCCATTGAGTATGCAGTACCTCATTAGGCTAATTCTCCCCCACGGCTACATGGCATGCTGGAGCTTTGAAGTTTGCAATTTCGAAGTTGCCATGGGGAGAATTAGCCTAATGAGGTGCTGCATATTCATCACAGCACTTCATTAATATTCTGCACTCAGGCTGATTACCATGCCCCTTTTAAAGAAGGGGGCTAGTGTAGACAGCCTGAGAGTTGAAATATCAGATTTGCAAAGATAAATAGAAAAGAAGGAAATGAGTGAACAGATCATTTCTTCTCCAATGTTGTGGTAAATGGGGAGACTCATTCTTTCAGACTCATGGTTTCATAATTAACCTTTGAACTTTAATCACACTTCAGTTCAATGGCTTGTTCTTGCAAAGGTCCAACAGTGAATCCACATCAATGTTGAATGGATTTCACACCAATTTCCAAACAGGATGATGGAATGATGAAAAGTTTCCAGCTCAAAGTCAGCTCTTCGAAAGCTGAACTTTCTCCATGAAATCCCTGACTGCATCATAGTGGGCAATGATGTTTCTGTTCCTTCCTTGCAGCTTGACAATGAGGTTGTTGGTAGCATCAGCAACATCCACAAGTTAAGCCAGTAAAAGATGAAATATTTTGTCTGTGGAAGCATTATACAATTTTTCATTTTTCTGAACCCGGTGAAAAATTTCCACCTCATCCTTGAGTACTCATAGTTGGCTCAGCATATTTCTTTTTGAGAGCCAGCAGACTTCCATCTGAAAAAAGAGAGCTTAATGATCAGGTCCCAAATCTGCAGAAAAAAAAAAAGAGCCGCAGAAAGCCTTGTATTTAATGTTCACATCTTCTCAAAACGTACTGCTTTGATTGCCAAATTCAGCAAATTACACAGGTCATCTGGAGGAGTCTTAGCAACCAAGGTTTATTTGTGGATGATTCAGTGAGTCCCAGTTATGCCTTGATTCTTTTCTTTGACCGATGTAATGAATTCATAGCAAGAACCAAGCATCACTGGGGCACCATCAGTTCAAACATTAACTAGCTTTTTCCATGAAAGACCATTTTCTACAAAAAAGTCAGAAACTGATGCAAACATGTTCAAAGTCTTTGATGTGGTCTCCAATGCTTTTGAGAAAAGTATTTATTCTTTCACACCTCCATCATCCACAAATAGAGAAGCAAGTGACTGCATTGAGCTTCGTTGGTGGAATCGCTACTGAATTAAAGAAAAAACAGAAAAAAAACTTATATCTTTTCCTAAACTTGGCTTTTTAATGTCCTCTGCAAATTCATCACTTCATCAAATTCATCAACTTCACAGTGTTATCAGAGACTGAATTTTTGATAGCTTTCTCTAGATTTTTACATCAATCACAATATTTACAGCGTTCAACAAGCACAATTTCACAAGTGTCTCACCAATCATGCAAGGATTATTTGCTTTGGTGATGAGCAGTCACAGCTTGTAAGATGCTTCCACAAGTTTATCCATCTCCTGATGAAAAGCTCTTGATGTCCAGCTTCATGCATTTCAAGCACTGAAGTTTATCATCAAAAAACTCTTTGGGCTTATCTTTCAATACTTGTGGTTTGTCTTCATATGTTGCTCCAGCGAGGTCTCATGGCATCGTTGCTGTGAACTACATGGCGTACTAAACACTGAGGGAGATCATTCCCCCAACTTCCACTTTTTGTTTTTGTTTGTGATGGTGAAGCCAAACTTGATATACTTTTCATTAAACATCATTTTCTTTTTCACAGACATTTCTACAAAAATAAAAATAATTTCTTTGGGCCTTCAATATATCAGAAAAAAATTCAGCCTCTCAACTCATGGAAATAGAATAAAATACCATCAATAAATGCATTCAAATACAAAGACCAATACATATAGAAAGATGAATAGTAATTTTGGCAACACAAACTTATGTTCTAAATTTAATGTTTATCTATGTTTAATTAAATCTGTTAAAAATGATTGAAAAACATTACACACATGAAGAGAAATATGGCAAACTGTTATTTGCTTATAAGCACTAGTTCAAATTTAAAAAGAATAGAATTTAACTTCTGTTGGAAGAAAAAACAAACAACACAGGCACTTTCTTTTCAGTGAATATCAGCAAACTGAGCAGAACACATGGCTTGATGAGCATGTGAATTATTTTACAAGAAAGCAAATGAAAGGTGGAGAACTTTGGCTTTTGTAGAAATAGCTACAATACAAAGAAGTTAGCTTTAAACGCTTCGGCTCCCCTTTGCTAAAAATAATTCTCTTTCTTTGTTTAAGGACACAGGCTGTGGCCTTTCAGAGGGACTATGGTAATGTGGCATTTCAGAATATGCCAATGAGGCTCTGCCATGAATATGCAGCACCTCATTAGCATAATGGCAGCTGCGCACACTTTGAAACTGTTGGTTTCAAAACGCACTCCACCTCTATAACACCCTGATTTCAAAAGCCCCTTCCTCACATCTGGTTTTGGGAATAAGAGAATTTTGAACTCAGGGGGCTGTTTCGAAAGGCCTCTTGCTAGTTGGGCAGCATGCATTTTGAAACCGGTGGTTTCGAAGTGCATGTGGCTGCCATTGTGCTAATGAGGTGCTCCATATTCATAACAGCACTTCATTAGCATATTCTGAAGGACCATACTGCTGCTAGTGTGGCCACAGCTTCGGGGAGGCTGTGGGGTGCTTTTTATTTTCTTCATTTGGAGATGAATAATGCTGACAAATGTTGAACTCTAATCACTTTTTTTTTAATGTGGAATGGATTAACAATTCTGATTGGTGCTTGAGGAAGATACGATTAAATGTCTCAAAATATAGGATGCCCAAATTTGATTTTGGGGACTAGACTGAAGATGGTAAATTGGGCCCAGAAGATGAAATTTGTAGGATCTTTTGAGCACATGAAAAAAAGAGTACAACAGTTGTTTATAAATGCAATTTTCTCCTCCCACATCTTAAATATAATTGTAACTGCCAGGTCACCTCTAAAACAAGAATATCAGATTGCTACTCCCTGAATATAACATTATATGGAAATATTGAAAGGATCCAACTAAGCACATTAGTAGCAGAGAAACTTAGATGCTAGTCTATGAGGGTTCCCAAACAGAATAAATCACATTTTCAGGAGAATGGAAGAACATATATTTTGATCCATAAAAATAACTAATTAGTGACCCCAGAAAACAAACCAAGCTGAATAAATACATGCTAAAATTAGTAACACGCTAACATCTTGCCCATTTCCTGGGGCAACATTCAACTGACAAATGATGTGATGTTTAATGACAGACAAATTTATATCTCTTTTACCCTTTAAATTCTGTCTACTGAGAAAATTTGCAGTTCCATCCCAGTGAGTCTGCTAAAGAAAAGATATTGTTTCTGCTTTAGAATAGGTAAGAGAGTGTGATCGATACTGTAGATAAAAAGTCCTAAACTGAGGGCAAACCTGGATATAATATTCTGAGTACAAAAGAAGTAATGGGAGGCATTATACAGGTTGGTCTCGGTCATTTCCTTTTCTGTAGCATCAGGTGCCTTTTTTTAAATGATGCTTGTCTCCCCGCCCCCTACCCCGTCAAACATGAACTTTAAAGAACAGTTACCTCAAGTCACATTCTCCCTGAACAGTAATTCTCAGAAAACATTATTTTAATCTAATAGCAGATCATCCAAGAATGGAAGGAGCTAACAAGAATAGAAACAAATAGACAAACTTCTGCTAACCATTGTTTGGACTATTTTAATTACTTTGCCCACTGATGTCCATCTTCCAGACACCATCATCACTGTTACCTGCGTTATCTCTTTTCCCTTCCAGGGTCTACTCAAAGTGAATCAGTGACACTTACGACAAGGGTGGGATTCACTGTGAATGTAGTTCACTAAAATTACAGTTTGATCTTCTGTCTCCTGCTGTATGCTGTTCTCAGTTTCCACCATAAGTTAAAAATCAGAACTGTGAGCATTTATATGTGGATTATATTGTTGATATTACTAACCTGCCAAAGTCTGATTCCCCACTGGCTGTGTCTACACTACCACCTTCCTTTGAAGGAAGGATGATAATTAGGGTGTTGGGAGTTTACGAATGAAGTGGTGCCATGAATAGGCAGCACTTCATTAAGCAAATTCCACCCCGTGGCAACTCTGAAGTTTTAAACTTCGAAGTACCGGCACACGTCTAGCCATGGCTCACCCGCTGCTACTTGGAAGTGCCGGGGCAACTTCAAAGTCCCCTTACTCCTCAAAATTAGCTATAAGTTTGAATTGCAGGAAGGAGAGCTGAGATTGAACATTAGAAAAACTGTTTTAACTATCAGGGTAGTAAAGCACTGGAGCAAATTGCTTAAGGAGATTGTGAATTCTCCATCATTGAAGATTTTTAAGACCAGGTTAGACAAACACCTGTCAGGGATGATCTAAATGGTGATTGGTCCTGTTATGAGAGCAAGGAATTGGACTTGATCACCTCTTAAGATTCCTTCTAGTTCTAGTATTCCATAATTCTGTGTTTTTACCTGTAGGCCTTCTCACTATTGCTTCATTCTATGCATTCAGGCACCAAAAATCCCACTGCAATGCTCAAACAGGAAGAGGCAGGTGTTCCTGCATCAAACTGTTCTTCAGGGAACAGAACTTTTCCTCTGTGAAAACAGCATTCCCTGTAACTTTCAGTTCTGTGGGTAGGATAATAACCAGGATGCAGAAAATGCTCCCCTACACACTCATACCGTGTTCAAGAGGCCTTTTGATTTGCACAGCTATCTGCCTCCTTTCAGGTGTGTAACAATCACTGAGCAGAGGCTGGTCTGACGTGGGGCTCACTTATGCTCCCCATTGAAACTTTTCCACTGTGGATAAATGAACTGGAACATACAGTTAAGGGGGAATTGAATTCTCCTCATACTAGGTGAATACCCTAACCTCCAGACTTGGGTGGGGGGTAATTCTGATATTTATGCTTTTTTTCTCTTTTTTAACCTAATGACTCCTTAAGTATGTGTCCAAAGTAAGCCAGGTTTCTAAAGGGTAGATTGAGGCAACCCTACTCTCCCACCCCTATGAGTATTATTGCAGCTTAAGGGCCAAGACTCTTTCTGGAAAGGTGGCTAATGCCAGTTCCAATTCCTCCTCCTGCTCAGCTAGAGGGAGCAAGTTGAACTGGGGCTCTCCTACATGTCAGCTTTTACCTAGGCTATGTCTACACTAATGTGATATGTCGACAGAGATTTTTTTAAAAAAAATACCTTATGCATTAGGGAAAAGTCTCGAGAAAACACTGTGTATAACAGGATGAAAGGATTCCCAGTAAGCACAAATCCTGAATGAAACAGGAACTTTAAAAGTATTTGCTAGACCTTCAAAAGATGTTATGTCTTTTAAATAATACTTACATCTTAGACAGCCTTAGTAAAGCATATTTATGGCAATAAACTTTTCAAAGAATGAAACAATTTCTATATCATCCAAGACATAAAACCTAATACAAATGAAGAAGCCAGAATTGACTCAGTTATGCCCTTTAAATAGAAAACAAAAGGAATATGGTTCATGCAGAATGTAGACAATTTATTTCACAGTAAGAATATACTTTGAAATAGCTGTTGGATCAGGCACTGTCCATTTTGCAGTTTTTTATAATTATTGTAATAATAATAATTACTGTACATTTGGGAAAAATGAGTAAGGATTATTAATTGTCAACTGGTTTTCACATGTAACAGTTCACAACTAAGGTAAACTTCTCAGAGTGCGTTGGGGATTTATTCTCTGAATAGTAGGCACCTAAATCTAAAATTTAGACCCTCATCCCGTCCCCAGCTGGCCAGTTAACTCTAGAGGTGCCTAAAGTCTCTCATGCAAGTACATTTCTGCAAGAGGGCATGGTCAGATCTAAGTCCTGATGCCACAGTGCTACTTGGAACCAAGCATTTGCCTGAGCCCCGGAAAGGGAACACTACCTGGTTTACACACCTAGTCCCAGGACTGGGTTCACTGTTGTGAATCTTGAGAAGAAATTAAGAGTCCCCCTCTGGCCAGCAGTTTCCTCCCACTGTCTTCAGAGTTCCCTACTGGCCAGCTCAGTTGACTCTCCACACAGCTTGATGGTTATTTTGAATTCCAATTTAGGTGCTTATTTCTTCTCATGCCATATATGAGACATGTGGGTGCCTGACACAGGGATTTGGATTTCGCTAGGCAGTAAGGTGATTAAAGTTAGGGCTGGTAATTCTGAGCCTAGGCCCTCTTTGTGAATCTAGCTGATGTAGACACTTAGGGCTAGCCTATACTTAAAAGGCTACATCAGCACAGCTGTGCTGCTATGGCATTTTAAGAATAGGCACTACCTATGCCACTGGAAGGATTCTTCTGCCAGCATAGAAGATTTCCCACCTCTCCAAGATGTTGTAGGTAGGCTGATGGAAGAATTCTTCTGTTCATTTAGCAACAGTATCTGTACAGAGACTTAGGTCAGTTTAACGATGCTTCACAGGGATGTGGATTTTTCATATCCTGACCAACATAGTTTCACCAACCTTATTTTCTAGTGCAGACCAAGCTCCAGGCTGTATCTACATGGCTCTGTCAGTCAGACCACAAGGTTGAGCATTGCAGCATGCAGTACTATGCCATCTACACTAGCAAGCTCTTTTGAAATATTTTTTGAAAGAAGGGTCTCATTCAAAATATCCAGCACAGCATCTACACACAAAAAGTGTTCTTTCAAAATTAAATCAAAAGAATGTGGCACTCCTTTCATAAGTGCTCTTTCACTCCCTTTTCAGGAAGAATGCCTTATTTTGAAAGCTTCTTTCAAAAGAAAATGTGTGTGGACACTCTGAGGCCCCTTTTTTTTGAAAGAGCAGAGCTCATAGAACCTGATTTTTCAATCCTTGGCCCATTCTTTTGAAAGAGTGGGGGCTGTGCGGATACTCTTTTGAAAGAGCAGGTCACACTTTTGCTATGTGGCACCTTACAGAGTTACAAATCTTTTGGAGCATAAGCTTTCGTAAGGAAAAGACCCACTTTGTCAGATGCATCTGATGAAGCGGCTCTTTGTCCGTGAAAGCTTATGCTCCAAAATATCTTTTAGTCTATAAACTGCCACAGAACTTCTTGTTGATTTTGAAGATGCAGACTAACTCAGCTACCCCTGTGATACATGTCACTCTTTTGATCTGCTTTTTTGTGTGTGGATGCACTCTCTCAAAAGACGTCCTTTTAGAAGGTATCTTCCAGAAGGACTTCTTTCAAAAGATCACTGTACTGTACACATAGCCTTAGTGCCTGTTTTTATTACATTTCTTCAGAGTCTCTCCGTCATTTTTTCTTTTTTTCTGATAGCAAGAGAAAGTTTGTAAATGTTCCTGTAAATTAGTCATGATATCCTGTAAATATTCCTAGAGCTAGAATGTGCTATCTTTACTTATGTCAGTGAGCGCTTATTCGCACAACTGGTCCCTCTGACATGAGTAAGGGTTGAAGAAGTCTGGCCCATAGTGTTTATTGTTCTTCAAATCTGACCTGAATTAAGTATTAACAACATACTGGGGTTTTCAGAAATGTTTTTTGGCCATCATATGGTATTAAAGTAGATATAGGTGGAACGTCCAAGTGAAAAACTCTGCTGCCGTGTTAAGGATTCTTAAATACAAATTTAGACTTAAATTTCATTAACAGTACCCCTACTTGACTATCCCTACACAAAAATCCCTCATGCTTCTAAAATGGAGGTTTTGCCTTCTGTCATTATTTATACCATTTTAAATGGGGACGCTGTCTTTAGTCTTTCATTTTCTCTATTGGCAATGGTTTGCAGTTCTCATCAGTTCTCCAAGCTTCCGAGAGTATTCCTGTGCCTATGAATGGTGGCTTGGAACTTCCCTTTGAGCCAATCAGCATTTATAGACTGTCCAGAAGAACTGCAGCAGAGCAATGGAACATGGTACTGCCTCTAGAATTTCAGCTCTTGACCTACTGTGAAGCTCTGAGATTCTGCCACTCAGTTATATCATGTTGACAACTCTCTTTTATATGTACCAGGTGTATTAGTAAAAGTAGTGACCAACACATGAACTACTGAGTTATATGCAGGTTCATAATGCATTTTCTTCTTAAATCTTAGTTCTACAAGCTTTACCTACATGTTCCAGGTGATTTAATTGGCAGTAAGTACAGTATTGTGCTCCTGTAAATTTTTGCTGTTATGTTGCATTATGTTACTTATGTGGCATCTTGTATACTGATGTGACATAAAATGTGATTTAATTAAATATGACAGTTACAACTAAGGAGGCAACTCACCTTGAATTAGACACTCACTGGATATCAGATCTAATTGGCTGAGTTTTAGAGGATTGGGTATCTGTGAACAGCAGGCTCTTTGGGGTATTCATAGTGATCTGTGAATAGTGATGACTTTCTTCCTACATCCTTTGAGGGCATTCATGGTGAACTCACTGATATTCTCAACATATCTATTAGCCTGGATACCTGTGGGTTTAGAAAACAGAGATAATAAGTAAATGAACATCAGTAAAAACCATCAGATCTCTGGACTTGATGGAATGCCCCCTGAGCATTCAGAAAAGAGTTGAAAAATAAAATTAGCTAACTGAAATGATCATGGAACGTTTCATAAATACAAGCAAGCCATCATAAGTAATGCTTTTTTGTGCTGGAACTTGCTGGTACTAAGTACCAGCACCCCAACAGCCCAAGCCATGGGATTGGCTTGAGGGAGGGGTCAGGAGACTGAGTACAAGCTCCTTCTTTTTGCTAAAAGGTCACTGCTCATGAATATAAAAAAAAAGAAAAAAAAAAGAAAAAAGAAAAAATATGCTGTTACATTCTCTGGTACTGGCTTGCAGTACAAAAAGGCTGGGAATCAGACTGGAGTTCTATTTCCAGCTCCACATGTAAACCACTATGGGACTTTGGAGAGGTCATTTCCCTTCTCTTCACTTAAATGTTCTCACCTGTAAGACAGGAAATGATAATTAGCCTCAGTAAAACTCTCCTGGATGTAAATAATTGCTGAGTGTTATCTGAATCCAAACTTTCTGTCTGAATCAAGTGTATGGGAAGATCTACACAGCACAGTTATTTTGAAGTAAGATGTTATTTCCAAATAAGTATGCTAGCATCTACACCATGCAACTGTTATTTCAAAATAAATTCATAATAGTGGTTGACATTTCAAAATAGGTAAATCTCATTTCAGGAGGGGTGTGTCGACACTTGCATTCCTCTTTTAAAAGAGGCACGCAAATTAGATAAATTGAAAATGCAAATGATATAAATTTGCATATTCGACACCTCATTTCCATATCTTAATTTCAAAAGAGCTTCTTTCAAAAGAAGAAAGCCAGTGTAGACTTCCCATTTAATAAAGGGAAGAAGGATTCTTTCGAAGATGGGTTTACTTTCGAAACAGCAGTGCCTACACTGGCTTTCTTCTTTAGAAAGAAGCTCTCTCGAAATCAGAATATGCAAATGAGGTGTTGAATGTGCAAATGTATATCATTTGCATTTTCTGTTTGCCTCATTTACATACCTCTTTTGAAAGAGGAATGCAAGTGTAGACACACCCGAGGAATAGAACCTATTTCAAAATAGCTATTTCAAAATATGTACTGCTAAGACAGGGAATAGAGCCTATTTCAAAATAAGCTAGAGAGCATCCAATGGCTCTATGTATGTATGTTGTATGTATGGCTGTGTCTACACATGCCATTCCCTTTCAGAAGGGGAATATTAATGAGGCACTTCAGAACAGGTTAATGAGGCACTGATATGCATATTCAGCACCTCATTAGAATAATGGCAGCCAGTCACTCTTCAAAAGTACCACTTTTGAAATGCAGGCTGGCTGTATAGACATGAGTGCTTTGAAATAAACCCCATACTTCAAAATTCCCTTATTCCAAATTCATTTTGGGAATAAGGGAATTTCAAAGTGTGGGGTTGATTTCAAAGCTCCCATGCCTATTCAGCTAGTCTGTATTCCGAAAAAAGCACTTTCAAAGAATGACTGGGTGCCATTATGCTAATGAAGTGCTGAATATGCTTGTCAGTGCCTAATTAATCTGTTCTGAAGTGCCTCATTAACATGTCTCTTCCGAAAGTTAGGAGCATGCGTAGACATGGCCTATATAGATGAAGTATTTCAAAATAGCTAAGTGCAGCTGCAGTGGTCTAGGTACCACTGCATGGGACAGTTAGCCACACATAGGTGTGGAGGGGTTACTCTATTTCTAAATACATTTTTTTGTGTAGCAGTGTGATTTTGAAATAAGCTATTTTGGAACACACACACACACACACACTTCAGAATAGTTTAGAGAAATAAGAGAGGAAAGATCTTCAAGTTTTAACAATCATATCGACATTGAAATCACCTGGGGGTTGGGAGGGAAGTAAAAATGAACTATGCTGTCATTGTTCTGGACTTGTATTCTCCCTCCGTTACCCCACCTCCTTATTAGTGCCACTCTCTGATAATAAAACAATTCAACCTCCAAGTACAAAGCTAAATACATTGACAGCTTTCAGGGCTGCTTCCTATGCAGAGCCATGACAGGGGGTTGAAGATCAGTGAGTTCACAGGCTTTACTGTGCAATCCTAGAGGGGCTTGATTGCCAGATTTCAGGTCTCTTACAAAGAAGTCAATGCAGCGATCATATTTTTTTCCTCTTCAGCTACAGCTCCTTCACATGCTGCTCTCACGTTACCCTCAATATCCCTCTCCCTAATGGCTCCCTGCTTGAGTTTCCCTAGTGACTGTTTACATGGCCTCCGGCTTTGCTTTTCTATAACAGGTTCACTGAGCCCACCACAGAAGGTCATGTCCTTGGGAGGAATTGTCTCTTTTTTATCCGTTTGAGTCTAGACCTTTGAGAGCAAAACATGAGCCTAACAGAGCAAGGGAAGTTTGCAGGCATAACTCTCCTTTTCTCTCTCCTGCCTTTATTGAGACTAAAGAGCTTTGTTAAATAATAATAAAACTATATGGGGAATGGTGAAAAAAACAAAAAAATCTCTGTGGAATTAGAATTGCTATTGTATCTTTGTGGCACATGGCAATTACATTTTGCTTTCATATCTTAAACTATTACCATGCTTTTATTCTTATGCTATCTCCTATCCATATTACAAGTATTATAAACAAATTGTTTATGCATCCAAAAGCTTTTAAAAATCAAGACCGCCCAGTAAATTTCCTTTGTCTATGTATCTCCCCATTGCCCATACCAAATAGATCTCAGTGCCAGATGGAACCTGGACAACTATCTTCATTTTAATAATTACATTTGTATTATCATGTGATAATGGGATGAGTGGAAAAAATCACAATATATGTTGTAAAGAAATTCACGAAAGTGAATTATATTAAATATAATTTGTGGTGATGGACAAATCCTTTTTTGGTTTAATCTAAAACTCTTTGAATTGAGGAGCTCAGAAGAAAATTTTTTGAGCTCAATATTTTAAGTCAAATGCTTGTTCACATTAACACAAGGAATATAAATACAAATGCTACAGGATTTGTATTAACCATCTTTTTAAAAAAACAGTACTGCTATTCAGCTGCAAAGAATAGAAGCACTGTACCTGCCAGACATTTGGCACTAAGGAGAGAGGTATCACAAATCATGTTACAGGCTAATGCCTGGACAGTGGAGTGAGGAAATATTACAGACCCACTGGAGATTAGAGACGTCAGTTTTGTTCTATTCAATCTCATATCAACCATTTAAACAGCAAGAAAACAAGTTTCATATTGGCAAGTTATTAATATTCTATATGTTCATTTTAAAAATCCAACAGTGGCCTTGTTAACTAATATTCTGAATGGACCAGATTCTACAGCTGTTCAGAATATTCCTCTCTTAAGGCACTAGCAGCAACATTTCCTTGTATTTGTCCATCTGAGAATTCCATCCCACCCTTCCCTCAGTATCCAGTCTTTGGGCACATTTGGTGGGCAAAGACTGTGTATAGACTTCCTTGTTCTTCAGCAATTGGTGCCTGGTATTTGCTCCTTTGCATACAGTACCCATCTGATTGCAGGGTATTGGATCGTTGGGGCTGATATAACTTGTGCCAAACCAATAAAGAACATATGTTCTTCCAGAGGTGTAGTTTCTCCCTGATGTATTTCCCCATTGCCCGTGTCAAATAGATCTCAGTGCTGGATAGAACTTGGACAACTATCTTCATTTTAAAAATTACATTTGTATTAACATGAGATAATGTGATGAGTGGAAAAAATCACTATATATGTTGTAAAGAAATTGACATAACTTAGGCAAACATTAAGAAACTACAAAGCTGCATTCTTCACTTGTTGCTCAGCTAAAATACCCTTCCAATCTGTGGCAGGTGGCTACCTGTAGGTTGCAGGGACTGGATCCCATTGGGGATCAGGGACATAGGCAGGCGTAAGGGAGGATCCACTGAAAACACGATCCCCAAATTAATTGGGTGGCAACTAAAAACAAAACAGAGATGGGTGTGGAGGTCTTAGGGCTAAAATAAGGGAGCCAGAGGGGAATACTGAGTAGAGAGCTCAGGACAGCACCCACTGCTTCTCAAAGGTGTCGAAGGAGCCCGTGGATGCTGCCCAGAGGAACTCTGCCTTGATTCATGATCAGCCTGGGGAACGGAAATAGGCCCCACAGTCGCAGTCCCCCTTCAGCCAGCCTCCTGTCCCTGATCTTCTAGATGGACACCTTTGTTGTGGCCAGTGGGAGGCTGACAAGGAGGTTCAGTGACTTTGTGGGGCCATGGATGCAGTGTGCCAGGATCATAAGGTACAGGGAAAAGTGCAGCCAGAACCTCAGCAAAAGGTTCTGGGGGACATGGAAGAGGGGCTTCAACCTGGCACACTCAAGGTAGATGTGTGCCAGTCTCCCTCATGCCACAGAATGAGCAGGTATCCAGAATGGGACTGAACTGTACCAAGTACATGTCCATGCTCACCGCCCCATGAAGGATCCTCCAACTGAGGTCCCCAGAAGGCTGTGGGACCAGGGGTGGAGAATAGGCTGGCCCATGGGGGCTCCCACCCTCTGATGGTAACAGGAGATCCCACCACTTGTGCTCTGGGTGTGACACAAGTGTGGGGAAGTAGAGTGTGTGATGCATAAGCATGTACAGATGACATCTAGGTGCGATTTGAAAAGAGACTGGCTGCAAGGTGTGCAGCTGTCTAGGGTGGTGAGGTGAAGGAGGCTGGGATGGCTCGCAAGGCCGAGGGCCCACACAGAGGTCTGGAGGGCCATGGATGAGAGGGGGGTGAGGTGAACCCTCTTGCAGGACCCGGCTAAGGTAGTCTCAAACAGCGGGCAGTAAAATGGCCGTTAACTCCTGGAGAACACACCAGGAAGTGCGAAGGGTGGAGAGCCCCATGCACTAGGCAAACACCTGGGACTCCATCCAATCTCCCTGGTTATAGTCCAGGAGGTCTCCAGTCCTGTGATTCTGCCCAGACTCAACCTCCAGCTCACCACAGGGGCCTCTGCCACCTGCACTCAAAAGTACAGGTTGTGTAACAGGTGCTCCGTGATGAGATCTTCCTCCTGCGGTGGCCCCCAAGGACCTAGCACCTGAAAGCAGCTGCCGGGTGCAGAGGAGGTCCTGGTAGGAGGCCAGGAGCTTCGAAAGGTCTCATGATCTCTAAAGAGAGATAAAGGAGCTGCTGGTCATATTGGAGCCCACGGAAGTGGCAGAAGAAAGCTTGAGACAGCATGCTCCATGCTGGACAACCTGCACTGTCACTATAAATTAGCCCCTCAATAGCCACCTCAAAATGTGAGCTGGGCACCGGCTCAGAAAGATGACCAGCTGCAGACTCACTGGGCTGGGGCTCCAGAGCAGAGGGAATGGCATCCTGCACAACTGCTGCCGTGGTCTCAGCCACCCTTAGCTGATGGTCAATGGCCTGGGGTCCAGCGGGGTGTGTGGGGACAGGACTGCTAGTTCTCCTGGACACCTTGCACAGCACATCTGCCCCATCATCAGGCAAGGTGCTGCGCCTAGTAGGCGCACCCTGTTTCTTCCGCTTCCCACACTCCTGTACCCAGCCCTCTGAGGAAGTTGGCTGCGTGGCAGAGGAGACGCCAGGGGACAAGGGCAGTGGTGAAAGAGGGAAGGAAAAGGATGGGATAGTGAGGGAAGGGAGTGACCCACCCTGGGGTGGGTCCTGTTTATGTCGGGTCACCAGCCCTGCCACCCTCTCCTCTGAGCAGGCCCAGCTACAGTGCCTGCTCAGGCATCAGCATCTGCACACTTGCTCCAGTCCAGGTGGTATCGCCCCTTGGGGAAGGAGAAAGGGCGGTCCCAGGGCTTGAAGCAATGGGGTTGCCAGCAATGGTATGGCTTACTCCCTCCCTGGTGTCAGGGGTCCTGGGCTTCTCCTCATGCCGGGCCAGGGGGCAGTCCTCTTGGATGTGCATTTTCACCCAACAAACGAAACACTGGGCCTCCCACAAGGTATAATACATGATGGGGCACCAGAAAAGTCCCCTCCAGGGCGACCCCACCTCATGCCACCACGAGCAGCAGTTGATTTTGTGCTTGCCAGCAAAAGGAGAGAATGTGGAGGGTGAGGTCTTTACAGCCCAGAGGGAGGGGGCTCAGGACCAACAACAGCCTCCCCAAGGTGGTGAGGAATGGCAGAAGAGCATAATTGGGGAAGAAGGCAGGGACAGAAGAGAACATCATCCACACACCCAGCTCCACCCAGCTCTTCTAGCTGCTCAAGGGGCACATAAACCACCCCCTTCCCCACCAGGCCCCTCTCCACCGTCTCCTGGAGTGGACAGGCAGCAAAGCTAATCTATGGTAAGGAGAATGGGTGGGTCTGTCTGCCACCCCAACAGCCCCCCTCCCGTGCCACAGGAACCAACCCAAAACAGGTCCTGTGGCAGGCCCCAGCCTGTAATACAGACTGCAGGAACCTGAAAGAAGGCAGATATTCCAGATCCTATTAGGGTAACTGAGGAGTAGGCAGGCGCCTTTCTGTTCCCCGAGTAAGCCTAATCAGGACAGGCAGCTGGGGCCCCATTAGGATCTGGGGCCTCAGCAGCCATAGCTGAGTCTAATCAGCACACATGGACGGATGAGGCCTGTGGACTTCCTATAGAAAGCCTCCCCACCCTGCAGGCTGCAGAGCGGAAGGAGTTGGAAGGATCAGAGCAGAGAAAAGAAAGGAAAGGAAAGGAAAGGAAAGGAAAGGAAAGGAAAGTACCACAGGAAAGTGGTGGGCAAAGTGGCCCAGGATGAGGTCACTACATTGAGAAAGGGGCAAGAGCCCAGCCAGCTGTTTCTTGTCTTCTTAGGGACCCTGGGCCAGAGTCCAGGGTAGAGGATGGGTCTGGACCCCCCCCCCCACTTCCCCAGAGGTCCACCTTGCTGGAGCTGGCAAAGACTTGCAAGGGGGCCTGTTTTATTCCCATTCTGGACTTGCCCATTATGAGAATGACTGACTAAGTGGAGACCCCTGCCTCTGGAAAGACCTGGGCGGTTAAGGGGTTACCTTGAGTCTCTGAGGCACAACAGGGAACAGCCAGGAAGTACAGGGACACCCGGGGGTTTACAGGGGAGTCTGTCACAAATCTTCAGCAATACCCATAATATTTGGCCTATGGTATTTTACTGCTGCTTAGTTACATACTGTAATTCCTCTAAATTTCCTTTGCTGTAGGGACTGGGACTTTGTTAGTGCTGGCCAACTACATAAAAGCTATGAATGTTTCTTTATGCTATACACAAAAGGGCTGACTACAATTTCCTACTTAAATAAAAAGGGGACATACAGACAAGTATCATCAGCCTGTAGGCACTACTTCAGTACTCATAAAATAACCATTTGGAGCTTGCTATTCTAAATCTCAAATAGGATTCTATCTTTTAAAAAAAGTTTTAATTAATTTAGAAGAAAATTAATATTTTTACTATTTCTGTCCAAATGGTAACATCATCTTCGTGCTCTTGCTGATGCCTCTGAGCAATGTTAAACTATTTCACAGATATCTGCCATGTACATGGTTTTGCACTGAAAGTAACGACCAAATCTAAGCATTTACCTGTAGCTTGTTTAGAATATATTGGACTTATCTACATTTGCTCCCAACTTCCAAGGGGGCATGGTAATCAGTACCATGGGAGATTACTAATTAAGTGCTGCGGTGAATACGCAGAACTTCATTAGGCTAATTCTTCCCTGTGGCAACTTTGAAGTGTCAAACTTCGAAGTGTCGGCATGCGTGTAGCCATGGGCACTTTGAAGTGCCGGTGCTACTTCGAAGTACATTTACTCCTTGAAAGTCTGGGAAGCAAAGGCACTTCAAAGTAGGGTGGGCACTTCAAAGTGCCTATACCTACATGTATGCCCGCACTTTGAAATTTGACGTGGTGGAGAATTAGGCTAATGAAGTGCTGCACATTCACTACAGCACTTCATTAGTAATCTCCTGTGGCCCTGATAACCATCCCCCTTCGATGATGGGAGCAAGTGTAGACCCAGCCATTGCAAAAATTCATCCAGAGACTGATGAAACCTGAGCTACAGCTTTTTCTAAATAGATCAAAGCAGATTTATTTTATTTTATTTTTGACAGAATTATCCTTGTGGCTAAAGTCTCCTGACTTTCAAACTGAATTTCTCTTGATATGTGGGGGATTGTTGGGGAAAAAAATCCTGGAAAAAGTTAAGCAAGTTAAACTGAGTATCATGTATCCAAAAACAACAAAAACCAAAACAAAATCCAAGAATATGGAGCTTAATTTTGATTTCAATTCAGAATGTTCTGGAACATATTAGCAACATAGTTTATTTACAGTGGAGCCATAATTCTTCACTTATGCCCATAAAAGAAATATGTTTAATGTCCTTTTGTCCATGTAAGGGGCTTGCAACTCCACTGCATGTTACTATGTGGAAGACAATGGACACAAAGTGGCCTCTAGTTTTGCCCTCTTTTGGTCATTGGAACAGAAATATGCATTTTAATAGAGGTGTTATCACCACTTGCTGCAGAAGTTCTTTCTGTCAATGGGTCTCAAGTTATTAAAACCATAAAACTTCTTGAGGAGATGCCTTGAATTTTAAAGATTCTTCTTTAACCAACAGGACTGAGAAATATCAAATATACTATAATGCAATAGTAAGCAAAGTCCTTTGATAGTGCACCACACAACTTATTTGAATGGCTTATATTAAAATGTTATTTAAATCTGCAGAAAGTCATTAAAAACAAAGTCAGAAGTTCACCAGTATTGCCAGTCTATCCATTCTGAACATATTAACTTCCTTCCTTTTTTTTCAAATGATTTCAGGATTTCTATCCTACAGTCACGCTTTTTAATATTCTCAGATCAAGAAAAGCAACTCACTAACTAAGGTGAATTAAACACAGTAAGAACTGTATATTGATCTTACCAGTATAGGTCAGAAAAGCAACTCAGCAATTTTCTGCCTCTTCCACTCTTAATACATAGTGTGTTCTGGGAATATGAGGGGTTTCAACTCTATCTCTCAATAATTTTAATCATGCAATCTTAGCAGACAGCACATCAACAAATAAATAGCATGTATACCATCTATAAATTAAATTAATGCCAGCACAAAACTGACATTTCAATCCCCATGTAGAGGATGGTTTGTCTCTTGCATCCTACTTTGCAATTTGATATGGTACCTGTGAAATAGAAGCATGTGAAGCCTTACAGCACAAAATTGCAAAGGAAGTTTTGCTGACTTTATTTGGTTTGCATACTCCTTCTTGGTCTGATTTACACCAATTTGTTGCAAACACAGGTCCTTTAAGAATGCTCATTTGCACACTAAATGCCATGGCTATGGCTACACTACTGATTTTTTCTTTTTTGACAAAAGTGGAGTTTTGTTGACAAAACTCACCACACGCCCAAACAGAAAATGTGTTTCATTGTCAGCCTGTTGGCAAAACCCAGCACTTCCGCCAACAAACTTCTGCTCCTCCCAAATGAGAAAGAGCACCTTTGTTGACACATTGTCAACAAAAATAGCTGTTTGGGTGCTCTTGGGGGTGGGCCTTCTGTTGACAGACAGGGCTTCCCAGATGCTGGGCAGCACTATCTGCTGTGCTTCTGGTTGGCTGTTTAGTCGAGAGAGCAGGCAGGCAGTCCATCTGCACTGTTGTCAGAGGAGATTGTTCTTTTTAATCCTCTTTAGTGTATACCTGCACTCTGTTGACATGTCTTACCTGAAAATCTCTTCCGACAAAGTAGTCTGTGAACGGATGTGTCTAGTGTAGCCATAGCCCATGTTTGTGTGAATTAAAACTCTTTCTTGAATGTTTGGATGGACAGAAAACAAAAGAAAGGGTTTCATCACAAACTTGGAATTTGAGGCTTCTTACATATGTCAATCTCAGCCCAGATTCATGAATCGCAGTACTTTTTAGTGAACCTGGGCGGAGATGAAGGTTTGTAAGAAAACCTGAAAACTTTTAGATTCCTTTATGAAATTATAAAAGTTGGTGGTAGAAAAATGGAAAAGCTTCCATGGTGGAGATTGACTGTGGTCTGTCTTCACAGGTGTGTGTGTGTGTGTGTGTGTATATATATATATATATATATATATATATATATATATATATATATATATAGGCACACCAGCAGTTCAGCCCTTGTAGGCTTCTACATGTGCTGCTTCTTCCAGAAGAGGCACAGTAAGGAGCTATCTGGAAGATGCAAATTTTCCAAGCATCATTCGCATAGGGACACATGGTTCTGCATCCAGAAGAATCTCTTCCAGACTCCAAAGTACACGTGAAGATGCGTGGCCTGCAGGGATTTTCTGGAGTGAAACCCTCCTCTGGAAGCCCCCTCTTCCCCAAAATTTTGAGGAAGAAGGGGCTTCCAGAAGGAGGGTTTCCTTCTGAAAGATCCCCATGGGCCATACTTCTGCACGTGTACTTTGGAGTCTGGAAGAGCTTCTTCTGGACTCTGAACCACATGCCCATATGCTAATGAGGCATGGACAATTTGCATCTGCTGGTTAGCTCATTACTGTGCTACTTCTGGAAGAAGCAGCATATGTAGACACAACCTTAGGGTGTGCCTCCACAGCTAAATTAGTTTGGAATAATGGCCACTATTCCAAAATAACTTTGTGGGCATCTACACAGCAAAAATAATATTTTGAAATAATGTTGAAATAGAAAGTGGCTTATTTCAAATTCTGAGAATCTCATTCTATGACAAATAGCATCTATTCTGCAATAGATATGGTCTGTATAGCTATAGTGCTTCAAGGGGCTGTAATCTGAAATAAGCCCTGTTGTGTGTGGATGTTCTATTTTGAAATAACTGAGCACTATTTTGATATGCATTTTGGCCTTGTCTACATACGCTCCTCCCTTTTGGAAGGGGCATATTATTGCAGCACTTTGGAACAGGTTAATGAGGCACTGACATGAATATTCAGCGCTGCTTTAGCATAATGGCAACCAGTTGCACTTCAAAAGTGCTGTTTTTGAAACACAGAGGCTATGGCTACACTAGCACACTACGTCGAAGTAGCCTATTTCAAAGGAAGAACATCAAAACAGGCTACTTCGATGCATATCATCTACACATCCTCCAGGGTGAAGTAGCGATGGTGAACGTCGAAAGGAGATGTCCCGGAAGGAAATGCGGAGCATCCACACCCACAGGTGCACCCCGTTGAAATAAGAGGCAAGGAAAGCCCGTGGACTGGGTCACAGACTGGATTAGCCCTTAAGGGGCAACGGCAAGCCTCTCCTTTAAAGGGCCCCTCCCAGACACACCTGGCTTGCACAGCATGAGGTCTGCAGAGCGATAGCCACACTCTCGGAGACCGATGCACAGCAGCTATGGACTCCCAGCAGCAGCAGAAGCAGCAGCAGTTGGAAGCCCTCCACGTAGTCTCCCTGGGAGCAAGTGCCCTGCTAGGTGCTGCACAGGAGCCCTCTCAGGGGGCCAACAGGGATGCCCCTGACCACCAGGCTCCCCTCTTCCTTCCCCACTGGGTGCTCCACCACCTGTGGATCTACCTTACCAGCTCCGAGTGGTGGGAGCAGCTGGTCATGGGGGACTGGGACGACAACCAGTGGCTATGGAACTTCCGCATGCTCCGTCAGACCTTCCTGGAGCTCTGCCAGTGGCTCATCCCCACACTGAGGCACTAGGACACATGCATGCAGAATGCCCTCCCCGTTGAGAAGAGGGTCTCAATAGCTGTCTGGAAGCTGGCCACTCCAGACAGCTACCGCTCCATGGGACACTAGTTTGGAGTGGGAAAGGCCACGGAAGGGGCAGTCATCATGGCGGTAAAGAGGCCTGAGCATGCATCCACTGGGGGGAGTGGGGAAACAGGGATGGGGGCCCAGGTGTGGGGCTGGGGAGGGAGGGGCAGGGCAGGGGGGTACCCGTGGAGGTGCCCGAGAGGAGCCTGGGGGGAGGGGCCTGGGGCACCCTGCACACCCTCATGGGTACTTGTGTTCCCTCCCAACAGGTGGTCCATGCTCTCAGTGCCATACTGCTGCTGAGGGTCCTCTGACTTGGGATCCTGGATGCAGCCATCACCGGATTTGCAGCCATAGGGTTCCCAAACTGCTTCAGGGCCCTGGGTGGGACCCACATCCCCATGCCCCAGACCACAGCGGGGGAAGATACATCAACCGCAGGGGCTATCACTCCATGGTCCTGCAGGCCATGGTGGACAGCCTGGGCCACTTCCAGGATGTCTACATGGGCTGGGCCGGCTGCACACATGACACCCATGTCTTCTGGAACTCAGGCCTGTGCTGCTGGCTGGAGGCAGAGACCTACATCCCCCTGAGGGAGATCCCTCTGGGGGACACTACTGTGCCCCTCTGCCTCATGGTGGATGCGGCCTACCTGCTCCAGCTCTGGCTCATGCGCCTGTATACGGGCCACTCAATGCCAGCCAGAAGCAGTTCAACGTCTGCCAGGTGGTGGAGAGGACCTTCGGCCACCTGAAGGGCCGCTGGTGGTGCCTTCTTGCCCACCAGGATGTCAGCCTCCAGAACATCCCCTAGGTTGTGGGAACATGCTGCATGCTCCACAACATTGTCGAGAGCAAGGAGAAAGCCTTCATCCAGGGGTGGGCAGTTGATGCTGGCCCGGGCTTCCCCCAGCTGTCTGCCACACCCAGTTGCCAGGCCTACCGCGAGGGAGTACAGGTCCGTGAGGCCCTGTGGGCCCATTTTGATCAGGGAGACCCCTGAGGACCTCTTTGGCCTTCCCCGGAGGGCCCCCACAACACCATCCACACTGCCTACACACTGCCTCCGTACCATCCCCTCAACAAGCGTGTCTCAGGTTCTTTGGAATATCAAACTGTGAATTATTGAAAAATGGTAACTGTGTTATGTGCACAACCAAAACTGCAACCAATATTCAAAGGAGGACAACTATATACACGGGGAACAACTATACACAAGGGGGACAACTATACATACATATATAGTATGTGTGTGTGTATATATCTATATCTATATCTATATATATAGATATATAGATATAGATATATATATAAAAGGGGGCCCAGCAGCTAGGTCAGCTGTCGGCCCATCAGTGTGGGGTGGGTGTAGTGGGTACGGGTTGCCACCCTCCCTTGTCTGTGGTCCCCAGTGCAGCCAGCTGGGGGCTGGGAGCACCGGCAGGTATGGCTGGGTTGCCTCCACCGGCTGGTCTTCAGCCCCGGTGGGCTCTGGTCCTGGAGGGCTGGCAGGCAGCACAGCAAGCGATGTAGCAGGTGGGGTGGCTGGCGGCCAGGCAGGTGGCGTGGTGGGGGGTGAGGCAGGTGGGGGGGGCATCGGGTGAAGAAGTGGGGAGGGCAGCATGGGGGACAGCAGCGGGTGGGAGCCAGGCGATAGCCTCCCCGGTCGACCCGGCCAAGTCCCGGAATAGGTCCATGAATTCCTGCCACGCCACCCAGTGCTGAGCAGACTCCTCCCGGTCAAAATGGAGTCTTTCCTTGGTCACCTCCGTCTGCTGCCGGAGAGCCGCCAGGAGCTGTGGGTACATGGGGGGCCATCCCCTGCATCCGGCAGTGGCATGACCGTCCAGCTGGCCTTGGGGGAATCCCTGGCCACTATCGGTTGCTGACCTCCAGTGGGCTCTCGGGGACCATGGAGGGTACCTGGCTGCCTGGGGCCTTGGATGGTGCAGCTGCAGAGAGTGAGAGAGACAGGGGAAGGCTGTTAGTACTGTGCCCTGCCTGTGGTCCATTCCTCCCACCCCCACCTGGGTGCTGGGTCTCCATCCCCGTCGGTGGGTGTGATGTCCCTGTTGGGTTTCCCCATTGCATGGTCCGCCCTGCCCCTGGGGTTAGGGCAAAATGCTGTCCATGGGTGTGGGTGCTGACTGGCATTGATGGCCATGCCGCCATCCTGGGACCATGCTGTGTTTCGGCAGTTGCAGGTCGGGGTCCACTGGGGGTGGGGTGTGAGGCTCCCAGTCATGTCTGGTGCTCCCACCCCATGGCCTGTGGGTGTGTGCCCTGTGGGATACATACCCAACCATCCATTGCCGTGGTCTGGGGAACCCTGGTGGATGAACACCCGGCTGGTGCTCTGGGATGGGAGGTCTATGAGGAGACTCCCCTCCTCACTGCTGGACCCCTTCTCTGCCATCCCAAGATGGGGCGGGGTGTCCTCAGGCAGGGCTTGGGGTGCGGGGCTTGCCTCCGGGCTGTACTCCAGCTCCAAGGCCTGCTGGGGCTTGTCGGCCACGGTGGCAAGGGTGGCTGGGGGGGAGGAGGTGTCCCGGGGGCCAAGGATGGCCCTGAGCTCCCTGTAATAGGGGCAAGCGGTGGGGGTGGACCCAGACCGGCTGGCCGAGTCCCAGGCCTGGGCATAACCCTGCCACACCTGCCCCACCTTGCTCCGGACGTGATCTGGCGTATAGGCAGGGTGACTCTGGGTGGCCAGGGTCACCAGCCAGTCGGGCAAATGCTTCTGCATTCCGCTGCTTGCTCCCCATCACATGGAGCACCTCCTTCTAACCCCAGAGCCCCAGCAGTTCTCGGACCCCACCCACAGCACCATAAGCAGCAGCCTCCTCCCCGGTGCCAAATAATGGGAATGTCCCAGGAGCACAGGCATTTGTGACCTGTATACTGGCCCCTGATGCACAGGGATCCTGCAGTGCTTCAGCTACTGGGCTGACCGCTGCCCCCCTTGCCCCCCTCCCCAATGGGCTAGTGGTCCACCAGGGGCATGCAGCCACAACAGCATCCGCACAAGGGTAGTTGGTGTGTTGGGTGTAGCCTGGACCTCCCCCCCACACACACTCGCGTGGTTTGAGGCTTTGTCCAAACAGGCAGGTGCTGCCCCTCATCTGTGGACATGTCCAAGAGCTGAGCTCCTTGGTGGTGTGTCTGGAATAAGGCAATCGCCCACATGGCTGGCTTGCTTTCAGCCATGGCTGGGACAGGCAGCAACCCCTTCCAAGGCCCTGGGACTCAAGTGGCCCCCTATGCTGGCAGCAGGCTGGCACCCCTGCTGGGTCCAGGTGGGACACACTGCCTTCAGCATGGTTGCACGCACTGGAACTACAGGATGGGGTCCTAAGCAAGCCAGCCTGGGGTGAGACTTTGTCCCCTACCCCACACCCTGGGGTGTGTGACCTATGGAGTACTCACAAGAAGGCCTCTCAAAGAAGTCTCGAGACGCCCTGGAGGTCATCTCCTGTAGGGGCCCGAGTCCACGGCAATGATGACCTGGACTTGGGCTCTGGCTGTGCCCCTGGCAGGGTCCTCAGCTCCTCCTGCTCAGGTGGCAGTAGCGGAAGGGGTACCTCCTATGATATTTCAATGGCTGCTGTGCTGTGGGCACTGTCCTAGTCCCCCTAGAGCTAGTGCAGCTCTGTATAGAAAGGGCAGGTGGCCATCCTTGCCCTTGACCTGCACTGTACATCCCAGGTATGCATGTATCCCTGCCTGAGCTCCTTGATCTTGGCCTGCACCTGCTCCAAGGTGTGGGATGGGTGTCTTCAGTGAATTAGGGCTGCAGCAAGGCTAGGTTGGTACCCCTACTGTCAACAGAACATGTTTTTAGTGTGGACGCTCCACCTTTGACGCTCTGGCAGGGGGGATTTTAGAGAAAGAGCCACATGGTTAAAAACATTTAAAAAACAGACCCCAAA
Organism: Carettochelys insculpta; assembly: GCF_033958435.1. NCBI lineage: Eukaryota > Metazoa > Chordata > Testudines > Carettochelyidae > Carettochelys > Carettochelys insculpta. The sequence goes on from NC_134137.1 coordinate 70,489,891, forward strand.
GAGAAACTGCAGAGCTGTAATTCATTTGCAAATTTAACACCATCAACCAAGAATTGAACAGAGACTGGGAATGGTTGGTCAGTTACACTAGTAGTTTCTTCTCTCTTGATGGTCACACCTCCTCGTTAGCTACTGATAATGGACCACATCCTCCCTGACTGAATGGACCAGGTTTCTCCTCTCTTGATGTTCACAAGTCCACATTAGCTGCTGATAATGGGCCACATACTCTGTGACTGAATTGACCTTGTCAACTCTGACCCTCCTCTTGACTGGGACTCCCTCCTCTCCCTGACCTTATAAATTTAGAACTTCCTCTGGAATCCCCACTCATGCAGTTGATGAAGCAGGGCTTTTCCTGCCAAAGATTATGCTCCAAAATATCTGTTAGTCTACAAGGTGCCTCAGGACTTCTTGTTGTTTATGGTTCAAAACATTTAAGGTAGAATGCCTGCAGCGTTACTGAATAGGATCACTTGCAACAAAACACTTGCTCCTGTCAATTTTGACTTATTTGTTACAGGAAAGATTTTCCACAGACAAACCAGTGAGTTCTGTTTTTCACAGGAATTCCTTCTAACCATGTATTTGATTGTCATAAATTTCCTCTTAATATAGGTATAACAACAGTTAAATGGAGTCAATCCATCTGGGGGCGTGCCCCCATCTGCCCAGTGTGAGGTTGATATGAACCATGACAGATGCTGAGATTCCCTGATGAGCCCCCATCATTCTTTATGGTTGACCTTTCCTCCTAAGCATAGTCAGAAGACTTGAAAATTCCTCTATGGTAGCCTGCAGTACATGTCCTTCCTCCACCCCAGCCAACCCCAACTAAGCTGGAATGCCTCCTTTTATCTGTCCCCTCTACCTAGTGCGTGCACAGCAGCGGCAAAAGTGCATAGTTGCCTGCACCCACAGCAATTGGATAGCCCCATCACACCCATCCCATGCCCTAGCAAATGTCCACCTTAACACAGTCAGCATGAGTATAGAGAGGCATCATTTTTTTCCCCAATAGTATGGGCTAGATTTCTTTCTAGATCTGTGAGAACATGATTAGGTGCAGTTATCAGATGGGATTCTGGAAAGCATCTATGTTCCCTAGAGAGTGCAAATCTGATTCTGGGACTTGCACTCCTGTGTCACAGAGACACCTGAAAATCCCATCCTTGTAGTCCTACTACATCCCTAATTAGAGGCCTAGCTGCCCAAACTATTCCAGGTGATCGTAGTTTAAGACAGCTTGTCATTCTTGATACAGAAATAACTTCTGATGTTGTGTTGTTGTTTTTCTTTTGTTTTGGTCTTTGTGAATATATGAGAGGAAGAAGGGAGACTGTCAGCCAAGACTTCTCTATTTTGGAGAGTCTTCCTGGAAGAGGGATGAAGACAAAATATATAAAACCCTAAATATAATAATGAAAATGTTTAGATTAACGTAGAATCAGAAAATACTAGAACTGGAAGGGACCTGAAGAGGTCATCAAGTCCACTCCCCTGCCCTCACAACAGGGACCAAGCACAATGTAGATCTTCCCTGACCTGCTCTTAAATAGCTCCATAGATGGAGATGCCACAACCTTCCTAGGCCATTTATTCCAATCCTTAACTATCGTGACAGGAGGTTTTCCCTAAAGTCCAATCTAAACCTCCCTTGCTGAAGTTTAAACCCATTGCTTCTTGTCCTGCCCTCAGAATTGAAGGAGAATATTTTTTCTCCCTCCTCCATTGAATAACCTTTCAGACATTTGAAAGCTGTTTTTATGTCCCCTCTCAATCTTCTTTCCCAAACTAAACAGATCTAATTCTTTCAGTCATCCCCCATAGATTATGTTTTCTAGGCTTTTAATAATTTCTGTTGCTCTTTTCTGCACCTTCTCCAATTTCTCCACAATTTTTCATGAAATGTGATGCCCAGAACTGGACACGATATCCCAGATGAGCTCTAATCATCTCAGATGATGAAACCTTGGCTAATATTGGCCAGTGGCACTACTCAGATGAGTAACTGCTCACTGTCGTGATTAAGGGATACATAAACTGGACTGGTGATACTGAGACAAGCTTTTAGAATACCTCAGTAGCTACGTCTACACGTGAAGCCTACATCGAAGTAGCTTATTTCGATGTAGCGACATCGAAATAGGCTATTTTGATGAATAACATCTACACATCCTCCAGGGCTGGCAACGTCGACGTTCAACATCAACATTGGGCAGCACCACATCGAAATATGTGCTGCGAGGGAACGTCTACATGCCACAGTAGCACACATCAAAATAAGGGTGCCAGGCACAGCTGCAGACAGGGTCACAGGGAGGACTCAACAGCCAGCCGCTCCCTTAAAGGGCCCCTCCCAGACACAGTTGCACTAAACAACACGAGATCCACAGAGCCGACAACTGGTTGCAGACCCTGTGCCTGCAGCATGGATCCCCAGCTGCCGCAGCAGCAGCCAGAAGCCCTGGGCTAAGGGCTGCTGCACACGGTGACCATAGAGCCCCGCAGGGGCTGGAGAGAGAGAGTCTCTCAACCCCTCAGCTGATGGCCACCATGGCGGACCCTGCTATTTCGATGGTGCGGGACGCGGATCGTCTCCATGTGCCCTACTTCGACGTTCAACTTCGAAGTACTGCGCTATTCCCATCCCCTCATGGGGTTAGCGACTTCAACGTCTCGCCGCCTAACGTCGATGTTAACATCAAAATAGCGCCCAACACGTGTAGCCGTGATGGGCGCTATTTCGAAGTTAGTGCCGCTATTTCGAAGTAGCATGCACGTGTAGACACGGCTAGTGAGTGCTAGCTTGCTCCTGAGTACTCCCATTGATTTCAATGTAAGGCTATTAGAATCAGTCCCAGGATGAAAATGCTGAAGCGGTATGTGCAGTGGAAATTACTAGTAAAATACATTATTTTCATAAATCCAAAAAACGCTAATAATTTCAAAGCCATAAAAATAAAGCTCAGTAGGTGATATTCTTAGAAAAGTTCGTTTATTATTTCTTTATTTTCCGTCTTGCAAAATCCATCATTAATCTTCATATCTTATAACATGCTAATCTTAGCATGCATTTATGGACCCCAGTTATGAACATAAAATTATACTGCTGGATGAATCAAATTTGCAGACTTCTGCACATTATGCATCATATTTTCTGGAATTTAGATGAAGAATCATATTGTTCACTCAGTTCAGTGAACAAAAGGAATGCATAAAATGGCCTAGAATCCAAGAAAGCTTGCAGCGCATTTTTGAAACATATTATCTGCTTCAACAAATGTCATTCTGCTTAGTTTTTGACTCAGTGTTGTCAGCTGAGGATTAAGCTATCCAAACTACAGGACTGGAAAGAAATAATTAAAGCTTCCTTACACTAAACTTGCTATGTAATCTTTAATTTGTGAAATGCTAAATATTAGCCTTTTCCTTGATCACTACCATTAATGGTTTCCCAGTGGAGAAAGTTCTGCTCTAGGTTATTGGGGTTAAACCTCCTCTGATGTGAAGCAAGCTGGAAAATCTTACTACCTTATCAGAATTCTTCAGGTTTTTTTTTTTGAATGTATACATGGTTCATTGATTATTAGCATTGTGATCAAGCTTATTAAAGTCCAGGATTCTGCATAGGAAATATCCTGATTACCAATGGAAAAGTGGTTATGTACCTGTGCACTGTTCCTTTAAAAGGAAAAAAAATAAAATAAAAAGCACTTCTCCTATTAACTGTTCTCATGAAATTGCTGGTGAACTGCTGATAAATTCTTAGAGACTGGATATTACTGGATTAAAGATGACATTCTTCATTGAGGGCCCAATCATAAGTAGAAAATCCTCAACACATCCTGTACTGTCCATGTGTAACCAGTTCCTGCTTTGTCAATAGATTTTCCCATTTAAGGCCCTGATTTACCAAATTTATGCCTTGGATACATAAGCAGTCCTGTCAACTTCAATGGGACTATTAATATTCTGATATTTAAAGATGTTTTCAATGATTTCAATGGTAGGTTGAATTTCTGTCTGTGGTGTCTGTGCATTTGTTGCATTTTGCAGTGAGGGGCCGTTTGCGTAGCTGCCAGTGTGCCTGAGCATCTGTTTTGCAGAGAGGGGCAGTTGGAAAGTGTGTTTGGCAGTTTGGCAAGTTTGCAAGGTGTGAATTGGGAAAGCTTCCTTCCAGGTGGGCCTTCAAGGGCTGATTAGATTGGAGGCAAAGGCTCTGAGCCAGGCCTAACCAGATAGAAGCTCTATAAGAAGGCAGTCCCAGCGAACCCTGTGAGCAGCAAGCAGGAGCAGCTAACAGGGAGTTTGCCTGGGAGTTCACCTTTGGGAGGAGCCCCATACCCATTTTCACCTTTCTTATATAGTGTTTCTCTTGTGCCCTTCAAGGCGGCACTAGAAACAAATAAGGGATCTCTGAAAAAGATAAAAATGGAGAGTGATATGGCTGGTGAGAGGTCTGCTGTTGTGAACTGCATGTCATGTGCCATGTTTGTCTTTCTGCTGAACGATAGAAAGGATTTTCTCTGTACCAAGTGTAAGCTGGTAGCCATTTTAGAAGAGAAGGTTAAAGGACTTGAGGCACAAATATCAACCCTCAGGTCCATCAGAGTGGGTGAAGACTTTCTGGATAGAAGACAACAGATAGTACTGAAGGAACAGCAGGCTACCAAAACAAGGAGAACTGGAAGCATGTTACCTCCAGGAGGAGAAAACCAGTTCAGGTCTCTCCAATTCCAGTGCAGATAAGCAACCGCTTTCAGCCTTTCTGCATAGGTGACATGGTGGAGATAGCTGGGGCAGACACCTCACAGAGGAATGGATCAGAAGATCCCACACATTGTAAGGAATGGGATGCGCAGTCCTAGGGATGGGAGTTCTATGACCACCACCCCTAAGAGAAAAAGACGAGTGGTGGTGGTCAGGGACTCCCTCCTAAGAGGGATGGAGGCATCCATCTGCTTCCCGGACCTAGAATCCCAGCAAGTTTCCTGCTTGCCTGGAGCTAGAATTTGGGATATTACTGAGTCGATGCCAAAAAATTCTTCAACCTGTAGACTATTACCCCTTCCTACTTCTTCATGGAGGAATGATACAGCCAATGATACAGCCAAGAACAACTTTGATGAAATCACGGCAGACTACATAACCCTTGGGAGAAAGATCAAGGAATACGGAGCACAGGTGGTCTTCTCGTCTATCCTCCCTGTGGAAGGAAGGGGCCCACAGAGGGATCGTCGGATCACAGAGGTAAATGCGTGATTGCATAGGAGTTGTAGCAGGGATTCTGTTTCGTGAACAGGGATTGCTGAGAAGAGACGGGATCCACCTCACTAAAAGAGGAAAGAGCATCTTTGCAGGCAGGCTTGCAAACCTAGTGAGGAGGGCTTTAAACTAGGTTTGTCGGGGGAAGGTGACACAAGCCCAGAGGTAAGTGGGGAAGGAAGAGGGAACAATCCAGTGGGTTTCCTGGGTGAAGAGGAGAAAGTGGGCTGATTGGCCCTTTCTCTAAGATGCTTGTACAGTAATGCCAGAAGCCTGGGGAACAAACAGGAAGAGCTAGAGGCCCCGGCACAGTCACACAAGTATGAGGTGGTTGGAATAGTGGAGACTTGGTGGGATGATTCGCATAACTGGAGCATGGTCATGGAAGGTTATAAATTGTTTAGGAAGGACAGACGGGAGAAAAGGAGGAGGAGTTGCGCTCTGTGTGAGGGAGCAGTATGATTGCTCACAGCTCCAGTATGAGGAGGGAGAAAATCCACTTGAGTGTCTTTGGGGTAAGCTTAGAGGTGGAAGTAACAGAGGTGATGTTGTAGTGGGTGTCTGTTATAGACCACCAGATCAGGGAGAGGAGATAGATGAGGCTTTCTTCAGGCAGCTTAGTGAAGCTTCCAAATCACAGGCCCTGGTTCTCACGGGAGACTTTAATCATCCAGACATTTGTTGGGAGACCAATACATCAGCACACAGACAATCCAGGAAGTTTTTGGAGAATGTTGGGGATAACTTCTTGGTACAAGTGCTGAAGGAACCAACCAGGGGCCATGCGCAACTTGACCTGCTGCTCACAAACAGGGAAGAACTAGTATAAGAAATAGAAGTGGGAGGGCACCTGGGCTGCAGCGACCATGAGATCGTAGATTTCAGAATCCAGACGAAAGGAAGAAGGGTGAGCAGTAACATACAGATCCTTGATTTCAGAAGAGCAGACTTTGATTCCCTAAGAGACCGGATGAGCAGGATCCCTTGGGAAACGAAGATGAAGGGGAAAAGAGTTGAAGAGAACTGGAAGTATTTTAAAGAAGTCTTACTGAAGGCACAGGAACAAACAATCCCGCTGCGTAGTAAGAAATGCAAACATGGTAAGCAACCAGCTTGGCTTAACAGGGAAATCCTCAGTCAGCTTAAATTCAAAAAGGATGCATACAAGAAATGGAAACGTGGACAGTTGACTAAGGAGGAGTATAAGCATATGGCTGGAGAATGCCGGACAGTAATCAGAAAAGCAAAAGCACAATTGGAACTGAAGCTGGCAAGGGATGTGAAGAGTAACAGGAAGGGTTTCTACAGGCATGTGAACAATAAATGGGTTATCAGAGAAGGTGTGGGGCCATTACTGGATGAGGGAGGTAACCTAGTGACAGATGATGCAGGAAAAGCTGAAGTACTCAATGCTTGTTTTGCCTCAGTCTTCATAGACAAAGTAAACTTTCCCGGGACGGTCCTAGATGATGCAGTATGGGAAGGTGAAGGGCAGCCATCTATGGGGAAGGAACAAGTTCAGAGCTATCTATAAAAAACTAGATGTGCAGAAGTCCATGGGTCTGGATTTAATGCACTCCAGGAGACTGAGGGAATTGGCAGAGGTCATTGCTGAATCTTTGGCCATTATCCTTGAAGACTCTTGGAGATCGGGGGAGATACCAGATGACTGGAAGAAGGCAAACGTAGGGCCCATCTTTAAAACAAGGAAAGAAGGACAATCCAGGGAACTATAGACCCATCAGCCTTACCTCAATCCCTGGGAAAATAATGGAGGGGATACTCAAGGAATCCATTTTGAAGCACTTGGAAGAGGGGAAAGTGATTAAAAATAGCCAACATGGATTCACCAGGGGCAAGTCCTGCCTGACCAATCTGATTAGCTTCTATGATGAGGTAACAAGCTCTGTGGACATGGGGAAGTCAGTGGATATGATATACCTTGACTTCAGCAAGGCTTTTGATATGGTCTCCCACAACATTCTTGTCCATAGTAGGAGTAGGCATCCTTCAGTCTGCATAGACTATGGATCACGCCCTTTAAAGTTTCAATTGAGGACTTCATTTACAGCATCTATTGTGACTATGAAGACCCACACAAGAGTGACAGTCCTTGCTGCATCTCTTGCAGATGTAGTGGGTGTCTGGCAAGTCCTTATTGTGCTTTCTGTGTGCTCGCTTCTCCTCTGCTAGCTGTCTGATCTTCATCTCGCCCTTCTGAAGGCCCTTGTGTAACCCCTGCCTCCATCTGCTGCGGTCATCTGCTAGTTCTTCCCAGTTGTCCAGCTCGATGTCTACCTCTCTGACGTCTCTCTTGCAGACACCTTTGTAGCGCAACTGGGGGCATCCGGGAGGTCTTTTACTAGAGGCTAGCTCACCATACAGGATGTCTTTTAGAATCCTTCCATCATTCATCCTGTGGACGTGGCCAAGCCAGCGGAGTCGATGGTGCCTGAGGAGGGTGTGCATGGCTGGGATTCCAGCTTGCTCGAGGATGGTAGTGTTGGTCACTCTGTCCTTCCATGATATTCCAAGGATGCGCCTGAGGCAGTGCAAGTGGAAGACGTTTAGTCTTTTTTCCTGGCGGGCATACATGGTTCAAGTCTCGCTGCCATAAAGGAGGCTGCTGAGGATGCAGGCTCTGTAGACTTGCATTTTGGTGTGAGTGTACAGCTTGTTGATATTCCACACTCTCTTGCTGAGTCTGGACAGAGTTGTGGCTGCTTTTCCAATCCTCCTATTTATCGCAGTGTCCAACGACAGGGTGTCAGTGATGGTGGACCCGAGGTAAATGAAATCATGGACGACCTCTAACATACAGTTGTCAATGCTGATTGATGGGGATTCAGCAACATCCTGACCGAGTACATTTGTGTTCTTTAGGCTGATGGTAAGCCCAAAGTCCTTGCACGCTTTGGAGAACTGATCCAGTAGTTTTTGAAGCTGGTCTTCTGTGTGAGACACTACAGCAGCATCGTCTGCGAACAGCATGTCTCTGATGAGGACTTCTTGCACCTTAGACTTAGCTTTCAGCCTTGCAAGGTTAAACAGTTTCCCACCAGATCTTGTGTGCATCAACATGCCCTCTGTTGAAGATCCAAAGGCATGCTTCAGGAGGAGTGCAAAGAAGATCCCAAACAACGTCGGAGCAAGCACGCATCCCTGTTTGATGCCGCTCCTGATTCTGAAAGCATCCGATAATGCGCCGTCATATTGGATAGTTCCTCTCATGTTTCCTCTCATGTTTCCGTGGAACGACTGGATCATCTTGAGTAACCGTGGAGGACAGCCTGTCTTGTGGAGCAGTTTGAACAGACCATCCCTGCTGACCAAGTCAAAGGCCTTGGTCAGGTCGATGAAGGCTATGTAGAGTGGCTTCCTCTGCTCCCTGCACTTCTCCTGCAGCTGCCTTAGAGAGAAGACCACGTCAACGGTAGACCTCTCTGCGCGGAATCCGCACTGCGATTCGGGGTACACCCTCTCAGCAATCTTCTGGAGTCTGCCAAGGATGACGCGAGCAAACAGTTTACCAGTGACGCTTAGGAGGGAGATTCCACGGTAGTTGTTGCAGTCGCTTCTGTCTCCTTTGTTCTTATATAATATTACAATGTTAGCGTCATGCATATCCTGTGGAACCTCACCCTCTTTCCAGCACAAGCACAGTAGCTCATGTAGGGGTTCCAGGAGTGTGTCTGCGGCACATTTGATTACCTCTGGTGGTATACCATCCTGGCCAGGGGCCTTTCCTGCTGCAATGCTGTCGATGGCTCTCTTCAGTTCATCCACTGTAGGTTCTTGATCCAGTTCGTCCATTACTGGTAGGAGCTCGACGGCATCGAGGGCTGCGTCAATCACAACGTTCTCGTGTGAGTAGAGCTCGGAGTAGTGCTCAGCCCAGTGCTCCATCTGTTTGGCTTTGTCAGCAATGACTTCACCAGATTTGGATTTCAGAGGTGCCATCTTGTTCTGGGTGGGTCCTAATGCCTTCCTCATACCCTCGTACATTCCTCTGAGATTACCAAAGTCGGCACAGGTCTGGATGCTGCTGCATAGCTGGAGCTAGTGGTTGTTGGCACAGTGCCTGGCTGTCTGCTGTACTCTTCTTCTGGCCTCTCTAAGTGCTTCCTGGGTACTTTGGCTCAGTGAGCATTTGTACTCCAGGAGTGCAGCGCGCTTCTTTTCAATGACTGGAATCATCTCATCAGAGTTAGCTTCAAACCAGTCGTTCGTGTTTCTAGCTCTTCTTCCAAACACGGACAAGGCCGTGTTGTAAACTGTATCCCTCAGATGTTGCCATTTGGATGTCACATCGGCACCCCCAGGGCCGCTGCGCAGATTTTCCTGGAGAGTCTTTCTGAACTTTTCAGCTTTCTCCGAGTTTGACGACTTTCTGGCGTCAATGCGGGGCCTTCCAGCAGGTTTAGAGCAGTACAGTTTCTTGGGTCTCATCTTAAGCTTGGAGCAAACTAGCGAGTGATCTGTATCACAGTCAGCACTATGATAGCTGTGTGTCAGAAAGACGTTTTTGAGGTTATTACGCCTAGTGATGACCACATCTAGTTGATGCCAGTGCTTCGAGCGTGGGTGTCTCCACGACACTCTGTGCTGTGGCTTCGTTTGGAAGAAGGTGTTTGTGATGCACAGATTGTGGTACAAGCACAGTTCAAGGAGACGCTGTCCATTGTCATTCATTTTTCCCACACCAAATTGTCCTAAGCAGGAAGGCCATGAGGCCCAATCAGCTCCAACTCTTGCATTGAAGTCACCCAAGATGTACAGTTGTTCACGAGCAGGTATTTGTGCTACAGCAGCACTAAGCACGTTGTAGAACTTGTCTTTTACTTCTGGTGTGGCGTACAGGGTTGGAGCATAAGCGCTGATCAGGTGGACAGGACCGGCGCAAGTTTGAAGCGTGATCCGAAGAAGTCTTTCTGATCCGCCCATGACTAAATAAACCATTTGTAGAAGGCTGTTTCTGACAGCAAAGCCAACACCATTCCCTCTGGGTTCTTCTTGGGCTTTACCCTGCCAGAAAAAGGTGTACTCCTTTTCCTTTAGAGATCCCGAATCTGCGAGTCGCACCTCTTGCAGTGCAGCAATATCAACTATGAGCCTCTTCAGTTCCTCGTTGATGATAGCAGTCTTGCGGGTGTCATTGATGGCCTGAAGATCTTCAGACAAGCTGGTCAGCATGGTCCGCACATTCCAGCATGCAAGCTTAAATTGTTGATGTTTCTTATTTCTTGTTGATTTTCTTATTGGTGTGCCTGGTGCCCAAATTTCAATCAGTTGTCAGGTTCAGGAACCTTAAGTCTCACGTACCCAGCGAGGCAGGTGAACTGTGGTGGGACAGTACCCTATTGGCTGGGGGCTGCCCAGCTTGAGGCGGGCGGTGACTGTCCAGTGAGATGCAAGGATCTCTCCCACCATCGAAGGCAACCCCTGGCGCTCGTTCTCTACGCCAATCGAGCAAGAGCTTATCACTAGTATCTGTTGCCTCCCGTGTTGATGCAACGCTGTTCAGCGATGCCAGAGTACCTCTCCAGGCGCAAGCCTGGGCACTTATTATGGAGACTCTGGGCTGCCCAGACACCAGTGTCCCCCTCTCGGCTTTACTGATATAGTCCAAATGAGAGGATAACCTCCACGTCTGGTACCAGCTCAGCTGCAGGAGTTGTCGGGACACTGCCAGAAGTTGACACCAAACCGCCTTCGGACTCCACTCCAGATTTTCTGTCAGGGTTTACTCCCTTAGCCTCTCTCCTTCCCAGGATGACCCACAAGGGAGTGGGGTGTGGAAAATGTGGTTAAGGATCCAACTACTTCATGCCTCCCTGTTACCACCAGTCACCATAGCTCCCTGCAGAGCAATGGCCTCATATCCCCAGGACCCTTCTCCCCACCTTTCACTGCTCCTCCCCCAGCTACCATCACCATAGGACCCTCCCCAACCCACTACCCCCATCTGCTCCCATGTCCGCCCTCCTCACTGCACTGGCCCCTCTCCCTTCAGCTGCTCTCAGTGCCCCCGGGTCCACCTTCCCCCATCACTCTTCAGGCTCTTCTCTTCAGAGACTCCTTTTCCTGGTAGTGCTGCCTTGCAGGGCACAGGTGGAACACCATACCTGAAAAGGACAACAAACATGGGGCTCCTCCCTCGGTGAACTCCCAGAGGCAAACTCCCTTTCCTGTTCGCTGCTCACCTCTTGTTCGCTGGGAGCTCCCTTCTTATAGGGAGAACTCCCAGCTGGTCAGGCCTGGTTCAAAGCCTTGCCTCCAGTCTAATTACCCCTTGAAGGCTCACCTGGCAGGGAACTCCCCCAATTCACACCTTGCAAACTGCTCTTCTCTGCACAGCACAAGCTCAGGTACCTACGCAGCTGATCAAATGGATTGGATCCTTGGACTATAAGATGGATAGAAAGCTGGCTTGATGGTCAGGCCCAACGGGTAGTGGTCATTGGCTCAATATCTGGATGGTGGTCTGTTTCAAGCATAGTGCCACGAGGCTCGGGTCTGGGGCTGGTGTTATTCAACATCTTTATTAATGACCTGGATGAAGGACTGGGTTGCACCTTCAGCAAGTTTGCAGATGACACAAAATTAGGGGGAGAGGTAGATATGTTGGAGGGTAGAGAGAGAATCCAGAGGGACCTGGATAGATTGGAGGGGTGGGCCAAAAGAAATCTGATGCGGTTCAATAAGGAGAAGTGTAGAGTCCTGCACCTGGGGCTGAAGAATCCCAAATATTGTTTCAGGCTGGGGACCGACTGGCTCAGCAGCAGTACGATGGAAAGGGACCTAGGGGTTATGGTGGATGAAAGGCTGGATATGAGTAAAGAGTGTGCCCTTGTAGCCAAGAAAGCTAACGGCATACTGGGGTGCATTAGGAGGAGCATTTTGAGCAGATCTAGAGAAGTAGTTGTTCCTCTTTATTCAGCACTGGTGAGGCCATATCTGGAATATTGTGTCCAGTTTTGGCCCCCCAGTGTAAAAAGGATGTGGATTTGCTGGAGCAGGTTCAGCGAAGGGCAACGAAAATGATTAAGGGTCTGGAGAACAAGACCTATGAGGACAGGCTGAGGGATTTGGGCTTGTTTAGTTTACAGAAAAGACGACTTAGAGGTGATTTAATAGCAGCCTTTAACTTACTGAAGGGGAGCTCTAGAAAGGAAGGTGAGAAACTGTTCTCAGTGGTGTCAGATGGCAGAACAAGGAGTAATGGTCTGAAGTTCAAGAGGGAAAGGTGTAGGTTAGATTCTAGGAAAAACTACTTCACCAGGAGGGTGGTGAAGCATTGGAATGCGTTGCCTAGAGAGGTGGTGGATTCTCCATCCCTTGAGGTTTTTAAGTCCCTGCTGGACAAGGTCCTGGCTGGGATGACTTAGTGGGGGTTGATCCTGCGTGAAGCAGGGGGCTGGACTAGATGACCTCCTGAGGTGCCTTCCAGCCCTATGATTCTGTGATTTACTCACTGAGGATTTAAACCAGTATCTCATCAGGTCCAGCTCTGAGTGCCCACTTTTCAATTAGAACTATCTCAACAGGACATCCAAACTCTATCTAAGGAATGTATATGTCTCACCCTTCTGGATCACCATAGGTTGTAAGTTCTTTCCAATCTTTAATAGATTTATGCTCACAACATTCCCGTGAGGTAAGGGAATGGTATTATCCCCATTTTACAGATGAGGAATTGAAGCACAGAAAGACTAAATGATTTGCCCAAAGGTACACATAATTTCTGTGGCAGAGGAAGGAAATGAAACTGGGTCGCCTTGGTATAGCTGGTCAGTAACTGGAAAATCCTGATTTGTCAAACAATTCATAAAGGCTAATTGGATTTCAAGGAACTTTCATTCTCAGCTCACACTCTGCAAGAGAAACCAGAAGAGACAATATCCCAACTAAAACCAGAACAGAAGGGATCTGAACTTGTGTTTCCCAGATCAATGCCTTAAACATGAATTCTTGGCTCTTGGGGAAAAGGGGTAAAAACCCCTTGTGATAGAATGGGATTCTGGGAACAGCTAGAGAAATCAATCCAGGGTACCTTTGCTTAAAATCTGGGCCACTTACAGCCCCAGGCTGGCATTTCCTTCTTCCTAAGGACAAATCAAACCAGCCTCCACAGCACTTCCGCCAGGAACTTGGCAGGATTATCTTTACAGCTGCCTTCCACTGTTTGTCTCTCCCATCCCATGAGCATGTTTGAAACTGACCTGGGCAGGACTGAATGCCATGATCATCGGCAGAGCACTGCTCATGGATGCTCTTTGTTCCTTTCACTTTATCTAGATTTACTGATGATAAAGCATTTGAAACATAACCTATTATTATAAGAATTCATTCTCTTCCAAGCTCTATTCCACCTTTTTGCAAATGATCAACTGGTAACTTCAGACACTGATTATTGCTAACTTCCTTGCTTCAACATGGGTCAAATCTTGAAGCATTTGTCCAGTTTAACTGCAGCGTTATTCAAGCAAAACTCACTGACTGTAATGATTGATTTGCTTGAGTGAGGAGTATGTAAAAATTGATAAAGGGTTCATAAGTTTGTTCCATGTGATTTTTTTTCAGCCCACCATTAGAGAATACCATCTGCCAGTGAAATGAACACATTAACTTTTTAACTAAAGAAAGGTTCACCAACTGCAAAACTAAAATGTCTGTTAACAATAGCTATTTTTCAGAATATGACTGAATGCGAGTACAGTAATTGGATTTAAAAAGGAGTTTGAACTATCTTGTTGTTGTTGTTGTTGACTTATTCCCAGCCCATCTTTGGAAAGGACAACCTTAAAGAACTGCATCTTTTGCGTGATTAATAAGATGTCTGTTACCCACAGGTGTAGAAGCTTGAATGCACATATATCATCTTTGTTGACAGAGCCACATAGAAGTAGATTGCACCTTTGTGCTCTCACTTGTCTGTATCTCTTTAAAATAAAATAAAATAGTGTTGTCCTCTTGTTAAGTGCAGTGATGCTAGTCAGCTTATGCTTGGAGTGGCTACTTTATTAATTATAAGTGATGTGCTCCACTGACATGTCTTGGAGCATGTCATGAATTAATAATGAACACTGCACTGCTCACAAACTCACCGCATTACCGTGAAAAGGAAAGCCCTGATCAGATGATGACCCAGAGGAGAATGACTGCTTTTAAACAAGCACGATAAAACTAGTTAATATAAATACCAGGCGTGTGTAGCATAAATGTATGTGTTCACACATCAGATAAAATTTTCAAAAGCAGCTATGTTAGGTGGTTTTTTTTCCCCAATTTAAAAGCAAAGATGTAAAGAAAAAACAGGCACAGCCAATTATGAATTTTCAAATATGTATGCTAAGAATGCTGAGTGTAGGTACAATTTTACAGCAAAATACTTGGCTGGGAATATTAGAGTAGATCCACAGAAAGCAATAGAGCTACACGGTTCACATCAGCTGGAAGCTGGCTGCTGCTCTGCTTCATAGGCCTGGTCTGCATTATGTGTTACGTCAATGTAAGGCAGCTTAGCGCAACATCATTATGTCAGTGTACAGCCTTGTTCTGCTGAGGAAAGAGCCCAGGTGGCTGCCCCTGGCAGGGAGCTGAGTGCCTTGTCTCTCAATATCACCCACTGCCCATGTTCAGCTAGCAGAAAAGTTCCTACTGAAGATGCACACCACTGAAAAAAGAAGGGTAGAGTGGACATCAGCCACCTGAGTAGTTACAGTGATGGCTGTAAGTTGGCTAAATATAGGTTGACGTAAATCTGTAGTGTAGACATGCCCATACATATGATAAACATCAGAAGGATTTAAAGGCAAATACAGAACCACATTTTAATAGTCACTGGTCCTAATATTTTAAATTGTTTCTTTGCAGAAGTCCTACCACCAATGACGTTATAAGGTTCTACATTTTAATATAACAGTGCAACTATTTTCACAAGAAATATGCCAGTTGTTATTAATTAACCTACTATTCTGTGTATGTCAAAATATTGACATAAAACATATGTCTTCAACAAGACTTCAAGATACTGTGGATTCCTGGAATAAATTTAACCCCATCTGCTGCAAAACTTGCTTATGAATAATAAAATCTATAGCTATTTTGGGCCCATTTTTAAAATAAAGGCCTAATTCAGAACACCAATAACAAATCCTTCTGTATAACCCCTTGAAAAAGTGAATACCAAATCATTATGATGTTCAAAAGTTAGTCAGACCTGATCCTTATTTTAAATTTTAATAGCCAGCTATTTATTGAAATACAATAGTTTGAGGGCTCTTGTTAGGAAAAAGAATAATTTTCATCTTCTCAATATACTGACTGCACAGGAGATGGATCTGTTAGGAAAATAGATGTAAGAAAAATACAAATCAAACCCAGAACATTCAGGAGTAAAGATAACATCAGCTCAGGGAGGTAAAAGTACCATAACACTCATGTGTAAGTAATTTCTCAATAATCAGGTTGCACATCATGTGGGATTTCCTCCGGCCCTTATGTGAGAGAAATTCTACCATCTGAGCTCCAGATTACTATCTGGGCATTTAGAGGGGGAATTTCTTCCTTCCTCTGATCTCTTGCTGCTGGTAGGTAGCTCTCCCACCACTAGCTGTCCATGCAGCTGTCCAGTTCCATCTACTCTCCAGAATCTCTAAATAAATTCTGACATTTTTAGTTATGCAAAGGAGATTGCTCTGATCCATTTGACTCCATTTTATGAATTATAAAGCCAGAAGGGACTATTGTGCTTACCTAGTCAGGCTTCCAGCAAAACACAGGCCACAGACCTTCCTGAATCCATTCATTTTAAAACAAACATCCCACAAATGTTCAAGTGTTGGAGAGTACAGCAGACACCTTAGCAACTTGTTTGAGCGATTAATTTCCCTCACTCTTCAACTTCTTTGGTCTCAGAGCCCTAGTTCCTTCAAGCCATATGTCATGGAAATGTCCTTCCTGAATTAAGACATTCAGGGATATACGGAACAAGATTAATTTGGTTATCATATTGAAATGAGGATGTGACTAGTATGAGATTTCCACCCTGGGAAAAGACAGATTCACTTGAGAGAGAGTGTGTTGCATGACAAGGTCATTTCTAAAGGGCAAGTGTCCCTTCAAGAATGGTAGGAACCTTTGAAGAAATCTAGTTGGGATTCTGTTCAGCTCCACAACAATGGCAATGAGTTCCCCATCTGTAACAGATGATTTCCTCTTGAGGACACAAAAAAATGGCATTAAACTGAAGAAACACCTATGGAGTCACTTTGTTGCCACTTATTAGCATGGGCAGACTGAGGATTTCTCTGCCCATTTTCACTTGCAAAGAACACCAGTTATTTGCTAAGGTCATCAGCATGAATGGTGGGGAAAGGAGCATTTCATAAAGCTGTGTGTCGGGTATGGGAAAGAGTGAAAAAGGGTGGAGCTTTGGCTCTGTCCCAGCATCATACTGGCAGGGGACTTGTGATTTAAAAGCTCTTTATTTGTGTATTGTGAATTACATCTGCCGTGGTGAGTCATACAGGAGAGAAAATCTGAGATAGCACCCACCTGTTCTACTGATGCCTTTTTAAATCACAACTAAAACATCGTTGTGAGACCAGAAAACTACTGAGGTCAAGGAGCAAAGGCAGGGTATGCTTGCCATCATACAGGTACTACAAAACTATCCCTGAATAGATAAATTCTAGCCCTAAGATATCAAATATTGGTTGTTTCCATTCACAAAGTTTATAAATAGCAGCAGTCTTCAGTATTTTACGGCCTTGTTATTTCACATCTACGTCTACATCTCCATAGCTAATATTTGTCAAAGTTTATTTATCCAGTCACTTAGCCATGGTGTCCTTGTCACTGCTCAAGTGCATCTTGCTGTTACTAACATATGTGTGATTAATTTAGTCTTTTAACTCAAACATCCCTATAATTGGCAAACCCAATAGCTATTCCTCCGGGCTTATTGTGAGGGTTCTTACACGATTGATTTGTACTTCTGTTTCCCAAATTGCTTAATCTTTGGGCATTCCCACCACATGTGCACACAGTAGTTTGTCATGCTGCAGTTTCTCCAACAGTGGAATTAAACACATGTTCTATCTTCTTTTTTTTAGGATAACAGCATGAAATATCTCTGCTTACTTTAAAGACATAACTATTAAACCTCCTGTCCCTTCCACAGGAATATTTAGAGAGATAAGTAGGTAGAAAACATAAGTCTGTTTATTATTATAGGAAAAATCAATATTGTGAGTGAACAGAACACTTAATATTAACTCAATATTTTGCTATTACAGGCGTTACCCTTACTCACGTTTTAGTCTTCTTAGGCTACGTCTACACGTGCACCCAACTTCGAAATAGCTTATTTCGATGTTGCGACATCGAAATAGGCTATTTCGATGAATAACGTCTACACGTCCTCCAGGGCTGGCAACGTCGATGTTCAACTTCGACGTTGCTCAGCCCAACATCGAAATAGGCACAGCGAGGGAACGTCTACACGCCAAAGTAGCACACATCGAAATAAGGGAGCCAGGCACAGCTGCAGACAGGGTCACGGGGCGGACTCAACAGCAAGTCGCTCCCTTAAAGGGCCCCTCCCAGACACACTTTCATTAAACAGTGCAAGATACACAGAGCCAACAACTAGTTGCAGACCCTGTATATGCAGCACGGACCCCCAGCTGCAGCAGCAGCAGCCAGAAGCCCTGGGCTAAGGGCTGCTGCCCACGGTGACCACAGAGCCCCGCAAGGGCTGGAGAGAGAGTATCTCTCAACCCCCCAGCTGATGGCCGCCATGGAGGACCCCGCTATTTCGATGTTGCGGGACGCGGATCGTCTACACGTCCCTACTTCGATGTTGAACGTCGAAGTAGGGCGCTATTCCCATCCGCTCATGGGGTTAGCGACTTCGACGTCTCGCCGCCTAACGTCGATTTCAACTTCGAAATAGCGCCCGACGCGTGTAGACGTGACGGGCGCTATTTCGAAGTTACTGCCGCTACTTCGAAGTAGCGTGCACGTGTAGACGCAGCCATACAAAGCAGCGTCATTTGGTGCGGCCAAGATGGAGTAAAAATCAGAGATCCAGGAAGAAAAGCTACACTCGTCAAAATGGGATTTGAGGAGGAGGGCTTGAACTAAGAATTTTAACAATGAAAATTAAAATAGAAGGACAGAACATTGACATGTTGTATGGCAACATTTAGGCTATGTCTACACTAGCCAAAAACTTCGAAATGGCCATGCAAATGGCCATTTCAAAGTTTACTAATGAAATACTGAAATACATATTCAGCACTTCATTAGCATGCAGGCGGCCGTGGCACTTCGAAATTGACGCGGCTCACAGCCGCGCAGCTCGTCCAGACGGGGCTCCTTTTTGAAAGGACCCCACCTACTTCGAAGTCCCCTTATTCCTGTGAGCAGATGGGAATAAGGGGACTTCGAAGTAGGCAGGGTCCTTTCAAAAAGGAGCCCCGTCTGGACGAGCCACACGGTGGCGAGCCACATCAATTTCGAAGTGCCGCGGCCGCCTGCATGCTAATGAGACACTGAATATGTATTTCAGCGCTTCATTAGTAAACTTCGAAATGGCCATTTGCATGGCCATTTCAAAGTTTTTGGCTAGTGTAGACATGACCTTAGTGTGGCTTGTGCATATGCAGTGAACAAAATGGAGAAGTGCCCCAAAGTATAGAATTCATTCAGTGATCAGGGAGGGGGTAAAAATAGTGTGTGTATATATATATATATATATATAATAATACTAACAGATGTATCTGGCATACCCTGGATCCTTAACTCAATTAAGTTTTTTTTTAATAAAAGGAAAATGAATATGTTTTATTTAAATGATAGCATTTTTCAAAAATGCAAATTATTTTATGAAGTTAATTTCTATTTCATATTTATTGAAAAAGAAATTGTTAAAATTACTTTTAGTAAATATTTTATTCGTAATTCCTGAACCCCATGCCAGCCTCCAGAACTGCCCGTGCCAGCTACTCACCCACCTGAGACAGGCAGTGCCAGATCTGCCCACCTGAGCCCCATGCCACTGGAGCCAGCCATCCACCTACCCTTCAGCTGCCAGAGTCCCCCGCAGCTGGGATCAGCCACCCACCCACTAGCCACCCACCCCAGCCACTGGCCAGCAGCTCAAGCTGCCTGCTCAAGCCCCATGCTGGTGGTGCCAGTCACCCAAGCCCTGCTCTGCTGGGGCTGGCTGCACGAACCCCACAATTCCCACAAGCTGGCTGGCTGCCCAAGCCCTGTAAACCCTGCCAGCTGCTCACCCAAGCCCCTTCCCTGCCCTCCTACAACCAGGCACCCCCACCTGTCCCTCTAGCCCCCTCCTACTCCTCCTCCCCACAACCGACACTCACTCTCATTTGCAGGAGACAGTCAGCTCCACGTGGGTCTTTGCCGGCTGCCTGTTTTTTATAGTGGCTGTGCCAGCTCACCACGTAAAATGGCAGGAGCTGAGAGCCAGAAACAAAGGCTGTATCGTTCTTAAGGTGGGGGGAAGTTATGCGAGGGGCTGGGTCACCTCATGCCCCCTGGAATTTCTTCACACACCACCCAGGGTGGGACACCCCTGAGTTTGGAAAACCATGCTATAACCAAATAGGAATAAGAGGATTTCAAAGTGTGCAGGGTCCTTTCAAAAAGGACCCCATGTAGATGAGCTGCACGCAATTGAAAGCAGCACTTTCGAAGTGCTGTGGCCAACATTATGCTAATGAGGTGCTCCTTATTTGTTGCAGGGCCTCATTAGCATACCCTGAAATGTCTTATTATTATCCTCCTTTTGAAAGGGGGGTGCTAGTGTAGATACAGTCTATGTGTTTTGAAAAAATGATAAATTTATCTGCGGATCTTCCTGTCAGATTGTAAAATTAACATTTGTCAATTTCCTTTTTTTGATGAATGTCCGTTTTACAAGACTTGTCATATGTTATCACTTTTGGATTAAGTTATGGAATCACGTTTCTTCCTTCATTAAAAAAAAAAAAAAGATAGAGTGAAAAGTTACTTCAAGATATCCACTTAAAAAACAAAAAACAAAAAATCAAAAAACCACAATAAAAAAAAACACAGCCCTGAATATGTAGCAATATTATTATACAATGGTACTTTTGTCCAGTGACTTTTTTCTAGAAAAAAGGTAGTGGAACTCAAATCCTAAACTGTGACTTTCCCTGCCCTGAGGCCCAACACCTCACCTGGCATTTTAACCCCATGTGCAGGGCCCAAACCTCCCCCTGCATGGCTTAACTGCTCCCTGTGTGGAGCCAAACCAACCCCGGGTGGATTAGGCACCCCGTGTGCAGCCCAAGTTACTGCTGATGGCTTAACTGTCCCCCACTGGGGAATAAGCTGCCCCCCAGCAGGGCCTGAATTGCCCTTTTACAGTTTAACCACCCTCCCAGCAGGGTCTGAGCTGCCTCCCAGTGGCTTAACCCCCTATTGCGTTGCCCTAACCCATCCCCCAATGGCTTACTATGCCCCATGCAGCCCTAACCCACTCCCCAATGGTTTAACTGGCCCCCCACATGGCCACAACCCACCACTCAGATTAAACCCCACAGTCCCTCAAGTTGCTCCCTCTTCCCCGCCACCCTGCCTCACACCCTACCTTCGGTGCATTGCTACCACCTCCACCTCCTCCACATGCCTCCCCACAGCCAGCATTTCAGCAGGGCAAGAAGAGAGCTGAGGAGGAGTCAGTCAGAGGAGGCAGTGTCTTGAAGAGGCACATGCAGCTTGGACAGAGCCAATCAGACGGCTTTTAAAAATGGCTCCATCCCTTCAAGTTGGGACCCTGAAAAAAGGTTCAGGAATGCTGTTCTGGGGCATTCCAGAAAAAAAAAAAAAAGCCCTACTTTTGCTGAGTAAATATTAATGGATTTTTCCCTCACCATGTGTGTAGGTACATAAACTTCTAGATAATTAACAAACAGTAGGTGTAAAATAAGTGAATGGGCAATGAAACATCTGCATGCATGTCTCCAGGAAACCAGCTCACAGCTGATCACTTATAGCCGCAGCAATCAGCTTATGAATCCTGGCATGGAATCTTTAATGGGAACAAATGCACATAATTTCAGTTTTATGTTTCAGCTGAAGGACAATGGATTGGCTTTTCAGTGGTGACTTTGAAGTGTTAGATGCAGTGGATGAGAAAAGATATAGACAGTCCTGTGTTCTGGAGCCACTTCTGCATTAAATAAAGGTCTAAGAAAGGAGGGTGACAGTGGTAGAGAGTTACATGGGATAGGAAAATCCTACAGTGTAACTCTCTACTGGCTGAATATGATATGATTAAGTTTGCGTTGTTTTGCAAAACCTCGAAAAATAAGACCTTACAGATAAGACTTTTCTTCAACACCTCAGAAAAGTAAAGTTTAGCGGCTGTTGGTTTAGCAGTGACTCAGGGTATGTCAGCATTACACACAACTGGAAGCAGAGTTTTGGGGATGTGTAGCCACATTCTGCAATAAAAAGCAAGCAGTGTCCATGCTGTGGTGTGTTCATACATCCGTCAGTGACAAGATCTGGCAGGGAGAAAGCACCAGGGACAAGGCTTGAGCTGCTCATGGCTGTGGTGAGAAAAGGCTGTGACACCGAGGAAGAATCCCTGGGAGGGCTGGGGCCCAGAGTCTATGGGTCAACCCTATGGGTCAAGACCAAGAGTGGGGGGGCGTTGGGCCAAGAACAATCAGGTCTCAGCGCCACCTAAACCACTGTGTTTGGCCCTCTACTCCCTCACAGCAGTGCACAGCCAGAGAAGCACGGCCATAGCACTTCAAAGGGGCCGGAGCTCCGTCTACCACCATTGCCAAAGTAGCAGCAGAGATGACTGGAACACCAGTCCCCTCTGAAACACCAGGACAGGGGCAACTGCCTACTTTGCCCACCCCCATCAACAGGCCTGATTCATGTGCAGCATTTTATTTTCTCACCCTAACACCCACCCCCACAAATCCCCTGCTCGACTTCCTTTGATCTCATTTGGAACAGCCCCTTCTTTAAGCCTGTCATTCAGATCTATCCCCAGATGTCATCTTTCACTCTGACTCATCTCTAGGTCCTCAAATCCAGGGTATGTCTAAATTTTTCCTGTTCTTTCAGCACAACATCTCTTAGGCTACATCTACGAGCTGCATGTGGGATTCCCCTTCTAGAATACACAAACTCATGCTAGCTGTTGCTGAGCTGGAGCAAGTATTAATAACCAAGGTAGCACATCCAGTGGCAGCAGAGGCCTGACTGAGCTTATCCAAGTGGAAATACAGCTGAAAGTGATAAATATGTATTCATCACAGCTCAGCCATGCCTCTCCTACAGCTACCAGGCTGCGGTACCTATCCTGTTATTTATACTTTTGCTAGCTTGCTAAGAAAGAGAACAAGTACATGTGCCCAACCAGACCAATCACACCCCTAACTCAGAGCGCAGAAGGACAACCACAAACGGTGAGTGGGTTGCATGAGTGGTCCTCCTTCCTCGCATGGGCTACAGCAGCCTGCTGCCCACTGGGGTTCCACCTTCTGTGAACTCCCCAACCACCATGCCCCATGTGCCTCACGCACCATGGGTACTGGAGCCCCACACAGATCTGCTTCTCCCTCTCCCTCTCAGCACTTTTGGAGCATCACAAATTACCTAATTTGTGCTCTGACCCTGTTCTTGCCATCCCTCTCAGAGCTGGAACAGCTGAGAACGGCTGATTCATAACATGGGCTTCAGGTTGTCCATCACTGGTGTAGAGGTAGCCTTAGAAACATACTTTCCTATCCATCCAGGTTCCAGGCATGTTTCCTTTCCGCTACAGCAAAATCTTTCTCTCTGGCCTTGTCCAGCACAAACTTGCCCTGCTCATTTTCATTCCCTTTTGTTTTCTCCTTGCCCTCAGATTTGATAGGGGTTCCCTTTAATTATCCCTAAAACCAAAGGCATACTTCCTTCAAAATCCTCCTCAAAACTGTCTTTTTTCTAGGTCTTCAAAACTTTCCTTTCTCTATTGACAAAAGATTAACTGACAACTCTTAATCTGCTGGGGTACTGAGGCCACTGCTTATCATTTTGACTAATATTTTCGCATTATTTCTTTACAATCTCTCATCTCTTTGTTTCTTTGCATGTGTTGATTCTTGTTTCATATTTCAATTGCCAGTCGTTTGGGCAGGGACTGTCTCTTTGCTCACCAAAGAATGTGTTAATAAAACTACTGACATTTCAGAATATTTTCATAAGAGTGAATGTTGCAACCATGCACACTGGGTTCCCAACCAGATAGTAATTCTAATACTGCTTTGCCTGATTCTGAGACTAGAATCTATCCAATTCAGAAGTTTAATTTGTTAATTGGGGATTCTATAGCAATGAATATGGCTAATAAATGACCACTAAATGAGCTATTTATGTGTGCAGTGTGTGGATGCACTCAAATAAAGATCCCACCTTTCCACTATTATTAGAAAGGAGAGTTTATGAACAGACAAGAAAAGAAACAAATAGCTACTTCAACTTCAAGTTTGCAAAATGCTACTACATTGAAACATCTTCACAGCTTTGAGCACAACTCTAAGCCAGCTTCATATCTCCCCAATTTCTCAGCACAGCCATGTCTGAAATAACAGAGCAAAACTCAAAGCAGTAGATACAACCACTATGTGGAGCTGGCTATAACTGTACCTCTAGGGCCGTGGAGCTGCTCTGCCATCTGATGTTGGATGGAGCAGTATGTAGTGTAATTCATCCCTTCCACCCCAGCTGTGTCTACACGTGCTCCCTTCTTTTAGAGGGGGAATGTTAAGGAGGCTGTTCTGAAGATACTAATGAGGCACTGACATGAATAGGCAGTGCCTCATTAACATAACGGGGGTCATGTGAGATTTGAAAGTGCTGCTTTTGGAACGCTGCCACCCATGTAGATGGGGTCCTTTCTACAGGACTCCCCTGAGTTCAAAAGCCCTTTCTTCCAAAAATCAAATAGGAAGAAGGGGCTTTCAAAGTCAGGGGGGTCCTTTTGGATGGACAACCTGCATCCTGTGCTTTGAAATCATGCATGCTACCATTATGCTAATGAGGCACTGCATATTCATTCCAGCACCTCTTTAGCATCTTCCAAACTGCCTCATTAACATTCCACCTCCAAAAGGAGGGGCACATGTAGAAACAGCCCTCTTGTGTGCTTCTGGTGGATCCCTGACGTGTTTATAAACAGAAAGATAGACACAGGAGGGCTTCTAAGTGCTTTCGTCCAACAGAATTTTGTATTTATGCGGCTGTGTCTACACTAGCCCCAAAGTTCGAAATGGCCATGCAAATGGCCATGTCGAAGTTTTCTAATGAAGCGCCAAAATGCATATTCAGTGCTTCATTAACATGCGGGCAGCCACGGCACTTCGAAATTGACGCGCCTCGCCGCCACGTGGCTCATCCTGATGGGGCTCCTTTTCAAAAGGACCCTGCCTACTTCAAAGTCCCCTTATTCCCATAAGGTCATGGGAATAAGGGGACTTCGAAGTAGGTGGGGTCCTTCCGAAAAGGAGCCCCGTTGGGACGAGCCACGTGGAGGTGAGGCGCGTCAATTTCGAAGTGCCGCAGCCACCTGCATGCTAACGAAGTGCTGAATATGCATTTCAGCGCTTCATTAGTAAACTTCGACATGGCCATTCGCGTGGCCGTTTCGAAGTTTGGGGCTAGTGTAGACACGGCTTACATATGTTATTTGCTGCTTTTTGGGGCCATGCAGTTTTGCTTTCTCTCTGTCCAGCTGTCCATTCTTATATTGTGAAGACACAATACATGCTATGGATATCCCCACACAATTTATCTCACAGTGGTTTAATTTGAACACCAAGAAATGTACTATTTCAAGATCTTTCTTCTTGTTCTTTATACATAAGCAGATGAATGTGCTATCACACACCATATTTATTTTCATTGTCCATGAGTTTTTGGGAATGTCTTGCTATCATTCTCTTTATAATTTTCTCTGTCCCTTTGTTGTTATAATACCCTACAAGTTTCAAATTAATACTTTAGTTCTTCCTGTGTTTCTAGCCATTATTTCTATTGGGGTCAGCTGTCAAATATGTTTCTTAGTTATGTTTTTGTTTTTAACAAAGAGTTCAATTGCTAGCACCAATAGAGTACTTTTGGGGAAAGTTTGCATTTAATCAGCTTTCTTTAATATTTAGGGTGTCGTCTATTCTGCTGACCATTCTTAACTGCACATATATTTATTTATTTATGTTTGCACTTTGAATACATTTTTTTCAGTAGTTTTATTTTTTTGTTAGAGGAACTGAATGGTTGTATTAAATTTCCTTGCTAAATTCGTCCCCTAATTTAAATGTTAGCCTTGTCAGATGTTGATTGTAGAATTCATTTCTTTCTTTTTTCCTGCCAAGAGATCAGCATTTAAATTACATTCAGCTATTGTTTCATGGTTAAATACATGCATTTCCATAGTATTTATTTTGATATTGTCAAACTCACCTTACCAGCACTAAAATGATTTGGATAGGTAACTCTGCTTAATGATACAAACCCTCATCTTTCCTCAACCCAAAACTCTTTTGCTGAACTTTGGTTGAATCAATAGTAAATCTCTTGTTTATTTGTGTTCATCTTATTTTCTTCCCACATATAGTCTGGTTCAAAGTCCATTGAAATCACCTGAAGGAGTACCATTATTTTCAGTTGGTTCACATGGTGTAATATGTTGCAAATACTGTTCAATATTTCCCTTTGTACTACCCCAGGGGTGTATCTTACATGCACATATAAACACACAAACCTTCACCACAAGAATTCCAAAGAGCTTTGCAAAATATTTTGCCTTTCAGCTCTTACACATATACTACAAAAGCTAAAAAGCAGCCTTGTAGCCTCTAAAGATTAACAAAAGGATTTATTAGGTGATGAGCTTTCGTGGGACAGACTCACTTCTTTAGATTATTTTATTAGTCTTTAAAGTTCTATAAACTGCTTTTTTTATTTGGTGAAGATACAGACTAACCTCTCTGTGACATATATGAAGAGTTGCAGATGTTCAACTAAATAAAAGAGCAGCCCATCAGTGAACCACAGCTCTGGACAGGAATGCAGTAGCTCTTGAAGAACCTATAATATTTTTAGTGCTAGGAAAAGAAGAAATATTGTATTTAATTAACATTAGAATAGGAAGATTTCAGAAGTCAGAAGATAAATACCCAAGATGGAGCTTGGCCAGAGAACTGAAATCATCATTCCATCTTTTAGAAAAACTGCTATGGCATTTTTCATGACAACAAGTCTACACCTTTCTTCCAGCCCAACGTCCTCTTTCAAGTGATGCTGCAACAAGTCCTCTAGTATTTATAAGAACTACAAAAGGAGAGAGAGTATACATTTCTTTCTGATGGGTATATTTCATAGAAGAAATTCAGTAAGATACCTTAAAATGTTGACTATATTTTTTTCTTAACTATTCATTTTTAATTTTATTCAGGCAGGCGAAAACACTGAGCCTTTGGAAACATAGGCATAGGGGCCACTGGAAGATTTCAGGAGGCAAGGTATGGGTCGGGGAGGCAGACACCTGTACAAGACATGAGAAATCTTCACCTAAAGTTAGTCAGTCTCTGCTCCTTTATTAAACAATCAGTCCCTGTACTCTGTGTGTGTGTGTGTGTGTGTGTGTGTGTGTGTGTGTAGTTTTATTTATGCATCTGACCTCTTTACTATCTGCTTGCTCCCATTTCTTTTGTAACTTTGATGATTTTCCCCACTGTGATTGACAACAATTTTCTTTTTCTTTCCTTCTTTGTGTTTTATATATGGTTTTTAAATGTTCCAGCTCTTTCTCTAGTTGTTCTAGAGATATTATTATTTCATATCTTGATTTGAAGGTGCCATCTTCTCTGTCGAACAGTAAATAAACATAAGTTTAAAAGGAAGCCCTGATTGATATTTAGTCTTTTTTTCTTTTTAGTGAGGCTTTGCTGTCTATCAGTTCTTTCCTTTTTAAATGTGAATACTTGAAGATAAATAATTGAGAAGCTGGAAGATTTTTGCCATCTTTTCAAGATGAAATACTGCTTTTTCTTTCCTTTCCTTACATTAGCAAATATCTGTCAATGTCATTAATGAGTGACATTTTATATACCACATGTTGTTCAAATGCTGTTAAAGTTGCAAGCTGAATACTATTCACATACATTGATCGTTATATATGTTATATATTATAAATAAGGTGTTTATCAATTAAAAACAGTACCTATAACAATTCTGCTGCAAAGGCACAATCTCTAAGTACTTAAACAGTTCACAAAGACGCTTTAAATTGGGGTAGATCAGAAAGAAGAACGTACTTTATCTACCCAAACATCAGGATAATTCCTACAAACCCTGCATAACTCAAATAAGCTGCGTCTACACGTGCACGCTACTTCGAAGTAGCGGCGCCAACTTCGAAATAGCGCCCGTCACAGATACAAGTGTTGGGCACTATTTCAAAGTTAACTTTGACGTTAGGCGGCGAGACTTCGAAGTCGCTAACCCCATGAGGGGATGGGAATAGCGCCCTACTTCGACGTTCAACGTCAAAGTAGGGAACGTGTAGACGATCCACGTCCCGCAACATCGAAATAGCAGGGTCCTCCATGGCGGCCATCAGCTGAGGGGTTGAGAGACGCTCTCTCTCCAGCCCCTGCGGGGCTCTATGGTCACCGTGTGCAGCAGCCCTTACCCCAGGGCTTCTGGCTGCTGCTGCTGCAGCGGGGGATCCATGCTGCATGCACAGGGTCTGCAACTAGTTGTCGGCTCTGTGTATCTTGTGCTGTTTAGTGCAAGTGTGCCTGGGAGAGGCCCTTTAAGGGAGCGGCTTGCTGTTGAGTCCGCCCTGTGACCCTGTCTGCAGCTGTTCCTGGCACCCTTATTTCGATGTGTGCTACTTTGGCGTGTAGACATTCCCTCGCAGCGCCTATTTTGATGTGCTGCCCAACGTCAATGTTGAACGTCGACGTTGCCAGCCCTGGAGGACGTGTAGACATTATTCATCGAAATAGCTTATTTTGATGTAGCGCGCACATGTAGACGTAGCCATATTTGCATAAATCTGAGGGATGGGAACCAGGCTGCAGTCAGTCCTCTAAGTAGTGGAGAGCTGGGAACCAGCCAAGCTGCTGCCTGTTTCCCAGCTCCCCACTGCTTACAGGAGCTGGGAAACTGACCAGCTTATGGTTGGTCAGTTTCCCAGGTCCCAGAAGCAGTGGGGAGCTGGGAAACCAGCAGCTGCTTGGTTCCTAGCTCCCTGACACTTAGACAAGCTGGGAAACAGACCAGCCATGAGCTGGTCAGTTTCATGAGTCCCGCAAGCAGTGGGAAGCTGGGAAACAGGCTGCAGCTTGGCCATTTCCGGGCTGCCTTCCCCTTTCAGAGCCAGGAAACTTGTCAGGACAGCAGCTTTGGTCAGTTTCCTGGCTCTGCTAGTGTAGGGTAACTGGGAGTGAGGCTGCCTTCTCATTCCCAGCTCCCTGCCACTTCTGGGACCAAGAAATTGTTCCTATCAGGGATGGCAGCCTGACTCTCGCTGCCATCCCAACAGGATAGGCTGCTGCCCCTGACAACAGCAAGAAATCACTCTTGTCAGAGGTGGCAAGAGTCAGGCTGACACTTGCCACCCTGACAGGAGCAGTTTTCCACTCCTGTCAGGGCAGAAGTTGCATTAACCTGAGACACACACAACTTGCTTGCATGTATCTTGAGGGTTTACTGTAATTCTAATTTGGCCAGGAGAACCTCGTTAAACCTTGAGAAACTTGTTAAAAGCACAAGTACATTTTTAATTAGCCCTTTTTTTCAGGATGTTGGATATATACTTCAAATAAAAAATGGCACCTCCGAAAGCAGAGTTCCCTGGTAAGGAGAAGTGTAGAGTCCTGCACCTAGGGTGGAAGAATCCCAAGCATTGTTATAGTCTGGGGACTGACTGGCTCAGCAGCAGTATGACAGAAAGGGACCTAGGAATTATGGTGGATAAAAGGCTGGATATTAGTAAACATTGTGCCATTGTAGCCAAGAAAGTTAATGCAATACTAGGGTGCATTAGGAGGAGCATTTCCAGCAGATCTAGAGAAGTAGGTGTTCCCCTTTATTCAGCACTGATGAGGCCAAATCTGGAATATTGTGTCCAGTTTTGGGCCCCCCAGTATAAAGAGGATGTAGATGTGCTTGGAGCAAGTTCAGAAGTGGGCAACAAAAATGATTAAGGGGTTGGAGCACAAGACTTATGAGGATAGGCTGAGGGATTTGGGCTTGTTAGTTTACAGAAGAGAAGACTTAGAGGTGATTTAATAGCAGTCGTCAACTTCCTGAAGGGGAGCTCTAAAGAGGAGGGTGAGAAACTGTTCTCAGTGGTGTCAGATGGCAGAACAAGGAGTAATTGTCTGAAGTTGAAGAGGAAGAGGTGTAGGTTAGATATTAGCAAAAACTATTTCACCAGGAGAGGGGTGAAGCATTGGAATGTGATGCCTGGAGAGATGTTGGAATCTCCATCCCTCAAGATTTTTAAGTCCCGGCTTGACAAGGTCCTGGGTGGAATGACTTAGTGGGGTTTGATCCTGCTCGAAGCAGCGGGCTGGACTAGATGAACTCCTGAGGTCCCTTCCAGCCTCTGATTCTATGATTCTATCATACCTAGGCAGGAAAAAGTGTCAGTCACAGCCTCATTCCTGACTTTCTTTTGCTCTGAGGAAATTTGTGGAGATCTCCATCCTATGTGTGCAAATACCTGGGCCTGGCTTAATTTGTTAATGATGAGGTAACAAAGTGAT